>NC_140936.1:78521490-79121490 GCF_014529385.1 Adiantum capillus-veneris
ACTGGCATCCACTAATCCAGTTAAGCATTTCTTCTCCATTTTATGTTGCAAGTTTGATGTCACCTCTTGGTGACAAATTTTTTATCACAAAGGGTCCCATCCCTCGCTTTTTGAGTTTCTTAGCATGTTGTTTCAGAGTATACACCAATACATAATCCCCAATTTTAAATTCTTTTGACCGCACATGCTTGTCAAAGAACTCCTTTTGGCAGCTTTTTGGAGCATAGATAGATGCTACCGCTTGAAGGTGAAGCTCATCTAGCTTTTCCAATTCATCTATCCATGATGACAATTCATGACCAATTCATTCTAGTTGCTTAGCTACTCACAAAGTTGGGATTAAGAACTCAATGGGGAGAATGACATTAAGACCAAACACCATGTTGTAGGGTATTGTTCCAATGGATGTCTTATAGGCCACTCTATATTCCCACAAGGCAAAATATAGCTTATGGTCCCAATCTATTCGTGTTTTAGTCGCAATCTTTGTCAATACTGTGCATAGTGTTTTATTAGTAGCTTATGTCCGACCATTGGCTTGTGGATGGTATGGGACAGACTTCTTATGAATAATCATGAATGCATCAAGAAGATTTTTAATAACCTCATTTAGGAAGTGTGTGTCTCTATCTTGACAATTTCTATTGGTAATCTATATCTTACAAAGATAATTTCAGAAAGAAATTGTGCAATGGTTCTGACATCTTCCTTTTGTGTGGCTTTTGCTTCAACCCATTTTGTTAGATAGTTTGTGGTGACAATGATATATTGGGCATGAGATTTCTAAGTGGGTGGTGAGATTGGTCCCACAAAAATCTAGACCCCACTTAGAAAAGGCCCTTGATCCCATCATTGGCCATAATGGAATCTCATATCTTTTTACGGGTACTTTGGTACGTTGGCAATCATCGCATTATTTAACATATTCATCTGCATCCATGTGCAATGTAGGCCACCAATTTCTAGCATTTAAGACTGTCACTTGCATGATTGTGTCGCTTATGTGTTTGTTCTGTCTTATCAAATATTCCATCATAGATCAAAAGATTGAATACCTCTTGAGACCATTTTGGAACCATCTCGGTGTTGAACAGGTATATCATCATCCACTCCTTTGGGTGCTTCGCCATTGGGCAGTCTAGAGAGTTGATATGCCCTAAAATGTGATTTTCCTTTTTTTACTACAACTATGAAAACATATTCAAGCAATATTATGAACGAGCAAACAATTCTTCATGTATTACAAGGTTTGTTCACTAGATACAAGAGGGCTTGGTGATCTGTGAAGAAGACAAATTTGTTGGCCAAAAGATAATGCCAAATTTATTTGCAACATATATCATCCCTAGCCCTTCTCGTTTTGTAGTAGTGTAATTCTTTTCTGCACTACTTAGCTGTTGACTAGCATAGCATATTGGGGAATCCATTGTTCCTTCTCTTGGTTGAGCTAAGATACGACCTTTTAGCAAAGGCCAGGGCGTCAATGTGAACATGGAATATTTTATCCCAATCAAGGGCCTTGAGTATTGGTGCCGATATAAGTGCTTCCTTAAGTTTAGATAATGACTCCTCACACTCCTTTGTTTATTCAAAGACAACTATCAACCTATATAAGGGTTGGGCAATGACCGCACACATATATATGAACCATCGGTAGTATCCATAGTGTCCCATGAAAGATTGTACTTGTTTGGCATTGGTTTGTCTTGGCAGTTCCACAATCACCTTGATCTTATCAAGATCCCTAGAGATACCATTCTCCAAGACAATGTGTCCCAAGATTTTGCGTTGTCTTGCCATGAAGAAACATTTTTTAGGATTTAGGCAGATTCTATAAGTTCTGCATTTCTTGAATACTTTTCTAAGGTGCCCAATATGTTCATC
Organism: Adiantum capillus-veneris; assembly: GCF_014529385.1. Classification (NCBI taxonomy): domain Eukaryota; kingdom Viridiplantae; phylum Streptophyta; class Polypodiopsida; order Polypodiales; family Pteridaceae; genus Adiantum; species Adiantum capillus-veneris. The sequence goes on from NC_140936.1 coordinate 78,523,375, forward strand.
CCTAAGGAGAGAGTGAACACAAATGTCTTCCATATATATTTTCAAGAGTATTTGTAAGTATTCTTTTGAAAGCGTGCATCATTAGCCTTTGGAATGTAGCTAGCGCATTGGCCAAGCCAAAAGGCATCACTCTGTAAGCATAGATTTCCCATTCCGTGGTGAATGCCATTTTGTATTGGTCTTCTACCGTGATAGCCAATTGGTTGTATCTTGAGAACCCTTCCAAGAAAGAGTAGGCTTGTTTGCTCGCCACTCGTTCCAGTACATGTCTTATGATTGGTAAGGGATAGTTATTCCTCATGGTTTCAGCATTCACCTTTTTAGATACACACATACGCGTAATTTTCCATTTTTCTTGGGAACAACCACAATTAATTACACCCAATCAGTGTGTTCAATCACGTAAATGAATTCCACCTCTTTAAGCTTATTGATGTCCTCTTTAACTTGTTTGGCAAATGTGTCATTATAAGTATAGGGACATTGTCTACTAGGTTTAGCATGAGGCTTCAAGGGAATTGTGTGTTAATGTATCGATGGATCCACCCCCTTGAGGTCCTTGTAAGACCATGCAAAAACATCTCTATACTCCTTGAGATGTTGTATGAGCAGCTCCTCTTCTTCTGTGCTCCAAATTTGTTTCTATGTAGACTGGTCTTGTAGCCTCTCTAGGTTCTGCTAGGTTTATTTTTTTTGCATTTTTTGGGCCATCATAGGATTCATTCCATATTTTCTCCCTCATTGGCTGAGTCATCACTATTTTTCTGTTTTGGATGGTGAATTTTCGATAGTGGGAAGGGACATTTATATTTTCCATCTCATTGCTTTCTCCTTTCTCACTTCCTATTTCCATTATCCACACTTCTTTCAAGATTCTTTTGAGCTCTTGATATTGCATTTTGGCTCTTTGAACTCATCCATCCGTGGTTCTTTTGGGTTTTTTTGCTTTGTTTCCTTTTTAGTCTTTTGAGCTTGCTTCCTTAAGCTCTTATCACTTTTCTTTGTTTTTGTGTCGAAAGTTTGTGTGAACTGACCTGAGATTTTGTCTTTTACACAATCTTGTACCTTTACAAGCATTAGAAATTGTGTTTTCCCTCTTACTCTTGGCATTGCATTTCCTATGGCCATGTTTAAGGATTTCTTCTTTGTGTAGCATTGTTGTTGTCTAGGTTTTTTATTTGGGAAATTATAAAACCTGACATTTGTTATGGTTTCTTCTTGGTCACTTTAGAGCATTCTTCATCCACGTTATTCTCATACTTGAATTTCTTTGAAGAGTCATAAAACAACTCTTTCTCCCCATCCTCATTCTGTTTTTCTATTTCAAATTCTTTTGGGGTTTGGTTCACTTCCTCTTCCTCAACTACATTGATTATGTAATATATGGGATCACATCATAGCCATCGTTTTCATAAAACTTGGTTGTGGGGCCATCAGCCACGTCGCACACATCCAATGTTTCCAAAATGTGTTTCCAATCTAAAGGCTCTAATTCTTCTTCTAGGAAGGACTCTAGGATGTAATCTTTGCCTTCTAAAACCCTTTCTAAAACGCACTCCTCTCGCTTTAAGCTTCCACATTCTAAAGCTCCGCACATCCATAGTTGTTGCACTTACCTAACCAAGCTATAAGTTGAGATCCTACTAATGTAGCTGAGTCAAACACCTCAACTGGTGTTTTGGTTATATCCTTGTAACTATGGTCCTTTAAAGAGGTTAATCATGGTTGTTATTTGCATGTTTCTCAGGTATATATGGTCATATCCCCAATCTTAGGCCATTTTTAGCTGTCTCATGAATGGTCTTCCCAATATGATGTCGTAGTTGTTCTTCTTGCCAAAATCGATGTAGCAAATGTATGCTCATATTCAATTTCACTAGAGGTAACAATTAATTTCTCTAGAAGCCCTAGGGTTTTTTCCATATACCCATATGCAAGCTGCAGTTTCATTCTTGTTGCTCTTAAAGCCGTTTTTTACAATTTTTCCATGTTTCTTTTGTAGCAATGGCTACCCCAACTCCACTATCAAGAATTTCCATGGTGGTGACACCCTAACATTCCATAGGAAGAGTCGTGTTGTCATCTTCTCCTTTGCAATATTCTCTGACTTTGTTCAACGGCACCAACCTGGTAGTGAGGTGCGGCTTTTTGAGTTCCTTGATCCCCTCTTGAATTCGTGATGAAGAATCCTTTACACCAAACTTTTCCATACAACTTCCTACCATCATCCACATGTTTGGTCATATCCATAGCAGCTCAGCTAGCATTATCGTGCATGTCACCGGTGTCAATAATATGTATATCAATCCCTTAGAGTCAATGGCTTTCTTGGAAGAGAGTTTCTAAGATGGGACCGCAACAACATCTGACTTGGCCTCGTGCTCTCCCATAGAGGACGGTAGTGTTCTTAGTTAATGGGGTTGACTATCCATAGATTTTACAGATCCTTAGTCTCTCCAATATGATTGCATTTCTAGATTCATTTGGGATCCAACCTCAAATTCCTCTATCGGTGGAAGAAACACTCATCTTCCATCACTGGTTTGGTTTCCATGTTTGCTTATCTCACTGGCTTCATTGGCATCTTTGACTTGCTTCCACAATTTGTCAAGACCCTCTATTTCTTTACAAGTTGTGGTATAGCTAAGTAAACTCCCACAGAAGAGTTATCCATGGTGTTTGATACTATCCTTGGGTCTAATGTTGGGGTCTTTGAGCTCTGGTTTGCGCTCGTGACTAGGATATGGCTCTATTTGCTCTTGATTTGTTGGGATTATTGATGTTAGTGGAATGGGGATCACATCCTCAGGTTTTCCAAATGGTGGTTTCAACAAATCTTGGCCTGTTTGAATAATATTATGCCACATTTCAAGACTTTTCTTTCAAGTTTCTTGTATGGATATGTCATCCACCTTTTCTCTTGAGTTTTATTGTTTTTTAGCCATGCTTCATAAGGGCATCTAATGGCTTGTTGAATTTTTCTACCAGTAAGGATCCTGCCGAACTAGTGCACTTAGGATTTTCAATTATATCTCGCATTGGTTCTACCTGTGAGTGCGTGTGTGCACGGATGCGTGCGTGCGTGTGCGATGTGGTACATGTGGGGAAGGGGGGAAGCAAGAGATGGTGTGGGAGGAGCAACCTCAAGGAAGTAGTGAGTGAGATGCTCCTTATTTATTTATGTAAAATGAATAAGGGCATGCACACATGGTGGGTGGGTGGCCAGACACCGGATGTCCAGCTCGGGCAAAGACATAGCGCCTTTACCCCAACAATAGTTGAAAAGTGCATGTACGAGGATGTGTGCGTGTACGAGAAGGAGAGAAGGAGAGAGTGCACAGTGTGTGGGTGGAGAAAGACTCTAGTATGAGTTGTCCCTTATTCTTTGTATATGTACAAAAGAATAAGGTGTCAGTGGATGAGCACCCATAACCTGGGTGGCTGGGCAAGGCACATGCACTTGCACCCCAACAATATCCCACTTAAAGGAAAATGTGCCAATAAGTGGTTCCTACTAGCTAAACTACTAGTATGTATAAGAAAACAGGTGAGAGACTCTATCAACCTACACCCACTTGCTCGCTCAGTCGATCTACATGTAGTTGTATCGACTCTCGTGGTAGACGAGCATGTGTACCCATGCTCTATATGGTCTGCAAAACTCCACTATGCATCATGCTAGTGTCAGTCATCGCACGTCTGACAACCCCTTCTGCAAATGCTCCCACTACGGTTGCTAGATTGGGCCTCGACACTAACAAGTCGAACATGAGACGCTCAAATGCTAACAAAATCTATGCAAACCTGGCTATACTCGCCTCCCCTCCAATCACTACATCATCTTGACTACACATCACGTATGGATGTGTCAACACTGACACTGGAAAACCTACGTCCCTGTCACCCATAGGCAAAATTGTGAGTCCTGGCACAAACTCATCAGCCTCTAACATGAGCATACCAAAGAACTCCATATTTTTAAGTCTATTTGTGTCTCTAGGGAACAGACTTGCTCTACCTCTGTCTGCACAAAGTCTGACAACACCGGTTGTGCCTCACTAGAGCACTACCTCTCTACCTCTATCTCTACACAATCTACTGGCACGTCCTGCACAGCTAAATGCTTTGTCTCGTGAGCATGGTGGAGCTCACCTTCAAGAGAGACACGTCCCGTCTCTCTCTCAAAGCATGAAAGTAACAAAATCAAGACTACGCCGTCTCGAACCTCGGACACATACATAGGATATACCAGGCCGCTGCGGGCTCCTCTAGAAATTAGTAATGAGCCACAATGCATCTAGAAATATTGCTCTCTAAGAAATGTCTGAAAACAATTTTTTCTCACTGTCTCACTAAGATTGAGCTCTATCTCAGTTGAGGAACGTAGCGCACATGTTGTAGCGTATATGATGCAACACTGGGTAGAGACAAACAAACGTCTCCTTCAGCCTCTATGTCAAACCTCGAACCATCGGCCAAGTGTAGGCAACCAAAACTCCCACTAGAGAAGGTGCTAAATGAGTCACGATGCGGTGTGACATGGAAAAGTGCATCCTCATCTAGCAACCAATGGGAGAAGTGTCACTGCTTAGACATGTAATCCGGAGGAATGCTAAAGGCAAATGTGACACCATTGTCACTGCCATATGAAGCCATTGCTCTAGCATGTGTCAAAACCTCATGTGCACCATGCATAGATCTCCTTGTTGTCTCATATGCCTAAAACAACAGCGCTTAATGTGCCGTGTGTGACCACAATGCCAATAACGCAAGTATCAGCAAGAACAAGACCTCCATCTCTCAATGTCACACATATCTGTAGCCATAAGTGAATGCCAAAATGGCAACAAAGTGGGAGATCACTTGACCACTACACAATCATGAAAACCATGACCAATTGCATCAAGATCGATGCTCACATATGCATAAAACAACTCCACAATCTCCAAATTCTGCAAGTAAACAATCTGGGACAAACTGCTCAACTGAGTGTAAAGCGCATGACTGTATACGCAAGTAGAGAGCAAACTAGCTCAAAACGCATCCCACAAAAGAAACTGCCTGTAAAAATCTGCAAAATCCTGTGAAACATGTGATTGTATGTTTGTAGCCACACAAGCTTATGTAATCCTTGCTCTTGCAAGAGTGGGTACAAGAACACCAAACTGTGTCCAAGTTGACAAAACCTGTCAAAGTGAGAGTAAACACTCGACCACTGTCAAAGTGGGAATATATTGACCACTATACAAGATGGCATAACACTATAAACTTTTATGGCAAGAAGACGGGGAAAAAGAACAGAGTTTCCTTTGCAAAATGAGCCAAAACTCAACGTAAACTGCTAGCCAAAAAACTACAGATAACTGCCAGAGTGAGAGTAAACTTGACCACTAAACCATCAAAGAAAAAACTGTGAATACGCATAAACCATGGCGAGAATCTGGGGAAAATCCAGCAGAGTTTCCCCTGTAAACTGAGCAAAACTCAAAAAATCTCACCAAATCGCATAAAGACCAGATACACAGTGTCTCAGTAAAATGATCCACAAAATGGTCTATATGTAATACCAAAATTTTGGCAAACCAGCTCACTCCTAACCGACTGGCTGTATGGATGTGTATCTATCCAAAAACATTGCAAACCTGTAAATTTTCTACCTACGAGCTATACCTAGCTCAAGCTGTATCCACAAATGCATACATAGCATGAAACTGCACAAAATCGTGCAAAAAACTGCTCTCTAGTGCTCCACAATCTCATAAGGCCCGTTGAAGGAATGTTAATCCCTCGGTTTTTCCTCTCCGATTGGATGATGCTATGGATAACATTGCAGACCATCTGTTGCCGCTCCTCTAGACTTGTGGCACTAGAAGTAGATTGTACAGCTTCTAACCAATCGATATGGTATATGTAACCCGTGTACAAGTCCGTCAAGATATCCCTTCTAGGCCCGATGTACTAGAGGTTTCCCTTGAGGTGGAAGCATTGTTGTTCCCCACAGTTTGACCTACATTGCCTACTAACTCAGGAGCACTCGATTGCTCGATTGCTATGCCTATTGTCCTAGGGGTCTTTCCCTTCATGGCTCGGTGTTGTTCTAGGAAACTCTCCATTTCCCTCTCTCTAGCCGCTTGTATATAGCGCTCTTCTTGCACCTCCGCAAGACTCCTACCATCGGGTAGTAGAACTTCGGGGGGTGATTGCTTTGCAGGGTCTTCCATGATAGCAAGGGGCAGGATATCGACGTGAACACTCTTGGGGAGTATAGGCTCCCCCTGAGATACCAAAGGTGAATCTACCTCTCCCTCACCTTCGTTAACTTCACTAGCCGCAGGTTCAGAGAGAGTAGCTCTACTAAAGGTTTCTATAAAGCGACTAAACACACTAGATCCAGGTTGTGGGGCCCAGACAGGTACATTTGTGTTTACTTTCTTAGGGTTTGGTGTAGGATGCTCTTTCATAATATCGTAGTCAGATGAAGAGTCACTAGCCGCTATGTTTGGGTCTTGGTTTGTACTACCTTGGGTCCCCGTCGAGGGCCCGAAACCTAAGGTAGGTGGGTATTGAGAACCCGCGTAAGTCAAAGTCCTCGCTAGTTGCTCGGCCTCTAGCACACAACCAGAGCGCAAATGCATGTGCCTTTGGCACCCTACAAGCTTGATGAATACTCTTGAAGGTTGACCGCTTGATTTTTGGGCGTTTTGCACCCCGTTTTCATTCGTTTTTTATGTTTTTTAATGATCGATTTTTGGATTAGAGTGTGTGATATCTCGAAACAAGCATATCGCTCAGGTGATCATGGTGTACTTTATAGCATAGCGTTTGGTTATCCGAAGCTCTGATGGTTCTGAAAAGGGTCTAATTTTACTTAGGTGCGAGCTAAAATAAGTAAATACAAAGGGTGATTGAGGTTTGAGCCTGGGCTTGGGGAATGTTCCCGATCTCGGTCCTCCTTTCTAAATAATCTTTTTAAATTTTTTTAAAATTTTTTTTATTTTTTTTATTTTTTTTGGTATAAGGTCGCCGCAGTCACGCGCGCGCGAGCACACACACACCTAACCTACCTACTTGTAACTAACGGAGCTACTGTTACACACTAACACAGTACTACAACAACTAATTAACTACCATATCTACTTCCTGCACCTTACAGATCTAGCATTATAGATCTAATACCTTAAATCTAACACCTTATCAACAAAAAACAGTACATTACAACAACAAACTAACACCTTATTAATAGAAAACAAATACATTGCAGCAAAAACAAAGTTCACAAATCCTTCTCAACGGCCACACACCTTCTTTCTCTACCTTTCCTACATCTCAAATTGCACCACGAAGCAGCATAGAGTGCTATTCGAGCTTAATGCAGGACATTTCATTGGCAACACTGGCAAAAATGTGCACATCTGCCACACGTGTCAAAGCAAGGGACTTGTTGTACACTGTGTGCGAGCCACAAATGGCTACAAGCACACAACCAGACTAATCTAGCAAGCTCAAGAGAGCAAGGGTGTGTCACTCACCGCCCTATGCTTGCCTTCGTGGAGAATTCCTCGCCGTGAAGAAGAGGGAGCTACCACCGAGCCGCACTCAACCACCTCGCTGTCGTCGCAATGCTCTCTCTCTCTCTCTCTCTCTCTCTCTCTCTCTCTCTCTCTCTCTCTCTCTCTCTCTCTCTCTCTTACGCATACACACACACAAGGAGATGAAGAAGAAGATGGAGATGGACCAAGAGCACCCTTTAATTGCACAAATGAGATAATGAGTGATTTGTAGGTTTAAGTGACTTTTATATGAGCTTGCCCATTCACACTTTGGCCCCCATGCTTAGCCAACTAGCCCTTGAATGTTCCAATTAGAGTGCACCTCTCATCGGCGATCACTCTTACCCTTTTCCTATTGGATCGACAAACCCGGCCCATGACTACTAGAAGTGGACGCCAGTGATTAACATGAAATTCCGTGTGCTATTTCCTCATGCTCTTGGCATTGTGTACATTTCAATGTGCTATGTTTGAGTGTGTGTGCGCGATGCAATGAGCGGATTTAGCTCTAGGTTTCCTAGTGTATTTAAGTGTTCATTTTGTGTTGTTAATGGCGTTTTAAGTGAAACTAAGCATGGATAGAGGTAAGTAGGCCTTAGGAGGAGCCAAACGACCCCTCATTGTCATTTTTGAGAGGTGGCACCAATTGCAGTTTTTCATCTACCTGACTATGACTTTTGCAAGTTTTGGTGTTGGAAACATATTGCATGTAGAGACCCCCAATCTCAAGTTTCATGTCATTTGGAGTTCATTTGACCCCTATACGACCATTTGAGTGTGTGTTAGACCGCACCAAAGACTTAGGCATTTTCCACTTAGTTGCTTCCTTGCTTGAGAGTGACACCTCTCTCCTCAATGTTTTGCTGCTTGGGCATTGCGTTTGATGCTTCCATGCACTAGTTAGGTCGGCTACATCCTCGGATTAACATATTTATGTTGTTTTTAGTTCTCACTAGGCTACATCATTCGATCACGGGGATCTGCCAACATTGGTGCTATTGCCGAGGACGTAGGACTTACACTAGTAAAGGAGGTTGCGGTGAGGTTCTTCTTTACCCAGTGCCCAACTGTTATAGTTCATTACATTTACCTTTAGGTAGGGGATTCAATGAAGCTTGTTGATTTCTCAGGTATATTGAAGAGCTGTGTGTTCTCTTTTGGTTGCCTTGTAGGTTATGTTGACCTTAGTTGTTGGTTTTAGTGCATTGTGCATTGAGTTCGCGCTTTGAGTATTGTGTAAATTGTGTCTGATAGATGATTGTGGTAAGAAGAGACGAGATTCAAAAAAATTTGCTTTCATTTACCCCACTATCACTTCTTTTTACTTCGTTTGTTTTATATTTTGTTGTTTTGTTGTTTAGATAACCACACCACTATCATTTCAAGCATGGCTTGAGCAGTTTGCAGCACCAGATCTAAACGTAAAAGTGGGTGGATATCAAGCCATGTCAAAACTAGAAGTACCACCGATATTACCACTCCATCAGCAATACCAAGATGAGAGTATCACAAGAACGTCAAATTTGACCAAGATTGAAGCACCACATCAAGAATCAGAACAAGAAGAAAGGTTCCGAGTAGAGGAACGAGCACTTGCTAAACCAATCAGGAATTATGGGTTCCGAGTAGAGGAATGACCACTTGCTAAACCAATCAAGGATTATGGGCTAGGAGCACCCTTAGGTGAAGAACATGTGCCTTATCCTAGGCCAAAAAGAGCTCATAAAGGAGGGATGGGGGATCCTATGATTAGATTGATGGATCGTCGTAGGATCGTACCATCTCAAGTCCAAAAATGGGTTAACAAGAAATATTCCAAGAATTGGGATCCGAGGGATCATGTGGTAGCATTTTTACACATCATTAGAGCTTAGGAAGTCCTAGACTTTCCCACACAATTCATAGGTTTCGAATTAACTATAGAGGAGGATACCGCCACCTGGTTTGATTCTATTGAACATAGAGATTTTGATTCAATGGAGAAGGCGTTTGACAAGTTTATCAAGGAATTCTCTCAAAGAGGAATAGCCCACAACACTGTCTTGAAAATCCACGAATTCAAACAAAAGGAAGGAGAATCCATACAAAAAGTAGCCTTAAGGCTGAAGAGATACGTGAAGCTTTGCCCAATAGAAGAATTTCTGACCCAATCAAGGTTAACGCTCATTTTTATCCAAGGATGAGGAACCCAGATCTCTAGAAAGACCTTCACATTAAAAAGAGCCCTACAATGAATGCATTGACAAAGGAGGCACTCTACTTGGTAGATAATTGTGTTGTCTACAAGGAGGGAGAATACAAGGATTTAGATGATGATTCCTTGTCACAACGTAGTGGATCCAAATTTTCCAAGTCAGTATATAAATTTGAGTCCCCCAAGAGTAGCTCATTGAAGAGGTGATCAAGAGGATCTATTTGTTCGCTAAACTGCAGGCTAAGCAACCAAAGTGGTGTGCGATAGAGCAAAAATGGACAAATCATGCAACCAAGGAGTGCTATTACAACAAGGGCTACATAAAGGAATGACAATATGCCCCGCAAGCCCAAGTAGCACCAACCCAAGCTCCACAAATACCTAGATATACAACAGGGATTCTTCCAAGGCCAATAGGAGTTGAAAGACCACAACCTATCTTGGGAGAACAACCCACACTACCAGGGACGAGACATGTAGGATTTAGATATGCACAAATAGTAGAAGATCCTGAGAAGCAAGCCTTAGTGCTGTATGCCAAAAGTAGGATACTATCCACCTGAAGAACCAAAAGCACCAAAAACCATGGATCATGATTGGATTGGTTGGACCACCAACTGCTGCGCATGCTGTAAGAGAAGGTAGATACAGCTTGGAGGAATGCATATTTCTATTTATAGCAAATGGAAGATTAATGGGATCAATACATGGTTATCAACAGAAAGCTGCTCAAGGAGCACCTCAACAACCCAAGGGACCGTGCTATAAGTGTGGTGGAGACCACTTGATGAGAGATTGTCCTCACGATGAAATCATTAGGGTAAATCCAAATTGCCTAGAGTGTGGAATCACTCATTTGATTCTCGATTGCCCAAAGAACTTGAACAAAGGAGAAAAATTAACGTTGAATATACTAGAGGCAACACCACCTAGCAGTGGGTCAGAAAATGAATCGGTGATACCAATCCAGGTGATCACGAGAGCCCAAGCTCAAAAAGCAATAGACGAACCCATCATTGAAGAACCAAAAACCAATGCACCTAGCATTGAGCAGAAAAGTCAAAAAAACACATGGAAAGCTAGGAAGGAATAGGAACAAACTTCCTTAGCAGATGAGCTCAATCAAACCAAGGAAAAATTGAGAACTAAAAGGAGAAACAAACAAGGAAAAGGGAGCCCATGAGGTAGTGTTGGGGTAAAGGTGCTACGCCTTTTCCCGGGCTAGACGTTCGATGTCCCCGACAGCCCGCCCACCACGTGTACATGCCCTTATTCATTATACCTATATGAATAAGGAGAACCTCACTCACTACTTCCTTGAGGTTACTCCACCCACACCATCTCTTGCTTCTCCCCTTCCCCGCACACACCGCACTGTGCACGCATGCACTCACAAGTTGTATCAGATCTACGGCCAAGCAGCGGCAATGGTCTCTCTACGGTGATGGAGCTTGGACGGAGCTTGATGCTTCACGGCACGGGATCAGGTTGATTTGGCGACGGATCCGGCACGGATTGGAGGATATCAGGCGAGGCCGATGAGATCTTGACTTCTCAACACTCCCAGCCCCTCTTGGGCGTGGGGGGGATCTTAGAGATTCTCAAGGAATCAGGGAAAGAAAGAAGGAGCTTGGATCTCTGTAGAGGTTTGGAGACTGCACGAATAGAGTTGAGCAAGAGAGGGAGAGATAGTGCACAGAATTGGGCAAGCTTTTATTGGTTGTATGTGTGGTTACACACACACACACACACACACACACACACTCAACTGCAGGAGAATTGAGAGAATTTCAAGATCTGTAGACAATCAAGAAAAATCGATTGCCGGGGGGGGGGCTTTGAAGATGCAAGCCTTGGAAGCAAAGGGGGAATCACAACTGACAATTGGGACATTTAACATGTGTGAAAAGAAAAGCGAGCAGGGGAGCATAACCAAACTTGGGCAGCTCATTAGTAGACTCGGCATGCAGATAATCGGGGGTTTGTTTGAGGTTTTGAAGTGGCAAGCCGTTGGAAGTCAAAAAGGGAACCGATAGCAAGAAATCGGCTAGAGCATCGGATATACTCAGGCAAAGGAGACACAACATTGAGCAAGGCCGTGAGTGCAGAATTCGATGCTGATGTCGAGCAATAGCAGCATTTTGGCATTCTTGCTCTTGTGTGTAGTTGCACACACTCACTCACATACACACACACCCTTGCTTGCCAGAACCTGGCTCGCTCGCTCTTCTCTGTTGTCGACACTTTTGACATAGAGCAGCTCGTCAATTTTAGCCAAAAAATCGATTTTAAAATAAATAAAAATAAAAATTTCAACATTACACTCCTTGTGTGCAAGGGTGCATTCCCACCCAAGCCCCTTGAACACCCCCCCCCCCCCCCCCCCGGGAGACTTTTGACCCCGTTCTCACACACCCTGACTCGCCGAGAGAGAGTTTGATTGAAGCAATAAAAGACTAGAGAGCAAGCTAAGAATGGGATTAAGAGCAAGCAAGTGTGAGAGAGAAATACCGAGCGGGTGAGTGAGAGGTAGAGAGAGAGCCCTCTCTTTTGGCCTGCGCTCTCTCTCTCACACACACACACTGGCGTTTGCGACATTGCGAGCCTTGGCGAGTAAGCTCAGACATCACCCGAAATCGGCCCGACATAAAGTGTTCTCTTTGCACAGCATCGCCGCTTTCGCTCGGCGGTGGAAGACGACTCTGACGGCCATCCTCAACTTTTTGACTTCGACGTTCTCCAGTTTTCCGGCTTCGATGGCACATACCAACATTTTCGGCTTCGACCCCCATTCTAGAGCATGTTTTTCCTAGAGCGCACACAGCTCTTGGCAGTTTTTTTGGTCAATGTGTTTACCAACCAATGAGGTAGTAGCTGCCAGTTTTTCAACGGTTTTGCTCACAGATTGCAGTTGGGACCATACCGGCTAGTGTTAGCATGTCACATCCGATGTCTGTTATGCCTAGGGCCACACATATGAACTTTGGGCCACCACATGGCACAACATCGTACCAAACTTGGAACCCAAGGGCTTCCTATACGCCAAGCCCAATGCCAATACCTACTCCACATATAGTTCCGGGAGCGCCTTTACTCATGATGCCTGCTCACTTAGGAGACTTGGCAACATTTGCTCAAGCTATCGATCGATCTATTGCTGAGAATATGCGTAACACGCCTGATAGAGAGCCTAGAAGTAAGGTAGTACAAATAGCCAAGCTCACACAAAAATTTAGTGGAGATGGGGATGTGAGAAAGCATATCAAAGTGTTTGAACAAATAGTGATTCTCTAAGAGAACACAAGAATCTGCATAAGATTAATGCTTTAATCCTAACCTTAAGTGGGAAGGCTAGGGATTGGTATAAAACCCTAACGGTGGAAGAAAAAACCATTTACCCTACTCTTAGGAGACTGTTCTTAAAAGAATACATACAAGAGGGAGTGCTTTGGGGTGTAGCTTCTCAGCTCCAGAAAGCCCAACAAGAGGAAGGAGAGTCAGTGAGAGACTTTATTATTCTTTTGAAGCATTTGAATTCTCGTTGTAATCCAAATGAGTGCTTCAATAATAAAGAATTGCTTGATAGATTCATTAGGGGATTACGACATGAGGATATCTACAATGGCCTAGTCATTAGAGGTATCACCACTTGGGAAGCAGTCACCACCAATGAGATCCAATTGGAGGCTAATTTAATGATTCAAGGAGAAAGAGTGTCTTTTGAGCCTAAATTTACTAGCTCGCAAGCATCGGGGCATCAACCAATGACCCTAAAGCCTATTGCTAAGGAGCCAAAGACATCTGAGATGACTTTAGCAGACCTCACCAAGGCCATTCAAGAGAGTCTTAGAGACAATGGTGCTCCACAAAACAATCATATGTATCCAAGAAGGGAGCAACAATGGTGCTCAGTATGCTATGGTCTGCATAGTACCAGTTGAATGCCCTACTTTTAGAGTAAAATTCAATGGGAATTGCAATGCCTGTGGGAGGTATGGTCATCAAGCTAAGGATTGCATAGTATTTAAGTGCGATGGCCAATAGACCAACCTTAGCATGGACAGACACACCTCGAGTGCCTGCATTGATGCCGGCCCCACCTCTTGAACAGACGTCACAAGACATGGCTCCTAGGGCCCAAAATGTTGTTCAAACAACACCCTTACCACCTCTAGTGCTAGGACCGCAACCACCACACCCAAGAATCACTTATGTGAATCAAGTGGGTTGTGAGTCATCTATTGCTTGTTTGGAAGGCTATGATGAAGATATAAACCCTAATATTGCCTATGGGATTGATGTGCTTGAAGCAAGTCCACAATACTACATGGAGGACTATTGGGAACAAGTCAAACTTGTCTATCAAGTAGTTGCTCTTGTTGCAAGAGGCCAAAATATCAATTACATTGCCAAGAGACCACCTCTTCAGTGCTATGAGTGTGGAGGTCCACATCGTGTATCCGAGTGTCCTATTAGGCTACAAAAAAAAGGTCCACATCGTGTATCCGAGTGTCCTATTAGGGTACAAAGGAACGCCACACTATTGTAAAACAATCAAGCAAGCACGTCTACAATGTTGATACTCATGTGTAATCAATGTGGCATAGATCATTTGATTGCCCAGTGTCCGAATAATCCAAATCCACCAAAGATCACGCCATTAAACTTGATTGAGGTTATCGAGGAGCCATCACAAAGTACACCTCTGGTACCAATAAATGTACTCACACCGATGCTCCAAAAATAAAATTATATTCTTGAAGAAAGAGACACGGCATCAATTGCCCAATCTCAGGAAAAGAAGAAAACACGAAGGAAGAGATTGCAAAAAGCAGCGAAGTTAGACCCTAGTTCAAAGATCGACCTTGGGATTGGTGGCAACCCCATATATATGAACGACACTGAAGAGAATTCTAATTCAGGTGAAACGATGGAGACCAAAACTACCACTAAGAAAGAAACCAACAAGGAAGATCGTCATAAGCCACAATGGCCAGAGAAGATAGGAACTTATCCAAACCCTACAGAGGAGATCGAGCGAGTCAAGCAATTAAGGAGTTTGGTAGAAGATACCCAAAGGGATCTAGAACCAACACCTAGGACAGATCCAAATTACAGACACATTGTTCCCTACGCAACAACAACCTCACAAAGTCCATAGACCCCTAGCCTTACCTAGTGTCATCCAAGAAGAAAGTGACTTGAAGTCATGGAAAAGTGGGCGTACTCACTTCTTGTTGGAAAGAATGTTTACAGAGGGACTCCCTGACCCTATCAAATAAATGAAGATCCCATCTTCCCCACGTCAAGGGACTGAAGCCCAAAAGGTGCCGTTAAATATAGCCAAATTGATGGATTTCATGGCTTTAGAAGTTAGAACCACCATCATGTCCAAACTATATGGAGACCCTGAGCTATTCTTAGCTCTTCAAGCTTTCCTCAAGGGAGAACTGAAAGTCGGCGGGCTACCACAATTTGCACAGATGGATGGAGCTAGGGAGATGCCAATAGAGG
The DNA here is from genome assembly GCF_014529385.1 of Adiantum capillus-veneris. Lineage (NCBI taxonomy): Eukaryota > Viridiplantae > Streptophyta > Polypodiopsida > Polypodiales > Pteridaceae > Adiantum > Adiantum capillus-veneris. The sequence goes on from NC_140936.1 coordinate 78,538,633, forward strand.
AGGAATATTTAGATCCATTGCCCAACCTAGATGAGAACCCTGCTGTAGAAATGCCTATTAACAACTTGGGACATTACTTTGAGGGCGATGAATCCAATGCAACCATACCAATCACTACCAAGGGATTAATTGTGAAGGGAATACTTGATAGTGGCACTGGGATTAGCATTGTGACTAAAAATTGCTGGGAAAATATGGGAAGACCTCACCTTGGGACCACAACCATAGTAATAAAGATGGCCAATGGGTCTATTTGTTAAACTTATTGGGATGCTAGAAGATCTCATGATCAAGGTCTTTGGACATAAAATAAGAAATACGTTCATTGTTATGGATTTGTCCAAGCACACTATGGCATCTGAGATGATCTTAGGACGTCCTTTCATGAGGGAAGCAAAAATGGTGCATGATTGGTCTAGAAACCATGTTTACTTGCAGTTCCAAGATTCTGTCATTCGAGTGGATCTTGTAATTGGTCGAGCACATCCTCTAGGAAACAGGTTTATAATTGATCATAGATCTGACACCACAGTTCACTCGGCCCCATTGCAGTATTGTTACACATGTAAAGTGGACATTGATGTTGGGGAAGATTCTCCTTATATGGATGTACTACATGGGATGCCTGAGTCGGAAAATGTGGATTGGGTCCACTTAGCAGCAACCATAAACACTTGGGGAAACAGGGGGACGATCTGGGTAACACCTGAGGGGGATGAAATGCCACCACTCGTGCCCTAAAATATTCTAGAAGCAATGCATATAGCTTTTGATGACCTACGAGATGAAGGTTTGACTGGCATTGGAACCGATAGCGTCTCACAAGACTATAGCCCACATGATTTAGGGTCAAAGTCATCAATTGAAATTGACTCTGAGGACGAAGAATCTGAGTTAAATCTTAGTGCAAATGTGGGGAAAAACCTTTCAGGGCCCAGTGGTATCCTAGATGACAATCTATCCAAGGGAGCAGAAGACACAAGTAGCAATTCATCTAGTGACTCTTCACTAGAGATTGGCCATAATCAAAAATTAGACAAGAAGAGTAAGAGATATAAGAGGCAATGATATCGAGCAAATGTGCGTGCTAGAATAAATGAAAAGAAATCTACCACAGAATGGCTTAATTATATAGGGGCATGTGATGCTCATCGGAAGTTGGTAGATAACTGGGGTGAATACCCTTAAAGCGTTATGTGGTGTAGTCCACAACCCATTGACATTGCACAGCTAGAGGCTACATAGAAGCCAAAGTTGAGCCGTACCATAGTGTGTGAAATTACCCCGCAAAGTACCATCCGTGTGGAGACTCTAGATGGAGGTGAAACCATTGGACTCCTCAATGGGAGTAAATTCAAAAGGTACTATGATCCTCTAACCCAAGAAGACTTACAAGCCATCCATCAAAAGAAAGCAGCCAAAGAACAGGTAGAGCTTAAAAAGATCCAAGCAACGGTTGAGGCTCAAGAAAGACAACAACGTCTTAGACGCCAACGAGAGGCTAATCTGGGAATCACGAAAGCGTTTTTTGAAGACACTGATGATGATTTATTGGAATCTGAGCGACCTCTACGATATCCAATTGAACTAAATAGCCTCTATGGGAGAGTACTATATAACACACTATTGGATACAAAAGCTCAACATAATTTGTTATCCTATGGAGTTTGGTGTCAGCTAGGAAAACCACCCCTATCCACAAGCACCTTCCAAGTCAAGGGTGTCAATAAGAAGAAGACCACTGTTTTTGGAATCCTACACACTCCTGTTATTTATGACAATGCAACCGTGGTTCAAAGCTTTTTGGTCATGCATGTTGGTACTATGGAGGGTAATATAAACCTGGGGTGCAAATGGATGTCTACAGTCAAATGTAATATCGATTGGGAGACCGAGAGTATCACGACATAGAAATCAGCTCATGGCCCTACGGCTCAAGGAATAACACCTGAAATATCACCTCTTCATAATACAAAAAACAACAAAATATTGCCAATCCAAAAAGTCACAACAACCTTGCCAGTAGCACAACCCTCTAAAGCTTCAACTTCCATGGCTATGACAGACAGTGCTACATCAAAGGCTCCACATGATCTGACCAAGGGTACATATCAATGGGTCCCCAAGGTATCGTTATCGGACCCCCCCATGGTTCAAGTTAATTCACAAAGGAAACCTCGAAGGAAGGCATCCACTCAGGTTAAGAAGGTGAAAACCAAATCATGTTAGATTCCCAAACAACTACTAGAAGCCCAAGGCTACTATGATGGAAATGATTGAATTTGGGTACCTAAACATAAATGGTGTCCTTCCCTATTCACTGCAAAACCATGTGAGTCAAACCTTGTGATTCCAAAGCCGATGGAAGATCGCGGAAAGAAAAAAATCGCAAAATGCTACACACCCGCTCCAGAGCTAGTTTGGGTACCGAAGAAAGAACAATTTGTTCCACCTAGCTCAGGAACAGGGAAGTCAAATAAAGCTTCTTACTCTTCATATAGTTCCTTATACGAAAATAGAAGCTTCGACACAACCTCCACCTACCATAGGCAGCCTCTATGAAGCTACAAAAGATTCAACACCTCCCATTGTTCAGTTATTACCTGATGCATTACTTCAAGTTCGTTCATGGGAGAGTACCTTACCACCCTTGAAACTCGATGAGGCACCCAAGGTAATAGAGAACTATTGGCTAATATCCTCACTTATTATCAATTGGAATAAGTGGTTCCAAAAGGTGATGACATCCTTATAAAGTATGATCTACCCAGGAAGGGGGGAGTCTTCATTCTCGTCAATCTATTGAAATATTTGCCTCTTACCCTTCTTTCCCTGACCCTTGAGCTTTCCGATTTAGGGATTGTATATATATAGATATATAGTAACTAACCGCCCTAGTTAAAAACAAAAAATAAATAAATAAATAGTAAAGAGCAAGAGAAATTAGCAAACGAGTGTGCACAACCTATGTCATCAAACACCTTTGATCCTCATCACTCGAGTGATGGAGGGTAGGTAGGATTAGTATGATAGGAGTGTTTCTGTTTTAGAGTTTAGTGATTAGCAAAGTTCTTTTTTTCCACTGATGTGCCTTTGGAGCTGGATGTTTGGTGGTGATTATTGTGCAGTTTGTTACTACATAAGGATGTCTTTGAAGGACAACGGCAATGGATGTTTACATGTTACAACGGATGTTCTCCATTATATCAGGTGTACTACTTCCTTTTATCTATGCTTTCCATAGTTACATGTTTGCATCTTGTCATTGGAGTTTCTAACAATGCATAAAATTTATGAAGTTGTGACATTGCCAATTTAGATGCTATAGTTTTTTCAAACTTCTAGTGCCTTGTTCTTCTCTTTGAGTTTGGTCTATTGGTTGGCTTTAAGTAGGTAAAAACGCACACAGATTAGAGAAGACGAAGGAAGCTCAAGGCACACAATAGAGAGTGTATTACTTAGTGTGCAATGGAAAGATGGATAGCCCTAGAGTGATGGGTGTATATACAATGCACGGGGGAAAAAACCTCCTAAAGAGGGAAAAAATGCCCCGGCGGTCCTAGTGTGTTCACACACATCACTACCACATGTATATGGTAACAAATCCCCCCTGGAGTGATGCGGTGAACAAGAGCTGGCACATGAGTAAAGGGAAGTGCCATGCCCTGAGGACATGATCAGTCCACAAAGGGGAGTAAGCCCAAAGCTTTGCCGAAAGCTTCAAGCTTCTCACAAGACAATACCTTTCTGAAAAGATCTACAAGGTTGTCCTGTGTTGGCACATAAGCCAAGCTGATCTCTCCTATTGAGAGCCTCTCCAGTGGTAATGCACCTCGATGTGCTTTGTACGAGCATGAAAAACTGGGTTCCTCGCAATTTTTAATGCTCTCTGACTGTCAGTGTAGATAGTGTTGGCAGTGTCCTTTCCAACACCCCAATCAGCCATAAGGCGTCACCGAGCCATACACACTCAACCGTAGCTGTGAAGACTGCCCTATACTCAGTCTCACAACTCGAAGTGGCCACAGTAGGTTTCTTCTTGCTCAACCATGATACACATGAACTACCAAGCATGAAACAAAAACCACTTGTGGACACTCGCGTGTCAAAACAACCAGCCCAATCTGAGTCCAAAAAAGCATGTAGTCTGGTGGCAATGATCCCCCCTTGGGATAAAACAAGCCAAGATGTAAAGTGCCACTAAGGTAGCGAAAAATCCTCTTGACAGCCTGCCAATGCTTCGACCCTGGGCTATGCATAAATCTGTTGACCTGTGAGACTCCAAACTGAATATCTAGCCTCGTGTTGCATACATAAATGAGGCATCCAATAGCAGTTTGGTAAAGAGTGACATTAGCAGGATCATCAGCATCATGTAGACTCAACTTCAAACCTGTTTCCATGGGAGTGGCAATAGGTTTGCAATCCTCAAGTCCAAACTTACATAGCAATGTGTCTATGTAACTTTTTTGATACAAGGCAATACCACCATCACACTGCTTAAACTGTATGGCCAAATAATGATGCAACATCCCCAACTCTTTCATCTTGAAAGTAGCATTCAAATCAGCCTTAAATTCAGCAATATGTCTCTCATTTGGTCCAGTGATCAGCAAATCATCTACATAAAGAACCACAATGTGAAGTACATCACCCTCATGCTTTTCATACAATGTGCTTTTTGTTGGACTATTACGAAAGCCTTGTTTGACCAAATGAGTGTCAGCTTTCTCATACCAAGCACGAGGAGATTTCTTCAACCCATACAAAGCCTTGTTACATATTCACACTTTGTCCTCTTGTCCTTTCTTGACAAAACCGCGAGGCTGTGTTACATAAATTTCCTCAAATATGTCACCATTCAAGAAAGTAGTAACAATGTCTAATTGATGTACATCCCAACCAAAATGAGTTGCCAATGTACATAGAAAACACACAGTAGTCATACGACAAGTGGGAGCAAAAGTCTCTTCATAATCTATGCCTTTTTGCTGTGCATAACCCTTTGCAACAAGTCGAGCCTTATGGTGATCGATCTCACCATCCGGATTATGTTTCAACTTGTAAACCCACTTCGTACCAATGGCCCTTTTGCCAGGAGGAAAATCACATAAAGTCCATGTGTCATTTTGTATAAGTGCAACATATTCTTATTGCATGGCAGCCATCCAATTTTTTGAATTTTGTGCTTCATCAAAAGATAGAAGTTCCTCAACATCATGTAAGCTCGACACAGCCAAAGCATAACAATCTGATGCATAAGATGCATGGCGAGAGCTTGAACGAGTACGACTAGACAAAGGTGCATCCAATTTACTGTCACGCAAAGTGTGTACCAGCCATTTTGGCATCCCTCTAGCCTTCTCATTTTCGGCCCTTTCCTCAACAAGTACATCATGTACATCTGCATCAGTAATAGGCTGATCTATAACATTTTCGGAAACCCCCATAGGCTGTACATTTGCCTCATTGGAATTTATATTCGTATTTCCACCACTAAAAAGAGGCAACAAAGTGTCATAAATGTCCTGTGAGCTTATATTACTGTCTCTACTACAGGACAGCAAGGACTGAACAGAATCTTCCACAAACACTACATCCTATGAAACCAAAATACACTTTGTTTGCGGATGATACAACCCTGTAACCTTTCCTTTGAGCACTATAACCAACAAAAATACATTTGACAGCCTTATCATCCAATATTCTGCGTTGTGTTTGTGGCACCAAAGCATATGCCAAACCTCCAAAAACACGCATGTGCTCAATAGAAGGCTTTCTATCATGCCATGCTTCATATGGAGTAAAAGACTGCAAAGCTTTCGTAGGACACCTGTTTAGTACATAAGTGGCACACATGATGGCCTCAAGCCAAAAAGAATGTGACAAAGCTTGACTTTTGACCATACATCGTGCCATTTTCATAAGTGACCTGTTTTTCCTCTCAGCAACACCGTTTTGCTAAGGTGTATAAGGCACTGTACATTAGTGTTTTATCCCACGACTAGCCAGAAATGCATAAAATTCATGAGACATATATTCCCCCCCTCGATCGGAACGGAGGGTGCCCATAGTACATTTCGAGACATTTTCAGCTATAGCCAAAAATTGTTTGAAGCACATAAAAACTTCAGACTTTGCTTTAAGTGGAAATACCCATGCATTTTGCCTAGAGTAATCATCGATGAAAGTCATGAAGTACAGGTAATTTCCCAAGGACGAAGTTTGCATGGGCCCATAAACATCACTATGCACAAGCTACAACCTGCAAGTGGCCCTAACTGACCCATCCTTTGGAAACTTAGAACGCTACATTTGACCCAAAATACAACCTTCACAAACATGTTTGATAAGTGCTTCAAGAGGTGGCAAAGAAGCAACCATATCAGATTTCTACAAACGCAGCAAACTGGCAAAATTCAAATGCCCAAAACGTGCATGCCAAAGTTTTGCATCTGAAATAGCCCTTGAATATGCAACTGCATTTGCAAAATTTTGTCCACACTTGTCATACAAAGTGAGCTTATATAGTCCACGACACAAAAGGCCAGATGCAACAATTTCATCACCAAAACTGAGATCATGAACTGTACATCTGTCATCCACAAATTTGACTACAAGTCCAAGTCTAGCAAGTGCGGATACAGACAAAAGATTCTTCTTGATCCCAGGTACATAAAGTGCATCAACAAGTGTGAAAGAACTATCATTTCCAGCAGTAAGCACAATCTTTCCAACTCCCTGAACAGGATAAGAGGCATTGTTGGCACAAGTGACTGAATTCCCATGAGGGACAGACTCCAGAGAGGTGAACAAGTCACGATGTGAGGTAATGTGCTTTGTAGCACCGCTGTCGAAATACCACATATGTGAATCTGCAGCAATTGACAAGCATGCATCATGGACAAGACGATTGTAAGTGCACTCTGCACTAAAAGCCCATTCTGCATCAACATCAGCATCACAGTCTCCTTTCACAGAAGACTCAACAATGGCTGCATTTGTAGTGGAACCAGCATTTGCAGTGGAACCACCCTCCTTCTTCTTAGCCTCTTTGGCCTTCAACTTAGGACACTGCTTGATGAAGTGATCATTAGCTTTACAATAATGGCAACACATCTTCTTTTTGCCCTTATCACTAGAATTGCCAGATGAAGTGCTACCAGCAGAAGCATTGGGAACATAAGTTTTGCCACTCCTAGCAGAACCATAAGAAGTGGATGCATTACTGTTACCACCCTTTCTTTGAGAAGCAATAAAAGCCTGTTCAACTGCACGCTGTCTAGTCCTTCTTTTCTGAAAAGTGACTCTTGCAACAACAATGTGCATAATGCATCAAACTTGACAACTTCAGGATTTCCTTGGGTCATAAGTCTCCAAGTACTAGCAAAAGTCTGGTAAGAATCTGGTAAAGCATCAAGAACAGTCTGCACAAGGGAACTGTCTGAAATGACTTCACCTGCAGAAATAAGTTGCTCATTGATATCCTTGACACCAGCAAGGAAAGTGTCCATATCATCTTCCTCATGCATAATCTTCGACTCTAGCTCTTTACACAACAAAGAAATTTTAGACTCATTGCGACTTGCATAAAGACCAGCCAAAATATCCCAAGCGTGTTTTGCAGATGTTGTTGAACGAATGTGAGGAACAATGGTGCGCTTCACAGAAAACACAATCAATGCATGAGCCTGCGCATCCTTTACATCCCAACGAGATTGTTCTGTTGTAGGAAAAACAACTCTAATAGAAGCAAGACCTACAACATCCTCAATATCGCCTGCATCCTCAGAACCAAGACGTACATCAATGCCCTGCACAATATTCCAGTCACCCTTTGACACAAGAACATGTTGCATCATGTAAGCCCACATAGGGTAATTGTCCCCATCCAATCTGTCCTCAGTAGCAAACATCTTGAACACGTCTGTGTTGTTGTCAACCATGGTAAATGTTGCACCTGATGTGAAAACTGCCTGAACAGAGGAGAAATGAAACGGGAACAACATGTGCTATATAGCACAAGTGGTAGTAGATTGTAAGGCACTTGTTATGCAAAAAACAGCACTGACAAAAAAATTGCACAAAATGACAAAATAGCCTATGCAGTACTGCCTGTAGTGGAAACGGAGGCCGAAATGAGCCCGAATCAAAAATCTGAGCAGACTAAGCTCAACGAGGTATCCCAAATTTTTTTCGACCTGCAAACCCTCGCCAAAGCTCATTGAAATTGAAGAAAGTGAGCAGGCATGTGCGGGAGCTGCTGGCGACTGAGCCCGGGAGGACGCAACCTACTATGATACCAATTGTTGGAATTAGGGTTGCAGAGAAATGCACACAGCTTGGAGAAGATGAAGGAAGCTCAAGGCACACAATAGAGAGTGTATTACTTAATGTGCAATGGAAAGATGGATAGCCCTAGAGTGATGGGCATATATACAATGCACGGGGGGAAAACCTCCTAAAGAGGGAAAAATGCCCCGGCCGTCCTAGTGTGTTCACACACATCACTACCACATGTATATGGTAACAAATCCCCCCTTCGGGATTTCCTTGGGTCATAAGTCTCTAAGTACTAGCAAAAGTCTGGTAAGAATCTGGTAAGGCATCAAGAACAGTCTGCACAAGGGAACTGTCTGAAATGACTTTACTTGCAGAAATAAGTTGCTCATTGATATCCTTGACACGAGCAAGGAAAGTGTCCATATCATCTTCCTCATGCATAATCTTTGACTCCAGCTCTTAACGCAGCAAACTTGACAACTTCAAGATTTCCTTGGGTCATAAGTCTCCAAGTCCTAGCAAAAGTCTGGTAAGAATCTTGTAAGGCATCAAGAACAGTCTGCACAAGGGAATTGTCTGAAATGACTTCACCTGCAGAAATAAGTTGCTCATTGATATCCATGACACCAGCAAGGAAAGTGTCCAAATCATCTTCCTCATGCATAATCTTTGACTCCAGCTCTTTACGCAGCAAAGCAATTTTAGCCTCTTTTTTTTCGTTGATGTGTCTCTGGAAGGTAGATGTTTGGTGGTGACTATTGTGCAGTTTGTGACTACATAAGGATGTCTTTGAAAGACAACCATAATGAATGTTTACATGTTACAACGGATATTCTCCATTATATCTATGCTTTCCAAAGTTACATGTTTGCATCTTGTCATTTGAGTTTCTAACAATGCATAAAATTTATGAAGTTGTGACATTGCCAATTTAGATGCTATAATTTTTTCAAACTTCTAGTGCCTTGTTCTTCTCTTTGAGTTTGGTCTATTAGTTGGCATTAAGTAGGTATCAGGACCTTAGGCTAAACTAGGCCACTTAATTGTTGACTTTAATTCATAAATAGTCTATTAATTGTAGTAACTTTAGTAATGTTTTAGGCCATGAGGATATAGTTCTCTCTAGCTTATTCCACCTAAGTGTGACTTGTGTTGTGAAAGTCCATGTGTTAAGCTGGTATTTGAAACCTCGAGTCTCCCGGCTAGTTTATGCTCAAGCTGGTATTTGAGACATGGAGTTTCCCAGCTGCTGCTATTTGAGATCTCAAGTCCCCCAGCTACTTGTACAAACTATGACAACAACAAAAAAGAAAAAAAAAAAGAAAAGAGAAAAGAGAAAGCAAATAGCACAAACCTCCTTGTATACTATGTTGCTCACACTTAAGTGGTATAAGTGAAAAAATCACTAGTCTTTAGACCCTGAAGAGCATTCCTAGGTTTAACTACTCTTTAGTCGACATTTTAATTAACGTTGGTCAATCTAGTACTTACTTTAGCCCTAGCTCTTGTGTACTTCTCTTAAAGTCAAACTAATAGACCTTAACTCAATTGCATTTTATTCAAGTACTACGCTTGTTCTAGTTGGCAATGTTAGAGTTCATGATTTTTTTTGCATCTCCTAGAATATCATGTATGCATCTCACTTATTGCACGCCTACACATGTTTTCTTTGAGCTTTCATAATGTTGTTTTTCTTCTGCTACAAGTACTCCTATCGTGGATCCCAATGCTACACTGTTATATTTCAAGGGCAGAATCTACATCAGGAAGGGGGCAATCTACATCAGGAAGGGGGGCATGTTAACAACTGGTGTCCACTTCTAGTAGTCATGGGCCGGGCTTGTCGGTACAATAGGAAAAGGGTAAGAGTGATCGCCGATGAGAGGCGCACTCTAATTGGAACATTCAAGGGTTAGTTGACTAAGCATGGGTGCCCAAGTGTGAATGGGCGAGATCATATAAAAGTCACCTAAACCTAAAATTCACTCATTCTCTCATTTGTGCAATTGAAGAGTGCTCTTGCTCCATCTCCTTGTGTGTGTGTACGAGTGAGAGAGAGAGAGAGAGAGAGAGAGAGAGAGAGAGAGAGTGTGTGTGTGTGTGTGTGTGTGTGTGTGTGATCGAGCATTACGACGGCACGACAATGACGAGGCGGTTGAGCGCGGCTCGGTGGTAGCTCCCTCTCCTTCGCAACGAGGAATCCTTCACGAAGGCGAGCATAGGGCGGTGAGTGACACACCCTTGCTCTCTTAAGGCTACTAGATTAGTCTAGTTGTGTGCTTGCATCCATTTGTGGCTCGCACACAGTGTACGGCAAGTCCCTTACTTTGACACGTGCAATAGATGCGCACATTTCAGCAGCAAAGCTTACCCGTATAAAGAGTAGTGAGCATGTAAGTGTGGCCATACTCTTCACTACGTGAGCTCCAAAGTAAAAAACAGATCTTCAATAATTACAAATTTTGGCTTATATACGTAAGATGGGAACATTGGGTTTTTGGCTAGAAAGGGATAAGTATTTCAAAACATATGATGGGCTCTGCCATATAGCCTCTTCATTAAGTACAAGAATGGTTTGGAAATAATCAAACTCTTTTGAGCTCACGATTTACAATGTCAGCTTAGGCGAAAAATAAGTGAGTGAAGAAAAAGTGGTTTTGCTGGCCCATCTGGATAGGCATGAGTGGGCATTGAAATTTGACATGCAACTTTTGCGATGTTTCTATTCAAGAAAAGTGCATCTCAATTTACAAGTGTATTGCTTTAAAATTGAAAAACTCTCCGTTGGGGTCGTCAGTAAGCCCGATGGGGTACAATTTTTCTGTATAAGCGGCCCCAATGGGACCTTTGGGATATTTTTCATGATCATATTCTCACTCACAGGTACTGACATCTGTATATATGGGTGTGAGTGGGTGTGTGTGATCGTGCAAGTAGCTACACACAACCATAGTGCGCAGCTAGATGTGTGCAACCCGCTATACAAGGGGTGCATCATGGGGCACTTGGTCGGTAACGCGATTGAGTAGTATCCTTTGAAAAGTATGGATGTCACCTTCCTTTCCCTTTATCAAATGCAGGCATATGATCGGTAACGCGGCTAAGTTATGTCTGTATACAATTCTTATTCCCTCAAATTCAGACGACACCTTGTTGGTAGTGCAGCAAAATGGTGTCATTCGCTAGTGCATGTTTTTTTTTGTATATTATAGTATTTGGTTGATAACGCGGTCAAAAAATGTTGTAAATTTGTTTGTTTTGCTAATTATGCAACTTGTATCATTTTTTATGTGCATGATTCATGTGATACTTGGTCGGTAACATGGTCTGAGTATGTCTTGGATCATAGTTTATTTCATATTATCTTCCTCTTCAATTTAATGAACCTCCACTACATCCATACATAGCCCTCTAGTACAATTTTTTGCAAAAATCCTTATATCTATAATTAGAGACTATTTGCATAATCAAAGGGAATTTGGTGGAGTTGGTTGCTTCATTCAATTGAAGTTAAAGAGGCTTTTGTAAAATTGGGTACCAAACAAAAACTAGATCTAACATAGAAAGTTGGGTATGACCCAAAGAAGCTAACCAAAATTGAATTTTTAGCCCTTTCTATGCTCGTTGCATGACACTAGCCTCCTCCTCCACTCCTTCCAAGCTCTACTTGCTTCAACAATTTGGAGTATTTAAAAAGTCAAAAATTAAGTTGATAGCCAATACACTTTTTCAGGAAAATCCATAATCATATCTAAATAGAAACCTTGGCCATGTAATTTTCTAAAAAGAGAGAGCCATAATGATCTTTATAGAACAAGAGTGATCAGAATCATAGGACCCATCGTGACACATGAAAATATGGCACCAGTATCATAGTGCATATGAACTCATACTCTCCACGTGTGGAATATGTATTATACTAACGTCGATACCTCAACCACCCATGTCGATCTCCTTTGCAAGAAAGAGTGTGTTTATGTGGCTAAACAAAACTCCATGAGCTCCTAGCTCATAATATCGACCCTTGTGACTGGTAAAAAGTTCCACAAAAAAGATATCTACCCTTGTAGTCATGAGATCTTCATAATCGAACCTTTACGATTATAAAAAACATAAAAGAGTTTTTCGTTAATTTGGTTGCTACCTTTGTAGCCTTGTCTATAGTTCCTCTAAATGAATATTTTATATGATGAAGCCTTCATAAAGAAGTCCTCAATTGGTATGAATGAGATGACTCTACCTACACTCCTTGTCTCGCAAAAAATCTACCATGAGTGCAACATGAATGGTACATAAGCACCATTAGTTTAAAGTACCACTGTAAGAATTATTGGACTCTACCTACACTCCTTGTCTCGCAAAAAATCTACCATGAGTGCAACATGAATGGTACATTAGCACCATTAGTTTAAAGTACCAGTGTTAGAATTATTGGGCTTCAAATCCTAGTTAATGTGTCCAACCCTTGTGGGAAATAATCCACATCACAAACTCATGAGGATAAGCTCTTTAGTGTGGAGTGTGCATGGTAAAAGGATGAGGCTAATATTAGCCTATACTATCTATATATACATATGTAAGAAGTTCGATAATATATAGCAATATTTTGTTTTTACAAAGTCTCTTCTCTATCTTTTACTTGTTCTCTGCACACTCAATTCCCTATGCTACCATCCTTAGGCATATCAAAACATAGTCCAAATAGTGGTTATCTATGTTCAATGTGTTTTGGAACGCTATCTCAAGGCATAGCCTTGGTGGTGGTGGTGGTCAGCAAGTAGTAGCATATCAAAATGTTGCTAGATAAAGCGGTTGGCAAGCTTATCTTGTAGCATTCTAAAATGCTATCAAGAGGTCTTGTAACTGGCACTCTACCTGCAGCATTCTGAAATGCTCCAAAGTGGTGGCGGATGCATCAAGGCTAAAGGTAGGCAACGATTACTACACATTTTGAAATACTGTAGTTTTTGCAAGAACTCATCAACAAGTGGGAGATGCCATGTGCACGTGGTTTGGCAAAAACAGCAGTATATTAAAACGCCTTCAATGTTTTCCTTCATCAATTGGATCTTATGCATCACATTATGCAGATGAAGCTATGGTGCTTGAGAAGTCAGCTTTATGATATATATCACTTTTTACCCCAAATCTACAAGTTGAATTGTTCTTGGCTACCATGCTTCCAGAAGCTCTTAAAGTTACAAAGTATTTCCGGTCTAGATATTTTCAAGTGCTCCTAACCATAAGTGTTCTTGCTCCTGATACATCAACATATGCAGATTTTGAAGATTTTTTTTCTATTCCATGTCATATTTTTGTTTTGGTTTTGTCAAATGTCAGTTGTTCTTGTGTCAAAATGGTACAGGTATAGACACTAACACACAAAAAAGTGGTAAGATCTCCCATATTGTATGTTTGTTTGAGTTTTTATTGTTCCCACTCTGATTGTTGTGCGAGAAAAGCACCCACACCTCGATGTTGTTGTTAAGGGCTGGGGGGGATTCCACTCATTGTTTCAGGTGGTCTGTTGAACTCTTCCATGGTCTATACTTAGCACATTGTTAATGGTTTAGACTTAGGGGGGGGGGGGATTCTACTCATTGTTTCAGGTGGTTTCTTGAACTATTCCATGGTCTGTATTTAGCACATAGTCAGTGGTTTGGACTTAAGGGGGCAGATTGTTGGGTTTTAAGCCCGGTTAACATGTCACCAACCCATGTGGGAAATAATCCATGTCCAACTTGTTTGGGGGGGGGGATTGTTGGGTTTCAAGCCCTGGTTAATATATCCAACCCATCTGGGAAATAATCCATGTCACAAACTCATGAGGATCACCCCTTTAGTGTGGAGTGTGCATGGTAAAAAGCCTAGACTACCTATTTATTCATATGTAAGAAGTTCAATAATATATAGCATTATTTTGTTTTGTGAATTCTCTACTCTCTCTCTCTCTCTGCTCTCTCTCTCTCTCTCTCTCTCTCTCTCTCTCTCTCTCTCTCTCTCTCTCTTTGTGTGTGTGTATGTGTGTGTGTGTGTGTGTGTGTGTGTGTGTGTGTGTGTGTGTGTGTGTGTGTGTGTGTGTGTGTGTGTGTGTGTGCACGCACGCTCAACTCCCATGGCCTTATGCATAATTTCATAGCCATCCTCATTTAGAAATTCATAGCATGCCTAGAATAGCTTTTTTTTTTTGTGGCAAAACTCACAATCGGTGAGTGGATTATATTAACAACCCAAAAGAATTACAATTATTGACATCTTCCAGCAACAATCATTACATCGGCTAAAAGGGGGGCCACCCCACAGTAAAGTTATAACACTTGGTTGAACAAGGAATAGACACTTACCCATGTGGTTCAGATATTGCGACAGACAAACCTTGCTCCACTCTTCAGAGTCCCTCCATTTCAGATTGGCTATAATCACTTCCTTGCTTTCTTGAATGATCTCTATGAACCTAGATGTTTCTAGGTCGTTCTCAAATAGTCGACAATTCCTGGCCTTCCAAACGTATTTGAAGTAATAGAACCTGACAATTTGAGTACTCATTAGCAGTGGTTGGCTCTTGACCACCTTCCCACCCATGAAGAGATCATTCTTGAAGAACCCAATCTTCCATGTCTTTTGAACCCACTTGCATATCTTTCCTGCCACACCGTAGATTGTTGGGCATTTCTTAAAAATGTGGGGGAGGTTCTCACTTGCTGATCTAATTGCGGGCATCTATCTCGATCAATACCTCTAGCTAGGACCTTTATTCCAATTGGCAAGGCCCCCCAAGTACCTTCCATATAAAGACCTTTATTCCAAACGGCCGTTGTGGACACCAGATTCAAAAGGCAGCAATTGTCAAGCTGTTCTAAGACTCTACTTAGCAACAATCTTTTATCCCATTGAGATAGAATTGGGAGGCAAGTTAGTTTGAATCTTTCCAATCATTACTATTGTAGTCCCATAACTGGACCAGGTGTTGGAGTCCTTTTTTGCTCATCTTTTTGGCCACCTCCTTCCACGCAGGGTTTAACAAGACCCTTCCCACCTTAGAAATCCAAGGGGACCAATGAGACATCGAGTTGTAAAAGCACCGAGTTACCTCTCCCCATTCCAAGGCCTCGCTGCTTCGTTGCACTTTTGAGCTAGCTCACCCGTTAAGCCCTCAAGTTTCAAGTTAGTCCACTGAGGGACAAGCAGCTTGTCGTGCAGCTCCAACCCTTTCCACTCGCCCCCTTGCGAGCACAGTTTGGCATTTTTCATAATAGCCTAGGCTTAGTCTTGCTTTGTTTTGCAACCACAAATTTGGCACACTGGGCCTCCACGTGAGTAGTAGGGTTGAGTATTCCGGTACCACCTTGCTCTATCTTAATTAGAATTGACATTTCCAATGTACTATTGTGCATGTTAAAAAAAAGGACCACAATTTGGCCAATGATTCCTTCACAAAGTGTCGTGTGTTATAGCAAAAGCATAAAAAAATATTATTGTGCGGATCTTTACATCCAGTGCACTTGCATGCCTTGTTTGATCCATGCTCAAACTTGCATGGTCAATGGTTTTTTGAGTCCTTGTTGCACCTTGCTTTGCTTTATGTGCCCTTGGCTAAGGACTTGCATTGGGAGGTTTCGATTTGCATTGGGAGGTTCAAGGGTTTGCATGGGGGCAGCCCCTTAGGGTGGCCCTAGGGCACCCTTTGAGGGGCCAGCTCAAAAAATATCAACCTGTGCTATTAAAGAAAAACCTATATTATCAAATCAAATTTTCACAAGTATGAAAAACTATTGAAATTGTTTTTTGACTTAGAACGCTTACAAAACATGATCACAATTAGAGATGTTGAAGAAAAGGGTGTTGATGATGTTGACACCAATGCTAGGTTTAGGGTTGTAGAAATGCACATACCTAAGTGTAGACAAGTAGAATTTTTAACAAACAAGGTGAAAATTGACTATGGTCTACATAAAGCTATTGAGAAGAATTTCATAATAAGAGGGTTCTTTTAGAGAGACAAAAATAGAAAGTCACACTAGTATTTTAAAACATGTGGTATCATAGTAAAATATTATGTTTTTTTAAAATTGTAACAATGAACTATTTAGACTATAGTTTATTCCAAAAGCATAATACATAATGTTTAACACAATACTCAATGTCCCTCTTTAAAGAGAGAGGTACAAAAATGTCAACATCCTCTTACAAGGGCTTTAAAAATATATATTTTTTAAAAGTATTATCATTAGCTTGCCATGTGGCACTTATCTGTAAGCTTTTCGCCTTGTTAGGACTTCTATTGCCCATAACCCTAGGGCTCTCTTATCTTTGTGCATCGACACACTACTACCATACTAATTTTTGGACTACATAAGTAGTCCTTAGTAAAGGGTTGGATTTTGGGTGCATTTTTGGACCATTGGATAAGTTCACTATGGCCTACATAATAAGGCTATGAGAAAAATTTAATAATAAAAGGTTTCTTTGTAAGAGAAAACAAGAAAGTGACACTAAATTTTTAAAACATTTGTTATCACAATCAAATATTATGTTTTTTGAAAAAAAAATAACAATAAACTATTTAGACTACAATATATTCCAAAAACATAAAAAATATTGTTTGAAAACCCACTTGGAAGCATTGTAGAAAAATGAGAAAAAACAAGTGAAAGGGTCACAGTGGCTTTCTAAAACAATAACAAAGTGATAAAATCATCAGGTTGAGTTCAACTGGAATGAGTGTTCAAGAAAAGATTGCCTCAACTTAGCCTTTTGGTTGAAAATAGAGACTAGCCGATTACAAACCATGGTAAAGGAAAGAAAAACCGGTGAAATAAGTAAGAAAATAGTTCAAAAATCTTGTAAATTTTAAATTTATGCTAGTATTTTCGGTTCGCCTTTTTGTGAGGAGGAGATTCGGCGGACGGCCTCTTAATAAAAGACTTTCTTGAATATTGACAGAATGCAACAAAAGTCAAGCCATGTGAGACTGTGAAATGAAATGTGAAATAAAAATAACTTGTTTATATATATATGTGTGTGTGTGTGTGTGTGTGTGTATCTATAGAATTTACTAGAATTATGCAAGGTGAAGCTTCACTTTAACATTCTAAAACAAATAGAATGTCAGGATGTGAAATGAAAAGATCCATTTACTATTTTAAAACTAAAATAACATTCAAGTAATTTTCAATCATCAATGAAAACATTGAAAGTATGCCTTGTCCAACTCTCCTCTAAGGCTTCTTTTAGAAAGCCAAAAAAGATGGAGGATGACGAGAAAGATTGTGTGTGACTCAAAATTCAATAGCCCTCTTTAAAGAGAGAGGTACACAAATGTCAACACCTCTCACAGAGACCTAAAAGAAATATTATAAAAGAAAGCTTTTTGCCACATGTCACTTATCCACAAGCTTTATACAATGGTCCACAATTGCACCAAAAATTCAACACTTTACTAAGGACTCCTCCTGTAGTTCAAAAACAACTCCTAGTGAGAGAGAAAAGGTTCCCCAATGGATCAAAGGGTGGGCTCAGATGAGCTAGTGCAAGAGCAATGCCACCACCATGGTGCAGGCTCCCTGGGTCAAAACATAGAAAATAGCTTTTTGACTCACACAAAAATGGATGAGCCCCCTCCCCCTTCAAAAGATTCTCTACCACTCAATTTCACTTCCCTGACAAATTGCCCTCTAGTAGTGTGCATAGAACACATACCATTTGGATGAGGAAAATCATATAGATTTGGGATTTGATCCAAACCATTGCCATTGTAGATATAGATTTTTTTAAATTTTAGTTTTTGGTGGGGCGCACGGGGGCTCTTCAAGGAGAAGGAATTTAAGATGGTGCTCACGAAGCGAAGATAAAATATGATGCATGTGGGCTCATCAGCAAGGGGAGAGACAGGATGAAGAGAAAAGTTGAATGTCAAAGCAACTCAAGAGACCTCAAAGGATCTATCCCCAACGAACCCAAGTTTTGTGTGTGTGTCGGGAGAGAGAGAGAGAGAGAGAGAGAGAGAGAGAGAATCTCATGGTAGCCATGGTTGGGCTACATTTGTTGCATATGTACGATTGAAAATTTAGAAAAGCAAGCCATTGAAACCAACAAATCACATGTTGCCATATGTCTAGTCATTAGGATACCCATGTAAAAAAAGCATGGTAATCAACTTTTTCTATTAAAGAAGAATTTGTATTAACAAATAGAAATCTATAGAAATTTTCACAAAATGATGAAATAGCTTATGTCGTATGTTTGTGTAGCCAGAAATAGAAACGGATACTACAATGAACGTAGATGAGAATTTTGATGATGGTACATCCCGAAAGTGTCAAAGCTAGAAGTGGATATAAGCCAACAATCCAAGGTCGTATATGAGGGCAGGCCAAAGTGCAATAGCAGGTATGAGGGGCCATTCCAATCAAAAGCATCTAGAGTTGCATCTTTTTGGTGTTTTTTTGGGCTGGGAAGTCATGCTAGAGGATCAATGATTATGGATGCTACAAGCTTCTTAAAAGCATAGATGATGTTGCATTAGGTGGCACTGCACGGTTTTGAAGTCGACAACAGGGATTTTTGCTAGGATTTTTTGGCTTGATCATTGGGTAGTGGAGTTGACAGTTATGGGTTTTCCTGGTAGTGTCCAAAGGAAGAATTTATTTTTGAAGTTTGATGGTTTTTCTTAGCCCTTGGAGATGATTGTGGTGCCACCATGTGGCAGGTGCATAATCAGACACGTGATGGAGGGGGTGAACCATTCAGGGTATACAACCAAAATCGGCATCTATTGAGGGTATCAAAGGAGAGAGGGGGAGCTTGGGAGCACCTAGCCTTGGCGTCCTCTCCTCCCTCCTTACGCAGGCACTATGTGAGTGCTACACCGATGGTTGGGAGTGCGAAGGTGGCTGTTGGCCCCGACGGTGGAGATTGGTGCTAACTCGTGGCCTTGGGCCATTTCCCATGGGTGCCAAAGGAACCCCTTTTATTAGAGCTCCATGGTGAAGTTCTAAATCTTGAAGATGATGATGTTTGATATTGAGATGGTGCTTATTGGAGATGAAGCAGCTACAGATTGGTTTTTTTTATTTCAAGCTCTGCTTATTGCAGTTGGGAGTCTATGAAGATAAGTTGAAGTTGAAGGTGCTGCCATTAGTTCTTTAAGGAAAAGCCAGAGCATGGTTTGAAGGATTGAAGTTTGCAAATCAATGGTCACTACAGGAAGTTTGGAAGTAGTTTATTGAAGCCTTTTAGTAAATGAATTACTCCGTTAGATTGGTATGCACAATTGGTTGTCTTGAAACAAGATGTAAGTGAAGATTTTGATTTGTTTTTTAATAAACTCAAGTCTATCCGATTAAGTTCAAAAATTATCCTTTAATTTCCAATGCAAGCAAGTGGGCACATACCTGGCCTTTGGCAATCTTTTGATGGCCATAACTTTCCCTTTTGAGCTCTGATTGAGAAAATCGGCATGCTCCAAAACTTGAGCACTTCAAGTATATTTACTCGCACTAAGGGTTTCTATTTGGAGTGCCTTAATAGTCTTTTTGACATGTATAAAGTGTGCTTGCTTGCTAAAATTGTCGACTATTGTCCATATTCCTGTATTCCCATGGATAGACTTGGGTAATCCAAAGATAAAATCCATGGATATACTCTCCCATAACGAATTAGGGATTGGCAATGGCTAGAGTAACCCAAGTCGCTTCCCTCTATCATACTTCGTCTTTTGGCATACAACACATTTTGAAACATACTCTTGTATGTCCACTTTCATGGTAGGCCAATAGAAATACGTCTCTAATCCCCAAAGAGTAGGTTGAATCCCTCTATGCCTCGCATAGGGAGGAGCATGGGATTCATACATTACTTTCACACGAAGGGAGTTAGTAACACATAGTCTATTTCCATGGACAAGATAACCATCTTGCAAGGTGAACGGTTCTTCTATCTTCCCTACGGCAAGGGTTGGCATTATATCCTTGAAATCAGGGTTAGTAGCATACTCATCTATCATAGACGATCGATAATTGTGAGCTGCTATAGACACCGCATTTACTTTTGGTCATCATGATAGTGCATCGATCACTTGATTGTGCTAGCCAGCAATATGAGCAGTATGAAAATAAAATTGCAAAAGGAAATTTTCCCACCTCATTTGTTTGTTGAAAAGCTTGGTTTGTGTCATGAAGTACTTTAGACTTTGCTGATCGGTTCATAGGATGAATGGAGTCCCCAAAAGATAATGCTTTCATGTGTCAAGGACATGCAGAATAGCTAGTAACTCCTTTTGCATATATGCCCAGCACTCGCTCATCGAAATTGAGTCTTTAACTCGTGTATGCTATGGCATACCCTTCTTGAAGCAAAAATGCTCCAAGACAATCTCCTCAAGCATCACATTGGACCTCAAATGGTTTCGAGAGATCCGGTAGTGTAAGCACACATTGGGAGGTAAGCTTCTCTTTGAGGTTTTTAAAAGCATTTTGCTCTTTTGCAGTCCATGTACTTAACGTTCTTCTTTGTTAAGTCATATAATGGTCCTGCTATTTGTGAGAATTTTTCTATGAAGTGTCTATAGTATGCACCCGTACCAATAAAGCTTCGTAGCTCATGTAGATTCCTTGGCTTAGGCCATCCTTTTACTACCTCTAACTTTGTTGGATCCATACGGATACCATCTTGAGAGATACTGTGACCTATGTATTGAATCTCTTGAAGGAAAATTTCACTCTTCTTTTGATTAATGAAAAGTTTATTCTCCCTCAAAGCTCGAAAGATTACTTGGAGATGTTGCTTATGCTCCTCGAGAGAATTCGAGTAGATGATGATATCATCAAAGAGTAAACTAGCGATAGGGTCTAAAAATTTTCTCCATTAGGTGGTTGAATGTGGCTGGAGCATTAGTCAAACCAAAAGGCATGGCAAGGTATTCATAAAGACCAAATGTTGTGCGGAAAGAGATCTTTACAATATCTTCATTCACTATCCTTATTTGATGATAGCCACTTCTAAGGTCAATCCTATTGAAGTAGGTAGAGCCTTGTAGATTACCAAACATATCTTCTACCCATAGTACGGGAAATCTGTTCTTGATAGTATTCCTATTTAGTGCTCTATTTTCAACACACATCCGGTATGTGTCGTCTTTCTTTTGCACTAAAACAACTATTGAACAAAAGGGAGAGGAACTAGACCTCACCATCCCCTTATCTACTAGCTCATGTACTTGCCTCATAATCTCCTCTTGTTGATCTTGAGAAACTCTATAAGGAGGCTTATTAGGTGGCGAGCTTCCTGGTAGAAGCTCTATTGTATGGTCATCATCCCCTCGTTTTGGAGGTAACTCCATAGGGATGTCACCGATAAAAACATCTTGGAATCTATTTAGAAAATTAGACAACTCTAATTCCTCTTGATTCCTACCACTTTGATTTGGTAAAACATTAGGATCATTTATGGACTCTTTAACAAATATTAACTTATCAAAATCAAGTGAATTTACAAGAGGTATAGTACGACCCGACGCATAGCATCTATGTACATGTTATTTTCCCTGTAGGTGACATAAATTCTCCTTTCAGGGAACTTCATATTGGCAGCCATGCTGTTGAGCCATAGTGCCCCTAGGATAACATCCTCATGTTGGAGAGGGGAGATGAAAAAGTCCTCTTTGTCGATGTAGCTTTGGACATGAAGCCTCAATTTCCCAATCAAGGGAGTAATGGAGGCTTGTTGTCCCTTGAAATCTCCATCGGCAGTTATAGTATCTCCCACCTCGAAAGCTTGTATACCCATCTTAGTGGCCCACTTCATTGATATGAAGTTGTGAGTAGAGCCAGGGTCAAAAAGGATAAAGGCATCATGCTCCCTTACCTTTCCCCAAGCATAGGAAAGGGATGATCCTTTGCAATGAGTATCCTCTTTCGGAGCTTCGACCATGGAATCTCTCGGCATCTCATTGTGAGCATTTCTTTTGGGGTAAGAACAATAGCCATGTCCTTGCTCCCCACACTTGAAACATTTTATGGTCTTTGCGGAAAGCTTCTAACTCTTCAAGAGAGAGTTTGTTTTTACCTTTTTAAACTCCTTTCTCCTTGGTCTTGTTGTTGTTTTTGTTGTTAGAATTGCCTTGGGAAGAATTTCGAGCATTGTTCTTCCCTCTAGGTTCATTTCGGTCTTTGGTTTCCATGGGCTTAAAATTTCTTTTAGCCCCTTGTTGGAAATCGATTCGTGAAGGGACCATAGTATGGTGAATCACCTCAGTGTGGTCCTAGGCCTTTGAGAGTTGACATACTCGGCCATATCTTCAGGTAGTCCCGCACAAAATTGTTGCCTTTGTCCGATGAAGTCTATCTTTTGGTAGACAGTAGCTTTGAGATGTAAATCCCAAAACTTGTCCACATACTTGTGGATAGACTCATTGGGAGTTAGCTTCAAACTTCGCCCTTCGGTAAGCACTTTGTATTTGGTGTTGCTTGCAAGAAATTGCTTTATTATGGAAACTCGTAGATTTTTCCATGTCTTGGGACCTTCGTCATTACCTCGTAGACTAGCCCACCATTGTGGGGGAGACTTTTGAAAATGCATAGCTACATGATGTAGCTTGGAGGACTCCGTGAAGCCCTCATCTCCAAAGGTCACATCAAATTATTGGATGAAGGCGAAAACTTTGTCTATAGCACCAAAGGTGCCATCATAGGTGAGAAAAGAGATGCTCTTTCCTCCCTCCTTGAACTTTTTAAGCCTATAGGACCTTTTCCAAGCAGCATAGGATTTTGCGATGTCCTCCCCTGTATTCTCCAGGACAAAAACCATTGCTTTCATCAGAAGAGGAGGAAGATGGAGAAGAGAGTGACCTCTTTCTCACCGTTTTCTTCTTTTGATTCTTCTCTTCCCTCTTAGAATGACAAGGAGAAGGATTATATGAAGATATTTTCCTCTTGGGAGGAGTTGGGGATCATCCAGACCGCCGTCTTCGTGGAGCCACATCCTCCAAAGAATTTGGAGATTCACTTCTTTCTCTTTCATAGGGTACTTCTTCTTCTTCTTCTCTCTCCGAACTCGGGATCTTTTGCTGCACGAATTTCTTGGGAGGAGAGAGTTTTCTTTTGGGAGTCTCATTACGAGGCTTCCTAAGCTCTCTCTCATCTTGGGGAGTTTGAAGAATCACATGGGTACAAAGTTTTTGGGCAACTTCGGCTTGTAAAGCGGGGTTGCCTATATCTTGTTGCAACCTAGTGACAAGATAGTTCACAAACATGGGGGCATCATTAGTAGCACCTTCATGTGCAAAATCAAAGTTGTCAATATTCATTCTAATCTCTTTATTATTGTCAGCCATGCTAACTAAACTTATGTATATGCTACTTTGTGCTTTGGCAACTCAAAACATTAGTTGCTACTGTTCTTTACTTTTGAAAATTAGCTCTCAAACAGCCACACCCATGGTTTAGAGACTGTTGATTGCAAAGAGTCGTGGAGAGGGTCTAACATTGCTCGGTTGATTATGGTTCCTGTTGAGCTTGCTAGTAGCTCAATAATGGTTAAGCCAAAGGCAAGCCCCAAAAGCCTCCATTATTGAATCTATAGTTCCCAACGGTGTACCTCGAACTAAGTTCTTTTCAACCGAGACAATAAATTTCTATCCCACTTACCCTCTTGCAATGAATAAGTCCAACCTTTCATGGACAACTTAAGGACCTCTCTTCCTAAGCAAGAAAAGAAACCAATAGCTCTGATATCAATGTAACGGAATTGGACTAATAACATTGAAAATAGCGGAATTAGGATGATTGTAGTGAGTATTTCTTTAAGAGAATTCATCATGAGCATAAGAAAAGCACTTGAATGGTGATAACAAAATAACCATATTACCTAGTTAGCTTGGCATCGACAATATTTGTAAAAGACAGAGAGAATTAGAGATGACAACAATTGAGAATCGGATTTACTTGGAGCCGGCCCTCCCTCCAAAAGGCTTTTGTATTATAGATTCTCCCATGAAGAGAGACTTGGTACAATACATGCTTTGTGTTCCTACCTTGTTAGTGCAATGAAGATGGTATGCTTCATGCACCAAGATTATGCGCGTAACTACCTTGCAAAAACATTAACTTGTCCTTGGCCTCAATCCCAAGACCTCAAACACCTTCAAAGGTGGAGATAGCTAGTAGGGAGTCAAGGAAGGGAAGAGAAAGAAATAGTATATGCACTTATCATTACTCTTAGAGAATATCATAGCATAGCATAACAATGGAGATGAAGAAGATGGCAAGCATTGCTTTGAAGCATAGCTCTTGGTTGGATTTGCATTCCATAGCCAAGACGTGCTGGTGTAGGCTCTCAACTTCTCAAGCTTGAAGAAGGAGATGAAGCTCTTGCTCAACACAATGGGAGTGTGTGTGTGTGTGTGTGTGTGTGAATGAACAAAAGAGAGCCTCCCTCCTCATCTTGGTCGACCCCTCTCACTCTCTACTCATGCTTGCACCTCATTGGCTCTTGCCAAGCTTACCCAATCAAGTGCCTTGGTCATTACTAGAAATAGAGGTAGTATTTGGACAAGTGTCCTCCTTTCCCCGTTGAGAGAGAGGGCTTGAATAATTCTTGGATAATTAGTTAATTAAAGTAAATTCTCATTGACCTCCTTAAAGGGCAACCAATAGATTTTAGGCACACTACTAGGGCAACCTTTCTATGCCTCTTGTGGAAGGAGTGACCCTTGAGAGGGTGCATGTGTGTTCTCTCTCCTCCCCTACTTCTTGGGATCGCCCCCTCCTTTGTAGGCACCCCTTCAAGCACCTCAAGCTCCTTGGTCATCAAGCACGACAAGCTCTTCAAGCATCTTGGTCATCAAGCACGACAAGCACCTCAAGCACCTTAATTCGGTCAAGCATGAAAAGCACCTCAAGCACCTTATTGACTCAAGCACGACAAACACCTCAAGCACATGCCTAGCTTACCCTAAGGTCTAAGTACTTTTAAAACTAAACTTTGGAGGTCTTCAATGAAGCTAACCCTATCGTCTTTTAAGCTCCATTATTTGCACATTGTTCTTCAGTAGACCATCTCCTTTTGAGCCCTTGTCGAGATGTAACCATCTCTCCTTTTGGCCCCGTGCTCAGCTAGGTCTAACAACACATTTCTATGTTCTACCTTTTGTTCCCCTTTTACCTTCCCATATTAAATGATGAGTTTAACATGAGAAAATCATTTGGGTAAAGATAGATATTAGATTTTATGACAATGCACGCATTCTCTTTTATGAAGGAGGTGCATTTAGTTGTCTAGTCAGCTCCATGATTTTCTCCACATAGCTTCCTAGTGATAGCTTGTCCTCCTTGATTTCATCCAGTTCATAGAGGCTATATTCATTCCCATGATTCTCATTGTATTCCAACAGAGACGTGTTTTTTGCTTGCTGTAGCTTTGAAGCTTGCATGTTGGATAGTGGTAATTGTTGGAATTAGGGTTGCAGAGAAGCACACACAGCTTGGAGAAGACGAAGGAAGCTCAAGGCACACAATAGAGAGTGTGTTACTTAGTGTGCAATGGAAAGATAGATAGCCCTAGAGTGATGGGCGTATATACAATGCTCAGGGGGAAAAACCTCCTAAAGAGGGAAAAAATGCCCCGGCGGTCCTAGTGTGTTCACACACATCACTACCACATGTATATGGTAACAAATCCCCCCTGGAGTGATGCGATGAACGAGAGCTGGCACATGAGTAAAGGGAAGTGCCATGCCCTGAGGACATGATCAGTTCACAAAGGGGAGTAAGCCCAAAGCTTTGCCGAAAGCTTCAAGCTTCTCACGAGACAATGCCTTTGTGAAAATATCTGCAAGGTTGTCCTGTGTTGGCACATAAGCCAAGCTGATCTCTCCTGCTGAGAGCCTCTCCCTGACATAGTGATAATGCACCTCAATGTGCTTTGTGCAAGCATGAAAAATTGGGTTCCTCGCAACTGCCAATGCGCTCTGACTGTCAGTGTAGATAGTGTTGGCAGTGTCCTGTCCAACACCCAAATCAGCCATAAGGCGTTTGAGCCATACACACTCAACCGTAGCTGTGAAGACTGCCCTGTACTCAGCCTCACAACTTGAAGTGGCCACAATAGGTTGCTTCTTGCTCAACCATGATATACATGGATTGCCAAGCATGAAATAAAAACCACTTGTGGACACTCGCATGTCAAAACAACCAGCCCAATCTAAGTCTGAAAAAGCATGTAAGTCTGGTGTTTGGCGGACAAAGCAACAAGCGGCCGTGGCTAGAAGGACCATATTTTTCTGAGAAACCATTGTAAAATTCTTTTGTAAAGAAGCATCTCTAAGCCGGGAAATTTTCAAGGATGTATGATTATTCTTATGGGAGCAATTGTATATTAGAGAGCCAGTTAGAGGTTTGGGAGCTTATGGCCGAACAAGCCATTTTGTAAAGACCTAATCTATAAAGGTCATTTTTTGTAAGTTTGAAGATAATCTTTTTAATGGAGAACTGAGAAGACAGCGTACGTTTGAGAGCTCTTTCTTGTTCAAACTTGTAATCCTCGCCATTGTGGCTACGGTAATCCAAATTCAGATTTGATTATTGCATTGTATTCCTCTTCTCTTGCTCTTTCATTCAAGTGTAATCATTCGACATTCGGTGTAGGTTTTCAACTACGAGTTTGAGGCCTTAAATCGCTGTTTTGAGTGTCTATATGCGTGTTTTATGTTGTTTTGACCCTAGGAGAGGCTTTAGGGACCCTAAAAACGACCCATTAGGATCATCTGTTCGCTGTTTTTGCTGACTTTGGGATGAACAATCGTACCTCTCCAGAATGTTGTGACAATGATAGGATATGTTCCTGATAATCCCCTATAGCTTCCCTTCAAGTTTCGTGCGATTCCGATATGATTTGCATGGTAAACGGGCGTGATGACTGAAGAACGATGTAGGAGGACATAGGCAGATTACTTGGTGGTAATGCGTTTGATTTGCTTGTAGAGTTAGTAAGTTGCATCTCTTCGAGTTCACTTCATTAGGATTGACACCCTAGTGAGTTCCCATGCCTCATCCGAGTCGCTTCCCCTATATTGATAAATATGTTGATGCTTGAGAGCTATGCTATGGATGTCCGTCGCGGAGACCCGCAAACATTGGCGCCGCATCGGGGAATGCACCTTAGGTGATGAGTGACCGAGTGCGCAGTTAGACTCCTTAAAAAATATCAATCCACAAATCCATTTTACACCTCAGTTAGGTTGCTAGACAAGGGTTTAGAGCTTAGTGGAGTCTAGAGCCAGTGGACCGGGTAGATCCTCTCTTAGGAGATTTAGGGAGCTGTTAGTGAATGTGTTAAAGCATTTTTGCGCTTCAATTTCTCTAATTCGATTGAGTACTGAAATCTCACCCGAAATCCGTCGCGTTTGTTTTGTTTGATTCATTTTCTTATGTTTTTTCAGTTCTGTACTTAGGAGTAGGATAAGTAAATCACATTCCAATCAGATTTGGGGCAAAAGTTAGAGTCGAGAAACCAGAAAACCATAACTTTGGCCAAAAAAGCCATAAGACTCTAAAATTTTGAAAATCTGACCAAACAGGATTGATATTGATTCAAATCACAAAGTGGTAGCACAAAACACTAGGAAACGCTTGTCAGAGGGAGCAAACAAAATTTCATCAGATTTGGCCCAGGTACTACGATCGCAATCGGTGTACCTTAGTGCCAGATTTGGACCAGATTTGACATGTGCCTCCCTGATAAGATTCTAAACAACTTTGTCTAAAACAACCACACCCAAAAACATCAAAAACCAAGGAAATCAGGCCACTTGGGTAAAACTAGCCTGACAGACCCAGAAACTGCAAAACTTGACTTTTGGTGATCCAAATGCAAAAAGACTTTGGGGATAGCCTTAAAACATCAGTGTCTACAAGCATGCCAAATTTGGTCTGATTTGGGCTCAGAAGTACGATCGCGATCGGTGTACCTAAGTGCCAGAATTGGACCAGATTTCATATGTGGGATCCCCAAGTGTATACAAACATAAAATTCTAAAGGACCTAGAGCCAGAAACCTCAAAATACCTGTCAAACCATCGGAATACAGATCCAAGTCAAAAATTGCTAACTGACTTAGAAATTGACTTTCAGTAGACCAAAACACATCAAAACTGGGAAGGAACCATACAGAGGGATAGCCTGTACACAGGACATCCCCAAGTATCTCTCAAATCCCAAATCAAACATCAAAATCCAGTCAAACTGATAAATTTGGGAAAACAGGCACTTCCAACCAAGAAATGGTAAAAACTTGACTTTTTTGAGTCCAAATACAAAAGTGTCTGGCAGGTAGTCTTAAAATAGCCTAGTGAACAAGCTGGTGAAGTTTTATCTGATTTGGGCTCAGAAGTACGATCGCGATCGGTGTACCTCTGGCCCAGATCCAGCTCATTTTTTACCTACTCATAGACCTAGGTTATACAAGATACCAGGAGTTGTCAAAACTCAAATTGGACATACTGTCAATAATCTGCAAGCAAAATTGTGTTGAGATCATTTTGAAGTGTTGAATCTGCTAACAGTTGGAATGATACAATGATCTCATAGCCATCCAGTGTATTCATTTGCAGAGACCGATCAAGTAAAAGTCCATGCAGTCGCCGGAATTGGAAGATCTTTCCATCTCCAGGTAAGAGGTTTGGATTCATTCAGTAAATCCCACTTTCTTCATGTTTTTGAGGTCAAGAAAACAAATCAACACCAGACACCTAAATTTAGCGGATCAAACGAGTGTTGCATCAACGGAGGAGAGTGTAAACCAAGGGATAGTGCGACCGTTAGAGCCGATCCTTGAAGAGGTCATTTTCGACACTTCTTCAGAGAGATCTTCTAAGTATTTCACAAAACACTTGGGAAAAATAAAACTAAACGGAAGAGAAAACATGGCAGCAGGACCATCAGACCCCTCAGCCACACTAAAGCTATTGTTCATCAAGTATCAATATGACAACAAGCAAGGTGCCAAGATATACAAAGATGGTATGGACCGCTATTGTGTGAAAATAGAAGATAGACCAAGTGAGTTCAGGGACTTAATGCCTGTGAGCTATAGCGGAAACAGGTACCTAGATGACGAGGGTATCATGTATTTGGTAGTCCTGAATCCTAACATTGTAGACAAGTGGGGATTGATGGGCACAAAAGCCAAAATAGACGAGGAACGTGAGAAAAAGGCACCAACAATGAGCTTACCTAATGCGAGATTAAGGCGAGAAAACGAAACGTCGAGAGTCAATACGGATAATGTCTACTTGGGGTTATACAAGTATAATAACGGAGAGCAAGATCTCTATTATAGATGCGAGGAACCCTATGTCGGAGAGATGACTGAGCGAAAAAGACTTTATGTCTTCACCTACACAGAGGGAGTGGAAACAAAAATTGCAGCATACGACAAGTATGGAAGACGATATGCAGCAATCGAGAAAAAAGAATTGGAAGGATATACGTACTTCAGGGGACCACTTCACCAGTACTATGTCACTCCAAGCCCTCTGAGACCAGCCCCTACAACTCTCGTGCCAGAACCGTTGACCACAGGCGGAGGGAGGACTCATGTAGCTGATTCTTTCAGTCGAGCTCATTATTCGATGCCAAGCCCCATGAGAACGTTACATTCCTGAGAATCAATGGCTACGAATCGAGGTAGTGCGGTTCCTATCTCTACACATACGGCTATAGGTTGGACATTTGCAGCCACCCCATCACATTTGCCTCCTAGTAGTAGATTTGGGACGGGAGAACCAACGAGAGCAACCTACGACCTCCATGATGTGTGAGAACGATTAAGTCGAGACATGGGAGCAATAAGATTGACCGCAGACCATAGATGGATCAAACCATCCCAAGTAGCGAAGTGCATGCCAAAGAAGTATAGCGGATCGGGGGATCCATATGCCCATGTATCGCTCTTCAAGCAAGTCTTAAGAGCAGAACAGATCATTGATTTCCATACTCAATACGAGGGATTCGGGCTGACCTTGGAAGGGACGGCCTTAACATGGTTTCAACCTTTAAACCCTGAAACTTGTCTGAATATTGAACATGTATTGTGCGAGTTCGCAGAAGAATTCTCAAAACGGGATATAAAGCATAATACTGTATCGCAGATATACACTTTTAAACAAAGGGAGAATGAAAAAGTGAAGGAAGCAACCTTGAGATTCAAGCAATACATTGAGAGGTGCCCGAGGAGAGAATTACCGCAAGACGAGAGATTGTCTGTGCTCTTCGTCGAAGGACTTAGGAATGAAAACTTGAAAAAGGACCTTCACTTGAAAGCCTGTAGCACGTTTCAACAGGTTACAAGGGAAGCGTCATATCTTGTCGATAACTGCAAAGCATATGGGGAAGTGTCAGAGGATACTGATTTAGTAACCAGTGGCTCTTCATCGATTAAAAGCGAACCCTCTACCAAGAAAGATGCCCAGGCATCCTTGATGCCGACAGCTGATCAATTGATAGAGGAGGTAACGAAGAGAATGCAGCAACATATGAGATCAAATCCGGTGATGAGACAGTCTCAGACGAGGAAGTGTGACACATGCGGGGGGGATAATCCGACGCCGTGGTACCCACAACAGCCGAAAGCACCAGTTGCGAATGGACGAGTACTGAAATGGTGCGCCATAGAACAAAAATGGACGAATCATAGCACGGAAGAGTGTTTTTACAACAAAAACTATGTGAGGAAAAGACCGTATGGGCCTCCAGTAGGACCATCCCAACCACCTCCTCCAAGATACCAAGTTGGACCAAATATGAATCTAGTAGCTGGAGCAGACAGACCTCAACCTGTGTTGGGTCAACAACCTCCATTACCACAAGAGAATAGGGCCATGATTAGGTATGCTCAGCCTTGTGAAGCATCACCAGGAACAAATAGTACACTTCAAGTTTCTTATTATGAGGAACCGAATGAGCATTATGCAACGGAACCTGAATCACAAACATACGCAGACGAAGCATATCAACCGTGGGGAAATAGCGAGGGTATGGCACCACCAACGTATATAGCACAACCTTCGAGAGATCAATATTTGGTAGACGAGAGAACGTTAATGTTCATTACGAACCAGAATTACAAACCAAGAGGATATCCTAATAGAGCAGGACAACCTATGGGACCACCTCCTCAAAATCAAGCACCAATAGGACAGTGCTATAGCTGTGGAAGTACGGATCATTGGGAGCGTAATTGTCCTTTCAAAGGCGAAAGAGTGAAAATTTTTGGGTTTTGTGACGGATGTGGTGTGAATCACATATTGCCAGATTGCCCAAAAAATCCGGACAGCAAGGGAAAAGCGACTATGAATATTGTGGGAGTGATACCGAGTGCAAGCAGCGGATCGAAAACCGACCCCACGATCCAGATCAATGCGATAACCAGAGCCCAAGCCAAGGACTTAAGGAAAAACGAGTCCATGGAGGAAAAGGTCGAGTTGCCGATACCCACAGAAAATAAAAGCTTATCCGTGAGAACCCAGAGAAAATCCTGGAAGGCGAAACGAGATAGGATGAAAACGAGAAGGATGAACAGCCAAATTGCCATGCAAAATGAATTGCATGAAACGAAGGAGCAACTCAAACAAGAGAGAGAGAGAGAGAGAGAGTAAAACTGATGAGGTTAACAACAAGTCGAGGAAAGCATCCTCGGGAGGATCGGTCTTGGTTGACAAAGTGCTAGAGCCGTTAGATGCTCTATTACAAGTGTACGAAGCAAGGCGAAAAACAAACCAAACTTTAGAGCAAAGATGGTTAACTTATCCTCAACCAGAAATGGAAACGAAGCGATTGGAAATGTGTAAACACCTCATTGAGACAGCCCAGGCGTTGATTGAACCTAAGATAGCTAGAATCCCATAATAAGAAGTGTTGATTCACAAAGAGCGAGAAAAACTAAAAACCGATGAACCAAAACAAGTAAACTAACCCAGGCCTGAAACAATTTTGTCATTGGATCATCGAGTGGTGCCGAACACGACTGATGACACTAAGTCAATGACGATGATGTCAATTCCAGAAGTTGAAGAACAATGGCCACAACACTTATGGAAAACCATTAGAAACAGAAAGAGCGGAAGCGCGACGTTACATTCTGCTCCAATTCCTGAGATTAACCTGGATAACGGATTTTATCCAGCCGATATACAATCGTTGTATGGGGATGCGGGAACGGAGGTTTCGGTGGAAAGCAAAGCCCAATCCTTGAAAACCCTGCCTTCATTTATAGGTGAACATGAGGCACAATCAGAGATAAGATTAGTTCCATCCCAGACGGGAACTATTCCACATATGGTTGACTCAAAAAGTCTTCAAGAAATGCTGTCGACACCTATAACATGCACAATTTCCCAGAACCTTTCCCGGAACATTTATTTGAGCCATTCGGGTGGACTCAAATATAGTCAACCTTGGACGTATGTGTTAACGAATGTACACCTACAAAATTTTGTGACGAAGAAGGATACGATCTAGTAACGTTGCAAATGGCTAGCGTCATCCTTGAGTCAGGATCGGAGAGCGAGGGACAAGAAAAACCTCCACGTGAGACCGAGTGTAAAAGAATAATTGATGAGATATCTGTAGTGAACGATAGGAATCGAACAGAGGAGGAATTCACGGATTCACTATGCTGTGACCTTCCATCACTGGACGATGAAATCCAACTGATAGAGGCTGATGATGAAAGATCAAGCGCATCAGAGACGAATAGGAAATATAGGTCGAGACAGGACAGGT
The DNA here is from genome assembly GCF_014529385.1 of Adiantum capillus-veneris. Lineage (NCBI taxonomy): Eukaryota > Viridiplantae > Streptophyta > Polypodiopsida > Polypodiales > Pteridaceae > Adiantum > Adiantum capillus-veneris. Next base: position 78,571,692 of record NC_140936.1, read on the forward strand.
TCTACGAGTTTCATAACCAAAAACCTAGTCGACGGGAGCGGTATAAATCGAAGAGAACTAGAAAATCAAGGGCGAATAAGCATAATCCGATGCCTCTTGTCAATGACAGAACGGGATATCTAAAGCTTGTCAAAGCTGAGAATTGTGTCAAAGACGGGGTCACTGGCCGGTTTATCAAAACTAAACCGTGGAAAAACAACAAGAAGAACAGACACGAGAAGCAAACGACTAAGTCGCAGAAAGGGGGAAAACAAAGTCTGGAATGACCAAAACAGAGAGGAAAATAGAGTATAATAAGCTCAAGCGAACCCTTAGAGACATATGGACTACTGACTTTGAAACGAATGAGGACACGAGTTCTGACAAGATGGATGCACTGTCCGATTATAAGAAGTATACCATACAAGATAGGAAAATCATAGTGCAACAACCTATGAGGGAATTGAACGAACCGGGTACATCGTACGACGGTCCTGAAAAAGCCAAACGAATAGATCTAGTGGAGCCAGGAGAAGATCCAAAACCTGCATATATTGCCACGGATCTTACTGAAGAAGAGGAAAAGCTTTTGGTAGCTACTCGTAAACAGTATAGAGATGTGTTTGCATGGTCATACAAAGATCTTAAGGGGGTGGATCCTAGTATCTGTCAACACACAGTACCCCTTAAGAATGACGCCAAACCCAGCAGACAACGTCCCTATACTTACAATGAAACGTTTGCCAAAAAGATCAAGGAGGAGATAGATAAACTTAAGGAGGCAGAGTTTATTTACGAAATTGAGCACACCAAATGGTTTTCACCGATTGTGGTGGTCCCGAAGAAAAATGGAAAGTTAAGAGTGTGTGTCAATCTCAAGAAAGTAAACGCTGCTACAATTCGGGACAACTATCCCCTACCCATTACTGATCATGTAATAGAAAGGGTGGCAGGAAAAGAGGCATATAGTTTCTTAGATGGCTTTTCGGGTTACAACCAACTCGCAATAAAGCCAGAGGATCAGCATAAAACGGCTTTCGCAACCGAATGGGGTATTTTTGCATTCCGGGTAATGGCTTTTGGCCTCACAAACGCACCAGCCATGTTTCAAAGGCTGATGGGTCATGCTTTTAAAGAATATCTAAGACAGTTCTTAGAAATTTACATGGATGACTTGTGCATTCACTCCCTTGTAAGACTGGAGCACATAGAGCACTTGACCAAGGTGTTCAAAAAATGCAGACTGTATCGGATTTGCCTGAATCCGGAGAAATGTGTCTTCATGGTAAGACAGGGAAAAATATTGGGACATATAGTGTCCAAAAACGGTATTTTGACAGACATGGAGAAGATCAGCGTCATTGTTGATCTACCACGATCAGTGAAGGTGAAAGAGGTACAGGCATTTATGGGCCATTGTGGATATTATCGCAGATTTATCTACTCATATGCTATAATTGCAAAACCACTTTACGCGCTGATAACTAAATTTGAGTGGACAGAGGAGTGCGAGGAAGCTTTTCAAACGTTGAAGCAAAGATTAGTTTCCGCTCCAATTTTGAAGGCTCCGGATTGGGAGAAGATCTTTCACATCCATGTAGATACAGCAACGTATGCAATAGGATGCATACTTGCACAACCTGGAGAGAACAACATGGATTTTTCAATAAGTTACTCCAGTAGACAACTAAACAATGCAGAGAATAATTTCACAACGACTGAGAGGGAGGGATTGGGTATGGTCTATGCGGTGAAAAAGTTTAGACACTACTTACTTTCAAATAAATTTGTATTCTTCGTTGATCACCAAGCACTGCTGTACTTAGTAAACAAACCTTGCAGTACGGGGAGAATTGTTCGATGGTTCATCATACTGCTTGAGTTTGACTTCACAATAGTAGTCAAGAAAGGAACTACACACCAAAGAGCGGATCATTTATCTAGAATGATGCATGGAGAAAACCCTGTAGGAGTTGATGATGATTTTCCATATGCATATCTTTTCAACATAGAAATGGTTCCAAGATAAGGCGAGGATGTAATTCATTTGCTGACTATCGGGTCAATGAATGTGACAAGACAACCATCTACCATTGCAGCATCCAGATCATTGGTAATGTTGGCGCGCAGGCTATACAAACAAGGATCTGATCAAATCCTTAGGCTTTGTGTTGAATCGAGTGAACGGGAATTATACCTAAACCAAGCTCATGTACAAACAACGGGAATTCACAATGGGCATGCACAGATGTATCAGAGATTGATGAGAATGGGTGTGTATTGGCCGTTCTTCCCCTATGCCTACTAGCATCAATGACATCAGTATGCACTTTTGCTTTGTCGTTCAGATCCGAATTTTGAGACCCATGTGAACGAGATCATCTTTCAACTCTTTCCAAATGACGTCTCCTTGACTGAGCTGAATGTTGAGAAGCCCTTTGCCCCTCATTACCTCTTCTCCCAAGATTAACACTAGTTTTCTCATTTTGAGACTGGGGTCCTTCATCAAAGCTCTGCCCTGACTCTTCAACATTGTGCTGGTATGGTCCTAGTCGCTCAGCAAGCACTGTAGTGGGCCTCATTGAACATCTAGGTGGCATTGCAAATGATTGATTGACTTTGAATTCTCAATAGGAGATTGTTTCTTATCAAGAGATTAAGCTCACCACTGTGATCGCCAAAATAGAATGAGTTGGCACTTAATGACTATTCCAAGTCAGAACTTCAGAGTTTGATGTAAGCTTAGACCATATAGGATAAATAGAATTAGAACTTAGAACTAGATAGAGATTGAATCGAAAGAATAGAATCAGATGTTGGACAATCAAAACAATTGAAATCGATATATTCTAATAATTCGGCAAGAAGTACATAAGGCACCGAATGCTGAATTACAAAGGAGCACAAGAGTTTGTAGACCTGGGATTACAATAGAGCTCTGCTCATGGATAATTGGCAAGTGATAAACAAACTAATAGACAAACCCCAAAATGAAAGTAGCGGGTCCTATTTATAGGTGCTCGTAATGGGTTCTGACAGACTGTGTGTTGTACTGGTAATTACTATTGCTACTTGTAATCCGACTATATACTGGCGCTTTTATAGTGGTATCTATCGCTATCTACAACTCAATTTCCCTGGTTGATGAATATCATGTAGGTGTCACCACTGCAGGAGGACAAGCATGATGAGCAATTTAGAAAATTGAGTTTTCTTGTTTGGCCGGACTAAAAATGTGTGCTCAGAAAAAAAAATTATATTGAATCAAAAAGATATACATTGAGCTCCATGACAATGAGTTAATTCTGAAAGTCGCATATTCACGGAGCACAATGGTGAGTATGTATGCCAAATGTTGTATCCCTCATGAAGGCACGAGAAGTTCTTGATGGGCTTCTTGTATGAAATGTCATCACTTGGAATGCATTGATTGCACGATAATGGCCGTGAGAAGGAAGTATTGTGCTTTTTTTTTAATCCAAAGGGTATGCCTCTCTTTAGAAGATATCACTTATGCTTGCACCCTGAAGGCATAGAACATGGAGAAGAGAATTCATGTTGAGATTGCTAGTCAAGGGCTCTTGGAGAAAGACTTTGTGCTTTTTGGTGCTTTGCTCAATGTGTATGCCAAATGTTGTGCTCTCTTGAAATCTCGAAAAGTTCTTGATCAAGATGCCCAATGAGATTTCTACTCAAAGGTTTTTGGAGAAAGATGTCGTGCTTTACTATGCTTTGATCAATATGCAAGCCGAAGGCGGTGCCCTCACAAAAACACAATAAGTTCTTGATAAGCATCCTCTTCGAAAGGTTGTCTGTTAGCGTGTATTGATTGCAAGCAGGGATTTAATATTTACGTAATTACGACAAATTTTGTGTGATCGCAAGGTCTTACTGACACATTTACATGATTACACTAAACATAATTACACAAAATCCGATTAAGGGCGACCTGCAGACCCACTAAATTCCCCCGGGCTTTTCAGTTTCCCCGACGGGCCCGCCGGGAATACTGAAAAGCCCAATGGGCTTGCAAAATTATATATATGCGGGCGCGATCGGGCCCGCTGGGTGTTATTTCTTGCTTTCATCTTCACAGAGAGAGAGAGAGAGAGAGAGAGAGAGAGAGAGAGAGAGAGAGAGAGAGAGAGAGAGAGAGAGAGAGAGAGAGAGAGAGAGAGAGAGAGATAGCACCTTTGCAGGTACGTTGAGAGGAGAGAGGGGGTCCTGTGGGAGCGTGCTCTGTGTCGCAGTGCGCGGCAGCAACAGAGTACCTGACCACACGATCCGGGTATGTGTTGTGTTGTGTGTGTGTGTATGCGTTGTGTGGTAGCTTGCCTTTTGTCGTATTGCACGGCAATAATCAGGTACCTTATCACACAATGGGAGTGTGTGTGTAAGTTGTTCTACGGAACAGTGCTTATCACAGGGGCATCACCTCGGTGACGCGGGAAAGATGATGTCCTTGTGGTAAGTATTGGCTTACTGTCCGGGTACTACGTCGGTAACGTGGCAAATCTAGTATCCTTATGGTAAGTCAACTTCCCTTCACCTTCCCCAAAAAACATATGGGCATCAATCGGTAACGCGGCTATATGATGTTCGTATGCAAGCCATTGTTTTTCCTTAGATTCAGGCGACACTCGATCGGTAACGCGGCTAATAGAGTGTCGTTTGTTAGAAGCATCTGTTTTGGCATAAATATGGCGTTCAGGTCGTTAACTCGACCGTACGAACGTCATATAATTTGTATGTGCATGTGCAATTAAATTTTTAAGTAGTAAGTATATGAAATACTTGGTCGATAATGCGGCTGTGAAGAGTATTTTATATACAAAATGTATGAATTGTTTGATTTTTGTTGTTTTTAATTGTCCATTTGAAATTATATACTAGCTAATCCTATTCAAAAGAATACTTTATTCATCAATCATCGCTATTTTAAATGTTCCATTTATATAAATTATATGTAAAAAAATATTTGCACACAAATTGCATGTTAAATATTCTTTTTTTATCTTTTTAAAGGACTCTCAAGCATTATCGTTGTTTTTAATGCTTCATTTACATAAATTCTCTGTAAAAAATCTAAATGCACACAATTTGCATATTAGATATTCTTTTGTATCTTTTTAAAGAGCATCAATTATCATCGCTTTTTTGATTGCTATATTTACATAAATTCTATGTAAAAAAGTGTGTGAACACAATTTGCTAGTCCAATTTGTATACTTTCAATGTTTTAAATGTTTTTGAAGTTTTTAAGTCGGTGTGTGCTTTGTTTGAATTAGTATGTGCGTACGGAGAAAAATATAAGTTAAAAATTCAATATATGTTGAAATGTGCCAGACTGTTAACATGTATTGTTTGATCTGGATTAAGTTCTTATAGACCACTTGTTTGATCTGCATTTTACACGTGTAACAGATTCCAATTTTAAGTAAACATTGTTTTCAATTTTTATCAATATTTCCTTGCACATTTCTTAAAGTCTTCAAGTGGTGGTTAAGGATTTATCTGAAATAGTGTGAGAGTGTTAGTGTCATTCGCAACCATGAATTTGTATTTGATGTGTTGTTTTTTATTGTCCAGTGTAAATATGACACCAGATCAAAAGAAAAGTACGTGCCATTTGTAAAGAATGTGTTTTGGCAATCTCATCATGTGCAGCTGATCTCATACATCAGATTAGTGAAAGCGATGTCTACATCAAAGACCTCACTAACGCTATATGGGAGAACACAAAGCTCAGGTTGCAACTTGAAGGCCAATACGAGTTGTTGCTTCCAGCAGGGATATGAGAATTTGACCCCCATCACAAGGTTAGGAAAGTGTTGGGCAATATGAAAGTATGTTGCAGAGACTTAAAGGAAGATATCCCACCTGCCTGCGACATGTCAAAATTAGAGCTCTTGGATAAATTGTGGGAAGAACAGAAGGTAAAGATGAAGCGTGTGAAAGCGTAGGACCAAGCAACCTTACCCAAGAGATTGAAGATGGCCCAAGATGCGCAAGAAGCTTTGGGAGGTCGATCCGATACCAGCGGCACCGACACAATCATGCGCACTGCTTTGAATGCAAAGTGCGCTCATCTTGTCGGTATCCCTCACAAAGCCTTGGTAGAAGGTATGAGGATTGGAGCAGGCTACTTCGGTGTGTGCACATTGTACATCATCAAAGGCATCTCATTTTTTCCAGACCACATTACATATGTGGGAAAATGTTACAAGGAAGGGAGCGAGGCAAAATTTGACAGCTTTCAGATAGAGCAAGGAATGCAAACGCTTCACCCCTGCATTGTAAGGTGCATTGGGTTTACTACCGAAGCTCCTTCGATCAGGATATTCCCATACTACAATGGGGATACCGTGGGTGACATGATGTGTCGCTTACCATTCACTCACGGATTATTCAAATGACCCATGCACAGGCTACAACACGGCTGGAGGTCATTGCCTGTAGCAAATCTTCCTGTAAGCGAGATAGACATGGTGCGGATCAAAGCAGTGATTGAGCAGATGCCAGCCATTTGTCATGCATAAATCAACGGCGTTGTGCTTGCCCACTCGGTCGGTATAGTGCGCAGTGACCTGCACCCGTTCAACGTAATGTTGGACTTTACTCGCACCAATAAACCCCGTGTCGGCATCATTGATTGGGGTATGATGCTGAGAACACCGACTAAGCGCGTAGCAAATAATTATCTACATCCAAGCGCACAGTCGGACGAAGCAGTTTGGATGCACAGAGAGTAGGGAATGCCACTTTCACCCGAGAGTTGTGTCACTTTTACCCGAGATGAGCTGGCATTGATAGTGGAAGGCGTCGATCTACAGTTAAAAAGAGAGAAGGATATTTACGTGACACAGTTGGTAGAGAAAGATGCAGAAATAACACGGCTTTCTATAGCCACCCAAACACCCCAACCCTCACAAGTTCGGCTGGAGAAAAGCATTCACCGCTTAAGTCAAGACGTTCAAAATCTGACACAGCAAGGGAATCCAACACCTGTACAAGGGAAACACGTGAGCCACCTTGTCATGCATCCGGATTTGGTCCCCTCATCTACTTCAGATGCTTCCTCATCTTCCCAATGTCGAGTTTGCTACAAGAATTTTGATGGATGGAGTGGATATTATACATTGACATGTGGTCATTATTATCATTTAGTTTGTCTTATTCGTTTAATGCAAAATAGTAGTAGATGCACAATATATTCACAAGATATTCCACAAGGCATATATATTATATTTGGCATGGCAAACGAATATAAATTCAAGCAAGCACGCCAAGATACCCCTAGCACAATTAGAAATCTGTTTGATGAGCAAGATGCTGCTTCAGGGCAACACAATTGAGACCGACAAACTATGTACTATCGCAAATATGAAGCATTGTAATTACTCAAAACACATTTGAATACAAGGTTTTTTACAATGGATTTTGACATTTACTCGTTCTATTCTCAAGCTATATTGAATCTGTCGAGTTGTTATCTGGTTCTAAGTCTAAGTGTTGTGGTTCTCCTTGTAATTCAACCTCCACATCTATTATCAAATTCTCTTCTATTTCGTCTGCAGTGCATTGAGATACACCAACATTGAACTCTTTTTCATCTTCATTTTGACAAACCAGGTTGGCATTTCCTCCTCGTAGCCAATACTTTCGATGTGATTCAATATCTTTTTGTTGCAAAACATATAAACTAATTTTCCTACTCTGTTTGCTAATAGTCTGTTGCGAATAGTGCTGTGAACATACTTGTACATACTCTAGTTTCTCTCCGAACTTGAGTTTGTTGCACATTGTGCGAGTACTTTCATTGCAAGGGGACGTAAGGTAGAGTAATGCTCTCCACCATTCATCATCCACCACTTCCATGCAGGTTGCTCTTTTGCCATTACCTGTACAAAATCATTCGCAAAAGGACCTTCTTTTAATCTAAATGCACTCATTTCTTTGATGCAATCAATTCGGTCCTGAACGTTGGAGTAGAACGTGTTGACCACATGATAGAAATCGCTTACCACCTCTGTATTGGACATCAGATTTAAATTCCAATACTCTGGATCGAGCATGTAAGCAACGCTATGGAGTGGACTATGAGCGCTCTTCCATCTTGCATGAAAATACTTAGCCAAAATTTTGTGTTGTTTGCGAGAGAATGGTAACCACCACTCCTTCTCTACTACAGACTCTTTCAGCTCTTCGGGGTTTTCAAGACTCTGTTGGACTGACCACCATGTCATCCACACTTTGCCCAAGTTTGGCGACCTTTGATCAAGATTGCGGATCGCGAACATAACGGGCATCACTACATGGTATGCATCCATTACTCTTTCACTTTTTCTTTATGCTCAAGCTGCCATTCATCAAAGGCCGCACAATTGAATATTTCAATCACAATGCATTTATTACAGAGAAGTGATTCCAAGGTATAAAAGTGTGTGCAGAACCGAGTTTCATAAGGAAGTTTCAACATCACTGACATGCACATCCTATACAAATCGAGCACTCTTTGTCGTTTCAAGATAAATTTCACAACCTGGCGTGCTGCATCAATTATTTTGGGGAACCATGTGGTTCCTTCGCTCGTGTACCAATTTTTCAGCACCAAGTTTAAGCTGTGCGTATTACAACCATTGGCAAAAATGTGTGGAAAGCACTTCTTTATTAATTTACTAGCGTTTTTATAATTCTTTGCGTTGTCCATGACTACTTGAACGACATGTTCAGCACCAATTTCTATAATTACATTAATCAAGACCTCGAAAATGTATTTGCTACTTTTAATTGCACCAAAACTATCAATCACCTTAATAAACGTGTCTCCCCTTGGACAAACCAGCATAACATTGATCAGCAGTCTTCTCTGAACATTTGACCAGCCATCACTCACAATTGTCATCCTGAAAGCGAAATATTCCCAAGTATTTTTTGCCAACACGCTCTTTGACTTTGATGTAACATTTGTCCTATCGTGTGATAAGAAGAAGCTGAAAATCCTGGACCAAACTCATCGATTTTCTTCCAAGTAGCCTTCCAATGATTGCTGTATACTATGACCAAAGTACTTCCAGTAAAGAATATTGCTTTGGCGAGTGCAGTTTGTGCTTCTTCTAGAGACTACACTCGAAAGCTTTGATGTAATGATTTTTGACACATTTGACAAAGTCCACCTTCATTGTGACGTTTGACACATTTGACAAAGTCCACCTTCATTGTGACGTTTAAAAGGAACACTGCCTGGAATTTCCTTTCCTTGTGCAGGTTCTTCTCCAAGGTTAGTTGGCGTCACTACAAGATCTGCAGAGTTAATATTCGGCTCTGGGAACTCTTGACTTGAAGCTATAGAGCTATATATCTGGTGTCTCTTGCCACCCTTTTTGGCGAGCTCTTCTCTCAAACGCTTTGCAACTGCAGGTGCCTGAGAATGTTCACATTTCTTACAACTCTTTTTAGCGCTACCCAAAAAATGATCCCTAATACATGGTGCACCACCTGATTTTGTTGTGAGAAAAAATTTACATTGTCACTCCATATATCGGCCGCATATGTTGTGAGCATAATCCCACTCTTTGCCAGGAGCTTTTTTATTCTTTGGCTTCTTCATACCACTTGCGTCCACATTTTGCTCCATTGCTTTTAAATTAAAACTGAAGACAAAAGAACCAAATGTTCAGTTTTTGAAACATTTTTCTTATTTTCAATATATATTAAAATTTAAAAACCATTCAATATGAAAGTAACCATGATGCACAATATGAAATTTTCAATACACGCTAGTCAATCCACATATCGATCACCTATATTGTGAGCAACCATACACATTGCAATGTAGTATATGCATGGCATAATAAATATAACAATGCTATGAATCTCTCTATGCAATTATTATTATAATGATTATTTATATGTCCACTTTGATTTGAAAACAATAAGACACATCTAATTTTAATTGCTACAAAAAAACAAACGAAAGCAATGAAATATATGATTGGTCATTTCATGCACTGCACTCTCTGTATAAACCAATGCATGAACTAACGCAAATAAATCTTCAATATAATCACTCAATTGAGGACTACTTGTACCCAATGAAGGATTGTAGTCCACCCATGCAACCAATTCAATATGTAAAAGCTATTTTAACCATCAAGGATTATAGCTCTTATATTGTGGAGTGACAAGTGTAAATCAACTCAAATGCAAGACTTCAAGGATCTTTATATGCCCGGTACACTAGTATAGGACATTTGACCCTTGACTATCGACTCGTCATTTATATATGCTCATCTTCTAAAACCAATTACAGCCCTCATTTGGACCAATGGCTTCTTTGCAATGAGCATGATTCTCCAAGTTTTTAGTTGTTTTGATTTCGTACCTTTATGTCGGTAAACGAATTAAATTTTTTTAGAAGTGGTTACCAAATTAAGAATCACGTTCGGCCCAAAAAAAAAGGACCCGTGACTCTGTAACCTTATGTCAATTCACAAGGAGATGACTATATCCGGCACTCGGATACACTCCCCAAGGATTTGCCTAGCTAAAAGACCGCGGTTAGCACACTATTTACTATATATAATTATTCCCGTCGGGCTTTTTCATTTTCCCGGTGAGCCCGCCGGGAAGATGAAAAAGCCTGGCGGGCCCCGCAGGGAAAAATGGAAAACCCGGAGGGCTAACCGGTTCTATAGGTTTTTGCAGGTCATAATCAAAGTCACGTTAACAATTAACATGATCACGTGATTTTTTTGTGTAAATACTAAAGTTATTGATGTAATCACCCGATTGTGATTAAGTTAATGAATTCCCTGATTGCAAGACATGCTTGACATGCCTGTACTTGTTGAATACATATAGTCACTCAGGTCTATTGGATGAGAGCCAAATAATTTTTTTTGCAAGAAAAAGATCCTTCCATTAGTTAATAATAACTGCAAACCACCTCTGCGAGAGAGGGCTACATCAAAAACACGGGGAGACTCTCCCAATGAGGAAAAAGTATGCACAATAGGTCTAGATCACGAAATGGAAGGAGGAAAGAGCCACACTAGTTGTTGATAGTGCCATCTGGGCGCACCTTGAACCAAGGTGAAGAAAGGCCCTGGGCGCCAAAGTCACAAGAAAGCCTCTCAAGGATGCCGCATGTGGTCAGAGTTGCCCTAAAGTCTCTCAAACTGACGGCTGAGTGTATGAATCAGCTCTAACCAAATCCCACGAACAGTCTCTGCCGATGGAACAGGGCGAGCCTCGAAGATGCAAAAGCAGCGGGCCCACCAAATGAACGAAAGTGTCAGGCCACATACGAGCTCCCAATACTAATCTCTATCATTGCACCACTTTTTTTTTCGGGGGGGGGGGGGGGGGGGGGTGAGCTCTATAGAAAGCTGAAGTGCAGGTTGACCCCCCTGGACCCTCCTTGGATCACTATCATCCTGCTGGTGGAAGCCAAATCAAAATGGAGCACATGGCCCGTGAGAGTGGACCAGGCTGCAACACCCCAAGTGTATATGTCGAGCTGTGGAAAGGACTGTCATCGACCGAAGAACCCGAAGCCAAACCTGTTATACCATGGGGCATCTCCACAAACAGTGATGTCGGATCTCCAAAGGATGGCCATAGGTTTCATATTTTGTTGGTAAGTTGTTGTGTACCAACCAGCTCCCAACTTCGGTAGCCATGTGTGTGACTAGCCACTGAAACATAATAACTCTACTCGGCTGCCTGTTGTCCCAGAACCGCTCCAGAAGCCTAACAAGAACTCTGCTATGAGACCATCTTCCTGCTAGTGAAGTGTTGCAGCTGAGTGAGCCTTGCTCTGTGCTGTCAGTATGTGTCGCCCCAAGCAAGCTGTGTACTAGAAAAAAGGAGTCCCTGGGTGATCGACTGAAGAGAAAGGATCCTGCCACAATCACTCTCCGTGGTCTCACTATACTCATACCAGAGGGTGGCTCTCCCAAGCCCAAAGCCGCCAATGTCCTAACTCAAGATCTGTTGGGTCAGGATCGATGACACGAGTCCTCCCACAGATGCCCACAACTTGGATCATGTGAAAACATCATTCTACAACATGTGGTGCATCTATTGAGAGTCTGTGAAGATGGCCCTCTCCTTGAATCTCGAGAAACATGTGGGGCACTGACTCTGAGCAAGCACTAACTACAATGAGGACCTCTACAAGCCATGGTGCATCTATTGAGAGTCTATGAAGATGACCCTCTCCCTGAATCTCAAAAAACATGTGGGGCACTAACTCTAAGCAAGCCCTAACTGTAATGAGGACCTCTAGACACATGAAGGCCCCCATCCATCTGGGAGCTTCTGCTTCAGGAGGGGCATGCCACTCAACTGGTATAGCCTCTGCAATATCCCGACACATGCTCTGCACCCCTCCATGTCTCGTACTTGGATGCTCTGAATCTCCTCGAAAAGACTTGAAAATTGTAACCAATTGTCGGACTGGACCCTCTGCCATGGGACCCCAAGAAACATGAGGCTTGCTACCGACCAAATGGCCTCTCTATGTACTAACCATGGGGTTTTAAACAAGAGGATGCCTCAAGCGCTCCTCCATGCAAGTTGGCTGGTGCTTCTCCAAGCCATTCAACAGCTGCTCCAAGGACCTAAGCTGGCTTGCAACAAAGCGGTCCTCCCAGCTTCTGCTCAGGCCAAATTGGCGTATCTTTGTAAAAATCCACCTTATGAATGGGATCCAAGGGCCAGCCATATGGGGGACTCGAGCACGAATCCGATGTAGCAACATCACCTTCCAGGGCTCCTCCCCTGGAAGAAGTCCTTTGACCACAAGCTTCTCAAGGAGGGCTCTGCTCTTCCGTGCTAGGTCGATGATCCCCAACCCTCCCTGAGAACATTGTACAAAAGCTCGAAAAGATCCAGCAAGGCGTAAGTGTACCACGTAGTATGCAAACCTCCACACTATCTCACACGGGCATGCTCAAATGGGATCGACGGCTTAGGTGATATGGGCCATCGGATGTGCATTTGGTAAATTCGGGGCGTTTGGTAAATTCGGGAAGAAAAGTAAATTCGGGCACGCTTGTAAATTCGGGTCGATCTGCACCCCCTGTCTCAAACCCCCGACCTCCCCGCCACGAGTTATGTGTACTAACCACTACACCCTAATGCGTACGTTGAAATATAGGCGATTCAAGTATGTCATATTGTAAATGTGGGCCGATTAGTAAATTCGGGGCAAATTTGTAAATTCGGAGCAACCTTAGATCTGACGGTCCATAATTGACGCGCGTCGCTTTTTCCTCCTCCACCATTGATCCCATTTGACCATGCCCGTGTGATATAGTGATGAGGGTAGGCAAAAGCACTTGGTTGGCCACTACAACTCTACCAACCAAAGGGAGCCGTGCATAACTCCAATGAAGAAGCTTCCTCCTAATGGAGAGGAGGAGGGGAGTAGTCTGTTGCTCTGGAGACAAATCGAAGCCAAACTGACAACCCATGTAACATATAGAAGTCCTTGGTGTTGGGGTATAAAGCCCAATGTGGTCGCCCAGGTAAGTGGGCGGGCCGCCAGGTATGTACACATATTCTTTTGTAAAAACCTAATAAGAACTCACTATGCTCTACACATTACAGTAGAGCGAGTTCACCATATCGTCGTGCTCTTCTTCTCTCACTCTCTCTCGCGTCGCACTTCCGCTCGTACTCCTTCAACTGGTATCAGAGCTCAGATCGAGGCTCGGGGCAGCATTGCAGGAGGCTAGAGTCACCAGCTCAGATTGGAGTGAAATTCGATAGGCAAAGACACGGCCCCAAATCTTGTGGGAAAGGCCGCAGGGCTTGGTGTGCTCAGAATTTCATTCTGAGGTCATCTCGGCCACCGTTCGGCTTCGACAAAGGTCTACGCAGGCCATTTTCGACTACGTGGTCTCGACGGGTGCAGATCCGACTCTGCAAATTTGGGGTTTTCGGCCTACGACTGCAGGTGCTGAGGATATCGACACTCCCAGAGTGTTGATTTGTGGCTGTCTACACATCGAAGGACGGCTCACAGTTCTTGGAGGCGTGTCACATACGACACGGGTGCATCTACACACAGACTGTAGGCGACATCCACTAGTTCATCAGGTAGCTTGTGTTTGCTGCTTGATATTCCAGATTTCATCCTGACATTGCAGGTACTTCCACATGGGATGTATTGTCAGAGATGATGTATGTCTGTTGAGGGTTTGTTGGCTGTGAGTCACGCAGCAAACAACTGCCGTAGCGGTTACAGCATACAGTGGGAAATTTGTGGATGTATGACTTTGTGGGAAGTCTATGTATTGTCAGATTTACTGCAGCCTTTGTTGAGGGTCGAGTGAGGTTTTATTGAGCTGGGGGATTCTCGAATGTTGAGATCCTTTCGGTGATACAGGTCTTGGAGCGATCCCTCGAGCACCCTTAGATAGGCAGCTAGGATGTATTGACTGTGAGTTAGACAGTTGGGATTGCATCTTTGCTTTACTGCCGTTGAGGCATTATCGCAGTCTATACTTACAGGACAGTGACAGAACAGTCAGAGACAGTACAGGTGCAGGACAGGTTTACCCACAACTTACAGTGTCAGAGAGACAATGTTTTTGAGCTGTTTTTTGGTCTGTTTTTGAGTACACCAGAGCCATTTTACAAAGGAGACTCTGCCGAAATTTATGCAGAATCTGAAGCTTTCTTGGTTCATTTGATAGGTTGATATTGGTTCAGAGGTCAGTTTACAGGGGAAACTCTGCCGAATTTTTCCCAGGAAAGTAAACCACTGTGAAGCGTAGCTATGGCTGGATCACAGGACACTGCTCTTTACAATATCAAGAAGCTGGATGGAACCAATTTCCCATTGTGGAAGAAGCAGATTTGGCACGTGTTGGTACAAAAGAAGCAGATAAAACCTATAAAGCTCAAGGGGATAGAACCAGAAGATATGGACGAAGATGAATGGAGCGAAATGGATGAATTGGCACTTTCTACCATTATGCTGACTTTGGCAGAAAGCGTTTACTTCAATGTAGCAGACGAGATGTCGGCTTATCAAGCATGGTTAAAGCTGAGTGATCTTTATGAGAAGCAGAGTGCAGCTTCACATGTATACTGGCTTAAGAAGCTTGTTGACTTGAAGATGAAAGAAGGGACACCTATGTCCAATCATCTGAATGAATTCAACACAATCTATAGTCAGTTGTCAGCTCAAGGTGTCAAGTTTGATGAACCTGTTAGAGCTATGTTCCTGTTGATCACATTGCCGGAAAGTTGGGACACTTTTCGCACAGCTTTGAGTAATTCTGCACCTCCAGATGGTTTGAACATAGCAGGTGTAGAAGGAAGTCTGCTTACTGAAGAAACCAATAGAAAGACAATGGACAAAGGCAAAGGAACAGCCTTAGTTGTCAGGGGAAGGACCAAAGAAAAGTACAAAGGTGGAAAGAGGAATCAGTCTCGTAGCAAGTCCCGCAGTGCTAAAGGCAAGAGTGACATAGAATGCTACCACTGTGGCAAGAAGGGTCACATGAAAAGAGAATGCAAAGCAGAAAAAGGCAAAGAGAAAGCTGAAGACCATGGTGAGAAGAACAAGTCCTCAGTGAAGATTCAAGAAATAAATGTGACAAACACTGTTGCAGAGGATGACAGTCTAGTGTCAGGAGACATCTACTTCTTGAACAATACAATGGACTCAGCTCTTCTTACAGCATCTGATGGAAATGCACTGAGTGACTGGATTATAGACTCAGGGGCATCACTTCATGTGTCTCCAAACAAGGAGTGGTTTACTTCTTATGTGACCACTAAAGATCATGTTCGGCTAGGCAATGGGCAGACATGTGAGATCTTAGGTGTTGGAGATGTTCAATTGAAGTTTCAGAATGGCTCTTCTTTCACGCTGAAGAATGTGAGACATGCTCCCGCAATTACAAAGAGCTTGATCAGCACAGGTTTACTTGATGATGCTGGCTACGTCACCACTTTTGGACAGAACATGTGGAAGATATCCAAGGGTTCTATGACAGTAGCACATGGAGTAAAGTCTGGAGGACTTTACATGATTTATGTATCAAATGTCTCTAAAAATGTAATCAATGTAACCGAGCAGCCGAACGTTTCTTTGTGGCATAGCCGGTTAGGACATATGTCCAAGAAGGGAATGGAAATCTTGTCTCATTCTGGTTATTTGCCTGGCTTTTCATTTAATGATTTTGAATTCTGTGAACATTGTATGTATGGTAAGCAAACACAGCAGCCACATAAGCATAGAAGTAGTAGAAGAGATACACAGTTGGCACTTGTTCATAGTGATTTGTGTGGACCTATGCCTAACCTATCTCTAGGGGGAGCTTCTTACTTTATGACATTTATAGATGATTACTCGAGGAAAGTATGGGTTTACTTTCTCAAGCACAAGGATGAAGCATTTAGTGTTTTCAAAACGTTTGTGAGACTTGTGGAGAATCAGAGTGGCAAGAAGCTTAAATGCTTACGCACTGACAATGGTGGAGAGTATGTTTCAAAGGCCTTTCAGGACTTTTGTGAGTCAAAAGGTATAAAACGTGAACTTACTGCTCCTTACAATCCTCCTCAAAATGGTGTTGCTGAGAGGATGAATAGGACCATAGAAGAGAAGGTCAGAAGTATGTTGTCTAATGCACAGCTGCCAAATGGGTTTTGGGCTGAAGCTGTATCAACAGCTGTTCATCTTGTAAATAGATCTCCTAGCAAGGTTTTGCAGAAGGATTCAGTGCCAGAGATGGTATGGTCAGGCAAAATGCCCTCATACAAGCATCTCAGAGTCTTTGGCTGTGAGGCATATACTCACGTTCCAAAGGAATTTAGGAACAAACTTGAGCCAAAGAGTAGAAAGTGCATCTTTCTAGGCCATGGTAATTCTTGTGAGATGGGGTACAGACTTTGGGATCCCGAATCCAGAAAGGTTGTCCGTAGCAATGATGTTCACTTTAATGAATCCAAATATCATTCTAAACCAGAGAGGGTTGAGGAGATTAGAAGAGTTGTCTTCCAAGAAGATGGACCTGCACGTGCAAGACAAAATGTCAGGGCTCAAGAGGAGCAAGGGCAGGATAGAGTGGAACCATAGGTTGTGGCTGAGCCTGAGCCACCTATTGTGCGTAGATCTGGACGTGTCACGCGACCTCCTGATAGGTTTGTTCCATCTATGAACTATGTCATGTTGACTGATTGCAATGAGCCTTCATGTTACAAGGAAGCAGTGCAAATGAAGGACTCAGGGAATTGGCAATTGGCCATGCAATCAGAGATGACAGCTCTGCATAAAAACAAGACATGGAAGCTAGTTAAATTACCACAGGGCAAAAAGGCTCTACCTTGTAAATGGGTTTACAGGTATAAGATCACCGCTCATCATAGTCAGCCAAAGTACAAAGCAAGGCTTGTTGCCAAGGGCTTTAAGCAAGAACAAGGCATTGACTTTGATGAAGTCTTCTCTCCGGTGGTCAAGATGACTACATTGAGATGCTTTCTTGCATTGGTTGCCATATTAGATTTGGTGTTGCACCAAATGGATGTCAAGACAGCGTTCTTGCATGGTGATTTAGATGTGGAAATTTACATGCAGCAACCAGAAGGGTTTGTTGAGAAAGGCAAGGAAGATTGGGTATGCCAGTTGTTAAAGAGTCTTTATGGCTTAAAACAATCACCGAGGGCATGGTACCATAAATTCCACGAGTTTATGCTTTCTCAAGGCTACAAACGTAGTGAGTTCGATCACTGTCTATATACAAAGAAGGCTAAGGATGGTAGTTGGCTGATCCTTATTTTGTATGTGGATGACATGTTGATTGCTGGCAAGCACTTGGAAGAAACTTCAGCTTTGAAGTCAAAGATGGCAAAATCGTTTGACATGAAAGACATGGGTGAGGCAAGTCATATACTTGGTATGCGCTTGAGAGAGACAGATCAAAGAAGTTGATTTGGTTATCTCAAACAGAGTATATTGACAAGGTTTTGCAACGTTTCAATATGGAGAAGGGAAAGGCATTGAGTGTTCCATTGCCACCATATGTGAAACTTAGCAAACAAGATTGTCCTGTGTCTGAGGAAGAACAGGCTGAAATGGATAAGATTCCATATGCATCTGCAGTGGGTAGTTTGATGTATGCAATGATTGCTACTCGCCCAGACATTGCATTTGCAGTGGGAGTAGTAAGTCGATACATGTCAAACCCAGGCAAGAAACATTGGGAGGCAGTGAAAGGAATATTGAGGTACCTGAAAGCTACAAAGAGTATGCGTATATGCTATGGGAGTCAGGAGCTAAGTGTAAAGGGTTTTACAGACTCAGATTATGCAGGTGACTTAGACAACCGAAGGTCTACGTCAAGGTATGTCTTTACATTGGCTGGTGGAGCAGTATCATGGCATTCTAGATTACAAGATTGTGTTACTCAGTCTACTACAGAGGCTGAATATGTTGCAGCATCAGAGGCATGCAAAGAATCAATTTGGCTTAATCGACTAGTAACAGATTTGGGAATCAAAGAAGAGATGCCTGTGTTATATTGTGATAGTCAAAGTGCTATACAATTGGCTCGCAATCCAGTTTATCACTCAAAGACAAAGCATGTGGATGTGAAGTATCATTTCATCAGGGAAATGCTCGAGGATAAGCAACTTCAGCTTGTCAAAGTTCACACCACAGAAAATCCTGTTGATCTACTTACAAAAGGACTTCCCTCAGAGAGCGTTGCGCATTTTCGCAAGCAGTTAGGTGTAGGGTAGTACATCACTTCTCTACATCTCTTGTATATTAGCTTGTATAGTAGCTTCTCTCACACTTAAAGTACCACATTGGACTTTAAGTGGGAGGTTGTTGGGGTATAAAGTCCAATGTGGTCGCCCAGGTAAGTGGGCGGGCCGCCAGGTATGTACACATATTCTTTTGTAAAAACCTAATAAGAACTCACTATGCTCTACACATTACAGTAGAGCGAGTTCACCATATCGTCGTGCTCTTCTTCTCGCACTCTCTCTCGCGTCGCACTTTCGCTCGTACTCCTTCACTTGGGGGATCCACCTGAAACCTTGTCAACGATCAACCAGGCATAGGAGCACTACCAATCTAGAAAGCCACAATCTTCCTCCAATTGATCAGTGCTCTCGATGCACAATAACACCTCAAGAGCCCACTCACACCTGTGTAGACTGGCCTCATGGCCCTCCAAGTACACGCATGAGTCGTCAAATAGCTCAATGTCAAGCAGCTCGTCTCCCCTAATAGGGAGCTCTAAACCATGTGAACCAACCTCCCGTGAAGTCAAAAATATGCTCATCGCCTCAACATAGAAGAGAAAGAGGAAGGGGACAAGAGTTCAACCCTGACTAACCGAACATGTGAGCATGAAGCGTTCCCCTCTTCCCCCTGCCAAGAGCACCTGACTGTGCGCAGATCTATAGAGAGCTGACACTCCTCTGATCCAAGCATCTGAAAATCCTATCCTGCGCAGAGTGCCCTCCAAGAAATCCCAGTCAACTCTGTTGTAAGTCTTCTCAAAATCGAGAAGGAGTATCACAAGATCCTCTCCTCGGAGACGTGCATGGATAGCATGAGAGGAAAAAATAGCATTATACCAGAGAAAGAGCACTAGACTTGCATGGTTGATCTTTTCAGACCGACTAGGCATTTTGACAAAGAGATGCAAGTAATCAAAATGGAGCCATCACCTGCTTATCCTCAAGTTTGCATTGATTGCATGGCTAACAATCACAACAATCTAGAAAGTATGTCCGTAAGTGTAATGACAAAGGTTTAACTAGACAACATTGCAGTGGTTACAATAATTGAGAAATGAATGTCCAAATGGAAAGGTATGTAAAAGCCTTTGAATTCTTTGCTCAATACTAAGATATAGTGAAACGAACACACTGAAAATTGCACGTTACCGTAGGAATGCACGTTCTTACACATTATAAAAATTGGGGAGGAATGTGCAAACTTCTCATGCAAGGAGACTTGCATGTTTTCTTTGTTCAAACTTTAAAAAAAGAACAACATCTAAAAGAGAACATATTACAAATGTTCCGGATCATGAGTTTATAAATTCTAGCTCTTCTTATGGTTCTTTTGCGAGATATATGGATTGAAGTTTGGACATTACAATCATAACGTACTAAAGATGGTACCAACTAAAAAACAAAGTAACATGCTTCGATGAAGCATCTACCACCCGTAAAAGCCGCAACTTGAGCGGCGATGCAGAGGTGACGAACGACGTGACGAAAACTTTGCAGTGTAACAAAATCAGGGTCAAATAAGGAGACACCCCCGAGGGAAGTAAGTAGCCGACGTGCCAGCAAGGATGGAATCCAAGATCCAAGGGCGAAGATGTAATCTCGCTTGCCGTAGCCACAACAACACTCAAGCTTCGTTGTCCCTGATTTGGGGCTTTTGTTTACTTGAATTGGGGGTTGCTGGGTCCTTCTAGATGGACCCGATTTTTTATTGGGGGTTTTACCCTAAGTTTACCACGAGTTTGCATGAGATAAGATAAAGAAAAATGACGACGTGTACGACTGAGACAGTGGGAGCGTTTAGAGTGAGTTCCCCTAAAGATCAGCTCAAAGAAGTCGTGCACATCCAACAACGCAGGAAAGGGGAAAGAGAGAGACAGACAGCGCGAGAGAGCGCTAGCTATGGCAAGCAAGGCAGCACCTGAATGATCAAGCTGGAAAGATAATGGACCACCGTCTGTACAGTGACACAGCTTCTTGAAATGGGGTTGCCCCGATGGAAAAGCCATGGGAACCGAGCATTGCAAGGACTGTAGTCTCTTTGTCACTCGATCATACAGCAGCATGAGAGCGGAGGGCAAAATTAAGCCCCTCCTTGTTGCGGCCATGCGAGGCGGCCTTCTTCCCTCTTTAACCAGAAGGAGCCCCAAGTTCATCGTATGCCATTTTGCATCTTTCTGTACGATGTATAATTCTGTAGCTTTTTTTAGCACACAAACTCCTCCTGCCCATGACAATGTTGGTCAAGAGGTCCCCTCTTCTCCTTCCTACATGGCAGGTTTGCACAGCCACTATGGCCCAGGGAAGCTACTTGGCAAGACTGCCCTCATCACTGGAGCTGGCAGGCAAGCTACTTTCCCCCCCCCCCCCCCCCCCCCCCCCCCCCCGCGCGCGGCGCCCCCCACAACAAACAAAAAAACACACACACACACACACACACACACACACACACACACACAAAAAAACACACACGCACCAAAGCACAACAATATCTACGGTAACGTTGCTGCATGACTTGTTATTAGGTTGGACTCATGTTCTCTTTGGTTTTTCTGGAAGCTGCTGTTCAAGTATAATTTTATGATGGAGGCTAACTGGTTTCTATTAACAGGGAATGCAACAGCCTGGGATAGGTCTAGGACATAGATAAGATATGCTACTATCCTTCTCAGAGCCTGCTTGTGACCTATAGAACCAGTGTGCACTATGGAAGCGCTTCCACCAGCTTCAAGTTCCCACACCTACATGTAGGAGATGAGCCTCAGGCAAGCCCTACAACCAAGAGCCCTTTAGGAGCAACTTAGTGTAACAATGCCATTATCTGGTTGAAACCTCCATAGCAGTGTCACCAGTCAGCTTTTGTTTAGTTTCTATACAATCCCATGCATCCTTGAGTTTGGTGATTCTAGGATTTTTTTTTGTCCGGAGTGGGGGGTGAGGAAAAGAGAGAGATGTCAGAATAGTTAGGCATGGATCAGCTGCGGACTCCTCTATTCCAATTTGGCTCGACTCTTGTAGAATCCTTGGCTGCATGAGGATGCCTGCAATATCATATACACATACAACTTGAAGGTGGCAACAATCTCATGCTCCATTTTAATGTGCGAGCTCGGTGGAATTTGAAGTTTTCATCTATACTGAGATTATTGAGAGTCGGAGCTCTCAACCCGATGATCCCTTGACTCGATCTCAGATCTCTTCAAGCTGACTCGAATTTCGATCCTCAAATCCCTCGAGCAGAGGCCGTCACCTTTGTCCCGCTCTTCCTCACCAAACATGAAGGGGTGAAGTTTATAAGAAAACAACATTTCTCGCTCTTTAAGCTGCAGAAGATGCAAAAGATGTAGAAGTTCAAAGTAGGACTTTTACCTGAACTTCATAGAAGCACGAAGATGTATTTGCAAGATAGTTTATAGTGAAAGCGCAAGTCTTTGATAAAAGTTACATCTTTGAGAAATACATAAAATGCATTTTTGCTTTTTTTTTTTCGTGTGAGATATGGATGTGTCTAACGAAGATCGTTTAGTCTTGAGTGTTCGTGAGAGCAGAACCAAGTTTGAAAATTGCTTTGTCTAATGAACTGGTTTTCGTGAACCACCCGGACGGTCGCAAATCGATCTAGTATCAGGTTGTAACTCCTTGTGACAAGTTGATGACGTGGTTGACTGTACGGAATCCCACAATTTGCGTCGACCTGTTGACATGGCACGTTGCATGGATTTTAAGCAATTTGCGCTGAAGTGACACGTGGCACATTGTATGGATTTTTCGCTCTTTATAAGTGCCCCATGGGCCACTCTTTTAGGCATCTGGACGCAGAGCTTGAAGAGCTGGTTCCATTGGGAGTTGTACCAACTTAAAGCAATAATAAAGAAATACTGAAAGGGAAGCTAGTCTTTGGGGCCAATGCATCTAGGCTCGGAACTCCGCCTAGTCGTCTCGTCTCTCTCTCTCTCTCTCTCTCTCTCTCTCTCTCTCTCTCTCTTCTCTCTCTCTCTCAGATATCAAGTGTTTGAAGTATTAAAGTGTGAAGTTTGCATTCATCTCTGTGTTTTCCGTCCGATCCCTCACTGAAAGTGATTACAAAGGTATCAGAGCTCCAGGTGTGTGCTTTTCTGAAAGCACACCAGTCTTATCAAAGAACAGACGGAGCAAGATGGCACTTCCAAATTTTTATCAAAGAATCTTCGTGTCCTTGCCCTGGACTTATTAGCCACTCCCACCCTTAGTCCATCGTGCATTGGGCGCGCTGCCGTCTTCATCGCTCTATCTTAAAAGGGCATAAGCCATAAAGAACCCAAGATCTTATTGACATGGACGGAGAACAGAGAGACTCTACAGGAGTTATGTCATGAAGTGATGATGTGGCATGACCATCTGACAGAGAAATGGCCAAGTGGACAAGGGAAACTGAACGGACTAACTTGAAGAACTTATGAAGCACCGGTTAAAACCCTAAGAGACATATGCTTGAACCCTGAAAGAGATTTTCGTAAAATGTGCTGACATTCTGATGTGGTAGATCGTATAAACACTGACGTGGCAAGGCCGTACGGAGTTTCCGCAATTTGCGCTGAAGGTGCCACATGGCAGGCTGTACGGATTTTCGCAAATTACGTTGGCTACTTTTGGGAATCTTTAGCGCTAGCTTTTGGGGACCAGAGCTTTTGGGTGAAAGTACTTTTGAGTTGATTGCTTTTGGGCATCCCATGTATTGTTTATAAGAGCCCTTGGGGCCTCACTCTGTAGGGTATCTGGATGCAGTTTGAGAGCAGAGGTTCCTCGGGAGTTGTACTTTGCAATGATTAATGATAAAGAAATACCCAAAGGGGCGCCAGGACTTTGAGGCCAATGCCTTTGGGCACGGAACTATGCCGGGCCATGTCGACTCTCTCTCTCTCTCTATTAAAGTTCAATGATTTTGAAGTTTCAACTCTCTATTATTGCTATTGATTTCTTGCTTGGAGTGTCAATGCCTGTTACAGTGGTATCAGAGCTCAGAAAGATTCTTCTTCTATGGAGGATTCGATCCTTTTTGTAGCACGCAGTTTTTTGTGAGAGATCTTCATGTCCTGACCCCAGACGTATTTGCCTCGCCCACCCTTGTGAGAGATCTTCATGTCTGACCCGGGACGTATTAGCCTCGCCCACCCTTACTTCATCACGGATTGGGCGCGCTCCCGTCTTCATCGTTTTGTCTTACATGGCATAAGCCATAAAGAACCCCATATCACACATGGGTTTTGTGGAGAATCTGATAGAGATAACATCTCTCCGAGGGCAGACAAAGAAAAGTTGAAATCCGGGAAATGAAGAAAAGAATGAAGATTTGAACAAATTCTTGGCGGAAAAGTTTGTCAGAGCGGAGTACAAACGTCAACTGTAGGTTGTTACATGTGTGTGAAGATTGATCCAGTACTCCAAAGACCCGAGACTGGCGAAATACCTGAAGAATTACCCGATTGATGAGATTTACTCTAGATGGCCTATTGAAAAGACAAACGAGTGAAAAAAAAGTGGAACATGTACGCGCAGAAAGAGTTGGATAGAACTCTTGATGAACCAGAGGACCGCCAGAAGATAAGCCAGAGAGTTATAGAGCAGCAGTTGAGCGTGGAAGAAAAGAAAAGACGAAAGCAGGACAAGTACCAGATTTTGTGGGGACCGCAAACCTTGACCAACTGAACAAAAGTACTGAACTTTGCAAAGCATGGGGCAAAGTGCCAAACCAGGAAGTCCTTATCTTCTTTGATGGAGAAGCCAAGGCCCACTTCATTTCGATCGAATTGGCGGCTTGACTTGGAATTGCGCCCGAGGAAATGGGGCCACTGGCCGAGGCTGTTCTAGAGGCACTTGGACGTGTTACCACTACACCTATCATTGGCAAACTACGTTTGCATTGTCCGGGGTATTTAGGGCACGAGGACTTTTACATCATGCCTTTGGAAGGGTGTGACGTTCTCCGAGGAATCCCTTGGTTCCCCAATAACAGTGCCTTAAGGAAGGACATCTTGAAGAATGAGAAGGGCAAAGAGATTGTACTTAATGTAAAATTGGAAGATCTCGAAAAAAGAACGACAAGATTTTTTGCAAGCTCAAGTTGAGCGTTTCTCTGAGGGCTTACCAAGCGAGTTATCCCCTTCATCTCCTTAAGATCACACAATTGATTTGATTCTTGGTAGTACATCACCGAACCGACCACCTTACAGAGATAGCCGAGCCCAAAATAAAGAAATAATGAACCAGAACAGATTATCGATGATAAACTCAACAGACTTAAGGATTTTACTTGCTTTAGCCAAATTGATTCGACGAGTGGTTATCATCAGATCCAAATTGCTCGTGGAGACGCCTACAAGACAGCTTTCAGGACAACTTTTGAGTTTGTATAAATATCTAGTGATGCCATTTGGCCATATGAATGCTTCGGCTACATTCAACCGCATGATGGATGGGATTTTCAGAGAGTACCGATCGTTTGTGGGCACTTTCTTTGATGACATTATCTTCTCCTTCAAGAATGAAGCAGAACACAGACACCACCTATTGTAGGTTTTCCAGGCACTGCGGAAGCATAAATTGGTCATAAATGCGAAAAAGAGTGAGTTTTTTCTTATCCGAGATAAATTTCTTGGGACACTTCGTCTTAGCTGAAGGTGTAACTATGTCAGAGTTTGTAAATAATTAATGTATTTACGAGAAAGAATTATCTAATTAGTTGTGTGCACATTAGAATAGATCTAGCAATTCTGGGGCCTCAAGTGCGCCCAAGTTCGGGCCAGAGCACCTTAGGGAGACCCTAGCAAAAAATACCCTGAAGCCCTAGTGATTGGGAAATCGGGTCTTCAATGAAGCGGTAGATAGTAGCCTCAGATTTCAGGCTCAGAAAATTACGCGCTCTAGTGCAAGCATAAGAATGAGATTGGGTCCTTAGAACAATAATCCTAAGGCGTGAATTATTTTACGGCCTTAGGATAAGTCAATTAAAGTATTTTTAAATTGTTTATGTTGGACCAAATGGTCGGACAAGTGCAAATAGGTAATGCCAAAGCAGTGCTGGTACGGCATTGCGCTGGGGAGCAGTTAACATTTTCATTGGTTGCATCTATGTGTGTAGTTGTAGTTCAGTTTGCACATTTCATTAATAGTTTGTGAGCTTTTAAATGTGAAAGTTGAAGGGTTTTTACATTATTTCTCAGTGTTGGCAAAGCTCCTACTGTAACATTTAATGGCCTAAAATCTTATGTGTAGCGGAATTTAGCATGAACATAGTGGGCATTCCATTAGAGTTGATTCCTAATGAGAATTACAAGAGTGCTTGGGTGGAGAGAGCAACAAAAAGCATAACACCTAGTTAGATAGCATCGACAATACTTTCAAAAGAGAGCAATTAAGCTATTGACAACAGTTGAGGACCGGATTTGCATGGAGCCGGTCCCCCCTCCAAAAGGCTTTGTATTATGGTTTCTCCCATCAAGAGAGACATTGTACAATACAATTCTTTGTGTTCCTTCAAGACTAGCTAGTGCAATGAAGATGGAAGCTTCATACACCAAGCAAAACACTTAATCAAACACAACTTGAATTATCCCCGTTCTCAGACCCAAGACCTCACACACCTTCGAAGATGGTGAGAGCTAGCAGGGTATGAGAGTAGATTGAGAGGAAAAAGAAGTAACTTACGAGAAAGAAGTACATCTCCTCACATAATCACTCATATTAGCATAGCTTAGCTTAGTAATTAGCTTGGTAGAGAAGATGAGCATGCATTGAAGCTTGGCTCTTGGTTGGATTTGCATCCACATGCCAAGAGAGTGTTGATGTAGGCTTCTATCTCACAAGCTTGGAGTAGGTGATGAGCTCTCCATTAAAGCTTGGGAGGAGATAGAGTGGTTTCCCTTCACACATGGTCAAGTGTGAGAGTGTGTGTGTCAATGCCAAGCAAAAATCAGCCCCCTCTCTCTCTTGGGCGAGCCCTAGCTGCTAAATAAGTCTGGCCTTTGCCTCATTGGACCTCCCCGGGTCAAGCCAATAGGAATTAAGCAGCATAAGTGATAGCCTTTAGACATGTGTCCCCCTTTCCCCTTTTGTGAGAGCTTTAGGTAATTAAATAATTAAACTAAACTCTCATTGGACCCCTTTGCCTCCTGGCCAATAGGAATCAGGCAAGCCATGGGGCTCTTGAATGCTCATTGGACCCCTTGGGAGACTGCCCAATAGTCTTCTAGGAGACTTAATTCTCATTGGTTTCTTTTATTAAATGTTTTTAAATTAATTAAACTAGATTTACTCTAGCTTAATTCTCATTGGTCCACTTCAAGGGTCTTCCAATAGGAATTGGGCACACCTTGTGGGCATCTGGCCTAGGGAGCTGACATGTGTCCCTCATTCCCTTTGTGTAAAGAGAGCCTGTGTGTGTGTGTGTGGCTTTCTCTCTCATCCCCTAGCTTTGGGGCTCGCCCCCTCCCATGTAGGGATGTGCAAAGACTTTTTAGGGCACACACTAAGCATCCAATTTTCCCTAGGGTTGACCTTTGGACACAACCTTTGAATTTTGGAACCTTAGCATTTTGGAAGTCTTAATGGGCTGAACCTTAGGGTCTTTTTGGCCCATTGTTTCACATGGCTCTTTTGCAGATGGCCCCCCCTTTGGATCCCTATTTTCCCTCCTTTGGATCCCTACTGTGGCCGGTCTGCTAGCTTAACCAATATTCTAGCTTTTTCTCCCTTGGCACTTCCCCACATTAAATGATCAGTTTAATATGAGAAAATCATTTAGGAGAATTAGATATTGATTATTATGACATTACCTCTCTCTTGAAATCATAGTCGTCCTCGACTATGGTGTAGAGAAGATAAAGCATATGTATGAGTCCTTTTCTTTAGCGGGTAGAGGATCCCTATGTTACCCTACGACATCATTCCATAATGGATGACTAGTCCATTTGGCGCTTGAGAGCCTGAGGCTGCCGCAAGCATGTCTGCACATTAGTCCTATCAGTTTTCCATAGTAGAGTGACAAGCTCTACTTTGGTGTTTGGGAGACGTCGTCCCCACAAACTTGATCTTAAGCATGCATACTACTTCATTTTTGTGCACAAATAAAGAAAAAGAGAGTCTTATAAGACAAAAATTTTTGTTCATTTTTATCATTTTGTACATTTGCTTACTCTTGGGAAACATTGTAAGCATTGACAAGGTTTAGGTTATCCTTTAATTGTATGCCTTGCATCCATCTAGCATCTTCAAAAGGATAATTCTTAAACTTAATAAGATATCGTCTGATAGTCTTACCGCCTCTCAATACCTTGTCTTCATGTCGGAGAATGGACTCGGGCTGCAGCACCTCCTCGTGGTCCTCGATCTCCGGTGGGTCTTCAATAGTTGGTTCTTGAGGTGGCTCTCCTTTGTAAGGCTTTAAGAGGCTCACGTGAAAAGCATTGTGTATGAGCCAATGATTGGGCAACTTAAGTTGATAGGCCATCTCATTGATTGGCCTAAGAATCTGGAAGGGACCATAGTACCTTTTTGCTAGTTTAGCATAGTACTTTTGGTGGCCCGTAGGATTCTTGCCTGTCGTGTGCCTTAATCGAGCTTTGGGAAACTTTAACAAGACCCAATCGTTTTCTTTAAAGGCTTGGGCTCTTTTGTGCTTGTCAGCAGCAGCCTTTTGCCTTTGCTGTGAGATAGAGATAGCATCCTTAATCTTTTGGAAAGATTCTTGTAGGTCTCGGCTATACTCATCTGCAGCGAAGATCTTCCCATGTACCTTAAGTAGCAAGGGACTTTTTGATCTTCCCTCAATTACCTCGAAAGGTGCTTTTCCCGTGGAAGTATGTATAGTGTTATTGTAAGCATACTCTACTAAGGGTAAGTACTTCTCCCATTGGGATCTTTGATCTACTTCCGTTACATAGGCTTTTAGTAGATCGAGAATGGTTAGGTTAGCTATTTCACTTTGGCCATCAGTTTGTGGATGATAGGCCGAAGAGAAATTTAGCCTTGTTCCTAAATTCTCAAAGAGACCCTTCCAGAAATTACTGGTCATTCTAGGATCTCTGTCCGACACTATGGACATTGGCAAGCCATGGTACTTGAAAATTTGTGAAATGAAGAGGGTTGCCATTTGATGGGCTTTGATAGTCTTTTTGACAGGTATAAAATGAGCTTGTTTACTCAACCTGTCTACTATCGTCCATATTCCCGTATTCCCATGGATAGACTTAGGCAATCCAAAGATAAAATCCATGGATATGCTCTCCCACGGTGAATTAGGGATTGGCAAAGGTTGAAGCAATCCAAGTTGCTTCCCTCTATCAAATTTTGTCTTTTGACATACCACACATTTGGAAACATACTCGTGTATGTTCACTTTCATGGTAGGCCAATAGAAATATGTTTCAATTCCCTTTAGGGTAGACTGAATCCCTCTATGCCCCGCATATGGGGGAGCATGAGATTCATACATTACTTTCTCACGTAGTGAGTTAGTAACGCATAGTCTATTGCCATAGAGAAGATAACCATCTTGTAAAGTAAATGGTTCTTCTTTCTTCCCTAATGCAAGGGCTGAAATCACATCTCTAAAATCGGGATCAATAGCATACTCATCTATCATTGAAGATAGATCATTATGAGTTGCTATGGAAACCGCATTCACTCTCGGTCGTCTTGAGAGTGCATCGGCTACTTGATTATGCTTGCCAGCAATGTGAGCAATATGAAAATGAAATTGCGAAAGGAAATTTGCCCACCTCATTTGTTTGTCGGAAAGCTTGGTCTGCGTCATGAAGTACTTAAGACTTTGGTGATCCGTTCGCAGAATGAAAGGAGTCCCCAATAAATAGTGCTTCCATGAGTCTAAGGCATGTAGAACTGCAAGGAGTTCTTTTTCGTATATTCCTAGAGCTTGCTCAACAGGGTCGAGCCTTCGACTCTCATAGCCTATGGCGTGCCCTTCTTGGAGCAAAACAGCCCCAAGGCAATCACCACAAGCATCACATTGGACCTCAAATGGTTTTGAGAGATCCGGTAGTGTAAGCACAGGTTGAGAGATAAGCTTTTCTTTAAGCTTTTCGAAAGCATTGTTCTCTTTAGCAGACCACGTATACCTAACATTTTTCTTTGTTAGGTCATGTAATGGTCCCGCAATTTGTGAGAACTTTTCTATGAAGCGTCTATAGTATGCACACATACCTATAAAGCTTCTTAGTTCATGAAGATTCCTTGGTTTAGGCCATCCTTTTATTACCTCTAACTTGGATGGATCCATTTGGATTCCATCTTGAGAGATAATGTGACCTAAATATTGAATCTCTTGCAAGAAAAATTCACTTTTCTTTCGATTAACATAAAGTTTATTCTCTCTTAAAACTTGAAATATTACCTGGAGGTGTTGCTTGTGTTCCTCCAATGAATTAGAGTAGATGATAATATCATCAAAGAACACTCCAGTGAAGGTTCGATGAGGCCTGAACAGCTTCTCCATCAAGCGGTTGAATGTGGCTGGTGCATTAGTCAAGCCAAAAGGCATGACAATGTATTCGTAAAGACCAAATGTAGTACGAAATGCGGTCTTTACAATGTCTTGATCAACTATCCTTATTTGATGATAGCCACTTTTTAGGTCAATCCTACTGAAGTAGGTCGATCCTTGTAGCTTATCAAATAGGTCTTCTACCCGTGGAACGGGAAACCTATTCTTGATAGTGATCCTATTTAGTGCTCTATAGTCGACACACATACGATATGTGTCGTCTTTCTTTTGCACTAATAGCACAGGTGAGCAAAATGGAGATGAGCTAGGCCTAACCATGCCCTTCTCAACTAAGTCATGCACTTGCCGCATAATCTCCTCTTGTTGAGCTTGAGAAACTCTATAAGGAGGTTTGTTAGGCGGTGAACTTCCTGGAAGAAGTTCAATTGCATGGTCGTCATTACCTCGTTTAGGAGGTAGCTCACAAGGGATGTCGTCAATAAAAACATCTTGAAACCCCTTGAGAAAATTAGATAACTCTAATTCCTTTTGGTTGCTTTTATTTTCTTTTGTTAAAGCATTAGGTTCATTTTGAAAATCTTTAACAAAAATCATGTACACGGAAATAGAGCTCTTTATTGACTTGTTGAAAGCTGGTGTATGTACAATGGGAATGGTGTTACCCATCTCCTTAGCATCTATATACATGTCCTTTTCCCTGAACTTAAAGGAGATTCTCCTTTCAGGAAATTTAACATGGGCAGCCAGGCGGTCAAACCATGGTGCCCCTAGGATTACATCCTCATGCTTGAGAGGAGAGATAAAGAAGTCCTCTTTGTCCACATAGCCTTGGACATGAAGCCTCAATTTCCCGATTAAGGGAGTAACTGAAGCTTCTTGCCCCTTGAAGGCACTGTCTGCGGGTAGGATATCTCCCATCTCGTAGGATTGTATGCCTAGCTTGGTGGCTAACTCCATAGATATGAAATTGTGAGTAGAACCAGGGTCAAAGAGAATAAAAGCATCATGTTCTCTTACCTTTCCCCAAGCATGGCATAGAGGAGATCCTTTGTGGTGAGTTTGGTGAATCTCCTCCTCTTGGATTTCAACCAAAGAAGCTCTAGGAGGATCTTGGCGGTTGTTCTTTTGGGGACAAGCGCGGTACGCATGCCCTTGTTCGCCGCACTTGAAACACCGGTTATCTTTACGATAACGCTCAAGCTCTTCAGGAGAGAGTTTATTCTTTCCTTTGTAAACTCCCTTCTCTTTAGCTTTGTTGGAATTGCCCTTAGGAGACTTTTGGACATTGTCCTTCCCCTTAGGCTCATTGGAACCCTTGTTTTCCGGGGGTTTATTATTTCTTTTACCCCCCGTTTGGAAATTGATTCGCGAGGCCACCATAGTATGGTGTATTACCGCCGATATGGTACGTGGCCTTTGGGAGTTGACATACTCCGCCATTTCTTCGGTTAAGCCCGCACAAAATTGTTGCTTTTGCTCTCCAAAATCCAACCCTTTGAAGACAGTGGCTTTGAGTTGGAGGTCCCAAAACTTGTCTACATATTTGTGGATGGATTCATTGGGAGAGAGCTTTAAGCTTCGCAATTCGGTGAGTACTTTGTCTTTGGCATCGGTGGCCAAAAACTGCTTCATAATGGAAGCTCTTAAAGCCTTCCATGTTCGTGGAGCTTCACCGTTGGCTCGTAGGCTAGACCACCATTGTCTGGCGGACTTTTGAAAGTGCATAGCTACATGGCGTAGCTTAGAGGACTCCGTGAAGCCCTCATCTCCAAACGCTGCATCGAATTGCTGGATAAAGGCCAAAACTTTGTCTGTAGCACCAAAGGTGTCATCATAGGTAAGGAAAGAGATGCTCTTCCCTCCCTCTTTGAATTTCTTCAGTTTGGACGACCTCTTCCATGCGGCATAGGATTTCCTATGGCCTCTTCTTTTTGATGGTTCAAAAGTTGCACCATCACTTTCTTCAGAAGATGAAGAATTTGAAGAAGGTGGAGAAGAGGGTGACCTCTTTCTCGCCTTTTTCTTGTCTTGATCTTTGTCGTCTTCACCATAGCTTTCATAAGAGGAAGAGAATGAAGAAGATGGAGAAGAGGGTGTCCTCTTTCTCGCCTTTTTCTTCTCTTGCTTTTTATCATCCCTCTTTGAATTATGGCGTGGAGAAGGGTGTGATGGTCTTCTCCGCTTTGGTGGTGATGGAGAGCGTTTAGCCCGCCGTCTTCGTGGAGCCATCTCCGCCGAGGTGGCGGGAGACTCGCTTCTTTCTCGTTCCTTCGGTGGAGGCTCTTGAGTTCTCCTTTGGGAAGGAGATGCATCATCAAGAAGTAAGTTCTTGAGCCCTTCATATGGATTCTCTTCTTCTTCCCGAATCGGAGAGAGACCTCTTTTGGTAGTCTCACAAGGAGGCTTCCTAGGTGTTCTCTCGTCATGGTGATGAGCTTGGAGAATCCCGTGAGCACGAAGCTGCCGTTGCACTTCACTTTGGAGAGATGGATTGCCCATGGCTTGTTGAAGCCTAGAAACAAGATAGTTAACAAGCATTGAAGCATCATTAGTAGCTTGCTCATGAGCAAAATCAAAGTTATCAACATTAATTTCACTCTCTTTACTATTGTCAGCCATTCTAACAACTTTTAGGTGTAAACTTTTTAGGTGTACTTTGGCACTTCAAGCCCTAGTTGCTACTCCTCTTTACCCCTTTAGAAAAAGCACTCAAGCTACTGTACCCGCGGCTCGAATACCATTAATTGCAAGGAATAGAAGAGAGGGTCTTTCGTCACCAAAACAGCACCGGCTCCTGTCAAGCTTCTAATAGCTCAATAGTGGTTAAGCCGTAGGCAAGCCCCGTAGGACTCCACTATTAAGACCATAGCTCTCGACGGTGATGCACCGTTAACTGCACAAAGGCAGGCGCACTGCAAGGCTGAAAAATCCCTATTCTACTTACTCACAGGCAATTAATAATACCAACCATTTGTAGCTAGCTTGAGGACCTCCCTTCTTGAGCAAGAAAAGAGAAACCTTGAGCTCTGATACCAATGTAACATTTAATGGCCTAAAATCTTATGTGTAGCGGAAATTAGCATGAATATAGTGGGCATTCCATTAGAGTTGATTCCTAATGAGAATTACAAGAGTGCTTGGGTGGAGAGAGCAACAAAAAGCATAACACCTAGTTAGATAGCATCGACAATACTTTCAAAAGAGAGAGCAATTAAGCTATTGACAACAGTTGAGGACCGGATTTGCATGGAGCCGGTCCCCCCTCCAAAAGGCTTTGTATTATGGTTTCTCCCATCAAGAGAGACATTGTACAATACAATTCTTTGTGTTCCTTCAAGACTAGCTAGTGCAATGAAGATGGAAGCTTCATACACCAAGCAAAACACTTAATCAAACACAACTTGAATTATCCCCGTTCTCAGACCCAAGACCTCACACACCTTCGAAGATGGTGAGAGCTAGCAGGGTATGAGAGTAGATTGAGAGGAAAAAGAAGTAACTTACGAGAAAGAAGTACATCTCCTCACATAATCACTCATATTAGCATAGCTTAGCTTAGTAATTAGCTTGGTAGAGAAGATGAGCATGCATTGAAGCTTGGCTCTTGGTTGGATTTGCATCCACATGCCAAGAGAGTGTTGATGTAGGCTTCTATCTCACAAGCTTGGAGTAGGTGATGAGCTCTCCATTAAAGCTTGGGAGGAGATAGAGTGGTTTCCCTTCACACATGGTCAAGTGTGAGAGTGTGTGTGTCAATGCCAAGCAAAAATCAGCCCCCTCTCTCTCTTGGGCGAGCCCTAGCTGCTAAATAAGTCTGGCCTTTGCCTCATTGGACCTCCCCGGGTCAAGCCAATAGGAATTAAGCAGCATAAGTGATAGCCTTTAGACATGTGTCCCCCTTTCCCCTTTTGTGAGAGCTTTAGGTAATTAAATAATTAAACTAAACTCTCATTGGACCCCTTTGCCTCCTGGCCAATAGGAATCAGGCAAGCCATGGGGCTCCTGAATGCTCATTGGACCCCTTGGGAGACTGCCCAATAGTCTTCTAGGAGACTTAATTCTCATTGGTTTCTTTTATTAAATGTTTTTAAATTAATTAAACTAGATTTACTCTAGCTTAATTCTCATTGGTCCACTTCAAGGGTCTTCCAATAGGAATTGGGCACACCTTGTGGGCATCTGGCCTAGGGAGCTGACATGTGTCCCTCATTCCCTTTGTGTAAAGAGAGCCTGTGTGTGTGTGTGTGGCTTTCTCTCTCATCCCCTAGCTTTGGGGCTCGCCCCCTCCCATGTAGGGATGTGCAAAGACTTTTTAGGGCACACACTAAGCATCCAATTTTCCCTAGGGTTGACCTTTGGACACAACCTTTGCATTTTGGAACCTTAGCATTTTGGAAGTCTTAATGGGCTGAACCTTAGGGTCTTTTTGGCCCATTGTTTCACATGGCTCTTTTGCAGATGGCCCCCCCTTTGGATCCCTATTTTCCCTCCTTTGGATCCCTACTGTGGCCGGTCTGCTAGCTTAACCAATATTCTAGCTTTTTCTCCCTTGGCACTTCCCCACATTAAATGATCAGTTTAATATGAGAAAATCATTTAGGAGAATTAGATATTGATTATTATGACACCTACCCCCCCTATTGTGAGTATGCTCTACGCATTGGAGCTCTCCATGGAAGCTTGAGAGCAGCCCCTTGCGACATGTGGTGGCGTGCTCCCATTGTCTAGAACAAGGGTTCTCATAGCCATAGCCAACTTTTGGTGAAGTTTCATTGTGAGAAGTTGCAGCAGGCACTCTCTTCGTAGAGTGTGGTGGCTGTAAATTCTCTGTTTTCAGCCCCTAATAATCTCTTTTAGGGTGAATTTCAGCAAAATACATGTAGAATCTAGTTCTTCTCTACCTATACCACGCATACACAAAGTTTGGTACAATTCCATCACGGAAAAGGTCTGTATTTCGGCTTTGGAAGGAGCTCAGGTAACATTTTCAGGTTATGTGCAGAAAATTACAGCAAGCATGTGTGCGTGTATTTTGCGTTAGCGGAAGTTATGCAATGTAAGACGCTTTGTAGATGATCCTTTTGTCCCTGACATTCCTTCTTTTCAAGATTTTATGTACTTGAATTCGATTTCTGTAGGCGGAGGAATTTATCCGAAGGAGTTTTGTGAACTTAATTATACCACAAATAGTGATTGTTGTGCCTTTTTAGACCTTAAGATTTTTCAGACTCCCTTGGGATTAGAAGTAGATATCTATGATAAGCGCCTTGAACCAGAATATGCCAATCTAAAAATCATCCGTATGCCTCACATTTCTTCGAACATTTGTCTTTGTAGCTAAGTATGGTGTCATTTGCTCTCAACGATTTAGATTTTCTCGTTTTTGTTCTAGTAAATCTGCTTTTGTTGTTGAATCTTGCCATCTTATTTCTTTACTAGTTGAAAAAGGATACTCATTCAAAAGAATCATGAAAAATGTTCGTTCATTTTTGCATCGGAGTAAGATTATTTTTAATGTTTCTTCCTTTGGAATGTTCAAGATAATCAGTAGTAAATTCAATAGAAGTGGGGAGCTAAAAGCCCACTTATTGTTTGACTTAATAACACCTTATGTTGTTGTTTTGATCTTTAGCGCTTCTAGTACTTTTACTATAGCTTGACATATGCTAGCCTTTATCATGGCTGAGTATGCCCATCACCTTCGGAGGGTGATGGAAATTCAACTCGTTGGTTTTGTAGAGTACGTTTAAAGCATGAATGACCTCTATATAAACGTGCACCTACTCTTGGTGCGTTCTCCGTAAGGCCCCCCAAGAGGCCTAATAGAGGCTTTAGGCTAGACCCGAGAGCCCGGAGATCCATCAACCGAAGACGGGAAGCGTGGAAGTCTCTGCGGGATGCAGAGAGTGATTCCTCTAGGGAAGATAGGGCGTGGAGGAAGTTTGTTGAATGCCGAAAAGAGGCGCGAGCTGGAACGAAGAGAAGCGAGAGAGAGGCTCTCAAACGATTCATGCTCAAGAGCGTCGAATTGGCAAGACGCAAGGAATGGTATGCTTGGTGGAAGCATATGAAAGCTGTTCTAGGGGGGAGCAGAAAAGGAGGGCCCGCTCAACCCCTAAGAGACCAGAACGGCGAGCTGCAGGCGGACGAAGAGAAGATCCGAGACATTTGGAAGGATCATGCTTCTCGCGTCTTCGCCGATCCCTCCGGACACAGCAAGGACCCAGAACACTGGCAAAATCATGCTGTGCGACTTTGGCCTAGAATAGAGGACATCAATGACTCTATTAAATGGACTGAAGTTCGAGAGGTATGCCGCAAGATCAAGCGGCATAAAGCAGCTGGGATAGATGGCATTCCCCCTGAATTTTTCAAGATCCTTATGCAAGACAAGGGAACTAGATCAGATCGATTTAAACCAAATACAGACATGGGAAGAGCAGTCTTCAAACTGCTATGTACTTGGTTTGATTCAGGGAAGTTGCCGGAGGCATCATCTACCTCGGTAGTGGTGTATATCCCGAAGAAGAGTGATCTTTCTAATCCGGACAACTACAGAGGGATTTCTCTGATTCCAATCTCTCTGAAGCTCTTGACCTCACTTGTGATCAATAGGATCTCAGTGAAACTTGAGGAAAGAAACTTCTTCTTGCGTGGTCAAGCCGGATTTCGGACTCAGGAGGAGTGTGTGGCACAAGTGATTGCCTTGAAAGAGATTGTGCTCAGACGAAAGGTTGTTAAGAAACCGACGTTTGCGGCATATATTGACTTTGAAAAGGCGTACGATACAGTGCCACACGAGGCGCTCTTTTTAAAGATGGAAGCCATATGGATTGGAGGTCGTTGCTTGAATTTCTTTCGAGCCTTGTACCAATCCTCCAAGGTCAGAGTGCGGGTGGGAGCGAAGTTGAGTGAGGAGGTCCAAATCGCCCGTGGCGTGCGTCAAGGGTGTCCCGCGTCGCCTACTCTCTTTAACATATTCATTAATGACATCTTGGATGAGAGTGCGACTGACCTTGGGGTGGCTATTCCAGGCCTACTCCTGAAGATCCAAGGCCTGCTTTTTGCAGATGATTTAGTTTTATTTGCGGAGTCTAAGGAGGAGTTACAGGCTAGTTTAGATAGATTGCATAGTTGGGCGGAGAAGTGGGGGATGAAGTTCGGCATAAAGAAATGCCAGGCGACCGTGTTCAACGGGGACCTTGAGGAGCTTATTGCCTTCAAACCCCACATCGGACCTGAGGAGATTCAGGTAGCTTCGGAATATAGATACTTGGGCATCTTAATAGACAGCGAAGTCTCGATCGACACTATCCTTAAAGATAGGATTGAGAGCGCACGTAAGTCCTTATATGCTCATAAACACCTTCTATGCTCTAAGAAAATTCCGATGTGGTCAAGGTTGGCCTTTCTCAAGGCGTGCGTCTTTCCAGTGGCGACTTATGGAGCGGAGATTATGGGCTCACATGACATGAGGAAGTTGAACCCATTAGAGACGCTTATAGCAACTGGAATGAGGTGGGTAGTCGGTAAGGCCGCGAAGTCGAGTTCTGTGGCAGCAGCAACTCTTCACCGGGAGTTAGGGCTCCCCCCCGTACCAGCTTACTGTGCAGGACAGAGGGTACGAGCTTTTACCAAGTACGCAGGTCTAAAGACTTGGATTGCAGATTTGGTTAATAATATACCAGAATGGAACCAATTCAAGAAGTGGACCTGGTGTAAAAGGACAAAGTTTTGGGGGCAGAGGTATATCAACGGCGCTTCTGTCGAAACCGCAAGGCAGGAAAGCTGGAAGCTCTGGGAACACTCACATCAATGTGTCTCCCTTGATCCTTATATCGAGAGGAAGTATGAGGACACGCGTGGATACCTTTACAGGCAGAGCATTGGGAAGAACCCCGGTGGGATGGAGGAGAAAGTCTTGTTACTAGCAAGAGTGGATGGCTTAAGGCTTAAGGATAAGATTGAACGGGCACAGTCGAGGACTTGCCCGTTATGCGGAATGGAAGAAGGCTCAAGGTCACTTACGCACTTGTTGGTACAGTGCCCTGAGCTGGACAATCTCAGAAGCTCAATACGACCCTGTTTGGAACATGCTAGACGGCTGTTAAACAATCCGAGCGGTGAAGATACCGAAGTGTTACTCCTGGGAGGGGAGATTAGCGGAAAGCGATTGCCAGGATGGGTTGTCCCCCGTGGGGCCCATAATGGTCGTCGTGGACCGCAGCTGAGGAGTGCCTATGCGGATAACGTTGCAGCATTCCTCTGCGGGGCCGTACCGCGATACTACAATGCTCTGGCCCGTGAGGGTGTTGAAAGCTCGTAGGGCTTGTAGTTATTGCGTACGGTGCGGTCCCGCCTAACATGGTCCTGGGGCTTTCCGAGCGGGCCTTGGTGACCATGGTTGGCCGGATCGGGATGCCTCCTTTGAGCCGACGCCCACCTTGGGTATGGCAGTCCTACCGGACATCCGCTGGACGGGGGCCTTTTTCTACCAGGCGAAAATCCTGGAGTACCTGGGCAAGATTCAATACGGTCTGTGAGTTACAAGGGTTTGTCCCTCTCTCTCAGCCTTGGTCCTTAAATGCATCATTGAATTCGTTTGGTGATTTCCCGACGTTACCCTCGGGTGGCGTGACTAACAAGGGAACATGGACTGACTAACATGGCATGAAAAGACTTTTTACTCCCCCGAGGGGGAAACTTGCTTCCATTCCCCGTTGACATGCCACGATACGGCATGGAAGCGCTTTTCCCTTTGTCGGCAAGTCCGCAAGGTAATTTGTCTTTGACTCGTTTGCGCGCACGCGAAGCAAAGGCAGCTCCTTGCTGGCTTACCGGCTCTAGCCCAAAAAAGTAAAAAGTAAAAAAACTCTTGGGCACTGCGGACATAAGTAGGGATGTCATAGCTGTTGTCCAAGCTATGCATGATAAAGGTGATAATCTTATTCTTCCTGTTTGGACAAGCAGCGAAGTTGAGATCAAATATTGTCAAGTTTGGTTCTTTGCTCTTCGTAGGTTTGTAGTAGTATTCATTTTTTGATTTCGTATTTAGCTTACCCGAGGACTTAAGAATGTGTTCCGTTAGAAGTTGTTGTGTGAAGTTTAATTTCTAGGATTAAGTTTTTAAGATGTCTAATCCATTTTTGCTTAAAGTTGAGTACTTGTTTTAAGCCAAGTAAGTTGCATCAACTTATTTTACATATGCCTTTTCTAAAAACATTTTTAAGTTAATAATGTTTTGTTTTATCTAGTTTTGTTTCGTAGTAAACAAAGTGATTTAGTTTGTTTGTTTGTTTATTTTTGTTTTTCTTTTCTTTTCTTGTGTCCCTTGCTTTTATAGTTTTATGAGTGATTTATTCCCTCTTATAATTCGTGAGTTCAGACTATTCTGAACTAATGAAGATATATCTCATTTTCGAGAGCTTTTGTTGAGTTTTGTGGAAGATAAGACTCTCGTTTTCGAGAGCTTTCCCAAAACTCATAGCAGAGGGAAAATCCTCTCAGTATTCAGAGAGTAGCTTTCGCACTCTCTCAGTCAGAAGCTGAAAAGAAAGAATAGAGGATGGGCTATTGCTCCGTTCCTGTGCTTGTAAAGATTCTCCCTTAGTGATAAAGATAATCTCTTTATGGAGGGGGGACCAACCCATCTTCTGGTCCCCAATGAAGTGTCAAGCTTTCTCTCTCTCTCCAATTCTCTTGAGTATTTGAAGTATAATTAAAAGTCAGTTTTCGCTTCCGTATTTTTGTGAGAGTGGTATCAGAGCAAGGTCATCTCTCTTCCTTAAGGGATTGACGACTCTTGGAAGACTACAGAAATGGGAGGACGCGAGATAGAGTTCTCTCTCCTTCAACAGCAGGTGGTAGAGTTGCAAAAAGCTCTCCCCCATCCAGAAGTTTAAAAGATTCTCCACACTCTTGAGAAAGGGAACGAGAAAATGCCGATGGGGTCGGGAGAAATCCTGTAGAATCCAAAGACGCAAGAACCAAAGAAAGATCCTTTAATTGGAACTTCTCGCATGCACGAGAGGCAGAGGAAACCTCCAGAACGTCATGTGCGGTTTAATCCAAAGGTTCAAGAGCAGGATCCTCCTGATTCTCCTCAGTTTTCTTTCATGAAGGATCTGGATGACGTAGTCGCTCCAGAAGACACGTTTCTTGACGATCGGTCGCAGCAAGAAGTGCATTCAAGGGAAATGACTCCTGTCCACAAGGAGTCTAAGCATAGAAAGAAGGAGCACCATAAGAGGAAGCACCACATGCAGAAAACATTCAAGGCAGGAGACAAAGATGTAAAATTCGACACCTACAATGGACGGCGTGATAATGACAGTTTGGCTTTCATCTGCCAATTTGAAGTTGCATTTATAGAAGGGAACTTTAAAGAAAGATCCAAGCTTCGCCATGTCAGTATGTACCTGAAAGGCACCGCCAACAGTTGGTGGTTAACCTTGATCTTAGAAAATTGCAAACCCTAGGATTGGACTGTTTTCAAGAAGGAGTTCTACGCATAGTTCCTTCCTCCAGACTATGAGGAAGAGGTAAAGAAAGAATGGGATAGACTCTCACAGTTAGAGAACGAAGCTGTTCCACGTATGTGGATAGGTTTTGGGACGTTCTCTTGAAAGTCACTCCATTCAAGAAGATTGAAGATTTGGAGAAGATGCGCAGTTTTGAAGCAGGATTGCATGAAGCCTTGCAAAATGAGGATGAAGCTTTACCCTCGAGGTAACTTGCAGATACTTATGTAATCAGCTTGCATAGCTGATGGAATACATGACAAGGGTACTCCCAGGAAGATGGAACAAAGCACCTATCATGCCAAGCAGAAGGCTCTCCATGAGTAGCCTACGTCTACTTCTTCTTCTCAAAAGAAGAAAAGAATTCCCTCCGATGTAGAAGCAAAGCCAAATCAGCCCAAGAAAGGGAAATATATCTCTCGTGTTGAATTGAGAACCTACATCAGCGAAGGAAGATGCTTCAAGTGTGGACAAATTGGACATATGAAGGGTGATTGCCCTACTAAAACCCCGCAACCACCCTCTTCTAATGCAATCTCAGATGTATAGGGGAATACAACCAAGGATGGAAAAGAAAGAGCTCTTCTGAAAGCATGGGGTAGTATCAACAACCAACGGGCTCTTATTCTGTTTGATCCTGACAACAAAGACAATTTTATCTCTACAAAGCTAGCCGATGACCTGAATTTACAGCCCAACCGTTTTGGAGTTTCTATTCAAGCACAATCTGCTTTCATAGGGTAGAACTCCAGTTCTACTCCAATCATAGGGAAGCTGAATTTAAAGGTCGATAACTACAAAGATCAAGAGTCTTTCTTACTAGCTTCACTTGAAGGGTGTGATGTTATCTTGGGAATGCCTTGACACTACAAGATGCATCCCATTCCTGACTATGTTCAGAATACTTTATCCTTTGATCATAAAGGAAAGGAATATCTTCTACTTGCGGATGTAGGTGATTGGCGTATCCGAATCGCCAATCACATTGCAATTAAGAAAGTAATGAAAAATTGTGTTTCAACGTACTTGATTTTTGCAAGGGAGAGAGATGTGTCTGCTTCACAACTTTCTTCCTCTTTAGAGCAAAAAAGACTTAAGTTATTAGAAAGTTTTAAAGATTGTTTTGTAGATGAACTTCCGAATGAACTCCCACCTCCTCGATCTGAGGATCATACAATTGATTTGATCCCAAGAAGTTCTCCTCCAAATCAGCCCCCTTATCGAGTTAGCCTAATGTAGCAAGAGGAAATCCTCAAGCAGGTTAACGAACTTTTGGAGAAAGGCTTAATAAGGCCTAGTACTTCTCCATCTTGTTCACTTGTCTTGCTAGTACAGAAAAAGGATCTCACATTCCGCATGTGCATAGACTATAGATCTTTAAGCAAGATCACAATCAAGAATTGATTTCCAATCCCTCGGATTGGTGACATTCTTGATAAGTTACAAGGAGCAAGTGTCTTTAGTCGTATAGACTTAAAGAGCGGGTATCATCAAATTCGCATAGCTCCTCAGGATGTGCAGAAGACTTCATTTAGAACAACCTTCGGGTTGTATGAATTCTTAGTGATCCCTTTTGGACTCACTAATGTACCAGCCACATTTAACAGAATGATGGATATAATCTTTCACTCATATAGAAGATTTACAGGCGTTTTCTTCGATGATGTCTTAATCTTCTTAGAGACGGAAGACGAACACTATAAGCATCTCGCATTAGTGTTTGAAGAATTACGCAAACACAAATTATTTGTGATGCTAAGAAGAGTGAGTTCTTTTTAAAAGAAATTCACTACTTGGGCCATATAATATCTCACAACCAGGTGAGAATGGACCCTGATAAGATTCAAGCAGTTGTAGAATGGTCTACGCCAACTACAGTACATGATGTACGAAGTTTCTTTGGCCTTTGTTCCTATTATTAGCGTTTCATTCGAGCCTTCGCCGCTATAGCAGGTCCCCTCCATGATCTGACAAAGAAGCGGATTCCATTCCATTGGGGGCCTGGACGTAAGATTCGCCACTAGATCTCCTGCGGGAGCGATGTGGATCTGCCTAGTGGCACGCTGCTCGTCGATTCTCTGAGACGATTGCTTGGATTTTTTGACGCATTGGTAAATCATCTTGAAATTTGAGCTTACTTGGTCGTGGGTAGTACGTCACAATACTGTGGAATTATGCTCGTTTGCAGAGGCAAGAGCCTCTTGCATAGGTAAAAAGTTAAGGGACGGGTTGCAAGATGCTATGTGGTGAAGTTCAAGAACTACCCACCTATGATGGAAAGTGGATGGAAGAGCATGAACTGTCAGAGTCACCATTGTCACTCACCAAATGTATTGCAGCTTTACCTTGAGGCCTTTGGGTTACAGCCTACTTATGTCCCAACCCAACATGTGCAAAGGAGGGGCAATGATAGAGTTAGCACATCATATGTACATATGAATTCAAGGTAATAGATGGAAATGACAAAAGTACGAAGGTCTCATTAAGTCATTTGTATCTATGTGTTACGACCTTTCTTGCGGATACATGCGATGATAAAAGAGTGCTAAGAACAAAAGATCATCAGTGGCATGTATTTATGGTATGCAATCGAGTATGTTTGCGATTTCAAGAGGGGGGTATGTCACGAGGATGTGGCAACTGCTAACCTTAGTTGTTGGTTTGTTTCCAATGATTTTTGTTTAATTTTTGAGACTCTCTTTTTGAAGTTGCAAATGGTCGTACATTGTATGGCCAATGTGAACGGTAGTTTCACCCGCAAACGGGAAGTTGGTCGGCAATGGAACTCGTAAAGTAAAAGGATGTCTAGGCTCAGTTCAAGATCATGTAGGTCCCCCCGTCACACTTAGCAAGTTGGTGGATACCAGGAAGTGAACTCAATAAAGGCATAAAGTCAAGGTGGGATCACCAACAGAAAGTATCCGACAATTGGGCCACATTGCACTTTTGGATGCGGTCCCAATGAGGATAGATGGTCAGATGACCAGTGAGAGTCTAATGGAAGCATTTCCTAAAATTTAGGGAACTCCTATTTTGGGCCATGAAATCTGTTCGCGTCATTAGCTTCAAAATGACAAGGGGAACATTTTACAACTCTGCTGCAAAGTCAATTGATGCACCAATTGAAAGATTTTTAAGCAGGAAGCCCAATGCGGGGAAATTGCATGCATGAGTGCCAAGTGGCACTTTTTGGCCAATTTACCAAGTTTGGGAGAACAGAACTCGTAACTGACTTTTTGGAGCAGTTTTGGAGGCTGATAACTGTGATTTTCAGTCATTTTCTCTCCATTTTTGAGCTTCCCATGACCTTGTCTAGGACCAAGGAGCTCATTTTCAGCATTGGAAGGCATCAGATGCGTGTTTACAGGGTTGTTTAGTTGCGTTTTCAGCAATACGCAGGTTTTGGCAGCCATGGAAATCTTCCCCTTTTTGCATCTATTTGTTAACAGATGCATTACAAGTCAAGCGCAGAAGAGGGGGCACTGGATTTATGCTAGGGGGATGCTTTATTGAGAAACTGTCACAAGTTAAGAGCTATGGAGTGCTTTCTTTCCCTCTCATGTACAGTGTGGTGCTAGGAGTGCTCTCTCTCTCTCTCTCTCTCTCTCTCTCTCTCTCTCTCTCCCCTACGTATAGTTATGT
The DNA here is from genome assembly GCF_014529385.1 of Adiantum capillus-veneris. Taxonomy (NCBI): domain Eukaryota; kingdom Viridiplantae; phylum Streptophyta; class Polypodiopsida; order Polypodiales; family Pteridaceae; genus Adiantum; species Adiantum capillus-veneris. Next base: position 78,616,101 of record NC_140936.1, read on the forward strand.
GATGCCCCACAAGAGAGCTCTTCATTTGACTGATACTGTGTGGTTTCATGCTTTTGTGCTGAGGCAAGAGCCTCCTTGAGCAGGAACAGGGGTAGCTAACTGTTACTCCAAAGCAGGCACCGGTGATACAATGGTACTATGGGTGGGCTGATACAATGAGTGATGTATAGGTAATACAAAGCTAGTAGAGGTAAGCGGATCAGGGGGGGAGGGGGGTTAGTGTCAAAGTGATGATGTGGCATGACCACCTAGCATATGAAAAAGACTTTTAAAGTTGTTCCAAACTATGGCCACCTTTTTCGACGAAGCCCAGGGGACTCGAGACGAATAAAAATACTGCAGTACTGCAAGAAACCCAAATCGCTGTAGAAGATGCTGACGTGGCTGTTGTACGGACGCTCCGCGTTTTGCATTGACCGATGACGTGACAGCTGTACGGGATTTGTGTTGCCAGCTTTTGGCGCCAGTTTTTGGACCAGATGCTTTTTGGAACTTGAAGCTTTTAAACTGATTGCTTTTGGGGCTCTGCTTTTGGTATCCCTTGTACTGTTTAAAAGAGTCCTTGTGGCCTCACTCTACAGGACATATAGACGCAGAGTCTGAGACCAGAGGCCCATCGAGAGTTGTACTTTGCAATGATTAATGATAAAGAAATACCGAAAGGGACGCCAGACTTTTGGGCCAATACCTCTGTTCACGGAACTACACCAGACCGTATCGACTCTTTCTCTCTCTATGAAAGTTCAGTGATTTTGAAGTTTATGTTCGTGTGTCACTATTGATTTCTCGCTTGGAGTGTTCAAGTCTGTTACAGCCCAGAAAGATTCTTCTTCTACAGAGGATCTGATTCTTTCTGCAACCCGCATATGTTTTTTTTTGCGAAAGAATCTTCGTGTCCTGACCCCGCACTTATTAGCCACTCCCACCCTTCGTACATTGCGCATCGGGCGCGCTCCCGTCTTCATCGCTCTGTCTTAAAGGGCATAAGCCATAAAGAATCCTTGATTACACATGGGTTCTCGTGGAGAATTTGACAAAGATAACACCTCTCAACAGAAAGACAAAGAAAAGTTGTAATCTGGCGCGGAACCGAAGAAAAGAAGGACCATTTGGGCAAATTTTCCAGCGGAGAAGTTTCCTAGAGCGAAGTACAAGCGTCAAGTGTAGGTTGACAGGTGTGTGAAAAGATTGATCAAGTACTCTAGAGACCCAAGATGTGCGAAACACCTAACGGATTACTCGATTGATGAGATTTACTCGAGACGGTGTGAGGCCATTGATTCTCCTCTTAGGTTTGGAGGAAAGCTGAAAGGAGACATGAGTGCAGACAAGTGGAACTTGCACTCGCAGAAAGAGCTGGGCAGAACTCTTGAAAAGAGGATGAACCAGAGGACCACCAGAAGATAAACTAGAGAGTTACAGGGCACTAGCCGAGCGCACAAAAAAAGGAAAGACGAAAGCAGGATTGGTACCAGATTTTGTGGGGGCCGCCGACCTTGATCAAATGAACGAAAGTACCGAACTTTGCATAGCATGGGGCAAATTGCAAGACAAGGAAGCCCTTAACTTCTTTGATGGAGAAGCCAAGGCCAACTTGTCACAAAGTGATGACGTGGCATGACAACCTGGACAAATTACAGTAAAAATGACAGTCTATAAGTTATAAGTTGTAACCAACTTATGGTACCCCGTCCGAAGGTACCAAAGGGACAAAGGAAAATTAACTTGCGCAAGTAATGCTGATGTTGCAGAGCTGTACGGAAGTCCCGGATTTCCCGCTGACTTGTTGACGTGGCAGCCTATACGAATTTTCGCAATTCATGCTGGTAGCTTTTGGGGCTCTGCTTTTGGCATCCCTTGTAAGTTTGTTAAAGTCCTTGGGGCCTCAGTTTGCAGAGCATCTGGACGCAGAGTCTGAGAGCAGAGGTCCCTTGGGAGTTGTAGTTTGCAATGATTAATGAAAAAGAAATACCGAAAGGGGCGCCATACTTTGGGCCCAATACCTCTGGACACGGAACTACGTTGGGCCATGTCTACTCTCTCTCTCTCTCTCTCTATTAAAGTTCAGTGATTATGAAGTTTCTGTTTGTGTGTTGCTATTGATTTCTGTCTTGAAGTTTCAAGCCTGTTATAGTGGTATCAGAGCTTAGAAAGGTTCTTCTTCTATGGAGGATCCGATCCTTTTTGGCAGCACACGTAGGTTTCTGTAAAAGAATCTTCGTGTCTCGTGAAACCGGCCTGTTCAATCCAAAAAGGGCGGTAGACTTTACTTTAAACCTTGATTTAGCTTTCACCCATTATTAGTCGTCTATTTTACCTGTACTTTCAAGACACAACAAAGGGGAGAGGGATACAGGCTGCTAGATTGCACCTGTATGAGTAGACAGACACCAGATTGGCCCCTAACTTAGGCGCCCCTTTCGGTATTTCTTTATTGTTCAAAAGAGGGAATAAACGCTGTGGTTCCTACAAGCTGCCCCGCACAAACTCGGCTGAATTTCCACTGTTCCAGCCCGATTTCGGCAGCATAACTGTACTAGAACCTTTCACGGTCAGTATTCCCACGCATTGACTGACTTTCCCGACGCATACGGGCACTTTGCAAAACCTGGCGAGAATCTGCAGCATGCTGAATTCTCTGTTTTCAGCCCTGAAAATGCGCCAGATCGCCTGTACAGCGGTCCCCTTGCGTCCCCGAACCTCCTGGGGGTATTAGGGTCCGTTTAGGGCCAAAACCCTAAACCTGCAAAAATACACAGCAGGCTGTAATTCACTGTTTCGGGCTCCGTTCCGCGTGCCGGTCGCATCCCTAGCAAGTCCTCGAGCTCCCGCACCTGTAGGGCTACTTGCCCTTTGAATCGGACGAGATTTCTGGCGTGAAACCTCTCCGAATTCACCTGTACCTGCGGGGGGATTAGCCGCTAGCTAATCCAGTACCTGTGCAAGAGGCTCTTGCCTCGGCAATCGCGCATGAACCCACACAACTGTACATTGGTCAAATGAAGAGCCCACTAGAGGGGCATAACATACTGCCAAAGGGGAGAGAGAGGGCAGTGCGTAGCGTGCAGGGCATCACTCCTGGCACCGCACTGTGCATAAGAGGGAAAGCAAGCACTCCATAGCTCTTAACCTGTGACAGAGACTTGCAAAATGAGCCTCCCAGCTATAAATCACGTTTTTGCCTTCTCTATAAGTAGTAAACTGGCCTCAGAGTGCCAAGTGTCACTCATTTGTGCATTTTCCCGCTTTAGACCCTCGGGTCTAAAAATATCTCACCTGCAGCCTCTGTTGACTTGGCCACAGAGTAACAAAATGATCCCCATGTCAAACTGCACGTAATGACGCGAAGACATTTTCAGGTCCCAAAATAGCAGTTCCCTAAATTTTAGGAGATGCTGCCATTATATCTTTCTAGGTCATCCGACCCTCTTTGTACACTGTGGCCACATCCAAAACTGAAATGTAGCCTCTGTAGCAAAGGATTCCACTTTGGCTAGTCAATGACCCCACTTGGCTAACCATAGTCCTTGTCCAACCTTAGTGCTCTCTTGCCCTCAGGCCTGGACTCCCTCTGGACAGTTCCACACTAGCTATGCAATGCAGGGCAGTTAGATTTCCCGAGGGGTGTTTCCAAAAAGTGAAAGTAAATAGATAATAAGAAAGAAATCAACAAAAAGGATAGATAGTAGTCACACGCTGGTGACATACCCCCCTCTTGAAATCTCAAACGTCCTCGTTTGCATCTATGTCGTCCATGCTTACTGTCAACACTGATGTATTCAACACCTGTCGACACATATACGACACATACATGCTCATTGTCAACCCTGGTGTATTCAACACCTCGTCGACTCATGTATTGCCTGCGTGTGAACCCTGTCCCAATGACATAGTGGTAGCTTCGCACTCTGCCATTGCTTTGAGTCACGAACTTTCCAATGACAAAATGGTAGCTGCACATTTTGCCACTGTCTTATAGTACACGTTGGATCCCGTAACACTTGCGAGCATACCCAAACCGACAGTTTAAGAATGCAGTTACACATGTACTCTTTAATAGAAGCAATCACTGTATCCTTGACAGACTGACAAGAAATACTCACTTCTATAGCACTAACCAAACTTTTGGACATTCCATAAGAGCAATTGCCAAACTGACAATCTGTACAGCTCTAACATTCATGTAACAGGTATTTCATTTGAGCTCACTTTAAATACCATGTACATCATTTGTTTCAAAAGCCATTGTCACACTGACAATCCATTTAGCTTTGAAACTCAAGGGGTCAAGGTAGGTTGCAAATCGAAGGCTTCCAGGTAAAGTGATAACACAGTTGGTGACTCTGCAAGTTCACCTTCTTCCATCCACTTAGCATCCATTGGTGGATAGTTTCTGAACTTTACCAAGTAACGCCTAGCAACCTTGCCTTTCACTTTCCTTTCTTTGTGTGCCAAAATCTGTTCAGGGACCAAGATCTCGTCAAGTTCCTCGACTTCCGGCTGATCTTCAGCTGGCATATCTTCTGGCACATCACCCACATAGGGTCTGAGAAGACTCACATGAAACGCATTGTGAATCTTCCAACTGTCAGGCAATTTCAGCCTATATGCAACATCACTGATTATGTCGCACACTTGAAAAGGCCCATAGTAACGCATGCTGAGCTTTGGAAACACTCTTTCCTTGCCCTTCATCTTCTTTAACCTTGCCTTTTCAAAGCGTAAAAGCACCCAATCACCAAGTGAATATACCACTTCACGACGGTGACGATCAGCTGCTTTCTTTTGCTTTGCCTGAGTCCTTTCTAAGGCCACTTTGACCTTCTTGTACATTTCATCCATGTCCTGAACATACTTATCTGCTTCAAATATCTTGTCCTTTGTATGCAGTATGGGAGGAACTTTCTTGCCACCTTCAACTATCTCAAAGGGTGCCTTGCCAGTTGATGAATGCACTGTATTATTGTATGCATACTCCACCAATGGCAAATACTGCTCCCACTTTCCTTTATGCTCTGACACATAGCACTTCAGCAGATCTAGGACAGTAGAATTTGCCTCTTCTGACTGCCCATCTGTTTGAGGATGAAATGACGAAGAGAATTTGAGCGTGGTGCCCATATTCTCAAACAAGCCTCTCCAGAACAAACTTGTCATGCGTGGATCACGGTCGCTAACAATCGACTGTGGCATGCCATGATACTTGAAAATATTGCTCATAAACAAGCGTGCCATCTGATCTGGCTTTATCTTCTTCCTGACAGGAATAAAATGAGCCTGTTTGCTGAATCTGCAAATAATGGTCCAAATACCATCATTTCCTGTCTGCGTTCTCGGAAGATCAAAGATAAAATCCATAGCAATACTTTCCCATGGTTTATCTGGAATAGGTAGTGGTTGCAATAACCCTGGTGCCTTTTGCCTGTCAAACTTGACCTTTTGGCATATTAGGCATTCTCGCACAAAGGCATCCACATCCCTTCTCAATGTAGGCCAATAGAAGAATGTCTCAACCGCTTTAACTGTAGCATCGATACCACGATGCCCTGCATACGGTGGGACATGACTCTCTTCCATAACTTTGCGTCGCAATGGCTTTGTGACACACAATCTGCCATGCATCATCATGAACCCGTCTTTAAGAAGATAGTGTTCATGACGTTGTCCATCCATTAGTTGCTCGAAGACCCTTGCAAAATCTTCATCATTTGCATACTGTTCTCTCATATCATCAAGTTCATGATGATAAGGAATTGACACAGCTGAAATTTGTGGCTTCCTAGACAAGGCATCAGCCACAACGTTCTTCTTGCCTTCCACATGCACAATCTGAAAATGGAACATGGACAAGATATTTGCCCATCGCATATGCTTCTCAGATAACTTTGTCTGTGTCAAGAAGTATCGCAAGGTCTGATGGTCCGTTTGGACAACAAAGTCTGCACCTAGCAGGTAGTGTTTCCAACTTAAGAGCGCATGAATCACAGCCAGTAACTCTTTCTCATAGACCTGCATGGTCATCTCTGGCCCTTGCAAAATTCTACTCTCATAGGCTACTACCCTGCCATCTTGCATTAGCACAGCACCAATGCTACTACCGCAGGCATCACACTGGACCACAAATGACTTCCTAAGATCTGGCAACACAATGACTGGATCCGAAGTCATCTTTTCCTTTAAGAGATTAAAAGCTAAAATCTCTTTTTGTGTCCATCTAAAGGTGACTGCCTTCTTTTGAAGAGCATGTAAAGGTGAAGCAATCTCAGCGAAATTTCGGATAAACCTTCTGTAATAGGAGCATAGTCCCAAGAAGCTTCGGACATCATGCACCGTCTTCAAATTTGGCCATGACTTGATCGCTTCAACTTTTGCAGGATCCATTCTGACACCATCCTTTGAGACAATGTGTCCCAGAAAGTGAATCTCTTCCAGAAAAAACTCACTTTTCTTTGCATTGATGAGCAACCTATGACTGCGTAGCTCTTTGAACACAATGGCCAAGTGATGCCTATGCTCCTCTTCATTCTTTGAGTAGACTATCATGTCATCAAAGAATGTACCAACAAACTGCTGGTGTGGACGGAAAATTCTGTCCATCATCCTATTGAACGTAGCAGGAGCATTTGTGAGACCAAAGGGCATCACTAAAAATTCGTAAAGGCCAAACGTTGTTCTAAAAGCAGTCTTGTGCACATCCTCTGATCTAATGCGGATCTGATGATACCCACTCTTTAGATCTATCCTGCTAAACATAGCTGCTCCTTCTAATTTGTCCATAATATCATCAATTCTAGGTATAGGGAACCTATTCTTGATGGTATTCTTGTTCAGTGCACGGTAGTCGATGCACATACGCCATGAGCCATCCTTTTTCTGCACCAACAACACTGGAGAACAGAATGGAGATGAACTAGGCTGAATCAGCCCTTTTTCTAACAGCTCCTGTACTTGGCCCATTATCTCTTTCTGCTGAGCCGCACTAACCCTGTACGGAGGCTTGTTTGGTGGGCTACTGCCTGGCACCAAATCTATCGCATGGTCCTCGGGTCTCTCTGGCGGTAATTGAGACGGTAATGAATCGGAAAAACAGTCACTATACTGTTGTAAAAACATTGACCTTTCTTTATCTAGCACAGATAAATTTGATTCATCACAATCTGACACTTCACGTGCAAAAACCAAGTACGCAGAAAGATGCTTTTTCATTACAGAAGTAATAGCAGAAGCTGATACAGTAGGAATAGACTCCCCTTTAAGCTTTACATCCAGAATGTGAGTCTTTCCCCTGCTCTGTACAGTGATCTTTTTGTTGTAGGCATCCATGATTCCCTGTACACGAAACAACCAAGGAATACCTAACAACACATCACATCCGTCCAGTGGCATGATGTAAAATTCTTCAGCATCTACATAGGACTGGATATGTAGACGCAACTTTCCAATGATGGGTGTCACAGCCTCTGTATGGCCAGGACATGCCAAACCTGCCTCTGCTGTATACCCCATCTCTTCAGGTCTGATTCCCAACTTTGAAGCCAATTCTGGGGAAATAAAGTTGGCTTTGGCACCTGGATCAAAGAAGATAAGCACTGTTTGATCCCTAACCTTTCCCCATGCTCTGCAAAGCTCACTTGCATCTGAATTTGGCTTGTCGCCCACCATATCTGGCACTAGACCAGCCATGGGCTTCTTTCCCTTCCTGTCCTCCTTGTCTTCAGAATCAGCTGGCCTTTTCTTTGTAGGACAGTTGTAAGCAATGTGGCCAGGCTGCTCACATATAAAGCATTTGTTCTCTGTCCTCAGGACCTTCTTTTGCTCTTCTGACTTGCGAGGAAAACGTCTTTTCCATTTCTTTGCTGGTCCTTTTTCTGATTCAGCCGTAGCTTTGTCTTTCCCTGCGTTGGCCGACTCCTGAGTCCCTTTAGGAGCCTCATTGGGAACGTGCTTCTTGGCTGAATTTTTCTTGCCTGATCCTGCCTTGACGCCAGTGTTAAATTCACAATCTTCTCCCTTGAGCAAACCATTGCCAGTGTTTGCTACCTCGATGAGCTGCGTCAAAGTAGTGACTTTTGTCTTCGTACAGTACTTTCTCAATCCTTTAGGTAGGCCACAACAGTATTTTTCAATCTGTTCTGTCAATGGCACAAACCTATAGGAAGTTACTGGAAGTAGAGCTTTCCAAAACTTCCGATTGTAATCATCCAGATTTCTGCAAGTGGCAGCATTTAGCTGGTGCCATTCTGTCATGACATCTGCTTCAAAGTCATCAGATAACCATGCTGCTGCAAAAATCTGCTTGAAGTAAATCCATGTGGACGGAGCTTGCCCTTGAAGCAATAAAGTTGTCCACCATTGTCCCGCATTCCCTGTCAAGAAAGTGGCTGCCTTGCGGACCTTTGAAGCCTCTGTAAAGTTTCCCCCTGCATAGGCCTTATCAAACTGCTGGAGGAATGAAAGAGCCTTCTTCCTGTCATCAAACCCTGTAAAGGTCGTGAATGACACTCCTTTGCCACCTTCTTTGTACGGAGTTGGCCTCTCCAGCGGCGTTAAATTGTCATATGGAAGTGACTGAAACATGGGAACACTATTAAGGTTCATCTGTGTTCCTTGGCCGCTATTAACTTGACCTGGAAATGCCATATTTGGCTGCTGATTTGTAATTCCAGCCATACCAAAATTTGCCTGTGGCATCCCAAATTGGCCCTGAGTGCTTTGAAACCCTGGTTGCATACCCATGACACTGTACATGGGGTTAGGCATCATCGTTTGAGCACCCGCAAACACTGTTCCTGGCGTATAAAACTGATTTCCAGGTGCATGACCAGCCATGCTCTGGAATACCGATCCACCTCCAAAATAGCTAGGGTGTACTGAAGGTGGTGGGAAGACCTGTTGCATAGCCTGTAGGTTGCTTCCCTGCCCATTAGAACCAGCTATAGGCTGCTGAAAGGTGGCGGGCTGAATTGGTACAGCTTGAAAAACTGGCATCTCAGCCACCTGTTCTTGCACCTTAGGCATACGTTGTGGAGACTGCATGTTCTCCGTCAAGTGTACAGGTGTTTCCATTGACTGTGCGGTATGAATCACCTGTGTTCGAGCCTTAACAGGCTTTTGAATATGATCCAGTGACCCAACTTGCTGAGACGGAACAGGAGGTTGCAGAAAGGCTAAAAACCTCGGATTCTGCATTACTTGTGTGAACATAGCCACAGCAGTAGCCAACTGGGTCCTGAATATATCATCATCAGTCTGTGGTGGTCTTGAGGACTCACCCACTTCATGTGTCTGTTGACCCTGTGAAGAGGAAACCTCTTCAGTCACATCATCTGGTCTGTCAGCCATAATTGCAATTCCCTGTGTCTGGTCTATGATCCCCTGTGTCTTCAAGCCGAAAACTGACCAAGGCTCACTTCTATGGGAAAAAGTGATTTAATCCCGTCGATGGAACCATGTAACCGGCCTGTTCAATCCAAAAAGGGCGGTAGACTTTACTTTAAACCTTGATTTAGCTTTCACCCATTATTAGTCGTCTATTTTACCTGTACTTTCAAGACACAACAAAGGGGAGAGGGATACAGGCTGCTAGATTGCACCTGTATGAGTAGATAGACACCAGATTGGCCCCTAACTTAGGCGCCCCTTTCGGTATTTCTTTATTGTTCAAAAGAGGGAATAAACGCTGTGGTTCCTACAAGCTGCCCCGCACAAACTCGGCTGAATTTCCACTGTTCCAGCCCGATTTCGGCAGCATAACTGTACTAGAACCTTTCACGGTCAGTATTCCCACGCATTGACTGACTTTCCCGACGCATACGGGCACTTTGCAAAACCTGGCGAGAATCTGCAGCACGCTGAATTCTCTGTTTTCAGCCCTGAAAATGCGCCAGATCGCCTGTACAGCGGTCCCCTTGCGTCCCCGAACCTCCTGGGGGTATTAGGGTCCGTTTAGGGCCAAAACCCTAAACCTGCAAAAATACACAGCAGGCTGTAATTCACTGTTTCGGGCTCCGTTCCGCGTGCCGGTCGCATCCCTAGCAAGTCCTCGAGCTCCCGCACCTGTAGGGCTACTTGCCCTTTGAATCGGACGAGATTTCTGGCGTGAAACCTCTCCGAATTCACCTGTACCTGCGGGGGGATTAGCCGCTAGCTAATCCAGTACCTGTGCAAGAGGCTCTTGCCTCGGCAATCGCGCATGAACCCACACAACTGTACATTGGTCAAATGAAGAGCCCACTAGAGGGGCATAACATACTGCCAAAGGGGAGAGAGAGGGCAATGCGTAGCGTGCAGGGCATCACTCCTGGCACCGCACTGTGCATAAGAGGGAAAGCAAGCACTCCATAGCTCTTAACCTGTGACAGAGACTTGCAAAATGAGCCTCCCAGCTATAAATCACGTTTTTGCCTTCTCTATAAGTAGTAAACTGGCCTCAGAGTGCCAAGTGTCACTCATTTGTGCATTTTCCCGCTTTAGACCCTCGGGTCTAAAAATATCTCACCTGCAGCCTCTGTTGACTTGGCCACAGAGTAACAAAATGATCCCCATGTCAAACTGCACGTAATGACGCGAAGACATTTTCAGGTCCCAAAATAGCAGTTCCCTAAATTTTAGGAGATGCTGCCATTATATCTTTCTAGGTCATCCGACCCTCTTTGTACACTGTGGCCACATCCAAAACTGAAATGTAGCCTCTGTAGCAAAGGATTCCACTTTGGCTAGTCAATGACCCCACTTGGCTAACCATAGTCCTTGTCCAACCTTAGTGCTCTCTTGCCCTCAGGCCTGGACTCCCTCTGGACAGTTCCACACTAGCTATGCAATGCAGGGCAGTTAGATTTCCCGAGGGGTGTTTCCAAAAAGTGAAAGTAAATAGATAATAAGAAAGAAATCAACAAAAAGGATAGATAGTAGTCACACGCTGGTGATCCGATCCTTTTTGGCAGCACACGTAGGTTTCTGTAAAAGAATCTTCGTGTCTCGACCCCGAACCTCGGACTTATTAGCCATAGTTTTTTGCGCACAGTTTTTTTGAAAGAATCTTTATGTCCTTACCCAAGACTTATTAGCCACTCCCACCCTTCGTACATTGCGTATCGGACGAGCTCCCGTCTTCATCACTCTGTCTTACAAGGCAGAAGCGATGAAGAACTCCAGAATTACACATGGGTTCTTGCGGAGAATCTGACAGAGATAGCACTTCTTAGTGGGCAGGTAGAGAAATTTGAAATCCGGCGTGGGAATTGAAGAAAAGAATGAAGAGTTGGACAAATTCTTGGCAGAAAAGTTTGCTAGAATGGAGTACAATCGTCAATTGCAGGTTGGCATATGTGTGAAAAGATTGATCAAGAACTCCAGAGACCCGAGATTTGCGAAACACGCGAAGAATTACCCAATTGATAAGATCTACTCGAGATGGCGTGAGGCTATTGATTCTCCTCTCACGTCAGGAAAAAAGCTAAAAGGACAGACGAGTGCAGACAAGCGGAACCTATACTCGCAAAAATAACTAAAGAAGATGAACGAGAAGATCACCAGAAGATAAGTCAAAGAGTTACAGAGCAGCAGTTGAGTGCGGAAAAAAAGGAAAGACGAGAGCAGGAGTGGTACCTAATTTTGTGGGGACCGTCGACCTTGATCAGATGAACAAAAATACAAAACTTTACATGCCATGGAGCAGAGTGGGAGTCCAGGAAGCCCCTTATTTTTTTTGATGGAGAAGCCAAGGCCAACTTCAACCGAATTGGCGACTCGATTTGAAATTATGCCCAAGGATATGGGGCCACAAGCCGAGGCTGTTCTAGTGGAACCAGGACGGGATGTTGCCATTACACCTGTCATTGGCAAACTACGTTTGCATTGTCAAGGGTATTTAGGGCACGAGGACTTTTTCATCATGCCTTTGGAAGAGTCTGACGTCCTCCGAGGTATCCCTTGGTTCCCAAGAATAGTGCCGTGGTCGACTTCAGGGGAGGGAAAGCCATCTGGAAGAATGAGAAGGACCATCTTCTCGGAGCCAACTTTACAGTCTTTACAGATCACTAGAGTTTATTCTACTTTATGTTGCAGAAGCAGCTTTAGGAAAAGAAGATACGGAGGGCTAACAACTTCTCACAGTTTACTTCTAGATAGTCCATGTTCAGGGACAAAAAAACTTAGTGGCAAATGCATTGTCTTGGAAGCCCTTGGTTTTGGCTATTTTCGCGATACATCATCGAAGCTTCGAGGATATGGCAGATCAGTACGCCACCGATTGTGACTTTGCAGACATCTTTCGTCAGATACAGAATGGGGAGCTAGTTGCAGGCTATTCCATACAGGACGGCTATTTGATGTGGAAAACGATGTGTGTTACGTAGCCTTTGAGGGACAAGGTTTTGACAGAGTGCCTTGTCCACTTTTTTTTCCGGCCACCGTGGTATATATACCACCTTGAAGGGAGTGGACAGTTACTTTTTATTGGCTGAGGATCTAAAATGATGTGGACGGGTTTGTTGGCAGTTGTTTAGTATGCCAAAAGGTCAAGTTTGACAGGCATAAGGCACTAGGATTTCAATAGCCTTTACCCATACCCTTCCGTCCTCGGGAAAGCATTGCCATGGATTTTATTTTTGATCTTCCCAAGACTCTTAAGTGGACAGAATGGCATTCGGACAATCATCGACAGATTCAGTAAACAGACCCACTTCATTTTGCAGACAATCAAGCCGATCATTTGGCGAAACTGTTTGTCTCAGAGATTTTTCGATTCCATGGCATGCGTGAGTCCCTTGTTTCGGACACAGATACCCGGCTGACCAGTTTGTTTTGGCGGGCAATCTAGGAGAACATTGACGTACGGTTGCAATTCGTCCTCGTTCCACCCACAGACAGATGGGCAATTTGAGATAGCCAATTCAATGGTTTTGGATTTGTTGAAGTCTTATATTGCGGATCAGAAGACTTAATGGGAAAAGTATTTGCCCTTGGTGGAGTTTGCCTACAACAACACACAGGAAAGGCGCCATTTGAAGTATTCGAGGGTGCTAAGAAGCTTCCTCAATTTCTAAGCACCAAAGACAAGATTCTTTTGAAGCAGATTTTTGAAGAAGTCTAGAAGGCATGGAAGGCCATCTAGCACTTTAGAGGAGGAGAGCTCGTCCTTTTTGACAGTGACCAGATGAACAAGAAAACCAAGGAGTTCAAGGAAGGGAGTCAGGCTGTCAAGTTTGAGACATCTTCACGCTACCAAGACACCCATTGAGCCCTTGAGTTTGTACAACAATTTGACGTTGCCTTCTCTAGAGAACGGTTCTCATAACATTCTAGGCGGCAACTTACTTGAAAGGAAATGTAGAGACATGGTGGTCTACTCTGTTGTTTTGCAGAGAAGCACTTGCAACGTGAATAAAATTCAAGACAATTTTCACGACAACTTGGATATTAGATGAAAATGCAATAGATGTCATCACGGCTTGGCATCACTTGAAAATGATTGAGAAAGATACATTGGATGACTATTGCCGAAGGTTTTGGGATACTTGTTTCCCAGTTTCTTCATTTCAGAAGTTTACTTTGAAAGGCCAGATTAAGCAGTTTTGCTGTGGTTTGCTAAAAGAGATTTGAGACTATTGTGTAAACCAGAAGTCTGACTCTATTTAGAGACTTATGCAACATGCTAAGGAACCATTTAAAACGCATGCCGGCTCATTGACTTATCTTACGGATAGGATAGTATCTACCTCAACAAGGCAAGAGTTCGCCAGATTGAAAAGAATGAATCAGGGGAACCGGATGACAGCTCATCGCAGAATGAGATGGTAGCCCATCCGAAGGTTCTGACGAACTAAGGGGACCAGATGCAAGTTCAAGTTCATAAAAGGATTCCAGAGAAAAGGGATCAGATAATAGTGCATCTTAGGGTTCCTTTGACTGAGACTGACGTGCCAATGGAAAAGGGAAGCTAAAGAAGCTACCCACAGGTCCCATGGCACAAGGAAAGAAAGGAAAAAGGGAATCAACTGGTAGATCAGAGAATTTCCAAGACCCAAGATAAGATTTTTGAAGCAGATCAGTACAATCTAGATCTGGATACTGCTTTTGCCAAGGTGCGCGAGCCTCTTGATAAGTCTCAAGCACGGCAGAAGAAGGCATCCGACAAGATCAAACGCGACTTGCAATTGAAGGAAGAAGATCGGGTGCTCTTATGGTTTGAGGAGGCACGCCTAAGAAAGCGAAAGGGAAAGGAGCGACTTTTTCCAAAGATAAGAATGCGAGAAGATTCACAATGCTTTTCATGTGAGTCTCTTGAAATCCTTTAAGGGTGAGGTGCCAGTGGACAGGGAGCCTGATGAGCAACTTGAAGAGGAAGAGAGCGAAGAGATACTCGTTCCGAAACAGATACTGACCCATAAAGAAAGGAAAGTGAAAGGTAAAGCGATTCGGCGGTTCTTGGTGAAATTCAAGAACTATCCGGCATTGGATGCGAAGTGGATGGAAGAGGAGGACTTGGTAGATACTCCTCAGATTTTGAACTTTACCCCGAGGCTTTCGACCTAGCTGCGTCTACTCCTAAAGATCCTACAGATCAGCAAGGTTGAATCTGCTGCAGATGGGATTGCACGAGAGGAGAGTTACTCCGCTCCTTGGTCATAGATTATCTGGATGGAATAAAGTCACTAATTTTTCTTTGGACTGATGTGCTGACAGTATTCTGCTGGATGACTTTATGAAAGAAGTACTTCGAGATGGGAATTCCCAAACTTGAATATGATTGATATGTACTCTCTTATGTGATTTTTTTTGAGTGCAGGATTGAAAGACGAAATGACTGCAGCATTTTGGTCTCGAGATGACATGATCGCAATATGGGATTGGTTAATACGACATCAGTGACGCATTGCTAAATATGTCGCCAGGAATCATGGTCCTAGATCAGAATGAAAGCTATAGACATGATCGCAATAAGAATTAGTTAATTTGACATCAATGAGGTCCGGATGGATCTAGATGCGATTGCTAAATACGTTGCAAGGAATCATGGTCTTAGATCTGGAATCAATTTTATGTGATTAATATGGTGTGAATGTGCACTGACTGTGTAGTCTTTGTGCAAGTGCTAGATTTGTGTCGTTTATGCGTAGGTACTTAGAGTTGGTGTTTATTGTACTGGTTTATGGCTTATGTCTGTTTTTGTAGGCGTAATCGAGGGCGATTACAATTCTTTCAAGAGGGGGTATGTCACAAAGTGATGACGGGGCATGACAACCCGGACAAATTACTGTAAAAATGACAGACTATAAGTTATAAGTTATAACCAACTTATGGTACTCCGTTTAAAGGGACCAAAGGGACAAAGGAAAATTAACTTGCGCAAGTAATGCTGACGTGGCAGAGCTGTACAAAAGGCCCACATTTCGCACTGTCTTGCTGACATGGCAGCCTGTACAGATTTTCGCGATTCATGCTAATAGCTTTTGGTCCTGAAGCTTTTAAGTTTGAAGCTTTTGAACTGATTGCTTTTGGGACTCTGCTTTTGGCTTCCCTTGTAAGTTTATAAGAGCTCCTGGGGCCTCACTCTGTAGAGCATCTGGACGTAGAGTCTGAGAGCAGACGTCCCTCGAGAGTTGTACTTTGCAATAATTAATGAAAAAGAAATACCGAAATGGGTGCTTGAGTTTGGGCCCAATACCTCTCTCTCTCTCTCTCTCTCTCTCTCTCTCTCTTTGTTCAGTAATTATGAAGTTTTTGTTCATGTGTTGCTATTGATTTCTCGCTTGGAGTGTCCAAGCCTGTTACACTACAACTGAATTGGCAACTCGATTTGGAATTACGCCCAAGGAAATGGGGCCACACGTCGAGGCTGTTCTAGAGGCACCCGGACGAGATGTTGCCATTACACCTGTCATTGGCAAACTACGTTTGCATTGTCAGGGGTATTTAGGGCACGAGGACTTTTTTATCATGCCTTTGGAAGGGTGTGACGTCCTCCGAGGAATCTCTTGGTTCCCCAAGAACAGTGTCGTGGTCGATAATAGGGTAGGGAAAGCAATCTTAAAGAATAAGAAGGGCAATTATGAAGAATAGATATCATCATATCCGAATTTGCTCCTGGAGACGTCTACAAGACAACTTTCAGGATGACTATTGAGGATTTTCAGCGAGCACCGATCGTTTGTGGGCATTTTCTTTGACGACATCATCGTCTTCTCCAAGAGTGAGGCAGAGAACAGACGCAATTTGTTATAAGTTTTCCACACATTGCGGCAATGTAAACTGGTTGTTAATGCGAAAAAGAGCAATTTTTTTTCGCCCGAGATACATTTCTTGGGACACATCGTCTCAACAGAAGGGGTAAAGATGGACCCGGCCAAATTGAGACTATTCGTGATTGGCTTGATTTGAAGAATGTTCATGAGGTTCGAAGGGCTTTTCTGGGCTTGTTTCCTTATTGTTGGCGGTTCATTCGGAAATTTACAGAAATAGCTTCTCCTTTGCATATGAGCGCTCGCTCAAAAGGAGTTTCTTTTTCTTGGGGATTGAGAGAGATTGCAGCCTTTGAGACTCTCAAACAGAAGTTGACTTTTGGACCGGTGTTGGCCGTATCAGACTTGCAAAAGCCATTTGAAGTTTACTGTGACGCTTGTGGTCGTAGTTTGGGAGTTGTCTTGATGCAAGAAGGCCATGTAATTGCTTACGAGAGCAGGATGTTTTTTCACCTGAAATGGTTGCACAGATTTATGAGAAAGAGCTTTTGGTAGCTATCCATGCTCTTACGCAATAGCGACACTATCTTCTCGGAGCCGACTTTACAATCTTTATAGATCACTAGAGTCTACGCTACTTCTTGTCACAAAAGCAACTTTTGGAAAAGCAGATGCGGTGGACTAATATCTTGTCACAGTTTCACTTCCAGATAGTTTATGTTCAGGGACAAAAAAAAAAACATAGTGGCAGTTGCATTGTCTCGAAAGCCCTTGGTTCTAGCTATTCTCTGCAGAAGCTTTGAGGATATGGAAGATCAGTACGCCATAGATCGTGACTTTGCAAACTTCTTTCACCGGATATAGAATGGGGAGCTAGTTGCAGGCTATTCCATACGGGATGGCTATTTGATTCGGAAAGCGATGTTATGTGTTACACGGCGTCTGAGGCAAAAGGTTTTGATAGAGTGCCATTGCCCACCTTTTTTGAGTCAACGTGGCATAGATACCACCTTGAAGGGTGTTGAGCGTTATTTCTATTGGCCGAGGCTCAAAAAGGATATGGACGAGTTTGTTTGCAATTGCTTGGTATGATGGCATTTGGACAGTCATCGATCAATTTAGCAAGCAGGCCCACTTCATTCCAGTAAAGAAGACGGTCAAGCTTGACTATTTGGCTAGACTATTTGTTTCGCAGATTTTTCGATTATATGGCATGCCTAAGTACATTGTTTCGGACAGTGATTTTTGGTTTACTAGTTTGTTTTGGAGAGCAATCTGGGAGAACATTGGCACGCGGTTGCAGTTCTCGTCCTTGTTCCTCCTGCAGACAGATGGGCAATTTGAGATAGCCTATTCAATGGTTTTGGATTTGTTGAAGTCTTATATTTCGGATTAAAAGACCTAATGGAAAAACTATTTGCCTTTGGTGGAGTTTGCCTGCAACACACGAGGAAGGTGCCATTTGAAGAATTCAAGGGTACTAAGAAGGTTCCTCAATTTCTAAGCATCAAAGACGAGATTTTCGAAGCAAATTTTCGAAAAAGTTTAGAAGACATGGAAAGCCATCTAGCAATTCAGAGGAGGAGAGCTCGTCCTCTCTTGACAGTGACCAGATCAACAAGAAATCCAAGCAGTTCAAGCAAGGGAGTCAAGCCGTCAGGTTTGAGACGTTTTCAAGCTACCAAGACACCCATTGAGCCCTTGAATTTGTACAATAGTTTGACGTTGCCTTCTCTGGAGGACGGTTCATAGAACACTCTAGGGTGCGAAAGTTGGCATCTTACTTGAAAGAAACAGTACAGACAAGGTGGTCTATCTTTTGTCACATAGAGAAGCACTTGCGACGTGATTAAATTTCAAGTCAATTTTCACATCAACTTGGATGTCAAATGAACTCTCAAGTCTGGTGCTTTACACTTCTCATCATACCAGCTGTTTTGGGGCATGCTCCCAGATCGTCTACGTGTAGGCTGATTGTGGGGATATGCCTCTGATGCTGCATCATGGAGCGTCTCTGTCAGTATCTGAATGAGCTCATCTAGTGGCCATCCTGGCTCTTGAGTGCATAGCTGCCTGTATATCTCATCAATGTACACGGAATCCGTCTCCCTCATGAAGGTATGCCGAGTGTGTGTGGAGACCTCTCCTAATGGCGCTGTGCTGAGCTGAAACATGAGAGTGTAAGCCTGTAAGGAAAGATACCAACTGGCCTAGTGCCCACCATGAAATCTTCAAAAAATGGAATGAGACCTGGTTGAGCCATAACATAATCCACTGTACTATCCCCATGTCGATGTGGAAAATATGTAAAACCTCCCGTTGTAGGAAATCTTGTAGGCCATTCAAAATGGCCAATCCAAGTGTAGTCCCCATGTCTATCAAGTATCATCCATACTCAGTGTGCTCCTCATCTTGTGATAGTCTGGATAGGCCCATCTCTGTAACATCAAGCTCCCTAAGCATCTCCTCTGAAGTATCATAGAATACTGTCTGGTAATGGGCAATCCTAGCAGAAGTTTCGTCGATGAAGGAGGGAAATAACAAATAGCAATGTAGAGGTATCTGCCTGTCTTTGCCTAAGTGTCAGGAGGATGTGGCAATTGCTAACCTTAGTTGTTGGTTTCTTTCCAATGATTTTTGTTTTATTTTTGAGACCCTCTTTTTGAAGTTGCAAATGGTCGGACATTGTATGGCCAATGTGAACGGTAGTTTCACCCGCAGACAGGAAGTTGGTCGGCACTGGAATTCGTACAGTAAGAGGATGTCTAGGCTCAGAGCAAGATCATACAGGTCCCCCCCGTCGCACTTAGCAAGTTGGTGGATACTAGGAAGTGAACTCAATAAAGGCATAAAGTCAAGGTGGGATCACCAACAGAAAGTATCCGACAGTTGGGCCACATTGCACTTTTGGATGCTGTCCCAATGAGGATAGATAGTCAGAAGACCAGCGGGAGCCCGACGGAAGCATCTCCTAAAAATTAGGGAACTGCTATTTTGGGCCATGAAATGTGTTCGCGTCATTACCTTCGGTATGACCAAGGGAACATTTTAGTACTCTGCTGCAAAGTCAACTGATGCACCAGTTGAGAGATTTTTAAGCAGGAAACCCAATGCGGGGAAATTGCATGCATGAGTGCCAAGTGGCACTTTTTGGTCAATTTACCAAGTTTGGGAGAAGAGAACTCGTAACTGACTTTCTGGAGCAGTTTTGGAGGCTGTTAACTTGGATTTTCAGCCATTTCTCTCCATTTTTGAGCTTCCCATGACTTTGCCTAGGTCCAAGGAGCTCATTTTCAGCATTGGAAGGCATCAGATTCGTGTTTACAGGGCTGTTTTGCTGCTTTTTCATCGATACGCAGGTTTTGGCAGCCATGGAAATCTTCTCCTTTTTGCATCTATTTGTTCACAGATGCATTACAGGTTAAGGGCAGAAGAGGGGGCGCTCAATTTATGCTGGGAGGATGCTTCATTGAGAACCTGTCACAGGTTAAGAGCTATGGAGTGCTTTCTTTCCCTCTCATGTACAGTGTGGTGCTAGGAGTGATGCCCTGCACACTACACACTGCTCTCTCTCTCCCATACGTGCAGTTATGTGATGCCCCACAAGAGGGCTACTCATTTGACTCATGTACAGTTGTGTGGGTTCATGCTTTTGTGCTGAGGCAAGAGCCTCCTTGAGCAGGAACAGGGGTAGCTAACTGCTGCTCCAAAGCAGGCACTGGTGAGGGTCATAACCTCACCGTACAGGTGCAAAATCAGCGCTGTGTATGCGTTGTAATTTCACTGTTTTTCAGCCATACGGACGCCAGGATCATTGGGAATCGTGCCCCACTGGCAGAGGACAGTTAGGGGACCGTCTAGGGCTGAAAACAGGGCAAAAACCAGTAAATACAGCGTGCTGAATTTACTGTTTTTGGACAGGAATCAGAGGGTATACGCCAGTGCAAGCGAGTTCCAGCAGGGGAATTGGTTTCGCGCAAGTTTTGGGGCTGTTATGTTGCCGAAATTTGGCCAAATCAAATGGTATCTAGGTGGATACACGTGAAGGATTCCCAGAACCTTACATTGTAATTTACCCTCCTAAAGAATAAAGAAATACCGAAAGGGGCGCCAATTTTGGGGCCTACAGGTTATCGGCGTCTGCTCGGAGCATTCTAGTTTCCGAGCCGTGTGTGTATTCAAGTGTTAATTCCCGTCGCAGGTCTTCTTTGCAAAGTGCTGTGTGTGTGTGTTTAAAGTAAAGAATTTCGGGTGAAAGCCAATGCCTACCGCCCTACGGGCCGGTTTCACTAAGTCTCACCCACATGTACCTAGCTTGCTTATCCAACTGCCACCTCTCTAAAGCCTCGTCCTTTATGCTCCGATCGAGTCTTGTGCTCGAGTGTTCTCCCATCTATGACCGCTCACATGTGGCATGGATTGCCCAGGGGCTTGATGTGCCTCAGAGTAGAAGATGACGTCCCTCTCAGTGAAACTATCCTCAAAGGCACCTACATCAAGGCGTAGAGATCCATTACAATTTCAAGTAGCAACTTTGAATGTGTTCCCATAGGTCTCGCGCAGTCATGCGGAGCGCCTCTCCATAATAACCATCGTCCATCCCTATAGAAGGCCTCTTTCCCTTTCTCTCGAGCTGTCCTTATTTCGGGCATAACTTGTTTCATATGGGCAAGTTGTGAGAGTGTGAGGTCATCCCCAAGAAATATCCCCGTTTTCTTTAGTGCAAGATGCTGTCCTTCCCTTCCATAGAGGGAAAACGCATGATTAATGCTCTCTCCTTTGAAGTTTCCCCACTTCCTTTTCTCTTCTTCCCCACTCTCCATGCCTTTGTGTGAGTAGCCTCACCACCCATCATGAAAAGAAGTTCCTTGACTTCCTCTTCCACATCTCCCGGTATTTTAAACTGGTTACTCGTACATGCAAAGCTCTAGTCTTCCTCCTCCTCTGCGTGCACACACACACACACACACACACACACACACACACACACACACACACACACACACAGAGAGAGAGAGAGCTCTTTGGTTTTGGTTTGGATGTGCAGTGGTATTGGACGACACACTGCTTTTCTCTTTGCTCAAGAAGGGGCATCAGTTGTCGTTGCAGATTATAGCATATCAGCAGTTGCAAGGGCAACAGATGCAGTGAAGGAGTTTGGTGGCAAATGTTTAGGAATATGTGGAGATGTTTCTATTCCTGAGGATGTTGAAGCTATGGTATCAAAAGCTGAGGTTGTTGATTGTTTTTTGTCACTTCAGATTGTGCCAATGGTAGCAAGCTTCAATTTCAAATTAAAGTTATTTAAAAGTGAATTTTGGAAATAGCTCTTGGTGATATATTATCAGGTAAATGTCGATGCTTGTGTATTGCCTTTGTTTCAATCATCCCGTCTATTATTATTTTGGGGCAATCTCCATGTTGCCTTTCCCTTATTTCATTCAATGCGCTCGTTGGGAGATTGTTAAGGGATTTCTACCACTGAACATATACATACATATATGCATGGATGATGCTTTTGAAAAGGTGCCGGCCTTGCTGTTTTAGCTTTTCCTCAAAACTGAAGATCTTCATTTGTCTTGCAGAAAACTTTTGGAGCCCTACATATTGTCTTTAACAATGCTGGAGTTTTGGATAAACTGGATCATGATGCCATCAACACACCTACAGAAGTTATCGACAAGACTTTAGCAGTGAATTTTAAGGTTATCAAAATAGAGGGCTTTTGATCCAGACCTCCGCTTACGTGCACAAAAGGGAAACTTCTGAGAATCACTTGGTGATCTGAATTTTGTTTTTCTGCCTATGCCAGGGGACATTATATGGTTGCAGGTATGGCATTCCAGCCATTAAAAGAGGTGGAGGTGGCTCTATAATCAATGTATCATCGACCGTTTCTCTTGTTGGATCATCCTCACCAAAGGTAAATCTAGGCAAGTTAAATTCAAAGAATGTATGAATGTAGAATTTACCGTGTGGCAAGAAAATGCACAAAATGGTCTGTTCTAGTTCCCTCCACAAGCCTTTGTTCAATTTAATCTTATTAAGGTTTCAGTCGAGGTTGAGTAGGTGGGCTGATAAGCTCTACACGTAGCACGTGCAACAACTTGCAAGGAAACCATTATGACTTCGTTTTTTTCCAGGTAGCATATACTGCGAGCAAAGGTGCAATCCTGGCCTTAACTCGCGAGCTTGCGGTCTTCCATGCACGTGAAGGTGTGCGTGTAAATGCATTATGCCCTGGACCATTGAAGACCAACCTACTCATGCAGGTTGTGCTTGCACTAAGCATCAAGAGGTCTCAAATAGCTATAAATTAAAGGCTTGATTGATGTTTTCACTGCAGCATCTCAAATCGGAAGAGAAGATAGAACGCCTGTTGAAATTTATCCCGATGGGCAGGTTTGGGGAAGCAGCAGAGGTGGCTAAAGCTGCTCTGTTTCTTGCATCCTCAGATAGTTCATTCATGACAGGTGCAAGCCTTATTATTGATGGTGGCATCACATCTGCTTTTGACTCTCCTTCCTAACACGCTGACAAAGCTCTTTGGCTCGAAGCTTCTCTTTTTCTCATGTATAAATAATGAATCAGTGTCGAAATAGCTGAGGCACTGGCTCACAGAGAGCTCATGTGTTCTTGTGTTGTGGAAGGTTTGAGTGGGTCTTTTTGCCTTTACTTTCGCACTTTGATTAGTATCAGCTATACAGACCAGAAACAAACGAAAGAGCTTGGAGCAGTGAAGGGTGGGCCTTGCTCCATTCAGTTTGTATCATAATAGACTTGCCAAGGTCTTGTAGTGTTAATGTATATCTCGTGCCCAAGACAACAGGAATGTAGGAGCATTTCAAGTCAGGTTCATGCAATTTTTATGCATGATTTCCATGCAACTATACCAATGAATATCTTTCCATGTAATTTCAGGAATTTATCTCCATGTAATCCAAGAATTCATCTTCATTGCCATGTAAAGTTTAGCTTCTGGTAAACATTACATTGCAAATTTTCATGTATTGTCTACTGTAAATAAGCATGTATGCAGCGAGCCCATGTATTCACGAGTATTGGCAATTAAGTGCCTGCTTGCAGATGGAGAATGAAGTCATGATGAGAAGGGCAGGCCGTGCTCCATTCAAGGATTGTTAAAATCATGCGGAGGAATCACAATGTGGTCACAATGGACATGTTGTGCTCATTACAATAAGAATGTAGAGGAAGCATGGGAAGCTAGGTTCATGCATCTTCATAGCATGAATTCCATGCAATATACCCAAAAATATCTGTGTGATTAAAAGAATTTATTTGCTTGATGTTGGCCAAGTTTCTTGAGGTTCAGATTCTTGTATTGTGATTCATTAACTACAGTGTGTAGATGGACGATGAAGCCTAAAACCTCTGGTGGCAGAGCTTCAGAACTTGTATGTCCATCTCCACCTTATTCTTGGGGTATAATGATAAACTATTGTAATTCAAGCCTCCTTTCATGATTACAGAAGTTCTTTTCTTATGTAGGTGCACAAATTTAGAGCGCTATTCTGAAAGGAGAGAGAGAGAGAGAGAGAGAGAGAGAGAGAGAGAGAGAGAGAATATCTACAAACAGTTTAATCTCCATCCATGGGATACACTTTTTACCACAACTTGTTGCATTACAATGTGGCTTGGAAGAGTCTGACTAGATAGCCGTCAAGGTGGTAGATGTTGGGGAAGGCTACGAGCCCAAGATGTAAGCGTGACGAGTCGCTAAATTCTCAGCCAATGGGATACATCAGTAGGCTCCTCTAGGGCAGTGGAGCAGCGTAGACCCTCTTTTCTTCGGCGTAGGAGTGGCCTTCCGAAATTTTCCTGGCATTATACACCTCATCAATGGTTCATACTACCTTCTTCCTATATGCCATTGGTTCATACTGCCTTCTTTCTATATGTAAGAGCGAGAACTCAAAAATCTATCCGGCATAGTAGGAGCAATCCAAGTGACCTCGAGCAATCCAAGAGACCTCAATGATCTATCCAATGAGTCTTGTCTGAAGGTTTCATGGCATTATACACCTCATCAGTGGTTCATACTACCGTCTTCCTACATGCCATTGGTTCATACTGCCTTCTTCCTGTATGTCAGTAAGATATACTAGTGAGACTTCAAAGATCTATCCGACATTGTAGGAGCAATCCAAGAGACCTCAACCAAGGAGTCTCGAACTGAAAACTTGGTACTTCAGAGGGAGTTTAGATAACCAATTTACTACACTTGGGAGATGAAAAGGTTAGTTCGATTTCCATTTCTTAATCACACAGAACACACACATTGAGAAGAGAAGTTGTAATGTCTTAGTAACAATTCCATGATACCTCACAGATATGGTGATGGTGTCTGTTGGTGGATTGCCTTCATAGTTTGACACTTTGACCCCCCCCCCGCCCCTGCCTCCGCCTCTGCCTCGCTCCCTCCCCCCCCCCCCCCCCTCTCCCTCCTTCCCGACTCTCTTTCCCATATTACATTGGTCTTGTCACTTAGTTTTATGAATTGCCCAGCATATACCATTTATTGAGTTGTCACAGCCACCTTAATAAATAGGTAGATTGCATTTATAAGAAAGACAAAGATTGATTATTTACAGAGTTTCTGTTGTTTTGGTAGTGAGTTATTTGACAAGCTAAAGGGTGCATGGTATTTTAGAAAAATAGATTTGTGCTCTAGTGTAACTAGCTCGTTTCTAGCCCCAATCTTTGCGGATACCTTCAAGATTCCTCGCATTCTTCACAATCTACAGTAACACTTTCATGCAAAAGTTAGATTGTGAAGAATGTCATCACACCTTTTGCGGGGACTAGGATCGACCCCCCCCCCCCCCCCCCCCCCCCCCCCCCCCCCCAATTTTTGTTTTCTTTCACTGCACGTAATATCGACATTGACCGACACGTGTAAGTTTATATCTACCAAGTCAACTATTGAGATGCTTGAATTAGCACAACTATTTACGCAAACAAATTTACATGGTATATGGCTTGCTTATCGACATGGTAAGTGATCTCAATTTGAAGATAAATAATCACTTTTGAAGGAGTGTTTCCAACATACTGGGCATGCAATTCAATCTAAGTACATATGATAATCTCGGAGGTAGATGGTTAGACCAAACAAGTCAACCATGTTCTTGAGTATATACTATGAGCATATGTGAGCAAGAAGCACATAGATTGGAAGATCATCTACCAATATTGTAGTTTGTTTACAACAATGCTAAGCATGTGACTTCAAAGTTTTTTCCATTCATACCAATGTACGGTTTTCAAGCTAGGTCATCGATTACGGTATGGTTGATAACTAAAAAGTTTTAATAAGTCAAAGAATTCATCTAAGACCATATATGACCGACATATTCACAAGACAAGTGCAAGAAGTATGCCGATGACAAATATCAATTGCAAGGAAGGTGGTGAAGTTTTCAAAAGGCTCTAGAACATCTAGAAAGTCAGAAGACTAGACCAACCCCTAAGTTGTTTCCAAGGTATTATGGTCATTCAAACTACTCAAGCGAGTAAGACAAATGGATTACAAATTAGAACATTTGGTATTCCACATCAACCATTCAAGGAAACACTTACACCAAGCCAACAATGTGGTCGATCATACAAATTTTAGTTGATTTCCTTTGAGATTGAATAGATTATAGGCTTTCATACATTACATACATGACATCATACTTATCATCAAAAAAATTAGCAAATTGAAAATATGGATATGAAGAAGGAGCAACTTGAGAAAAAATTAGTTCTCTTAAAAAGAAATACCCCACTTCTGTTTTTGACGACAAAATCTTTGCATCGAGGAAATTGAATAAATTATAGGCTTTCATACATTACATACATGGCATCATACTTATCATCAAAAAAATTAGCAAATTGAAAAGATGGATATGAAGGAGCAACTTGAGAAAAAAATAGTTCTCTTAAAAAGAAATATCCCACTTTTGTTTTTGACGACAAAATCTTTGCATCGAGGAAAGATTGCTTTGAGGATAAGGATTGTAAGGTCAAGGCCTAGGGGTAGGGTCCTTGTGGCTACAAGATTGCATGCACAAGGACATATCTATAGTAGGGCTATCTACATCAATGGTTAGGAGGATCTAGGCCATCCACTTCTTTCTAAAGAGATTGCAAAATGCAACCATTCATCCCTTGAACAATACGGTGCTATTTTGCAACCTTATCTTGTGTGTGTGCGTGTGCGTGCATGTATGCACGCGTGTGTAGTAGGGGTTGGATATCACAACATTGGATGCTTTGGCTCATGGTAATGGGATCTATATATATTGTTAGTCAAGGGTGGTAGGTTATATATGCAACATGGGCAGCGACATTGATTGCACAATGCTCATGGTTGAGAGGCAGACATTGAGTGTATTATAATATTTAATTGGCATTATCATAGTGCGATAGCTTAGCATAGTGAGCTTGGGCTTTGAATAAGGGTTGATGTTTTTTAAATTGAACCCTTGATGAACAAATCTTGGAAGAATTGCTCTGTTTGTTTTTCTTCTTCTAATGACAATCTTTCTCTAGGTGCCCATATTTTTGAGAGAACTTACTTGGAAGCGAGCATGATGATTGCTCTTATTGTCACAATGTTGTGACTAACAACCACTATGATTCAAATTCCAATGGTTGTGCAGAGGGTGCACCCTTATGTTTTCGGAAGAGCCTTGATAATTGGAGGTATTGTCATGAGGCTTTGTTGGCTTTAAGGCTATGGCGTGTGCCATTGGTGGGACTCCCACAACTTGACCACAAAGAGGCTCTTCTTGATGGATTTTAGCCACCAAGGGTTGTGACTACAAGTCCACAGATGAAGCTTGTGTGGTAATAAATGCTCATTAAGATGGTGGAAGGGCTACTAGCAAGATTATGGATTGTAACATCTCAAGGATGGCCAATCACTAGATGATGACATCATCAAGAAGGTCCACCTAGATAAGTATCCGCAAACTTGGTAGTGCTTTGTCCTTGGTGCATGTTGACGTTCACTAGTCTCTTGATTAGGGAGACGTGGTAAACTAGGTTAGTGTGTAAAAGGAAGACCATATGGCTTGAGTGGATTTTAGGGAATGCACCATTTGCACTTGTTGATAATCCTAGTGAAGGATAGTCTCCACATATGCATTGTAATCTTTTGTGGTGCACTCTTTGATGCAAGACTCAGAGTTTGAGTATGAGATCCCATAGTTGAGCCTCATTGAGGTAGAGCTCCATCTTCAACTTTTGAGTATAATATCCCATAGTTAAATCTCCTTGAAAGCAGAGCTCCATCTTCAACTTTTAGTATGATATCCCATAGTTAAATCTCCTTGAGAGAGAGAGAGAGAGAGAGAGAGAGAGAGAGAGAGAGAGAGAGAGAGAGAGAGAGAGAGAGAGAGAGAGAGAGAGAGAGAGAGAGAGTTGGGTAGCAAGGTAGATATTGATAAGATGGATAAATGACCTAATTATATGCAAGGGAAACTTAGATTTTAAGCTACTGCAAGCTCTAATCCCATAAATAAAAACTAAATAGCTATCTCTAATGAGATTACAAAAGAGATAATAAATCGTTAATGTGCATAGTGAAGGAGACTCAAGACAATGCCAAAGATAATGAAGCTTGATTTCACTATATCAAATGACTCATTCAATTTTTTTTGTATACATGAATGGATAATTGATTGTGTGTAGAATGGACCTAATGTAGGAAAGGTGCTCCTAATCCAGAGAGATTTTTGGTTATGTAAATGTTTGTGCTCCTCCTTACTATTCTAACATTTTTTCTCTCTAGCCTAAAGAGAGAAAATCATGTTAAAGCTAAGTCTTCTTTTCTGACGATGTAAGCGTGTGTGCTCCTACTATCTATTATAAGATTTCCTCTCTATAGGCCCATGAGAAAATCATGTTTTGTAACAGAATTGGACTATGAACATTGAGTGTTGCGGAATAAAGGATAGCTGTAGTAAGCATTTTTTTGGAAACTCTTCAAGAGCATAAAGAGAAGACTTGATTAGAGATAGCAACATAACTATTATACTGATTAGCTTGGCATGAACAATAATTTGCAAGAGAGAGAATTAGAGAAATTGACAACAGTTGAGGACCGAATTTATATGGAGCCAGTCCCCCCTCCAAAAGGCTTTTGTATTATAGATTCTCTCATAAAGAGAGAGACTTGGTACAATACAAGCTTGTATTCCTTGAGACCGCGTTGGTGCAAAGAATATAATAAGCTTCATGCACCACAATTATGCCCGTAATCAACTTAACAAAAACATTAACATGTTCCCGGCCTCAATCCAAAGACATCAAATACCTTTGAAGGTGGAGAGAGCTAGCAGGGAGTGAGGGTAGGGAAGAGGAATCAGAAGTAACATACGAGAAAGAAGTAATTTCCTCACTTGTCACTACTTTTGTAGCTTAGCATAGCATAGTAGCATAGTAATGGAGATGAAGAAGATGGCAAGCTTTTGCTTTGAAGCATGGCTCTTGGTTGGATTTGCATTCCAGAGCCAAGAATTGGTGTAGGCTCTCAACTTCTCAAGCTTCGAGAAGGAGATGAAGCTCTTGCTCCTCACACAAGGAGAGAATTTGTGTGTGTGTGTGTGTGTGTGTGTGTGTGTGTGTGTGTGGGAGAGAGAGTAAATCAACAAGAACACCCCCTCCTTGCTTTGGTCGACCCCCCCTTCTAGCTCAAGCTTGGACTTGATTGGACCTCCACAAGCCTAGCCAATCACATGCTTTCGTCATATCAAGCACCAAGGGTAGCATTTGGACAAGTGTCCTCCTTACCCCTTTAGGAGAGAGGAATTGAATATTGCTTGGATAATTATTTAGTTGAACTAAAATCTCATTGGAACTCTTTAAGGGCTACCCAATAGGATTTAGACACACCATGAGGGAAACATGGGGAGGAGCTTGCCATGCGTCCTTGTTGCCTCTTAAGTCTTGGCTTGCCTTGAGAGTGTGTGTGAGTGTTCTCTCTCTTGCTCCTACTTCTAGGGCTCGCCCCCCCTTGTGTAGGGATTGCTTTGACTTTTAGCATCTCAAGCACCTTAGGCTTCAAGCATGACAAGCACCTCAAGCACCTTAATCATCAAGCACGACAAGCACCTCAAGCACCTTAGTGAACAAGCATGACAAGCACCTCAAGCATCTTAGTCAGCATGACAAGCATCTCAAGCTTGGGCAAGGTTCCCACCTCAAGGTCAGCCCCTGCATGCTTAAGGTCCTACATCTAAGGAATTTTAACACTAATCTTTGGAGGTCTTCAATGAAGCTAACCCTAAGGTCTTTTAAGCTCCATTATTTGGTAATTGACTTTTGATAGATTATCTACGTTTTTGGACCCGTTGTCTTCTCTCCCTTTGGTCCCATGATGAGATAGATCTAAAAGCACATGTCTATATTCTAACTCTTGTTCCTCTTTATTTTCGCACATTAAATGATTAGTTCAATATGAGAAAATCATTTGGGTTAGTTAGATATTATATTTTATGACATTACCTCTCTCTTGAAATCATAGTTGTCCTCGACTATGAGGTAGAGAAGATAAAGCCTTAGTCATTAGTCTAGCGGGTAGAGGATCCCTTTTTACCCTATGACATCATTCCAACATTGATGACTAATCCATTTGCTGCTTGGAAGACTTAGCCTCCGCTCTTTAGTCCATATCATACTTTTCAAAGTAGAGTGACAAATTCTACTTGGTGTTTGGGGAACGTCGTCATCATAAACATGATTCTAAGCATGCATACTACTCAAATTTGTGCACAATAAAAAGAGAGATCTAATCTTATAAGACAAAAACATTGTTAATTTAAAAGAAACGTTTACATTTGCTTACTCTAGTGTAGCATTGTAAGCATTGACAAGATTCATACTATCCTTCAGATGTGTTCCTTGCATCCATCTAGCATCTTCAAAAGGATAATTTTTGAACTTAATAAGATACCGTAGGATAATCTTACCATGTCTTAGTACCTTTTCCTCATGTCAAAGGATAGCTTCGGGTTGTAGCACCTCTTCTTGATCTTCGATCTCTGGGGTGTCTTCAATGACTGGTTCTGTTGGTGCCTCTCCTTTGTAAGGCTTGAATAGGATAACCTGAAAATCATTGTGTATGAGCCAATGGTTGGGCAACTTGAGTTGATAGGCTATCTCATTGATTGTTCTTAAAGTTTGAAAAGGACCATAGTATCTTTTTGCTAATTTAGCATAATCCTTTTGGTGGCCCGTAGGATTTTTGTATGGAGTTTGCCTCAATCGAGCTTTGGGAAACTTAAGTAAGAACCCATCATTTTCTTTGAACATTAAGGCCCCTCTGTGATTGTTAACAACAAATTTTTGCCTTTGTTGGGAGATGGATATAGCCTCCTTAATCTTTTGGAAAGATTCTTGTAGGTCTCGGCTATACTCATCGGCAACAAAGATCTTCCCATGTAACTTAAGTAGCAAGGGACTTTTTGGTCTTCCCTCAATGATTTCAAAAGGTGCATTTCCTGTAGTAGTATGGACAATCTTATTGTATGCATACTCTACAAGTGGTAGATACTTCTTCCATTGTGAGCGTTGATCTACTTCTGTAACATAAGTCTTTATTAGATCAAGAATCGTAAGGTTAAGTATCTCACTTTGGCCATCCGTTTGTGGGTGATAGGCCAAAGACAAATTATACCTTGTACCTAGATTTTCAAAGAGACCTTTCCAAAGACACCTTTCCAAAAATTACTAGTCATTCTAGGATCTATATCTGACATGATGGATGTTGGCAATCCATGGTGTTTGAAAATCTGGGATATGAAGAGGGTTTCCATTTGGTGTGCCTTAATAGTCTTTTTGACAGGATAAAGTGTGTTTGCTTGATAAACATGTCAACTATTGTCCATATTCCCTTATTCCCATAGATATACTTGGGTAATACAAAGATAAAATCCATGGATATACTCTCCCATGGAGAATTAAGGATTGGCAATGGCTGGAGTAATCCAGGTTGCTTCCCTCTATCATACTTTGTTTTTTGGCATACCACACATTTTGAAACATACTCTTGTATGTCCACTTACATGGTGGTCCAATAAAAACTCTACTCCTCGAAGAGTAGGTTGAATCCCGCTATGCCCTACATAGGTAGGAGCATGGGATTCATACATCACTTTCTCATGAAGCGAGTGAGTAACACGTAGCGTGTTGCCACGGAGAAGATAACCATCTTGCAAGGTGAATGGTTCTTCTTTCTTCCCTAATGCAAGGGATGACATTATGTCTTTAAAATTAGGGTCAGTAGCATACTCATCTATCATAGAAGATAGATCGTTGTGAGTCGCTATAGACACTGCATTTACTCTTGGTTATCATGATAATGCATCAACCACTTGATTATGCTTACCAGCAATATGAGCAATATGAAAATTGAATTGTGAAAGAAAAATTTTCCACCTCATTTGTTTGTTGGAAAGCTTGGTTTGCCTCATGAAGCACTTGAGACTTTGGTGGTCTATTCGTAAGATGAATGGAGTCCCCAAAAGATAGTGCTTCCATGTGTCTTGGGCATGTAGAATAGCTAGTAGCTCTATTTCCTATATGCCCAACACTCGCTCATCATAATTGAGTCTTCGATTCTCGTATGCTGTAGCATGCCCTTCTTCAAGCAAAACTGCTGAGATACAATCTCCACAAGCATCACATTGGACGTCAAATGGCTTTGAGGAGTCCGATAGTGTAAGCAGTGATTGGGAGGTAAGCTTTTCTTTAAGCTTATCAAAAGCATTTTGCTCTTTTGCAGTCCAGAATACTTAACGTTTTTCTTTGTTAAGTCATGTAATAGTCCTACTATTTGCGAGATTTTTTCAATGAAGCGTCTATAGTATGCACACATACCATTAAAGCTTTGTGGTTCATGTAGATTCCTTGGGTTAGGCCATCCTTTTATTAACTCTAATTTTGATGGATCCATATTGATACTATCTTGAGAGATAATGTGACCTAAGTACTGAATCTCTTGAAGAAAAAATTCACAAATTTTATGAGCTTAAAGCGAGTTACCAAAAGGGGCGGGGGGGGGGGGGAAGCAACAACGAATTAACACTAAACACATATCGCTATGTAAACTCATCAATAGTGTTAATTCCTTTACAAGGATTGGGGGCTTCTTAAATAAGGGTAAGGGTTGGGGGTTGCTAACCCAAGGTAGGTACAAAGGTGAGGATTAAGAGGAGGATAGAAGTTTTTAGGTACAAAGAAATAAATACAAGTATCTTTTGGTACAGAGAAGTAAATATTGGAAAAATTTGGTACGATGTGCACCATTGGGGAGGTACTATCAAGATAACAGAGGCTAGAAGGAGCAAGAAAGCATAAAGTGCAAGAAATAGGGAGGAGAATCAAGCTTTTTGAAAGACACACAAAAAGGAAAAGGGACAGGATACAAAACAAATTATTGACACCAACCTTTGAGAAATGAATGTCAAGGATGGAAGCTTCTATGGAAGAAATGACATGAGAAATTTTGATATGGTTTTGGAGTGGTGACCCGTAAAGCTTGAGGATTTTCTCAAGATAAAAAAGGGAGCCCTGCCAAATGCCAAAGGCATCATCAATGTATCTTTTGAAAAAGAGAAGAGATAGATGGGAGGGTAGGTTGATGCTATCTTCCAGGTGACAAAGAAAGAGGCAGTCATAGACGACAACAAAATTGGAACTCTTGGGAGTACCTTTGATTTGTCGCCAACATTTTCCTTGGAAGGAGATGTAGTGGTGGTTAAGGAAAAGAGAGGCCAAAGAGAGGATGAGACTCGCTTTGGGTGAGGAAAAATGGTGTCGGATAGAGTTAGAGAGTGCAAGCAAACTTTGTTGAATGGGAATGCTAGGATACAAACGTGAAGAGAAGGACATTAAAAGGAAGGACAAGAGAGGAGATACCCTTGATGAGTGAAAAAGAATCTTTGAGGTGTTGCTTCTTAGTGAGAAGGATAGTGAGAAGCTGGAAGTGGAGCCATATAGAGGCATGATCAAGAACATATCCTCTATAAGAGCAAATGGGGTGTCCTACTAAGGAGGGTTTGTGGATTTTAGGAAGTAGAAAAAAGGGACAAGGTTTAAGTTCATAAGAAAGAGGCTTAAGGATGAAAGCCTGCTCTTTAGAAGAAAGAAGAGCACAATTGGTAAGAGTGGAGGAGAGAAAAGAAGAAACAAAGGAGAGGGGAGCTGAAGCCATGGGGGTGTAGGTAGAGGAATCTAGGAGATGTTTAGAGGCTTCCTCTATATACCAGATTTTGATAAAATGACCGGTCCTAAATTTTTGTCTACTGGTTTGATGATAATGGAAGGATCATTTTTTAAGGAAAGAAGAGCTTTCTTTAAAAAGGAAGGGTGTGACAAGTGAGAAGAGAGAAGGAAGTTTTTCAAAAGGTGTTAAGTTTTGAAGAAAGAGAGAATATTTATTGAGATTAAGAGAGGGAGTTGGTGGGTACCGAGAGGCATCGGGGAGGGAGAAAGGAGTAGAGGGTGGGGAGACTTCTTTAAAAAAGAGCTTGAGTTGATAGCTTCTTTCCAAGTTAGAAAAAGATTGGTTTAGAGAGGAGAGAGTATGAGGGAAAGGGGGAGGAATATATTTAAGGCCTAAACCAAGAAGCTTCTTTTCACAGTGGGAAAGCGTACATTTTGAGAGATTATGGAAAGCTAAGTTAGTGACGTTGTTTTCTAATTCAAAAATCGATTTCTTTCCTAGAGTTCTCATTGTGAAAAGAGAAGGGTTAGTAAGAGGAAGCCAATACTTGCATCTTCTTTTAGCAACACCATAAGGGGAAGGAGAGGAACGGGGTGTAGTGGGGATGTAAGTTGGAGGAAAAGGGAGGAGGGGTCCAAAAAAGGGAAAAAGGGGAGGTTTGTCGAAGAGCAAATGGACCCACAAAGTAGGGTGCTCAATGGCTACTTCCTCCTCCATTGCAGGTTTTTTGAATATCTAGGTTTTTTAAGAATGTTGGATAAGAGAAGGGTAGATTTAGAGGGAAGAGGCAAACAGGTGGGAAAGGGGTGGCTAGAAAATGGAGGGGAATATTTGAGAGATTTGAGTAAAGGTGGAATGGGTGGGGGAAGAAGGCCGAAAGAGGAGGGGTTTTTTTCAAGCAAGGTGGTGGAGAGGGAGGGAGAGGAGGAAGCATTATAAGGTTTTTTGAAAGGTTGGCGAGGGTATTTCCCAAAGGGAGATTTATGCTTAGCAAGGAAAGATGAAGGTTGTGAGGGGGCAGAAGCAAATGGTTTTTTAGAGGAAGGGATTTTTACAAATGCTTAAATTAAGCGCCTTTTGGGAGAGGAGCTTGCTCATTTGCGTGGTGACCTCGTGTTGAACGAGCTCACTCACGGTGTCTTCTTTTGGTAAAGCCATTGCTTTGGCAAAGAGAGTTTTTTGGGATCTTTTTCTTGCATTGTGAGCGGCTGATTCAATAGAAGTGGCTAAATGTGCTTGAAGGATGGAGTTTTGAACAAAAGCGTCTAGCTCATTAGGAGAGAAGATTGCTTCCACATAGCAAGTTGATTGGCCCATGCTTCGGGTAAAATTCTAGGGGAGGATATGGAGCTTTTAATTAAATGATCAGTTCAATATGAGAAAATCATTTGGGTTAGTTAGATATTAGATTTTATGACATTACCTCTCTCTTGAAATCATAGTCGTCCTCGACTATGAGGTAGAGAAGATAAAACCTTAGTAATTAGTCTAGCGGGTAGAGGATCCCTTTTTACCCTACGACATCATTCCAGACTAGATGACTAATCCATTTGGTGCCTGGAAGACTTAGCTGCCACAATCATGTCTGCTCTTTAGTCCATATCATACTTTCCAAAGTAGAGTTACAAATTCTACTTGGTGTTTGGGAAACATCATCATCACAAACATGATTCTAAGCTAGCATACTACTCAAAATTTTCACAATAAAAAGAGAGGTCTAATCGTATCAGACAAAAACATTGTTTATTTAAAAGAAATGTTTACATTTGCTCACTCTAGTGTAGCATTGTAAGCATTGACAAGGTTCATACTATCCTAAAGATGTGTTCCTTGCATCCATCTAGAAACTTCAAAAGGATAATTTTTGACCTTAATAAGATACCGTAGGATAATCTTACCATATCTTGGTACCTTTTCCTCATGTCAAAAGATAGCTTCGAGTTGTAGCACCTCTTCTTGATCTTCGATCTCTGGGGTGTCTTCAATAATTGGTTCTGTTGGTGGCTCTCCTTTGTAAGGCTTGAGTAGGCTAACCTGAAAATCATTGTGTATGAGCCAATGGTTGGGCAACTTGAGTTGATAGGCTATCTCATTGATTGTTCTTAAAATTTGAAAAGGACCATCTCACTTTGGCCATCGGTTTGTGGGTGATAGGCCAAAGACAAATTCAACCTTGTACCTAGATTTTCAAAGAGACCTTTCCAAAAATTACTCGTCATTCTAGGATCTATATCTGACATGATGGATGTTGGCAATCCATGTTGTTTGAAAATCTGGGATATGAAGAGGGTTTCCATTTGGTGTGCCTTAATAGTCTTTTTGACAGGAATAAAGTGTGTTTGCTTGATAAACGTGTCGACTATTGTACATATTCCCTTGTTCCCATGGATATACTTGGGTAATACAAAGATAAAATCCATGGATATACTCTCTCATGGCGAATTAGGGATTGGCAATGGCTGGAGTAATCCAGGTTGCTTCCCTCTATCATACCTTGTCTTTTGGTATACCACACATTTTGAAACATACTCTTGTATGTCCACTTTCATGGTGGGCCAATGAGAATACGCCTCTACTCCTCGGAGAGTAGGTTGAATCCCGCTATGCCCTACATAGGGAGGAGCATGGGATTCATACATCACTTTCTCCTGAAGGGAGTGAGTAACACGTAGCCTGTTGCCATGGAGAAGATAACCATCTTGCAAGGTGAACGGTTCTTCTTTCTTGCCTAAGGCAAGGGATGACATTATGTCTTTAAAATTATGGTCAATAGCATACTCAACTATCATAGAAGATAGATCATTGTGAGTCGCTATAGACACTGCATTTACTCTTGGTTATCATGATAATGCATCAACCACTTGATTATGCTTATGAGCAATATGAAAATTGAATTGTGAAAGAAAATTTTCCCACCTCATTTGTTTGTTGGATAGCTTGGTTTGCCTCATGAAGTACTTGAGACTTTGGTGGTCTATTCGTAAGATGAATGGAGTCCCCAAAAGATAGTGCTTCCATGTGTCTTGGGCATGTAGAACAGCTAGTAGCTCTATTTCCTATATGCCCAATACTCGTTCATGTGTCTTGGGAATTGAGTTTTCGACTCTCGTATGCTATGGCATGCCCTTCTTGAAGCAAAACTCCTCAGAGGCAATCTCCACAAGCATCACATTGGACGTCAAATGGTTTTGAGAAGTCCGGTAGTGTAAGCAATGGTTGGGAGGTAAGCTTTTCTTTAAGCTTATCAAAAGCATTTTGATCTTTTGTAGTCCAGAATACTTAACATTTTTCTTTGTTCAGTCATGTAATAGTCCTACTATTTGTGAGAATTTTTCAATGCCTTGTAGTTCATGTGGATTCCTTGGGTTAGGACATCCTTTTATTACCTCTAATTTTGATGGATCCATATGGATACCATCTTGAGAGATAATGTGACCTAAGTACTGAATCTCTTGAAGGAAAAATTCACTCTTCTTTTGGTTAATGAAAAGTTTATTGTCCCTCCCTGGAGATGTTGCTTATGCTCCTCGAGAGAATTGGAGTAGATGATGATATCATCAGAGAATACTCCAGTAAACTTGTGGTAGGGCCTGCAAGTTTTCTCCATTAAGCGGTTGAATGTGGTCGGAGCATTTGTCCAGCCCAAAGGGATGACAAGATATTCATAAAGACCAAATGTTGTGCGAAAAGCGGTCTTTACAATATTTTCATTCACTATCCTTATTTGATGATAGCCACTTTTAAGGTCAATCTTATTGAAGTAGGTAGAGCTTTGTAGCTTATCAAACAGATCTTCTACCACGGTACGGGAAATCTGTTTTTGATAGTGATTTGGTTCAGTGATCTATAGTTGACACATATACAATATGTGCCGTCTTTCTTTTGCACTAGTAGGACTGATGAACAAAAGGGAGAGGAACTAGGCCTCACCATCCCCTTATCTACCAGTTCATGCACTTTGCCTCATAATCTCCTCTTGTTGAGCTTGAGAAACTCTATAAGGAGGCTTATTAGGCGGTGAGCTCCTAGGTAGAAGCTCTATTCTATGGTCATCATCCCGTCGTTTTGGAGGTAACTCCATAGGGATGTCATCTTGATAAAAATGTCTTGGAATCTATTTAACAAATTAGAAAAATCTAATTCTACTTGATTCCTACCACTTTGTTTTGGTAAAACATTAGCATCATTTATGGACTCTTTGACAAAAATCATATACGCAAAAACAGAGCTTTTCATTAACTTGTCAAAAGCAGGTGAATTTACAAGAGGTATAGTCCGACCCGACTCATTGGCATCTATATACATGTTCTTTTCCATGTAGGTAAAATAAATTCTCCTTAAATGGAACTTCATATTGAGAGCCATGCGACGGTTGAACCACGGTGCCCCTAGGATAACATCCTCATGTTGGAGAGGGGAGATGAAAAAGTCTTCTTTGTTGACATAGCTTTGGACATGAAGCCTCAATTTCCCAATGAAGGGAATAACGGAGGCTTGTTGTTCCTTGAAAGCTCCATCAGCAGTCACGATATCTCTCATCTCGAAAGCTTGTATGCCCAATTTAGTGGCAAACTCCTTTGATATGAAGTTGTGAGTAGAGCTAGGGTCAAAAAAGATAAGGGCATCATGTTTCCTCAACTTTCCCCAAGCATAGGAAAGAGATGGGCCTTTGCAATGAGTATCCTCTTTTGGAGCTTCAACCGTGGAAGCTCTAGGAGTCTCAATGCATACATTTCTTTTAAGCCAAGAATTATAACCATGTCCTCGCTCCCTAGACTTGAAACAATTATGATCCTTGTGAAAAGCCTCTACCTCTCAGGAGAGAGTTTATTTTTACCTTTGTAAACTCCTTTCTCTTTGGTCTTGTTGTTGTTGGAATTGCAATGTCTCTTCCTCATGTCAAAGAATAGCTTCGGGTTGTAGCACCTCTTCTTGATCTTCGATCTCTGGGGTGTCTTCAATAACTGGTTCTGTTGGTGGCTCTCCTTTGTAAGGCTTGAGTAGGCTAACATGAAAAGCATTGTGTATGAGCCAATGGTTGGGAAACTTGAGTTGATAGGCTATCTCATTGATTGTTCTTAAAATTTGAAAAGGACCATAATATCTTTTTGCTAATTTAGCATAATCCTTTTGGTGGTCCATAGGATTTTTGTATGTAGTTTGCCTCAATCGAGCTTTGGGAAACTTAGGTAAGAACCATTCATTTTCTTTGAACGTTAAGGCCCCTCTGTGATTGTTAACAACAGCTTTTTTTCGTTTGCTGGGAGATGAATATAGCCTCCTTAATCTTTTGGAAAGATTCTTATAGGTCTCGGCTATACTCATCGGAAGCAAAGATCTTCCCATGTACCTTAAGTAGCAAGGGACTTTTTGGTCTTCCCTTGATGATTTCGAAAGGTGCATTTCTTGTAGTAGTATGGACAATCTTATTATACGCATACTCTACAAGTGGTAGATACTTCTTCCATTGTGAGCGTTGATCTACTTCTGTAACACAAGTCTTTAGTAAATCAAGAATCATAAGGTTAGGTATCTCACTTTGGCCATCCGTTTGTGGGTGATAGGCCAAAGACGAATTCAACCTTGTACCTAGATTTTCAAAGAGACCTTTCCAAAAATTATTGATCATTCTAGGATCTATATCTGACACAATGGATGTTGGCAATCCACGGTGTTTGAAAATTTGGGATATGAAGAGGGTTTCCATTTGGTGTGCCTTAATAGTCTTTTTGACAGGAATAAAGTGTGTTTCCTTGATAAACATGTTGACTATTGTCCATATTCCCTTATTCCCATGGATATACTTGGGTAACACAAAGATAAAATCCATGGATATACTCTCCCATGGCGTTGGCAATGGATGGAGTAATCCAGGTTGCTTCCCTCTATCATACTTTGTCTTTTGGCATACCACACATTTTGACATACTCTTGTATGTCCACTTTCATGGTGGGCCAATAAAAATACGCCTCTACTCTTGGCGAGTGGGTTGAATCCCGCTATGCCCTACATAGGGAGGAGCATGGGATTCATACATCACTTTCTCATGAAGGGAGTGAATAACACATAGCGTGTTGCCATGGAGAAGATAACCATCTTGCAAGGTGAATGGTTCTTCTTTCTTCCCTAAGGCAAGGGATGACATTATGTATTTAAAATTAGGATCAATAGCTTACTCATCTATCTATAGAAGATAGATCATTGTGAGTCGCTATAGACACTGTATTTACTCTTGGTTATCATGATAATGCATTAGCCACTTGATTATGCTTACTAGCAATATAAGCAATATGAAAATTGAATTGTGAAAGAAATTTTTTCCACCTCATTTGTTTGTTGGAAAGCTTGGTTTGCCTCATGAAGTACTTGAGACTTTGGTGGTCTATTCGTAAGATGAATGGAGTCCCCAAAAGATAGTGCTTCCATGTGTCTTGGACATATAGAACAACTAGTAGCTCTATTTCCTATATGCCCAACACTCGCTCATCAAAATTGAGTCTTAGACTCTCGTATGCTATGGCATGTCCTTCTTGAAGCAAAACTGCTCAAAGGCAATCTCCACAAGCATCACATTGGACGTCAAATGGCTTTGAGAAGTCCGCTAGTGTAAGCAGTGGTTGGGAGGTAAGATTTTCTTTAAGCTTATCAAAAGCATTTTGACCTTTTGCAGTCCAGAATACTTTACGTTTTTCTTTGTTAAGTCATGTAATGGTCCTACTATTTGTGAGAATTTTTCAATGAAGCGTCTATTGTATGCACACATACCATTAAAGCTTTGTAGTTCATGTAGATTCCTTGGGTTAGGCCATCCTTTTATTACCTCTAATCTTGATGGATCCATACGGATACCATCTTGAGAGATAATGTGACCTAAGTACTGAATCTCTTGAAGGAAAAATTCACTCTTCTTTTGGTCAATAAAAAGTTTATTGTCCCTTACCTGGAGACGTTGCTTATGCTCCTCGAGAGAATTGGAGTAGATGATGATATCATCAAAGAATACTCCAGTGAACTTGTGGTAGGGCCTACAAATTTTCTCCATTAAGCGGTTGAATGTGGCTGGAGCATTTGTCCAACCAAAAGGCATGACAAGATTTTCATAAAGACCAAACGTTGTGCAGAAAGTGGTCTTTAAAATATTTTCATTCACTATCCTTATTTGATGATAGCCACTTTTAAGGTCAATCCTACTAAAGTAGGTAGAGCCTTGTAGATTATCAAGCATATCTTTTATCCGCGGTACGGGGAATCTATTTTGATAGTGATTTGGTTTAGTGCTCTATAGTCGACACATATATGGTATGTGCTGTCTTTGTTTTGCACTAGTAGGACTGATGAACAAAAGGGAGAGAAACTAGGCCTCATCATCCCCTTATCTACCAGTTCATGCACTTTGCCTCATAATCTCCTCTTGTTGAGCTTCAGAAACTGTATAAGGAGGCTTATTAGGGGGTGAGCTCCCAGGTAGAAGCTCTATTCTATGGTCATCATGTCATCATTTTGGAGGTAACTCCATAGGGATGTCATCTTGATAAAAACGTCTTGGAATCTATTTGGAAAATTAGACAAATCTAATTCTTCTTAATTCGTACCACTTTGTTTTGGTAAAGCATTAGCATCATTTATGGACTCTTTGACAAAAATCATAGAGATTTTCATTAACGTGTCAAAAGCAGGTGAATTTACAAGAGGTATAGTATGACCTGACTCACTGGAATCTATATACATGTTCTTTTCCATGTAGGTAAAATAAATTCTCCTTTCATGGAACTTCATATTGACAGCCATGCGGCGGTTGAACCATGGTGCCCCTAGGATAACATCCTCATGTTGGAGAGGGGAGATGAAAAAGTCTTCTTTGTTGACATAGCTTTAGACATGAAGCCTCAATTTCCCAATCAAGGGAGTAACGGAGGCTTGTTGTCCCTTGAAAGCTCCATCAGCAGTCACGACATCTCCCATCTTGAAAGCTCGTATGCCCAATTTAGTGGCAAACTCTTTTGATATGAAGTTGTGAGTAGAGCTAGGGTCAAAAAGGATAAGGGCATTATGTTCCCTGATTTTTTCCCAAGCATAGGAAAGAGATGATCCTTTGCAATGAGTATCCTCTTTTGGAGCTTCAACCGTGGAATCTCTAGGAGTCTCAATGCGTGCATTTCTTTTAAGCCAAGAAAACGATTACTATGTCCTCGCTCCCTACACTTGAAACATTTATTATCCTTTCGAAAAGCCTCTAGCTCTCAGGAGACAATTTATTTTTAGCTTTGTAAACTCCTTTCTCCTTGGTCTTGTTGGAATTGCCTTGGGAAGATCTTTGAGCATTGTTCTTCCCTCTTGAATCATTTCGGTCTTTGTTTTCCACAGGCTTGGCATTCCTTTTAGCCCCTTGTTGGAAATTAAGGCGAGAAGCAACCATGTGTGGTGGATGACTTCGGTGATAGTACTAGGCCGTTGTGAGTTGATATATTCAGCCATTTCTTTAGGTAATCTCGCACAAAATTGTTGCTTTTGCTCGGCAAAGTCTACCTTTTGAAAAATTGTAGCTTTGAGATGTAGATCCCAAAAATTGTCCACATATTTGCGGATAGACTCGTTGGAGAGTAGCTTCAAACTCCGTCATTCAATGAGCACTTTATATTTGGTGTCGCTTTCAAGGAATTGTTTCATGATGGAAACTTGTAGAGTTCTCCATGTCTTTGGAGCTTCGCCATTTCCACAAAGGCTAGCCCACCATTGTCGAGCAGATTTTTGAGAGTGCATAGCTACATGACGTAGCTTGGAGGACTCTGTGAAGCCTTTGTCTCCAAAGGCCGCATCAAATTACTGGATGAAGACCAAAACTTTTTCGGTGACACCAAAGGTGCCATCATAGGTGAGAAAAGAGATACTCTTTCCTCCCTCTTTGAACTTATTAAGCTTGTAGGACCTTTTCCGAGTAGCATAGAATTTGCGATGTCCTCTCCTCTTGTATTCTCTAGGAGAATAGCCATTGTTTTTGCCGAAAGAGGAGGAAGATGATAAAGATGGAGAAGAGGGTGACCTCTTTCTTGCATTTTCCTTCCTTTGATTCCTCTCTTCCTTTTTGAGATGACACTAAGAAGGACTATAGGACGATCTTTTCCTGTTGGGAGGAGTTGGGGATCGTCGAGACCGCCGTCTTCATGGAGCCACAACTTCAAAAGAATTCATAGATTCTCTTCTTTCTCGTTCATTGGATTCCTCCTCTTCTCTTA
Organism: Adiantum capillus-veneris; assembly: GCF_014529385.1. Classification (NCBI taxonomy): domain Eukaryota; kingdom Viridiplantae; phylum Streptophyta; class Polypodiopsida; order Polypodiales; family Pteridaceae; genus Adiantum; species Adiantum capillus-veneris. The sequence goes on from NC_140936.1 coordinate 78,658,751, forward strand.
TCGGAGAGAGTCTTCTTTTGGAAGTCTCAACAAGAGGCATCCTAAGCTCTCTCTCTCTTCTCAAAGAGGTAGGGAAACCCCAAAAGCACAAAGTTGTTGAGTAACTTTGGCTTGCAAAGTAGGGTCGCCCATAGCTTGATGATACCTAGTGACAAGATGATTCACAAACATGGGGACATCATTATTAGCACCTTCATTTCTAAAATCAAAGTCGTCAACATTCATTCACTCTCTTTACCATTGTCAGCCATGCTAATTAAACTTATGTATGTGCTACTTTGTGCTTTGGTACCCTTAAAAACCTTAGTTGCTACTCTTCTTTACTTTTGCCCTATGAACATTGAGAGTAGTGGAATAAAGATAATTGTAGTAAGCATTTTTATGGAAATTCTTCAAGAGCATAAAGAGAAGACCTGATTAGAGATAGCAACATAACTATTATACTTAATTATCTTGGAATGAACAATACTTTGCAAGAGAGAGAATTAGAGAAATTGACAGCAGTTGAGGACCCGATTTATGTGGAGCCGGTCCCCCCTCCAAAAGGCTTTTGCATTATAGATTCTCTCATAAAGAGAGAGACTTGGTACAAGACAAGCTGTGTTCCTTGAGACCTCGTTGGTGCAATGAAGATGGTAAGCTTCATGCACCACAATTATTCCCATAATTAACGTAACAAAAGCATTAACTTGTCCCTGGCCTCAATCCCAAGGCCTCAAACACCTTCAAAGTGTGGAGAGAGCTAGGAGAGAGTGAGGGTAGGGAAGAGGAAGAAGAAGTAACATACGAGAAAGAAGTAATTTCCTCACTTGTCATTACTCACGTAGCTTAGCATAGCATAGTAGCATCGGGAAGAGGAAGAAGAAGTAACATACGAGAAAGAAGTAATTTCCTCACTTATCATTACTCATGTAGCTTAGCATAGCATAGTAGCATAGTAATGGAGATGAAGAAGATGACAAAATTTTGCTTTGAAGCATGGCTCTTGGTTGGATTTGCATTCCATAACCAAGAGTTATTGGTGTAGGCTCGATGAAGCTCTTGCTCCTCACACAAGGAGAGAATGTGTGAGTGTGTGTGTGTGTGTGTGGGAGAGAGAGTATATCAACAGGAACACCCCCTCCTTGCTTGGGTCGACCCCCCCTCCTAGCTCAAGCTTGGACTTGATTGGACCTCCACAAGCCTAGCCAATCACATGCTTTATTCATATCAAGCAACAAGGGTAGCATTTGGACAAGTGTCCTCCTTACCCCTGGACTTGAATATTGCTTGGATAATTACTTAATTGAACTAAATTCTCATTGGACCTCTTTAAGGGATACCCAATGGGATTCAGGCACACCGTGAGGGCAACATGGCAAGGAGCTTGACATGTGTCCTTGCTGCCTCTTAAGTCTTGGATTTCCTTGAGAGTGTGTGTGAGTGTTCTCTCTCTTGCTCCTACCTCTAGCGCTCGCCCCCCCTTGTGTAGGGATTTCTTTGACTTTTAGCATCCCAAGAACCTTATGCTTCAAGCACGACAAGCACCACAAGCACCTTAGTCAACAAGCACGACAAGCACCTCAAGCTTGGACAAGGTTCCCACCTCAAGGTCAGCCCCAACTTGCTTAAGGTCCTAGGTCTAAGGACTTTCAACACTAACCTTTGGAGGTCTTTACTGAAGCTAACCTTAGGCTCCATTATCTGGTCATTGCTTTTTGATAGATCATGTCCCTTTTTGGACCTGTTGTCTTCTCTCCCTTTGGTCTCGTGCTGAGATAGATCTAGAAGCACATGTCTATATTCTAACTCTTGTTCTCGTTTATTTTCCCACATTAAATGATTAGTTCAATATGAGAAAATCATTTGGGTTAGTTAGATATTAGATTTTATGACATATTGTTTTAAGCTTTGTGTTCGTGTCTGAGGGCTCTTTTTTTTTCCACACAATTGTGAGTGGAAGAGTTGTATTATTTTACAAAAGATTGTACATCAAGCCTCATGCATAGTCTGTGCATGAGGGGTCAAAAGCTATAGAAGGGTGCATACCTAAGCCAATTCCTAGCCAGTACAACAATTCAAGCTATGTTTTGGTTGGTCGCAGAAGGACCACAATTGACGACTTTCTTACTACCTAATGTTGACAAGTGCTTGTTTCGACACTTTAAAGTCTTTGTGCTTTCCAATAGTGAGAATCCATCACCTACTTGCATGCATGATTGCTTCAAACTTAGTTGCCAGAGGGTTTCCTTCAAATAAATGAAGGTTTCTTGATCTCCAAGTTTGCTTGAGATAGCATAAGTAGACAATCTAAGTGCAAACTAAACTGGCCTGGTTATTTGTAACCTTTTCTCCAAGAATTAGATCATTCTTGAAAAAGTGGACTTAGTTATGAAAAATACAATGGTGAAACTTGTACTAACTTTGGTTTATATAGAACAAGTTGTGCACATGCAAGAGTCATCTTGAATTTTGGTAGGTTGTGTATGCCTTCTAGCGTGATCAACAATGTCACACTAGAGGTAGGATTTGTGCACGCATGTATGTGTGTGCATGAATGTGTGTGTGTGTGTGTGTGTGTGTGTGTGTGTGAGAGAGAGAGAGAGAGAGAGAGAGAATTTCAAGATGTACCAAACATTGCAATTGTAGCCACATAGCCCTCAAAAAATGTGGTGACAATAGATTAAGTTTCCCAACCTTTAGCATTTGAGGGAGAAAGATGTCGATAAATGCAAGGCTTCATAGCTTAGTTCATAAAGTAGAGAGAGAGAGAGAGAGAGAGAGAGAGAGAGAGAGAATAGAGAAGGGGGGAGGGGGAGAGAATCTACTTTGTGGCCCATGGAAACATTTCAAAAGGTCAAACTTTCACTCGGATTTGTAAGTAGAACAAACGTGGGATGCTTTTTGGTAAAAAGTTCAAGTGAAAGCTCCCTTTTTTTTTTTTTTTTGGGGGGGGGGGGGAATTGGATCCTTTTTCTTCCACCTTCATTTCTTTTGAGGATGTATTGGAGGAGGATGGATCCACGTTTCAAGTTTTCATTAGAGCTATCGCCTATGGACATGTGTCAAATTGGAACATCCCAACAATAAAAATTAGGCTCCACTTCTCCAAACAATGGGCGTTATCCTTCAAACTTTCCTTTGCTCTTTTCCTACCTTCATGACAATTTTTTTTTTTTGCAAAAGTTTTATTGTGTCCAAACCTTTTTGTGCTCAAATAAAAAAGAAAAATTCTTCTTCTAGACTTGTGAAATAGAATGAAAATTTATTTAATTTAGTGCTGGTTAGTTAGAAAGCTAAATAGAAAGAGTTAATTATAGCAAATTCCTCATTATCTTTTATAATATTATATTTCTTGCGTGAAAATTAGCCATTTTAGTTATGATGGAAAATATAAATTAAAAATCATTGAGTTAGAAGGGTAAATTTCTCATTGGCTTTGATGTCATTGGCTATCTAAGACATTGTCAAAATGCGCGTAGGAAGAATATTCCGTTCGACGACTTTTTGTCGTGTGCTTTTTTGCAGTATCCAAATGTGGATAGTCTTTGGATGCCATGTGTCTTTAAATATCCTCAGGGATTTGTAATAATTGATTAATAATTGATAAGTTAAACAGAGCTTTATCTATGAATCAAAAAAGTATACTTGGCTTTTTGATTCTCTACCAAAAGAAACATTTGTTTTTTAGGTGACACAAGTACAAAGCTAATGCTTCTTTCATCATGAAGCCAAGAAGGATATCTACAAGCATCTGCAAAAGGGAAGTGCACCATTGAAAATTTTTACATACATGTGCCTATCATCATGAGTTCTTGAGTTTAAGAAATGGCTTTCAACAATGATGTCGGCGTGAAACTTGCGTGCAAATCGACGTGCAATTGAGGAAGACATAGTTTGTTACATTATAACTCGAAGAAACCGATTCATAGAATGGCACTTTTGTTAAGGAAGAATGAACCCACTTATAGCTAGTTACACTTTAGGCAGTTCAATATCAAGTCTTGCTACATGATAACAATTTGAATATTTTGAAGGAGGCAAAGACTCCTTTTGTAAGGGAATTGACTGCAAAAGAAGTATTTTTATAGGTCGAAGAAATGAGATGAGTGGGTGGGGCTATGTCAAGTATATGAAGCTACCGGTCCCTATTTAGGAGCGAGTGAAAGGGAGCACAGAGGAAGAAACAACAACATTCATTCATAGACACAACAATGTTTCTTAAGGCTTCATTTGCTCTCTACTGTAGCCTAGCTATATTCCTCGGCACACAAGCATCCCGAGAAAGTTTCTCTACAAATGGTATGGTTTAGATTTTTCCCTTAGTCTATAGTTACTATGCACCACTCCATTCCCTTAGTCTATGCTAAATTTATCACTACAATAGGAAATCTAGAGTTGTGTTTCTCATTGATATATATATTTTTGTAGGCTACTGGCCATTTATGATAAATGACTTGTTAAGAGAGATCAATTTTCTCCTTAATTACATTATAGCTTATCTTAATCTAACATACACCAAAACACTCGATTATAAGCTATCTGCATAGTTATATTCCCTCTCTCAGAACTAGTATTCTATATCGATCCTATCTTCCCTCACGCTTGCACATGCCTCCAACACATTGTTCTGATTTGTGCTTCCTCGATTTTGTTTCCTTTCCATATTCATGTCTGCATACACATTGAAAAATTTGGACATGGAACTCAGCATATATGTAATCAATGGTGTGAATTTCGAAGGACAACTTTATAGGTTGTGTAAGAACTTAGAAGGGGAGGGCAACATAGAGAGGAAATTCATTTTCTAAACCATTGAGAAGAAGTATCCATTTGCAATTCTCTCGATTTTAGTGTGCATCTGAAAAATGGAGAATTTGATAGTTTTACATGAAAGATTGTCAGCTTTAATCAAGAAAAGCTGGAAACTTAAACATGATTTAGAACATGCTTGTGTGCCTTAAGTTTCCTTCATGCCTTGGGCCTGTGTATTCCAGCACATCAAGCAAATCTCAACCGTCCATTGCATTAGCATTCTAACAGTGAACATGACAAATGCATGACGGATGGGAATCTCCCTCACCCCCAGAGTTCCGAGACACGAAACAGGCTCGGCCTCCGCCTCGCCTATTTCAGCCCGGAACACTGGGGGTGAGGGAGATTCCCCACCTCTTCACAACCTCTTTGTCTTTTTCCTGGTAGGGATGTGTGCATGTAAACCTCATTGAATATTCTCTTTTGGGAACCTTGTTTGGTTTGCATAAAAAGTCTAATGAATTGAGAAGTAGTCAGTCTATCAGCTTTTCTTTTATATCTCTTTGTGTGTGGATGCTCTTGTAAGAAACAATTTTTTCTCTCTCTCTAGCTTCATTCTTGGCAACATTGGTTTATTTAAGCTTTTATAAGAAAAAAACTAAAGAGCCTGGATACAAAAAAACAAAAGAATGGAGACAAGGAGCCGACAAAACCTACTTAGACACAAGAAGATTTAGAAATTTTCTCATGTAGGAAAACGGAGTCTTTCGGAGTGTTTTTCATACAATGCATAACATCATGAGCTTTTGCTCGAGAGGCACCACATACTTAGCTAGGTACGATTGGGGACAGGGGACCACCGGCCCCCCCACCGGGCCGGCGATCCCCTGCCCCCAATCATACCTAGCTAGGTATGCGGCGCCTCCCTCACAGAAGCTCATGATGTTGAGTAAGTCACAATGTGGGAAATATTGTGAGAATTTGCCCGAAACTTCTTGTGAGACTTTTGTTTAGTGAATTTCTTTGATTCAGCCTCTCCAATGATATTTTGTTGATTTCTTTAATACAGTTTCTTAGGCTTTTATGTTTTTTAAAATAAAATTTCTTCTTTTAGTTTGTTAAAATTCTTAGCTGATGTAGAAGACAAGAAAGGTATGATGAGGTGCCATTCCGAGCTAGAATGATACAAGAAAATTCCGGGCTAAAAGAAAAAAAAGACTACCAATAGCATGCATATAAAGAATGTAATGTGAGTGGTAGATAGAGTCTTAACGCGTAATCAAAGCAATGCCCAAGACACCCTTTTTGGTACTGCATGTACCAACATACTGGGCCATGGAGCTTTGGCAAGACAAGCGGTGTGCCTGTGTGTTATATATTATTCTAATAAAAACGATAAAATACATGATGAACAAGGACATGCATGCATGTAAAGATAAAGATTCATACTTAATTTCGAGTTCAAGGTTTTTTAATTAATATTTTCTTACTTTGTGACACAAATGTTCATAATAATAAGTTGCACTGGTATTATTTTGTTTTCTTGACTTTTAGCTCTGTATGTGAGGCAGATTTCTATAGGAATGGAGCAAGTTTGGGCCCTCTTCCTCATGCTTCCCTTGATCAATCCATGGTAAGCCTATATTCAAGTACCATCAAATTTGTGTAATACCTAAAAGAAGCAGAGTAGAGACTCATTGCTATCAAAAGATAAGCCGTGTGAGAGAGAGAGAGAGAGAGAGAGAGAGAGAGAGAGAAAGAGAGTTTAAAAGGCTAGGTAGCATTTGACTAAAAGCCACCAACATTACATTTGCACCTGGTCATGTCTATGTGTATCTAGATAGCCTAGCTAGAGTAGGCGTGCCCATAAGGAGGCATCTATGCATCGCCAAGTGTATGAGGCTTAAGGCATGGTCACGCGAGGTTTAGTTAGAAGTAAGCCCTGACATCCTATGGCAGGAGCTAAGCGCGAGTACCATCTACAGCAGGTGCAGCAGGTAGAGAGAGGAACAACAAAGCGCAAGCAGGAGAGAGAAAGATGGCGTTGACCGGTGGGTGGGCATAGTTGTGTGACTATGCCATTTTAGGCATAGTTAGCCTACTATGCCGGTGGATGCCTGCAAAAAGCTATCTCGCATGAGACCTTGCCGGCTCAACTTACAGGAAACTTAAGCTTCGCGTGACCATAGCCTTATTAGTCAACACTCCTTGTTCCAGTAAAAGTGCAAAATCCTAAGAGGTTATTGGCTGAGAGCTTGACTTTTTGTGACCTTCTTTTAGAACAAAAGTGCCCGTTTAGAGTGAGTGTTCAAAATTTTGATATACCAGTTTACACAAATTTCTAAAAAATATCAATTTTGGTCTTGAAAAAGGTGCCATGAAAAGACATATCCGAATATATCTTTAGATCTCATATTTGCATTGAATAACAAAGTCCCCCCCAAAATTACCTCGATTTTGTTGGGTACCTTTACCCTAGTGAGAGTGTATTTTTAAAGAAGGGCTGGTATTCTCATCTTTGATGATGCACTAATATTTGATGACTCCCTTTAATACACCAACTTTTTTCTCTCTCCAAAACAAGCTTAAGAATATTCGGATATTGTAATATTTTGATATCTCTCTCTCTCTCAATATAAATCCACCTACCTTTTGAGAAACAACTATGAAAAAATCTTTAATAATTGTGACACATAGATTGACCACAAAGGTTTTACAGGATCATCCATGTATGTTCAAAATAAGTCATCTTAAAAGCCATTTCTGCCATAAAAATACTTTTGCATTTCATTGCTAAATTTAGGGAATAAGAACAACAAGCCTCTAATATTATAAAGATTCCTTTGATCGGTGTGATTTATGAGAGAATCTCTTAAGTGCATCTCTTTGAACTTTTATTTTGAAATACGGTCCATAGAGTCTCTAGAACGATTGTATAGACGTGTTTGTATATTATAGAACACATAATTTGAGACATCCGAAAGATTGTTTTGATCATGCGTTATCTTTTTTCCATTTGACACTGGTATTGGTTGCGTCTTTGTTGCAGAGAGCAACATATAAGCCAACAAAGCTTCTATGGGAGGAGAAAGCTGTGCATACCATGGCAAAAGAGGAACCATATCATACCGACTATTCTCCACCACAAAATCATAAAAATAGTCCAATTCATCCATAGTTGAACACCCATAGGTAGAAAAATTAATAGATTTTATAGAAGTCTGTATTGTCTAACTGTTGTTAATAGGAAAGCAGAATTAAAAGATACCTTGAGACTTGAACAACCAATCTTTCATACTTTGTAGCATGTTGGTAGTCAAGTCTAGCATGTTGTAAATATTTGATACCAATGCCATGGACAGTAATGTATTGGGACATAAAGCATTAAATGACACTTTTAAAACAAGGTGAAAGTTCACTATTGCCTACATAAAATGCTATTGAGGGGAATTTAGAGTAACATCTTTAAAGTTAAATACTATTTCGGTCATTCTCAATTCATTAGATGGAATCTGTACTGATTCCCTTCGTGTCCTCTCCTTCCCCAAAGGAAAAGTCTAGCTAGCACACCCCTTTACATTTCTTGCACAGCCCTGCTCCTCCCTTGTCGTCGTCTCCCCTTCCATTACCGCCACCGACAGTCTATCACAGGCATGGGGTGATCCCCCCCTGGTAGTGCCTCCAGGCTTGCAGCGTGGACATAGAGAAAGAGAGACACAGAATGCGTGCTACCTACCCCTCTCATCAAACATTGCCTTGTGCCGGATTGCGTCATACTCTTTTGTGTGTGTGTGTGTGTGTGTGTGTGTGTGAGAGAGAGAGAGAGAGAGAGAGAGAGAGAGAGAGAGAGCGCATGTTTTTGCCACCTGTCTTCGGTGCCCTCTTGCCATTATGGTAAGATCCAACTGCTGATCTTATACGGCGGTCCTTGTGTGTGTGTGTGTGTGTGTGAGAGAGAGAGAGAGAGAGAGAGAGGGAGAGAGAGAGAGACTAGTGGTGCAAAAGCGTAGAGACCAACGAGTGAGCAAAGATAGAGACAGATAGAATAAGAAGAAGAAAAGAATTTTAAAATCGCAAGAAACTACATGTGAAAAGCGTTAAGATTCTCTTTTCTCTTCCCTTTTTCTTTTGAACACCCTTCCCCCCCCCCCCTCTCCTTAGCTAATTTGCAGAGTATCTCCTCTGTTACACTTGTTTCCAAAAAGTGTAATACTCTATTGTGATATTAACAATCACTTATTTAGATTATACATATTCTAAAGTAGAAAAAATAATGACTAAACGAACATTCAATGGCTCTTTAAAGAGAGAGGCGCACAAATTTCAACACAATGTCAACACCTCTCACAAAGACATACACTAAATATTAAAAAACAAAGTTCTTTTGTCACGTGCATTAAGCTGCAAGCTTTATCCAATGGTCCACAATTACATCAAAAATCTACCGCTTTACTCAGGACTTCTTATGTAGTCAAAAAAAAAGATATAAAGTATTAAATGGCACTTTAATTTTTTAATAGGCAAATGCACATAAATAAACTTCTTTTCCTAACAAGCTCAAACGTCATTATCTTTTACAGCTAGTCTACTTTTCAATACCTCTTATGGTCCAGAAATACAATCTCTCCTATAAGGAAGAGTATTTTTCTTTTTTCTTTTTAATTCTAATGATTATATATCTTTAGAGGAAAAACCTACTCCGTCATCACAATCGTCGGTTGTGGGGCTGGCAATCTGGATTGTCCATCTACTGTCGTTTCCTCTGCAGAATGCACCTCTGCAGCCATGGGATGCACACCATCTCAGCAAACGAAATCCATACTTCCTTGGATGAACCAATGAGCGGCACATCAGCACTCAGAACTTAATGAGGGAGTGACACATCAGCATCTAGAATGCTGTCTGCCTGCATGCAATCATTGAAGGCCAACTCAGCACTAGGAAAATGTGCAGGTATCAGCTTCGCAACTGCAGGGTACAATCTTCACACTTGCTGTCAGATTCTAGCTATACTTGGCCCCTCTCCCAATGATTGTGACGACCGAGAATGGCCCTGCAGTGGCCATTCCTTGAAATAATGCGCTCCCGGCCTCCGCCGATCGCCATGAGGTTGCACATTATTTTAGGGAATGGCCACTGCAGGGCCATTCCCTACACCATAATGCTAGAAGTTCAATAGTCAAATCTTTTTAATGGCTTCATTCCACATTTTTGTTTTGCAAAATCTCCTTAGATTCCCTGTGCCCTCAACCTTCCACTTGAAAAGGTGATTGAAAGCCTATTGGCATCGCAATGGGGAATGTGGGCACTCTACTCATTTTAGCTTGTTTATCATGGGCTAGCCACTCGCACCACTTGCTATTGGAATTGTCTTTTTCCCTATTGAAAGAAAAAAACTGGCTCACCTTGGCTCCTAAACGTGGAGCAACAATGTTGTTGTCCTAGCTGTGGACGTGGACTTGCTGTCTTCTATCCTTGCGTGTCTGCCTTCCTATTACCTAGCACGATTGCCCTAGCCGTGCCAGTATGCTCTCACTTTAATTTCTCTTTCCTTTTTCCATCCCAGAGGGTATCTCACTAGATACTCTTTAATAAGACCTAATGGAAAAATTGTGCCAACTTACATACTATTTGGGGCTACGCAACAAAAACTTAGTTAATTTGTGGTTAAGATTCTTGAAGAATCTTCAAATTCTATAGCAAGAGAAGACGTGCTCTTGCCATCATCCCCTCTACAGAAAGAACCCCCCCTCCCCTCGTTCACCATTGCTACCTCATCTCTTGCTCTCATCCCTCACTCCGCACCCCCATTTCTCTCTCTCTCTCTCTCTCTCTCTCTCTCTCTCTCTCTCCTTGTAATGTCTTGGTCTTGATGCAGATAGACGCCTTGACAAAAAAAAAGCTCTCTTTCTGTGTGCCTTGCCCCACACACATGGCACCCAGCTTAGGGCTTGTTGTCAGTGGACATGCAGGTGGGCAACTACTACCTCTTTATGCCTGACACCAAGTAGGGCTCTACCTAGCAAGCTATAACTTCCCCTAGCCGTCTGCCAACTCCTTGTCCAACTATCCATTGCACCACTTTGGATCCCTTTAGTCCCTTTTTGCTTCAATTTTCTAGAGGGTATCTCTTGAGATACCCTCTAATGAAGCCCTTGAAATGATTGTATCAAACCTACACTTGAATCAAAATCATTCGTGTTTATATTTAGAAGCACTTGCTAATAATGCATACTAACATTTCTTTCAAGCTTAAGTTCTAATGAAGCCCTTGAAATGATTGTATCAAACCTACACTTGAATCAAAATCATTCCTGTTTACATTTAGAAGCACTTCCTAAAATGTATATTAACAATTCTTTCCAGCTTAAGTTCTTTTTTTTTCTTGACCCAAAAACTATACAATTGTTATGATTCCTTCTTCAAGGAAACGGGGCTCTATGAAGCAAATCATTACTCTTATCTCTATAGATAGGTCAAGCAACATCAAATTCACATGAGTTTAAATTTGTGATGATAATTTATCCATGTTCTTGAAGGTTTGTTTGTGTGTTTCCAAACTTTATGTGTGTGTGTGTGTGTGTGTGTGTGTGTCTGCACGCACACGTGCGTATCAAAAACTTCGTTTATGAGCACAACAACTTCGTGTTCGTTCTTTATAGGGCTTTTGATATAAGTCAATTATGTGCAAATGCTTTGAGCATGTTGATAAGAGAAGCCACGTCCTGGCTCCATGACCAATCGATAAAGTTGCATTTTCAATGCAATCTTGGAATGCTTGAAGTAGCTCCAAAGTATCTTTCTAAGATGATCCATTCCTCTTGTGCAATGGTTCAAGAATCAAGATAGTGCACAAAGATGTCGTCAAAGCGAAGCGAGTAAAATACTTGGGGATTACTCATCTTCAAGTTTATATGATATGTTTGCATTTCAAGGAATATGGGGATGGGAATGGAGAGAGCTTTTGGAGGGAGCTTTTTCTAAGCTTTTCAGTGGTATAGTGTTTACATGAACAAAAGCTTTTTGCACCTAGTTGGAGAGAGCTTTTTGGAGAAAGTTTTTCTTTTGGTTATTTCACAATCCAATAGAACATTCAAAGTAACATGTGCATAGGAACACAACCTCTTTTTTCAAAACCTCCTTTTCCATCAGTGGAGCTGTTAGATAACTCCACCATTGCCACATTCGACCTTGGGGACATATCCACACCCATTTTTGTGACCAATACAACTTTGTGGACAAGGTTGAATCCAATAGAAATTGAAATTGTTGACCTAATGTCACACCATCTTTCACCCGAGTTTGAATGTCACCATCCGTAGTGGGAATGATGGCAAACATGTTGCTGTTACTACAACCCACATAATCTACAAGATTGACCATGGCAAATCTTGCATGACAATCAAGCAACAAAGGTTCACCGCTAATTATATTCAAGAACAAACTCACATTACATGACAAAGAAGAAGCCATCACTATTAGAATTTTCTAGAGCTTAGTGGCTATTTTACCTGACCTAGCCTATATTTATAGAAAATTGACACACCCAAATACAGACAATGAAGCTCTGTCTATGTTACCCTATCAAGTAAATCTTGGAGGAAACCCTTGTGGTTAAGGACTTTATATAGGTGACATACATGCACACCCAAGACGGCCTAGAGCGTCTCTTTGAAATAGCTTAAATGCTTCAAAGCTTCCTGTCCTTACCTAGGACTTTATATAGGTGACATACATGCACACCCAAGACGGCCTAGAGCGTCTCTTTGAAATAGCTTAAATGCTTCAAAGCTTCCTGTCCTTACCTATGGATTCTTGCGGAAATGATCGAGATGCTTGAGAGCTTTGTGGCCCCATCCTTGTCCGCTTCACAATGCTAGAGCATCTCACTTGGAACAAGGAGAGAGCTATTTAAATGGATATAATACTCTACAAAGTAAAGCTGGTCTTAGAGTACATAAACCATACTCATGGACCATAATTGAAGAGGGGATGGGAGTTCCACCATTTTCTCTTAATTTTACTTGTGAGAAAGTTCCAGCTACTAGATTAAGCCACATGGCATGGGAGTGGGAGAATCAAGAAAGATTATTTGGAGGTGGTTATATGAGAAACCTCCAAGACATGGGAATGGGCTTAAACAAGGTTGTTCGACCCTTTCATGAGATGAATAACAAGGCAGGACTGAGAAATAAGGAGGAGGGGCAAAGTAGAAGGATGTGGGAACTTGCATAATGATGACTTGTTGTGAATAATAATTTGAGCTTTGGAGAGAAAGAAGAGAGAGATCTACAAAGGCTTAAATTAGAATTGCAAAAGGTCAATTACTATCATATTATTATTAGTTTCATAAGATAATTAGATTATTAAAGAATGCACTGGGGTTATAATACTCAAAGATTTATTTTATGATTTTGCTCGAAATTTCTTCCCAATTTTGTCTACTTGCTAGCCCGCCCAACAACAATTCTTCTCTTGTGTTGTTCCCCCGTTATAGGTAGTCATACTCTCTCTACTTTGCCATGGCCAATCTCCATTTTTTTACAGACTCGCCGACATCTTTTGTTATGTGCTTAGGTGCGTTAAAAAATAAGAAAAATTACAAAAATATCCCTTTAATTTGTGGAAATCCCCAAAATACCCTTCAAATTTCAAAATTTTTCAAAATACCCTTGTATCTATTTTGGTTGGATTGTTCATGGTTTTCTAATCATTATTCCATTTTGACAATTGAGATGCGTTTATGAGTGCTTAGCATATAATTGGACACAAATTACCAAAAAGGCAATTTTGTCTAAAACTAATGAAGCAATTCATCTCCAAAGCCTAGATCAGCAGCTCAACTTTTAGTTTTAGCATCTTGTATTGATAGAAAGGTCTCACAAACGTTTTCTTCATTACTTTTTATAGGAATCATAGAAGATGCTTTTGTAAAAGTTTGGATGAAAGGTAAACTTAGTGAAAAAAAGGGGGTGAAAAGGGGGTGGAGGTTCGCATGGGCATGGCAGGTGTATGAGATAGAGAGAGGGAAAGAGAGAATTTTTCTCTGTCTTTTTCAAAGGAAAAGCGGATTTTTTTTTTCCAAGGCAATAGTGTTCGGGAAAATGTATCTCAGCTTAATATAATGCCGTTTTCACTTTCAAATATGCCGATAGAGGGCAAGGGGAAAAGGAGAAAGTCCATCCCAAAATAGAGAAAAAATAGAGTAAAAAACCCAAATTCAAGGAAAAGAATTTTGTATGTTGGAATTCTCTCTCTCTCTCTCTCTCTCTCTCTCTCTCTCCTGTGGTCACGACGTAGGCGTCAAAGGAGATGCTCAAGTTCATCTAATCAAAAAGGGAAAGTCTCTCTGCCTCTCTTTTTGCTTTCTAGTTGGCCTCTTTAGTAGAGAGAATATTCGAACATGCTTAGGTAGTTTGAGAATAAGAAAAGGACAATTACCAAAATACCCCACTAATTTGTGGAAATTCTGGAAATACCTCTCAACTTCAAAAGTTCCCAAAATACCCTTGTATCTATTTTGGTTGGATTCTTCAAGATTTTCTAATTCCTTTTCGACAATCCAAATCCGCTTTTGAGTGCTTGGCATGTAGTTTGTCACAAATTACCTCACAAAAAACCGACAATAATGAAGCAGTTTGTCTGGAAAGCCTACATCACCAACTCAAAGTCTAGTTTTGGCATCTTGTATTGATAGACAATTAATCTTCTATCTTTGGAGAAATTTAGTCTCACAACCAGGGGTATTTTGGGAATTTTGGAAAATTTGAAGGGCATTTTGGTAATTTGGGAGAGGATGCGGCGTGGAGAGAGAGAGAGAGAGATTCGTGTGTCGATGGCAACGCAAAGACAGGAACGTGTGTCGTTTGTCTGCAAGCCGGGCAGTGCAGCATGTTGGGGGTAGAAGGAGACTAGGCATCGCAAGGCATGGAGCTCGATGTGGATGGTGGTAGTGGGGGGGTTTCGCAAAGCATGACAATGAGCTGCTGCGACCCGGAGGGTAACAGCTTGTGGTCCATGTTGCAGGCCAATAGCGTACAGTCTCCATGGCCTCGGGGGCAAGTAGTCATTCTCTGTGTGTGTGTGTGTGTGTGTGTGTATGTGTGTGTGTTTGTTTTTTGTTTGTGGGCTAATGGAGAGTCTACGGGCTATTGGAGCTGACAACCATGAGGCGAAGACAAGGGTAGGTATGGAGGAAGAACTGCATCGCAAAGGTGGGGAACATAGGAGAGAAGCAGAGCAACATGTTTGATGACTCTTGTGAGTGTGAGCAGGAAGAGTTGCGACCGGGCACTGAACCATGAGGATGGGCCATTTGTGGGCGAGAAATGGAAGACGTGCATCTCGTGCAACAGGGTAGTGAAGAGGCATGGGTGCAGGGCATGTCTGTCTGCATGGGAACGGGCAAGGAAAGGGACCTTATGGTTTTGCTAATAGCGTCGAACGAGATCTTTACCTTTAATTAGTTAAAGGTATGCAAATAGAATAGACTCAATGTATGTCAATACAATTTTGAGAGGAATCTCAAGAGATCCGCGCGATCCTTTGAGAGCAAAAAAGGACCACACGAGAGAGAGAGAGAGAGAGAGAGAGAGAGAGGCCACGCATTGAGGCGAGGGCGGGTTTTTGGGGGGGGGGGGGGGGGGGGGGGGGGGGGTAGGGGGGGGGGGGGGATGGATGATTTTTTTCATGGAGATGATCTCGCGAGGAATGGGTTGAGAGCTCCCACACATCTTCTAATGAGGCGTCATGATGGTATGTAAGCATGTAGACAGGGAGAGCAAGAGCGAGCACATATATCATGTAGACAGAGAGAGATTGCATGCGAGTTGGCCAAGAGACAAAGGGGAAAAGCGCCACCCAGTAGGCCTTTGTGTGTAAACTTCAATTGCTGGCATCCTTGCAATAGGGATGGGATGCACAGCTAGGAGTAGAAAGTTGCAGTTGATGGCCTGCAGAGGAGACGGAACGGGGCAGAGGTTAGAAGTGATCGTGTGTGCACTAGAGGGTGGTGGTAGGTTCGATCGATTGCCAGTCTCTCTCTCTCTTGCTTTGTCCCTCGGCGCTAGATCAAGCAAGAAGCCAACAACTTCTTCTCTCTTATTCTCTCTCTCTCTCTCTCACTAGGCATGGACACTTAGTGTCTCTCTCTCTCTCTCTCTCTCTCTCAACTGCAGGTTTGATCACGAGCCCATATGTCCTCAACACCCCCAATGCACACCCCCAATGCACCCCTAGCTGGAATGCATCCTTCGGAAACAAACAACCAGTAAATACAGAGACATCTTTTAGGCACAAGGGCTGCAGAAATCATGGCCACACGGGCGTCGTCCCGAGGCAAGCTGACTTTTGCCGGGGTTGTGGCAACACCCCCGAAGATGGACACCACGACCCGCCTCCAACATGAAGTCAAAAGACTCCGCAAGGAGAACGATGAGCTGAAACAAAGATTGGTGGTCATCGAGGCTAGACTCACCATAGTAGAGAACTCCAAGGCGGAAACAATGGAAGAGATGGAAATCAAGATCAACCAAACAAAAGCAGAGGTGGAGACCTCTCTCACCAATACGGTCAAGAATCAAGTGCAACAAGTTATCCTCCACAAGGTCGATGATCGGGTGACGTCCACGCTACTCGAACAACAATGGCAAGATAGTATAGCTCTCAACGTTCGCATTGGTGGGCTTCCTAGCAACTGGCAAGGTGAGGGGGATCTCAACAACAAGTCTTTTGCCCGCATTCAATCCGCAACCCACATGATACAGTGGGACCTAGTCACAATCAACTCTCTTACACACGAATACCGCACGAACCATGCAATTATCACTTTCAAGACCAAGGCGGACCGAATCAAACTCCTCGAGCAATCGAAGCTTCTTAAAGACACTAAAATCTGGTTTGCAGAAGACCTTACTCCCGCCCAACTCAAGCAGAAGAAAGCAGAACTACAAAAGATGCGAGAGGCGCGCATTGCAGGAAAATGGGCAGTTTACCGAGGAGGCAAAGCTATTATCCAGGAGTTTCGAACTCCCAAATCGGCTTCCTCCTCATCTACCCCTCCTTAGGTTTTGGTCATTTTCTTTTTGTTCACCCCTCGATGGACCCTCAGTCCTTAACTGAGATTGTATCTGACAATGTATTGTTTTTATTTGCGGTCCCATAGGTCATATCTGACCTCCGTGGATGATAATTCAATCTCTCTCTCTCTCTCTCTCTCTCTCTCTCTCTCTCTCTCTCTCTCTCTCTCTCTCTCTCTCTCTCTCTCTCTCTCTCTCTGTGTGCGGTGATGGCTGGCTTTGACAAGACGTGGCCGCAAGAACGAACCCCATTTTGGGGAGCTTCAAAATGCAAAAAATAAAATAAAGTCCTTTTTTTCCTCCCCTGCACTACTGCCACCTACTGTTCCTTGCTCGCGCGCGTGCAATGGACTGCCCCCCCCCCCTCCCCCCCTTCCCCTTTGGCACCACCCTTCCGCTCTCCTCCATTATCAACTTCTCTCTCTCTCTCTCTCTCTCTCTCTCTCTCTCTCTCTCTCTCTCCCCCCCCATCTCTCTCTCTCCTCCATTATCACTGCAAGCAGCCAATCTCTCTCTCTCTCTTATTCGTCACCAGCCCATGCAGGGTGCAAGCAATAGTCTCTCTCTCTCTCTCTCTCTCTCTCTCTCTCTCTCTCTCTCTCTCTCTCTCTCTCCCCACCCATGCCCACATACCTCTCATCTCTCTCTTGTTAACTCTCGCTCTCTCTCCCTCTTCCCTATGTCGGCAGCCGCGGGCCAACAAAACAATCTCTCTCTCTCTCTCTCTCTCTCTCTCTCTCTCTCTCTCGCCCCCCCCTACACACACACACACACACACACACACAACCTCTCCCTCAACCTCTCTCTCCCCATCTCTCTCTCTCTCTCTCTCTCTCTCTCTCTCTCTCTCTCTCTCTCTCTCTCTCTCTCTCTCGTTCCGTCTCTCGCTCCCTCTCTCTCTTGTCCTATGTCGGCACGAGCTTGGGCAGGGCGCATAAATTTCTTTCTCTCTCTCTCTCTCTCTCTCTCTCTCTCTCGTTTTCCCACCCATACACACACACACACACACACACCCCCCCCACAACACACACTCATCCTCAATCTCTCTCTCCTCTCTCACTCACTCCCTCCCTCTCTCTCTCTCTCTCTCTCTCTCTCTCTCTCTCTCTCTCTCTCTCTCTCTCTCTCTCTCTCTCTCATGAGTCGGCCGAGCCAGCATGCAATAAAATCTCTCTCTCTCTCTCTCTTGTTCCCACACACATACTTGTCGACACATATACAAACTTACACACACACACACACACACACACACACACACACACACCCACACAGCCAACAGAATCTCCCTCTTTCTTTTAACATGCACAAACACACTCACACACTTACAAGCACCTACACGCTCACACAATTACATACACACTTACTCACATACACGCACATACGTACATTGCACGCATACAGACGTGCACACATTCAAACAAGCACATGCACACCATACGCACGTGCCAGAAGAAGAAATATCAAAGAAATCAACTTCGACGCCCAAACAACGAACGAACGAGAAAAATCACGCGATGATGACGACGAAACAAGAAATGGCGCCGAAGGCCGGCCCCGGCCGGCCCCGAAAGTGACGAACGCGCTACACCGACGCACCAACGAAGCCCGCCATTCATCGATATCTTATCCACGACGCATCTCCGCAGTAAACATCCGTAGGGTAACCTATTTTTTCCATTAGCCAAAACCTTGTATAAAAAACCAATTGTATATTACCACCTTTTTGTAGGTGATGGTCACAAAGGCCCACCTATTTTAAAGTTCTCCTAAGACAAAGCAAGGGTCAACCATCTAGGACCTGGTTCTTTGCTTTGTCTATCCTGATTAGGGCCCTAACCTAATCAGATTATCATAAACTGTACTTATAGAAGACACACTGAGAGGTCACTATCAGGGGTCAGCTTTTGTGAGTTAGCACTTGAGAAGGAAGTCATGCACACACCTTGACTCCAAGGGTTGCCACACACAAGAGTAGAATCTCCGTGTATATGGAGTTTTCCTTAGAGAACACACTTTAGGCTCTCTCTCTCTCTCTCTCTCTCTCTCTCTCTCTCTCTCACCACGGTCTCCATCTCGCCAAAACTGAGTTTTCTGTGAATACCACTTTGAATCAAGATTGCCCTCACATCTCAAGGGGTTTTCATCATCTACGTTTACGTCTCTCTCTCTTTCTCTCACCACGGTCTCCATCTTGCCAAAACTAAGTTTTCTGTAAATACCACTTTGAATCAAAACTCTCTCTTGCACACACATCCACGAGTGAGCAGTAGCGCTTGAGTAATAAGAGAGAGAGAGAGAGAGAGAGAGAGAGAGAGAGAGAGAGAGAGAGAGAGAATGGGAAGGATAGAGAGAGAGTTTGCCTATATATAAGCTTTTAAAGTAATGTTTTTCTCAAATTAAAAATAAGAAAAATTACCAAAATACCCCTCAAATTTTAAAAATGCCCAAAATACTCTTGTTATCTATTTTGGTTGGATTGTTCAAGATTTTCTTATCATTATTTATTTTTTACGATTGAGATCAGTTTATGAGTGCTTAGCATATAATTGGACAAAAAATTATCTCTACAAAAAAAAAAGGCAATTTTGTCTAACAAGGTGAAGAGACACGAAGGCCTGTGAGGAATGAGATTTATGGAAAGTAAGTTTAAATGAGTGTCTACAATCATATGAAATTTTTATTGTTTTAATATAAAATTATATTATCCATTTTACATATATAATCACAAATGGTTTATATATTAGAAAAGGCACCATCTCTCTCTCTCTCTCTCTCTCTCTCTCTCTCTCTATATATATATATATATATATATATATATATATATATATATATATATATATAATTTTTTAGTTTTTTTTGGCAATCAAGCGCTAGTGCCCACTTATGGATGTGTGTGTGTGTGTGTGTGTGTGTGAGAGAGAGAGAGAGAGAGAGAGAGAGAGAGAGAGAGAGAAGAGAAGAAGAAGAAGAAGAAGAAGAAGAGAGAGACTTACCTTGAATAAAAGTGTTGCACAGTATGATAATTCTAAGGGAAGATTACCAAAATACCTCTCTAATTTTTAAAAATTCCCAGAATACGCCTCAAATTTCACAAATTCCCAATATACTGATCCTAAGAGTTTGTCATAAATTCCCAAAATGCCCCTCATTGTGAGATTAAATTTTCCTGAGGATTTTTTTTTTTTAAAGCTTTTCGTAAGAAGACTTATTGTCTATCAATACAAGATGCTAAAACTAAAAGTTGACTTGGTTATCTAGGCTTTGGAGATTATTTGCTTCATTGTTTTTGACCTACTAAAGGCTTTAGTATCCATATGGATGAAGGTCGTTCAAATTTGTTTGGTTGACATGTGTCACTTTAAAAATTGATGAAAAAGAAAGCATTTCCTTTCAAATGCTATTTCCCAAAGCAAACTTGTTTGCTTAACATGTGTCCCTTTAAAAATTGAAGACAAAGAAAGCATTTCCTTTCAAATGCTATTTCCAAAGCAAATTTGTTTGCTTGAGATGTGTCCCTTTAAAAATTGAAGAGAAAGAAAGCATTTCCTTTCAAATGCTATTTCCCAAAGATGCTTTTCATTTTTTTGGCATGCTTAAAAAGACTAAAGAACAAAAGATTAAAGAGGCTACATAGGAGTTTGATTCATATGTGATGTGAAATATTGATTCAATTTATTTATTTTATACTCTCACTTGTAAAGAGTCCTTTTATTTAAAGACTTCACCAAAGTTCATTTTTTAATATATTAAATTACTTTATTATTCTCTATGTTTATTAAATCTATCTTTTTTAATGACCATCAATATGTTCTTTTGTTTTAGTTTTTGATGTCTTTTTTGTTTTTTTAGTTTTTAATGTCTTTTTTATTGCTTCCATTTTTTACTTTTGTTTTTAAATAATAATGTGTAATGTTTATCTTTCACCTTATTAATTAAGTGGAGCTTTTTTTAATACATAAACCATTCAAGATTATGGTCACAAGACCGATGAAAGACATTAAAAAAGGAATGTGCTTTCACCATGGAGGTTGTCCACTGGCACAAAAGGAAATTATACTTCTCTGGACTCACAAAAAAATTAGCAAGCCTTTTTTCCCTCCGATGAGTCGCTCTATCGTCTGATTTTTAGCTGCACGAAATGTGGACCAATGTAATTAAATTGAATCCTACAGATACATACTCAACAACACTACCACTACACTACAGCCCATTGGATGTCAAAATCATACATAATAAATTTTATAGAGATATCTCCATCCCTTGTGAATGAAGAGAGAGGTGGAAGAAGATTACAAGGTTTAAGGGATAGAGAGAGGATTTGACTATATAAAGGTATTTAAAGTAATGTTTTTTTACTTAATTTACAATTATTATCATGTGCGATACTTTTGCTCAAGGTAAGTCTCTCTACTGCAGACACATATGCAACCAGGAGTGGGTGCTAGCTCTTGGTTTACCCTAAACGATATAGAGATGTTGTGCATTGCCGCAAGAGAGAGAGAGAGAGAGAGAGAGAGAGAGAGAGAGAGAGAGAGAGAGAGAAGGTTGAAGGAGGAGAGAGATAGGGGGTTGAAGAAGGGAGCAAGGGCGTGTGTGTGTGTATGTGTGTGTGTGTGTGTGTGTGTGTGTGTGAGAGAGAGAGAGAGAGAGAGAGAGAGAGAGGGTGGGTGCGAGGGAGATAGAGGGGATTGAATTAGGAGAGAGATAGGGGGTTGAAGAAGGGAACGAGGGTGAGAGATCTTGATTCGATTCACTACAAGAGGATGATTGGACTGGTACACCTATGTGAGGTACAATTAGATGCCCACTATCTCTAACTAAATTTTTTCTGCATGCTTTGACATCTGTTTGTTGTGCAAGGGGTATGGAACGTGGGCATTGATGTGTTTGGCAATTGCTCGCACAGTATACGAATGAGAACAACGAAGTGGTTCAGTACAAAGGAGATTGTGCATCATTAGTGGGAGCTAGATGGGCCGTATCTCTAACAATATTTGACTCACAATGAGGCATTCTCCACCAGACTACACACTATTTTAATGTTGCAAGCGCGTCGACTGAGAGAGATGCACAAGCGAGACAAGAGACATGCAGATGAGGTGGATGCATGCCATGAAGGCATCATCTCTTTTGGAACCGCATCCAAACATTGTGGAGTTAGATCCACCAGCCCATGACTTAGAGTAGATATTTCAAATATCATCTCACATTGTGTGGACACTGATCTTTTTTGTAAACCATTATAAACGGCCGATCGCTTTTAAAAGTCTAGTACCCCATAGAGCAAACAATGAAACATCGGGGTTATATTTAAATTAGGATATTTTATTTGATAGGGAAACATGGTAAATATAAAAATTTGATAAAAAATTCTTTGAAATTGTTTAGTTTAGCCATGTGTTGACATCTTTCCAAGGGACTATAAAGGCAACATTATCAAAGTTAGATTTTCCACATATGCAATTCTGATACGTAGGAAAACATGATATTTTTGTATCAAATTCTATGTCTAAAACAAAAATTACGGGGCTCCAACAAATATAAACTATGATGAGCAACTTATTGAAGTTTGTGAGAAAATAGGTTGGTGATCTTGAAAAATTCATGAAATCCTCACTATGATATTGACCTAGAGAATTTGTTGTTTACGATAAAATACAACGGTTGTAGAAGGTGGATATTGTAGGCTTGATAACACCTTACGATAAGTAGAGATGTGAAAAAGAAACTTGATTTTTAAGATTTTATATAAGGAGTGATTCTCTTGAATCGTGAATAACTGATGTAATTGAATCCATGAACATGACAATAATGTTTTGTGCCACAGTTGTCACGTGGTTCTATGTGATATGTGAGCATGAGAGAGTACTTTTTTGTTATTCAAAATGAGAGAGAGGTCGTGTGCGTTATTCTTCAGAATTGAGTAATTTAGTATTCAACATGTATGGGTATTCTAAAGAGTAGTTACAATATTTTGCATGTATATATCTGGCATTTGTGCCAAGATACACATGTAGGGTTCATATGCCAAAGTTTAGAAGTTAGCATTTTGATATTGTGTGATGTATTGATGTATGTGTATTTGAAAACAATGAAACAAGAAGAACATCAATGGTATTCTTCACCAAACATACGAGTCTCTTGTCAAGGGAAGCGAGTTACAATGAAATGTCTAATTCTCGTGAAGAGGGGAATGTATAACCTGACCCATTTCACTATGAGAGGGTGAAGGCATGTCAAGTTCAAACTTGGATTATGAACAATCGGTTATAGAAGAAGAGGAGAGTATAGTAATTCCAATAGAGAAAGAATCGATTTTAGAAGAAGAGGAGAGTACGACCATTCCAACAGAGAAGAATCATAATGAAAATGAGAGTACAATAAGAGAAGAATCAATTGTAGAAGAAGAGGAGAGTACAATAATTTCAACAGAGAAAAATGAAAATGAAGTGGAACCGATTCCACCAACTCGGGATGAGAAGCAAGCAAAACGTTAAATCAAGATCAAAATGTGATGAATCCCCTATTCCCTCAAGCAATTTTGGGCACAGTTTTAGTTTTAAGGGCTAGAGAGAGGTCTATAATATTCCCTAAAATCCTTAGTATGAGATTGACATACACACATGAGGTGGAGAGGACATTCACATTAGATGCAACAAAACTAACATCCAGCACTCCTAATGGGGCATCATATGTGCTTTCCTTGGCTTGAAGCAGTGAAATCTACATGAGATTGGTGCAAAATGCATGCACACCATGATGCAATTTGAGAGTCTCTTTGCTTTATTAATTACCTATATGTCGTTTGCTTATAAAAACTATCTATAAAACCCCATTAGTTATGAATTTTCACTAATGCAAGTGACTTTTTTCTTGATCAATCTGTTTTTTTTCTCAAGATCATATTTTCAACACCCTTTTGTATGTGCAAATGTGAAAGAATATAAAAGAAAATAATTTGTATTTTTGAAGCCAAGTGATAGACATTTTTTAAATTGTAGTGAGTCCTTAAACTACTTATTTTTCATCGTTTTTCAAAATAATTACATGGTAAACTTGATAGTCCTTCTTGATAGGAAAGCAACTCTTTTCACTTTTGCAAAAATATGGAAGAAAATGATGACTTTAAAAGGTTGTATGGAGATAAGGGAAATCTAAACACAATACAAGATAAGTCAAGTGAAACAGGTAGAGGAACTTTCCCTTGCTCAGTACAATATCTTGGAAAGAGGAAAATAAATTATACAAATTATTCAAAGAAAAAAAAAAAACAAATCTCCACACAATACAAGATAAGTCAAGTGAAATAGGTAGAGGAGTGTCCCTACTCATTATAATACCTTGAAAAGAGGAAAATAAATTATACAAATTATTCAAAGACCAAATTACCGATAGATCTATAATAGGTTTGTTAGTGGGCCCTATGACAATGACAAGAGCATGATAATAGTGAGAAACCAGTCATATTTGCACTACTTAATAGGAAAACCTCGATCAAGTTTTCCTCTAAACAATAGATTAATAGTTGTTAAAGGGTGAATCTTAGTGTGAAATACCATAGATTGTGAATCAAGGAGAGAAGCTCTTACCACTAAATCAAATTTCCACTATAAATAGGTTATATAAGAGAAAACCATTTAAAACAAATATTGAATGAATACTTCACATCATGATCAAACTCCTATGAGTACGCTTTAATGTTTTGTTCTCTAAAGTCTTGTTCATCATAAGAAAAAGAAATGAAAGCAGCTTTGGGAAATAACATTTGAAAGGAAATGATTTCTTTCTCTTCAACTTTTAGGGGACACATGTCAAGCAACTAGAACTTTGGGAAATAACATTTGAAAGGAAATGATTTCTTTCTCTTCAACTTTTAGGGGACACATGTCAAGCAACTAGAACTGAAGGACCTTCACCCATATGGATACTGAGGCTTTTAGCATGCCAAAAATGGATCGCAATGCTATGAAATCGCATGACAGGTAAAACCTAGAGAGACTTTAAACTCAAAATGTACTCCTTTTGAGAGATCAATTGACAATCAAGACTTTCCAATGCGTTCTTGGCTATGTGTCCTCTGTGGACACTCATTGTTGGCTCTCAAAATGAGCACAACTAAAATAATATGCCATACTATGTGCACTAAAGGCCTATTCGTACGCAATCCAAGTCGACATAAATTGTTGAAAGTGGGTATGCCTAATCTTGCATACACTCAGACGAGTAGTGCTTAACAAGACTTGTCTAGTAAGTCCTAAATATTGCAATTCTTACAATCACAATGGTAGGTTTTCTCGCACCCATTACATTTACAAATGTAAGCTCTATTGGATTTGGTCACTCTGTAGAAGTGGAAACCAGCTCATCGTTTATACCACTATTAGCCTACTAATTCCTTCCCATAATTTTTTGACATGGTTTAGATTCACAAAGTCACAATCAAATCATGATGTTGAAAAGGCGTGTACACATGGTGATGCAACTCTAGAAGCCTTTGCTTTAATAAGCTTACAATAAGCAACAAAATAAGAAGTTAGCTTTCTGGCCCTAGTGAGTTGGTCTAACGGTAAGGCTTTGGCCTATCAACCTACGGTTTGTGGGTTCAAATCCCCTGTTGGTTCACACTCAGAGGGACACCTTGTCCTCACTTGGCGTTCACGTTGCTAGGGCCCTTGCCCTTGGACAATCAAGTGCATCCTCCTCCTACGGTGGGTCACCCAAGGAGGAGGTTCCTAGCTGGTTGCTACGAGTTCTCTTCGTCGTTCCTAGCACGTGGCGCATCACTTAGGTGGCCATGGTGATGCCTACACGTGGCTCTTTCTCGATGGTACACGGCCCTTTCCCAAGCATGTAACATGGCTAATATTTGGAAGGGATAAGCACCTCTTCCTGTGGGCCCTCTTGTGTGTCAAAAAAGAAGAATTTAGCTTTCTTTTCACTAAAACTCTTTTTTTTTTTTGCAAAACTCACAATTGTGAGTGGATAGTATTAAGAACATCAGAAATATACACCAACCTTGAGCTCACATCGAGCCTTGAGGGTCAAAGGATTACAAGTTTTCTGCTTGACAAAGAAACCACTACTACTCCTAGGCTTTACTTATTACAAGATGTCATGTATTGTTCTAGACCAGTCCTCTGAGGCTTGTTTGCCTCCGATCATGTGGATCGTCACTCTGCTCTCTTGTATGATTTCACAAAAGCTTTCCACAGCCACATCCCCCTCAAACACGTGGCGGTCCCTTGCTTGCCAAATATGGTGAAAGAAGTAGTACCTGATTATTTGAGTGTAGACAAGAAGAGTAAGACTTCCCAACATGTTACTACCAAAGAACAGATCATTCTTGAAGAACTTAATTTGCCATGTCCTTTGAACCCACTTGCATATTTTCTCAGCCATGCCATTGATTGCATGTCATCCCATGAAAAGGTGGGCTAGGTCTTCACTAGCTATTCCGCATCCCGAGCAACGATTGGACCGGATTCCTCTTTCTTGTATCTTTACGACCGTCGGCAGAGCACCCCACATCACTGTCCATAGAAATATCTTCATATACTGAGGCCACCTTGGCTTCTAAATGTTCTCCATGACTCCCTCCCACCATTTTTCTGTCCATTGCCTCTTCCATAATTTGTTGAGGGGGGCTACACCAATTAGCCTCGTGCATTAATGCATGGTAATTGCCTTTAGAATGTGGTTTCCAAAAGAGGCTACTTTTGGGCCATCTCCAAGCTTCCCATTCAAAGTTGGATTCACAAATTGGCATCAGCACCTTATCAAGTTCTTTCATCACCTTGTAGACTAGTAAGATCTCAAAGCCATTCAGTTGAAATTGGATGGCTAAAGAGTTAGCAGTTTTCTAGCACTTCCTCTTGCCATCCTAGAATTGCTCTAGTCAAACGAGCCCCTTATTATTCACAATCCTGGCCATTTCTATCCAATAGGGGATTTGCGACGGCCCAATATTTTAGAGAGCCAAGGGGACCAATGCAAAATGGAGTTCTTAAAGCATCTCGTTACTTCCCCCCATTCCAAAACCTCAGCTGCACTTTTGCACTTCCTCGTCAGCTCCCCTGAGAGTACACCAGATCTAAGATAAGACCACTTTAGGGCAAGAAGTTTGTCGTGTATCACAACCCCCTTCCACTTTCCCCCTTTTGATCCCAGTTTTACTGCATCAAGCATTTCCTTGGTCATGATAGACCAAGCTTGGTCCTGTTTAGCCAATGAGACCATAAATTTGGCAAAAAGGGCCTCAGCATGGGATACAGGGTTAAGAATGCCGAGACTTCCTTGGTCTACCAGGCGAGCAACTACCTCCCATATAGCCCACTGCCATGGCCGGGAGGTTTTCGTGTTGTTCTTCCAAAGAAACCTTTTCACGGGTTTTAAGAATCCTTTCCAGTTACACTTAGCCATCTTGAGCACGGGGCTGAGGAAAGAAATATACGGGATCTTAAAAGCATTAACCACTCTAATCCGACTTTGGAAGGGGAGGAGAACAAACTCCCGTCTTCTCATTTTTGAGCTTATTTTTTCAAGGACCCATTGAAATCTTTGACTGTGGGTTACGTCCACCCCTACGGGGGCTCCCATATGTCTGAATACACTCCCTTTTGAGATAATCTCTCATGTCCACACTGCAGGGTCAAAAGAGTCGTTCTCTGACAGGGAGATTAGTCTTGACTTCTCTATATTGCACTTGGATCCCGAGGCCACGGCAAATGTTTGCACAATCTCCAGAGCTCTCCTGAAAACTTGAGAGCACGCCTTCAAGAATAGGAGCGAATCATCTGCGAACATTTTGGCTAGTAGCTGGTCGTTGCCCGGTAATGCCAGACCTTGAATCTCTCCCCTTGTAGCACTAGCTTCGAGCATCGTAATGAGAGGATACGACTTGATGGCGAAAAGCAAGGGGGCAAGGGAGCATCCTTGCTTAATAGACCTTTTAACCTCAAAAGAGCCCACAACTCTGTCATTAAACAGGAGCTCTGATTTGCTGCCAATGCCTGGTGTGCGTATGAGGCGACAAAGGCGAGGCCCAAAACCCAGAGCTCCCATGATTTCTTCTATATAGGACCATTCTATTCTATCATAGGCTTTGTCGAGGTCCAGCTGCAGCAAGATGCACTCTTGTTTGGAGAAGGATGCATACTATATTCCTACCATTGCTACCAAGATATTGTCATATATAGATCTCCCTTTAATGAACCCGTGTTGATGGGGAGAGATGATCCGACTCAGGAGGGGGGCAAGTCTGAGAGCTACCACCTTGGCAATAATTTTGAATGCTACTGACATCATCGTAATGGGACGCCAATGTTTAAGTTGAAAGCAGCAGATCTGTTTGGGGATGGGCTTGATAAGCCCTCTCTTAACACTTGCATCCAACGACTCTTCGAAAACAGCTTGATTGGCCATCCGTGCGACTGGACCCTTGAGATCATCCCAAAATTTTTTGAAGAATTCGGTCGCCGGTCCATCCCAAGCGGGGGACTTTCCATTGCCAAGAACTTTTAGTGCCGCTGAGCATTCCTCCTCAGAGAAGGCCTTTTCCATACGGTTGGCTTCCTCCTGGGGAATCTTCTTTTCAACACTCCCAAGTAAAGACGCTTGGGCTTCTTCCACTTCCTGAGATTGGATCTCTGGCTGGCCGATAACCTGGCTGAATAGGTCCACTTTACTAACTAAAACTCTTGCTATAGTATGTAAAGTGGACCTATTCATGCTACATATTTTCTCTTATTTGTTTTAGCATACTCTAAAGGCAAGGCATTCAACAAAAGAGCAGCTCTCTCCTCATTCTCCACTTGAGCTTAGTTGGGAAACCTAAGTATATAAACTGTTAATCATATGATAATTGAGAGGTATTCTCCTTCCTCCATGCTCATTTTCTTGTAACCCATCTTCAAAAACACCTTAGAATGCTTGCCTTTAGCTCCACAATTCTTCTTTATAATGGTCCAAGCATTATATGTTCAAGTGGCCTCCTCAAGAAAATGCACATAATTGTCTATTGGGGGATGCGCCTTTGGATATGTAAGTGTAGCACACGAGTTCAAAATAAAAGGAAGTTTATTTAGAAGACGAATTTATAGGATTACATTTACAAAAGAGGTTTTTTAGTCACATTTTGGAGGGAAAAATCATAAGTTTCTTTTAAAAAATGGATCATTCCATCAACTCATACTTGAAATTGGAGTAAAGCTTCCATAGTGGGTATCTCCGTCCTATGATGCATGGTTGATAACTCCCCAAAAAACCCATCTTCATGAAATAACCCTTTCCATGTGTGGAATCCATAAGGATTAAACTTGGCTAAGAGTGCTTTCCTAAGATTATAGACATACTCAAGATGTTTCACATCATAATCTCTGTGCGATGCTCCATATACACCCTTTCTTTTGCAAGTCACCACGCAAAAATGCATTTTTCACATCTGATGCAAAAGCCAACCTTTTGATGCAGCCACTACAATAGTGGTACTAATAGTAGCCATTTTAGCCACGAGGTTGAATGTCTCTTTATAATCAATGCCATAATTCTATGTATATAGACCTTTGCCGTAAATCTAGCTTTGTACCTATTCAATGTGACATTTGCATTGTGTTTTACCGTGTAAACTCATTTACAACAAATCACATTCTATCCTTTTGGCAATGTCACCGAATCCCACGTCCCATTAGCATCAAGCACATCCATCTCCTTATCCATAGCTTGATCCTGCTTGGCATCTCCAATGACATCCTCAAACCAAGTAGGCTCTATATTCTTGGCTCTAGCACAATTTGATGAATATTATAAAGTTATGAAAAAAAAGAGCAAAGGTGCGATTCATAATGTTAAAAATAAAACACGAAATAAAATTTCATGAATTGAAAGAGAGAGCATACATTGCTTTCACCTATGTGATTTGATTTAGGACATGAGTTGTGGGATGATTACATTGCCTTTGATTAAGGCTAGACTTGTGAACAACCATTCAATTTTTCCCCATGATCTTAAATGACTCACGAGAGAACCATACCACTGGATTTAGTTGAAAATGTTGAAAAACAAGTACTTATTGCTAGATGCCAGTTATTTTGCATCTAGTGTGTGAATGCCATCTCCACCTCATGTTCCATGCATGTGTTGGAAATAGGGTTGCGAGCAAACGCTCACAGCTTGGAGAAGACAAAGGGAGCTCAAGGCACACAACAGAGAGTGTATTACTGCACACGATTGTTACTTAAATTCTCTAATATTAGGATAAATTTCTTGCTGGAGGTCGATTTCTTGATTGTGAGCATGCCTATGTGCCATTACTAGATTAAGTGCTAATTTAAAGTAAATAACTTTGGAGCATAATATTTAGATCACATTTTGCATTGATTTTGTATGTGTGAGAAGTCATTTTCTCTAGCTCTCATTGATCCCTCAAACATGCCCTATTGACCCCAAGTTTTATCTCAATTAAGCTATGATATTAAGGTAATTATATCGTGTGCAATTGTAAGCCGATTCTTGTAATTTCTTGCATTTTTTTGTGATATTACTCACCATCCATTGCTTAATTTGAAGGCATAATTTCGTGTCTTTTTTTACTAGTGAGCACGGGGAAGGTAGTAGGGAGAAACTTTATACACATTCATGTATTTACAATTGCACATTGTTATACATTACACTCTCGAGGGACAACAGTGGGAACACCCAAGAGAACATAGCCTATAGGCTATGACCCTCAAATCCTTGACCTTGGGGTTACATCACTAAGGTCTCACCAAGTCACTTACACTTCTTGGGTAATTCCGTGTCTTTGAAACTTTTTGTACCCTGCTGGTTATTTAATTTTTGAAATCAGAGACTAGTAGTATTAGGTCTTCGTAATCTCAGAAAAATAAAAATTATTTCAAAACATATTAAGTGCATAAGTGAAGGGCAAGTTTAGAAAATGAAAAGATAGATGAAGGTGGAAAGTCAAAAAACATATGAAGGTGGAAAATCAAAAGACCTTTTGTGTCCATATAAAGAGGTGTTTCTCTTCTCCTTTATTTTCTCTTTAGCGTTTTCTTCTCTTTAAAGTGTCCTTGCTCTCTCTCTCTCTCTCTCTCTCTCTCTCTCACTCAATATTGTATCCATCCTTCCCAACTAATATTGTTGCAAATCTATGTGGTTCATCATTACCCATTGCTACGTGCTATAGACTAGTGCATCGTTTTTGTTGTTGTTGAGGGAATATTTGAATTAGGAATACCTTTTAAATTTTTTGAAGCCATTAGGAATACCTTTAATTGTTTATTTGAACTAGGAATACCTTTCGTAAGTATTACCCAATGTTAGAAATTAATTTCGTGGGGAATCCTGTCCCCTCTCAAACAAGTGCATCTCAATACTATTTGTTTCTATTTTGGCATCCACATCTCCCTCCTCCTTCCCCCCGCGTGCCAAGCTCCACAAAGCGTGAGTCACAAGATCTCCCTCTCTCTCTCCTTCCCTCTCGTTGCCATATGCCCCTGCACACGAGTTACCTTAGTAGGTTCATGAGCAAGAATCTGTGAGTTCTCAACCTACCCTTCGAAGCTTTATTGGCAGCCTATGATAGGCGATCTCTTGCAATGTTTCTGCAGTGATAGTAGGAGGCCGGCACACATGGTGGGGAGAGAGAGAGAGAGAGAGAGAGAGAGAGAGAGAGAGAGAGAGAGAGAAAGTAGTAAGGAGACATCTTACAAGGTTGACCTTTTGGTTGCCAGTTCAATTTGACCTTGTTGTAACGTCGAAAGTACTCTCATTCATGTATATGTCGGACGAATGGGATGATTGCGGCCCTCCGAACGGCCCCGAGCATGATCGATGGGACAAGTTAACACTTACTATGCATCGCAACAATAAAGGGCGGGGAAAGATCAACAACCTTTTGTCCCTCCAACAAGGACCTCAACAAAAGGAAATTTGCTACAAACTTCCAGTATTAATAACAAAAAATTATTCTACTACACTCAAAATTGATGCATAAAGTTTTAAAGGTTTTTTTCCCTCGACGCACAGAGGGACTAGGGTGGAGGTGCTTATCCCTTCCAAATATTAGCCATGCTACATGGTCGGGCAAGGGCCACTTACCATTGCGCAAGAGCCACGCGTAGGGATCACCATGGCCACCTAATTGATGCACCACGTGTTGGGAACGACGGACAGAACTCATAGCAACTCCTTCTTAGGTGACTCACCCGAGGAGGAGGATGCACTCGAGTGTCCAAGGGGAAGAGCCCTTGTGAACATTAGTAGGTGAGCACGAGGTGTCCCTCTAAAGTGTGACCCAACAAGGGATTTGAACCCACAATCTCTAGGTTGAGAGACCAAAGCCTTACCGTTTAGACCAAATCTTTGGGGACATAAAGTTATATAGTTGAATCAAAGTGCTTTTCCAAAGCCTGGGACCATCAATGGCAGATATCCATAGACTTTTGTTTAAGGGGACACTTGTGACTGTGTGTGCCTCACCCTTAGTGATTTTCAAGGACATTGTGTAAATATGAATTAAGCTCATGACTAGTTTTGTGTCAATGTTGAGATATTTGTCAGTCTTTTATGGGTCATCTGAAGGTAAGTTTTTTTTTTTGGGCAAAACTCACAAATAGTGAGTGAGAAATGAATTAAAGCCAAAAAATTTACACAGTTAGGCATGCTCACACGAGCCATGGCACCAAATTTTATCACAACATCATCCTAGAACCTGTACATTGGCTAATGCAAGGAGCCACCCTCACACAAGAGCATACATGGGAGCCAACCAAACACCGATTGATCTTACTGAAATCGATAACGGCATAGGGGTTGCCACCAAGGGAGGCAATCTACCACACCGACTACCTTGACCACCAGATCGTACAAAAAGGCAAAGATACAACAGAAGAAGAGGGAAAGCTCTACACATCTTACAAATAGTGCCGAAAGGGTGAGGCCCAAAGTCTTCATCACCGAAGGGTCACCCGCGGTGCCACCAGGCTGTTGCCACTGCCACTGTCACCACAGTGTCCCGAAGAAGCGACTGGCAACCGCCGAACTTGCAATCCTTGATAAACCTATACGTATAAAAACCACTAAATTTCTTTTTTGTACATTAATTACAATAAATCATTGTGACATGGATAACAACTAATGATTTTGTTTACACCTACAAGACACATCTCGGATAGTGTTATGTTTTCTTGTTTAAATGGATGCACGTTAGGACTTTCCTTCTATGGTTTGTTTTTAGTAGAGAGATAGACTCCTTTTATGGTGCTGATATTGTGTGAAGATGCTTCCTTTCGCATAGAATCAAGTTTGGTACAAATATTTACAATATTAGAATCGCGAGCCTTTACGAATAGCTTTTGTTTTGGTTTAGGCATTTGTAGGTAAAAGACACAGACAACAGTGTAGGTTTGGCCTACCCGCAACCCTGAAAAAATGACCCCTTTGACTAAGAATTAGATTTTACATCCTCATTTTCTATGCTTTTTAATGAAGAGAGCTTGCCTCGGCCCTAAACACCAAGAGGTCTTTAATGAACCCCAAGCCATGGGATCAACAACGTGCAAGCCGAGCTCGAAAATAAAAAACAAAGTGCACTGTTGGATGTGGTCCTAATTTACTTATTTTGATCGAGTTTAATTTTTCTCATTTGTGTTCACAATCTACGAGCCCGCATGGTTAGGGCAACAACATGTCAACGGACATGTGGTGAGTTCAGGTCATCTCATGGGTGTTGACTGCGCCTTTATTTTTAACCCGTCCAAATGCCTCAAGATTCCCCCGCTCGGCTTACAACCCTTGATCCCATCCCTCTAGCTTCAAGGAATACCCCATGGGACTTAGTGAGATGGGAGGGCTTGTGTTGCGTACCTTACTTGTTTTTACTACTTTGGATCAAATAAGCCAATTGTGAGGGTTGACAGTTGGTACTTTATGGAAAGGAGGTGAATGCTCACCTAGGCTTAGGTGATTATCTTTGGACTTTCCTTGCATTAAGTAGAGAAAAGGCATTGGCTAAGAATGATATAAGATTATGTCGACGCAGGGTTTGGAAAAATAAGTTTTTGGAGCCGGCTTTAGATCCCTTTCATCCCTTTAAGAGAAGGTGAAAACCATATTTGAGAAGGAAAACTCTACATAAACTTGAATTGTTCAACTAAAAGTCCTAAAATTTGAGTTGACCTTGAATCCTTCTTCCTAAGATTTGCGGCGGCCATATTTTGATTTGAATGAGTTTTTGGATAAAGCCAACATACTCTTTTTCCGATCCTTGTGTTGGTGTTTACTTTTGTGTCTCTTCAAAGTTGGGAACCCTAATAATGCCATAATTCTATTTATGGCCCCACCATACAAGGATCTTCTTCTAACTAATCATACAAGTAGATCTCTCAACTAAGAGCTTTTTCTTGTGCATATAGAAAATTTGTCCACAATTTTTTTTTGGGACTGACTGTAGAATGCGTGCTCTATTTGTAGGACACAATTAATTATTAAATTGGCTTTGAATTTTTTAATTTCCTGATCATAAATAGGACCCAAATCTCCTTGTCAAAATTTTACGATGGTCTTATGACACTTACAATATCAATCTCTAGATGTGGGTATATCTTCAATACACTTGTATGGAGCATGAAGTTTCTTCCGTTTCAAAACCTAAGTATGTTAGGTAATGCTATTAACGATTGTGTATTTTGCTATATTGAATACATGATATACTCTGTCCTTCATGATTATTTCAGTTGTCAATAGTTTCAGCCTTGAATTCCTCTTTAGAAGCAGACACTCTTTTGAAGGGGCTTTTCCCTCTAGCTTTTCTTAGTCATATCATCTTATGAGCAAGAGGCATTCAGGCCAAACAATAGATAATTCTAGGGGTCCAACATCTCTTGAGTAATTCTTACCAAATTTTGATAAACTTCAAAACTACATTGTGTACAAAAATCTTCAACGGGCTTAATGTTATCGTCAAGTTCTGAGCATTCATTTTTCCAATGATCATCTGCACCACAATTATGGCAATTTTTAGTCTTTTGCTTAATCATAGGTCTTACCATAGGAAGTCTAACACCTTGATTAGATACAAAATACATCGGTGTAAGCTCTGGTGTAGCATAAGTTGGATGTGAATTATACCACTCTCCTTCTACCATTACTGTAGATAGGGTAGGCTCAACATAAGGTGTAACAAGCACTAGTGCTTGTTCATCTATGACTCCTTCTGAATACATGTACGCTAAACAAGTGGCAACATGCTTGTTTTAAACTCGTTTCCAGCTTACAACACTCCCATGTACAAAAATGTAGTTTCGCAATTAAGGAGAGCCAGAGCGACATGCTTGAAGCCATAATAGGAACAATCCAAAGAGGACAAACTTATCTATCTAGTCTCAAGTTGATGTCATGATAGCCGGAGAAAGGAAGATGCATAGTGTAGAGGCCAAAAAGAAATGGCCTATTACACAAAACAAAATATGAAGTGTTAACATCACTCCAAATATCATAAGATACAACAAAACATCATTCAATAACCGGCCCACAAGCAAGACCCGCAGGGGGGGGGGGGGGGGGATATCAAAATATTATATTAGCGACCTGAAAGCCCAAAATGACCTAAGACCAAAAAGATACAACCGCATCAGATGTGATACAATCATCTGATAGGAAAGTACTATACAATCTCATGTTACAATATTTAGAATGGGGGTAAAGCAACGAGGACACACTAATAGGAGGGGCAAAAATGACATCACATGACGTGTGCACGCGCACGTGCACACACACACATCTATCTATCTACACACACACACACACACACACACACACACACACACACACACACACATATATATATATATATATATATATATATATATAGAGAGAGAGAGAGAGAGAGAGAGAGAGAGAGACTTTTTTATTGGACAGCTGCCGTGGAAAAAAAAACAAATTTGTCTCTCCAGTTTTAATACCTAATGGCACAATACTGCACAAATTTGTCACTCCAGTTTTAATACCTGATGACAATACCAAGTAGTTGACCAATCAACACATAGATGAGACATTTTTCAATGAACAAACCGCCCATGATCGCAGTGTAGAGAAAGATCTCAGCACCGAGTAATGAGGAAAATTATCAGTGGAATGAGAAGCCCTGAGCGCGAAATAGAAACAAAGATGGAACGTCAACTGCGAGATACAACCAATTGAGTAAAACAAATCTTGGCACTAACTTCAAAAACATGCAATTAGCATACACGACAAAAAGGTCTTACAACCAAGCCCATAAAAGGAAGCCGTTTTGAGGGTTGTTGCAAAGCCTTAACAAACAAATTAATATTGACCATGACAAAGATTCACTTGTACAAAGTTTGCAGGCTAATCTGCAGTGAAAGGATATGTAGATTACAAGTGCCAATAGCTTCTTTATAGGCCATCCGTTATTGATGATGACTGATTGCTTGTGAGTGAGCAATTCTCGGCAATTTGCCATGCATCTCAACCACGCTCCAGCCTCCATCAAGATTCTTGAAAATTTATATACAAAAGGAAAAGTTGACGTAGGAAGCGTTTCATCCATGGGCAATCCCCATTTTACCCATTTGTGCACCCGCATGTTGATCGGCGGTGAAGAAGCTGATGGACACCCAGACTGCACAAGAAGCATAGGCAAAAAATCAAGCTTAGCCACACGTACTCAACAGAATGCCTATATGATGCAACACACAAAACGAGTACGCTTACCTCAAGGTAGCTCTCCAGTCAAGAGCAATGAAACTAACACAATCAAGAAACAAGTGACAAAGATGCCCACTATTGCCTGTTTTCCACATCCATTGAGAGGAATTGAAAGCCTTTGAGAGCATCATCATGGCTACTACGCACAGAAGGAATACGCTTTGGGGCCATCCTCTTTGGATCCGATGAGCCTATCATGGAGGTGCGTTGCACAGATGAGCGAAGGCTGATAGGTGCCACCTTGCTCTTCAGCATCCGTGATGGGTCAGCTGCCTCATTCAATGGACCTTGCCTACTAACACTAGTTATAACTGCTCTTTTTGATGATGTTGCTCCTCGAGTAAATATTGAAGGGCGACCAACCTCTGTGTCAGTTTGTCCCTGCACAATATATATCAAGGATGAAATTTCATGCAAAGCATATAAAACCACAAGGGTTAATTTTTGATGGGCAACGTTGCCCTTCGAATTTGCAAGATTTTATGATCTTAATTTTACAGTATATTTTTGAAGGGTAGCTCACGTTTTCACCCATTAAAAACGGGCAAAATACACCAAAATGAGTAAAATGGCTATACAACATTAAACACAAATGATAGTGGAGAGAAGAATTAGTTACCTTTTTTGACACTAGAATATCGCTATCTAACAAATTTAGAATTGAAAGATGCTTAAAATGTGCTAAGATTGATATATGCCATTGATACAAAAGAGGCTCAGTAAAACCCATAAACCGTGGTGAACATAGGAGTGGTGTTTCTTATCATAATGTAAGACATTAAGCATGAATCATGGTACTGTAGGAAGGAGAGGGGCTAGCGATGGACGTCGGCAGGTCAACGAGCAGAGAGAGAGAGAGAGAGAGAGCCCGAGCGCTGTACAGAGAGAGGGGAGAGGAATCGTACGCTCAGGTATCGTGTGTTGTTCGGCACACTCATCAAATGTTTGTTTTATTATATGTAGGGTACAACTTATGAGGGTCGCTTAAGTGATCCTAGGGGTGGTTCACACCCGAAGTATAAAAGAATAAAAATATGTGTATGAGAGGTGTCCAGAGGGCCTTTAGACCCAACAACCTCCCACTTAAAGTCCCGATCTGGTATTTTTAAGCAACTCCACTAAGTGTAAGCAATGCTGATGTTGTGTCTTAGCAAGACACTTAGTGAGAACATCTGCAAGGTTATCCTGTGTTTTGACCTTTGTCAGTGTGACAAGGCATGTGCAGAGACCCAAAACTCAGAGGTCTAAAGCATCAGCAATACATCAATTCTGAAGGGAACGTTCTGCAAGTAATATATGTGTTTATCACATAAATCTCCTGTACATGTCCAAACTCTGCTCAACAGGACCACAAATTGTAATACATGCTACAAATTGTCCTGAATTGCATCACCTCTGCAAAAGCCCCAAAAATTTACTGAGCAATTTGCTGAAATTCCTGAAAAATGAGCAAAATCCCCAAATTTCCCAACTCGAATCCTCGAAATTTCTCCTGTAATTGCAACTGTAAGTAGTGATCTTGAATAATCTTGCACAAATGTGCAAAACCCTGAAGTTTAGAGCGACAATTTGCTCAGCAAATAGAGCAAAACCCCCAATTCTATGGGTGAATTGGTGTTGCCCAAAGAGTCCCAAAAGTGCCTGTAATACCTGTTTTTGAAGAAAAACAGCCCGAAATGATCTGTTTTCAGCGTATTAACATCTGTAGGCTGAGATATCGTCGTTCGTCGTTCTCAAGGAGGAGAGAGAAAGTACCTGCACTGCTGTTTCTAGTGAGAGAAAACTGCACAGGGGAGAGAAAATGTTGATTCTTCGCGAGGGGTTGCACGTGGAAGTTGGCAACCAAGCTCTGATACCAGTTTGTAGGAAGGAGAGGGGCTAGCGATGGATATTGGGAGGTCAACGAGCACAGAGAGAGAGAGAGAGAGAGAGAGAGAGAGAGAGAGAGAGAGCTGTACAGAGAGAGGGGAGAGGAATCGTACGCTCAGGTTTTGTGTGCTGTTTGGCACACTTATCAAATGTTATGTTTTATTATATCTAGGGTACAACTTATGAGGGTCACTTAAGTGACCCTAGGGGTGGTTCACACCCAAAGTACAAAAGAATAAAAATATGTGTATGAGAGGTGTCCAAAGGGCCTTTAGACCCAACAGGTAAAAGGTTGACAATCTGTGAGTTGAACCTCTTTGTGCTCATCCTGTGATGCTGCAACAATACTACTTTCAACATGAGGCATTTTGCAAGTCACGCTGATTTGTGATTCATATTATCAATCTAGTATATGAAGGAAATTGTAGTCCTTGATCGTGCAAACTCTATCCTCACAATTTCATGCAATATACAGTTAGTTGCACTACTGGAATTTTTAATTCTTTTGAATTTCTCTTTTTTTTTTCCCAGGAAAAGATCCTTCAGTAGTTAACAAACCTGCCCAATGGGCTACAGACTACCCCAGTAACAGAGGGCTACGTCAGCAAATGGGGAGACTCTCCCAACGGAAAAACAAGGTATATACAATGGGCTAGATCGGGAGAAAGGTGGGGGGAAGAGCCACAGTGGTGCTCGGTATTGCCATCGGGGCACGCCCTAAACCATAATGAAGAATCCTGGTTGCCACAATCTGAGAAAAGCCTCTCGGCACCCACGCATGCGGTCAGAGCTACCCTGGAGCCGCTCGAACTGGCCCCTAAGTGTGTGGATTCGCTCTAGCCAAAAGTCGCGAACAGTCTCCGCCGGAGGGACAAGGCGTGCCTCGAAAATGCGAAAGCAGCAGGCTCGCCAGATAAACCAAAGTATCAGGCCGCAGATGAGCTCCCAACATATTTCTCTCCCCCTGCTCCACTCCTGAGGGATGATCTCTGTGGCTGGCTGTAGAGTAGGTCTGCCATCCTGTATCACAATCATCCTGCTGACTGAAGCCATCTCGAAGCCCAATGCTGGGCCTGAGAGGGTGGACCAGGCAGCAGCACCCCAAGTATACTGATGAACAGAGGATAGTATAGGCATCAGTAGCAGGACCAGAAGCCACACCTGCTGTGCCATGGAGCAATCCCACAGACAATATCGTTGCGTCTCAAGTGGATGGCTGCAAGCTCTGCATGCTACCGAGAGGCCACTGTGCACCAACCAACTCCCAACTGCAGTCGCTCTGTGCGTCACCCGCCACTGGAAAAAGGTAACTCTCCTCGGCTGTCGACTGTCTCACAACCACTCCCAAAAGTCTGCTAGAAACTCTGCCGCGAGGCCCTCCTGCTACCAGTGGGTCGCTGCAGCAGGTCGAGCCTCTTCCGAGCTGTCAGTATGTGACGCCCCAGCCGAGCTGTGTACTGAAAAAAGAGGGTCCCAGCGTGATCAGCTGGCGCAAAGGGGTCTCACCAGAACCACTCCCCTGGTTCCCATTGTAGCCGTGTCAGAGGAACGCTCTCCCATGCCCAAAGCCACCAATGTCCTGTCTCTAGAGCAGTAGGGTCGGGGTCGATGACACATGTCCTCCCATTGATGCCCACCACTCGAATCCTCTGGAAGTAGCACTCAACCACCTCTTGTGCCTCAACAAGGACGCAGAGGAGACGACCCTCTCTCTGTACATCAAAGAACAAGCAAGAGCATGAGTATGAGCTCGCTCAAACTGCTATGAGGACCTCCAGTCGCGTGAAGGCCCCCATCCATCGAGGAGCTGATAGGTCCGAAGGGATGAGCCAATCTGCTAGTAGAGCCTCCGCTGTCCTGACACATGCTCTTTGCCCTCTCATGCTTTGCAACTGTGTGCTCTGAACGTCCTATGG
Organism: Adiantum capillus-veneris; assembly: GCF_014529385.1. Lineage (NCBI taxonomy): Eukaryota > Viridiplantae > Streptophyta > Polypodiopsida > Polypodiales > Pteridaceae > Adiantum > Adiantum capillus-veneris. The sequence continues at coordinate 78,699,075 of NC_140936.1, forward strand.
AAGACCTGTAAACTGCAGCTAGTCCCCTAGCAATCGTGTTGGCCCCTCTGCCATGGGGCCCCAAGAGACATGTGGACGACTCCCGACCATGTGGCCACAATGAGTGCGGACCAAATGGTTCAGAACCAGTGGTTGTCTCAGGCGCTCCTCAATGCAAGTGGGCTGGTGCTGCTCCAAGCCACCCCTCAACTGCTCCGAAGCCCGCAACAGGTTCACTACAAACCTCCCCGCCTGGAAGACGACCTCTGATCACCAACTTCCCAAGGAGGGCTCTACTCTGCCGTGCTGGGTCTCTGATCCCCAACCCCCCCTGGCAGTAAGGTAGTGTGATGACCTGCCAAGAAACCTTGGCATGAGCCAATTGTGTATCCCGCCCTGACCACAAAAAGTTCCTGATCAACCTCTTCAGCTGGCTGATGCATGAGCTAGAGAAAGATGTAATGTACCACATAGTAGCCAAGAGCACCTGGTTGGCTACCACTACCCTGCCAGCCAAAGACAGCCGTACTAAACTCCAATGCAGTAGCTTCTTCCGAATATACAAGAGGAGAGGAGCCATCTATTGCTCTAGGGTCAAGTCCAAGCCAACATGACAACCAAGATATCGTATAGAAGTCCAAGGGGGATCCACCTAAAACCCTCACTTGGCACCCACTCTGGCGTGGGAGCACTGCCAACCCAAAAAGCCATTGTCTTCCTCCAGTTGATCAATGCTCCTCACGCACAACAAAACACCTCGAGAGCCTACTCACACCTGTGTAGGTACTAGGTTGGCTGTCACAAATTGCAGACATGTCAAGTCAGTAAAGAGTAGAGCCAACCTTTGGATCACGGCCGGGGGGCCTAAACCCTAAGAAGAACAAGTAAAAGAAAAAGAAGTCCTACCAACTTATGAGGACCCCGTCCGATGGGGCCCCAAGTGACATAAAGGATTAAAATTGAGCAGGACCCACCCACACACACAGAAAGACTTGCATAGCAGCTTATGGCGTGGTAGCTGTACGAAAAAACCCGGATTTTGCGCTTACATGATGACGTGGCAGACTCTACGGATTTCCGCGTTTTGTGCTAACTGTTGACGTGGCAGGTTGTACGAATTTCAGTGATTTACGCTAGCAAGTTTTGGGCATTGCTTTTGGATCAGATGCTTTTGTGTTTGAAGGCTTTTCATGTAAACTACATGCAATATAAAGAAATACCGAAAGGGGCACCAAGGTTTGGGGCCAATACTCTCTGGGGAGGAATTCCGCCACTCTGTGTCGTGTGTCGTCTCTCTCTTTCAGTTCAATTGTTATTGAAGTGCTAAAAGTCTGTTCAGTCTGTTCTTTTCTATTGGCACGTGGTGCCCGTCTTGCGACGGTGGTATTAGAGCATCAAGCATGTGCTTTTCTGAAAGCATACCGGTCATACCAAAGAGCAGACAGAGCAAACCGACGCTTCCAAACGTCTACTGGCATTTTATTTGAAGTATCTTCGGGTTCCGACCCCGGACTTAATAGCCACTCTATTGGAATTTTATTTGAAGTATCTGAACTTTATTTGAAGTGTCTGCGGGGCCCGACCTCGGCCTTATTAGACACTCCCACCCTTCATACATCGCGCATCGGACGCGCTCCTGTCTACACCGCTGACAGAATATTTAGACCACATAGAAACTTCGTGGGTACATTCTTTGATGACATGTTGTCTATTCAAAGTCTGAAGAGGAGTATAGGGATCACTTGACCGCCATTTTCAATGAGCTACGCAAGGACAGGCTACTCATTAATGCGAAGAAGAGTGAATTCTTTTTGGAAGAGGTTCGCTTCCTTTGGCACATTTTTTCAAAGGATGGGGTACATATAAATCCCACCAAGAGAGGATCGGGCATGAAAATCCGCATTGGCAGGTTCGAAGGCCTTGCGAATAGCACGTCGGAATTTATCCCAAGAAGGTGTGTGTTTACCATCAACAACCCGTGGTTGCCACCAAAGAAATAGTGTCCTTGGGCATAGAACTAGCAAGTGCTACTTTTTTACTCTCGACCAAATCTGTGTTTGATAAGTAAACCTACATTTTGAACAGCCATTGGTCCAGCACGCGCTTGTCACGTCGACCATTATAAGGTTCCGGCACTTTAACATCAAGCTTCTTCTTCTGTGCAACATTAAAATTTTTATAAAGTAATTGAAGTTCACGATTGTCTACCTCTTCAATAGGATCTGGTTCGTTTGGTTCGTCCACTGAAGCTTCAGACGAAGGTGTGGAAGATGCTGCATGGGTAGTCCGAGAAGCAGCAGGACGACTTCGAGAAGTGTTTTGTGTCTGCATCTGATCCAAGCGAGTGTGAAGTGATGCGAGGCTTGTGGAAAGTGTGGCCATCTGCTCCTTGATAAGAGTACGGGCATCGTCAAATTGACCACCTCCGTCCTGAGAATTTGGCATGGTTACGTCTCAAAGGGAATAACGAACAAGTGCAAGTTCTAGGAACAAGTTCTCGGCTGAGTACTCCGGGAACGGAAATTATGTTTAGAACGGGTTCCGACTCTGGGGTTGGTAATAATCTCGAGTTCTGGAGTATCGGATATGAAGATCACTTTGCGTTCCGGCAAAATTTCTGCGGGAATCTTCTCTATGGACAAGAGAAATGGGAAGTCATCTTCGGCTATGACGGCACAAAGTCTTGCGCGCGCAAAGTGCCCACAACGTCACCGCAGGAGAGTGGAAGAAAGGGTGACTGTGGAAGAGAGGGTGACTGTCACAAGGACGTGGCAACTACTAACCTCAGTTGTTGGTTTCTTTACAATGATTTTTGTTTAATTTTCGAGATCCTCTTTTTGAAGTTGCAAATAATCGGATATTGTATGGCCAATGTGAACGGTAGTTTCACCCGCAGACGGGAAGTTGGTCAGCACTGGAACTCGTAAAGTAAAAAGATGTCTAACCTCAGTTCAAGATCATGCAGGTCCCCCCGTCGCACTTAGCAAGTTGGTGGATACTAGGAAGTGAACTCGATAAAGACAAAGTCAAGGTGGGATCACCAACAAAAAGTATCTGACAGTTGGGCCACATTGCACTTTTGGATGCGATCCCAATGAGGATAGATGGTCCGATGGCCAGTGGGAGCCCAACGGAAGCATCTCCTAAAATTTAGGAAACTGCGATCCCAATGAGGATAGATGGTCCGATGGCCATGAAATCTGTTCGTGTCATTAGCTGTAGAATGTCAAGGGGAACATTTTATTACTCTGTTGCAAAGTCAACTGATGCACCAGTTGAGAGATTTTTAAGCAGGAAGCCCAATGCGGGGAAATTGCATGCATGAGTGCCAAGTGGCACTTTTTGGCCAATTTACCAAGTTTCGGAGAACAGAACTCGTAACTGATTTTTTGGAGCAGTTTTGGAGGTTGTTAACTCTGATTTTCAGCCATTTCTCTCCATTTTTGAGCTTCCCATGACTTCGCGAAGGTCCAAGGAGCTCATTTTCAGCATTGGAACGCATCAGATGCGAGTTTATAGGATTGTTTTGCTGCATTTCCAGCGATACGCAGCTTTTGGCAGCCATGGAAATCTTCCCCTTTTTGCATGTATTTGTTCACAGATGCATTTCGATCAAGGGCAACAGAGGGGACGCTCGATTTATGCTGGGGGGATGCTTCCTTGAGAAGCTGTCACAGGTTAAGAGCTATGGAGTGCTTTCTTTCCCTCTCATGTACAGTGTGGTGCTAGGAGTGATGCCCTGCACGCTACACGTTGCTCTCTCTCTCCCCTACGTGCAGTTATGTGATGCCCCACAAGAGGGCTCTTCATTTGACTGATGTACAGCTGTGTGGTTTCATGCTTTTGTGCTGAGGCAAGAGCCTCCTTGAGCAGGAACAGGGGTAGCTAACTGCTACTCCATAGCAGGCATCGGTGAGGGTCATAACCTCACCGTACAGGTGCGTTTTCAACGTTGTGTATGCGCTATAAATTGACTGTTTTTCAACAATACGGACGCCAGCGCACTTGGGAATCGTACCCCACTGGCAAAGGACAGCTAGGGGACTGTTTGGGGCTGAAAACAGGGCAAAAACTAGTAAATACAACGTGATGAGTTTACTTTTTTTGGGCAGGAATCAGAGGGTATACGCCAGTGGAAGTGAGTTCCAACAGGGGAATTGGTTTCGCGCAAGTTTTGGGGATGTTATGCTGCGGAAATTTGGCCAAATCAGATAGTATCTAGCGGGATACAGGTAAAGGCTTCCCAGGACTCTACTTTGTAATTTACCGTCAGAAAGAATAAAGAAATACCGAAAGGGGCGCCAATTTTGGGGCCTACACGTTGTCGGCGTCTACTCGGAGCATTCTAGCTTCCAAGCTGTGTGTGTTCAAGTGTTAATTCCCGTTGCAGGTTTCCTTTGCAAAGTGCTTTGTGTGTGTGTCTAAAGTAAAGTAAAGAATTTCAGGTGAAAGCCAACGCCTACCCCCCACGGGCCGGTTCCAGTGACACCGGCTGTAAATGGATGTTGGAGTTCATTTTGATATGGTGGGTTCTTTTTTTGTGGTTAAGTTATTTTATGTGGGGGTTTATATGATCAAGTGAGTGAGTTTACATGGGTTTTTAAAAAATTGGGTAAATTTTGGGGTGGGCAGCCAAGTTTGGGACGGGCGGGCAAGTTAAAACATTTTTAATGTTTTATACTTAAGTGCAACCAGCGTAATAAACTAGCAGCATAAGAATTCAGCCCATCATAAGAACTCAGCCAACGAGTTTAGAAAAATGTCAAACGCAGCCAGAATCGTTGTCGTTTGGGAAAATTTTGTTGACGCTTGGTGAGTGTTGCTGCTACCGCTTGGGAAGAGGTGTGGCGAAGGGGCACAACTCTCCAAGTACTTACAACGCACAACTCTCCGGTACACGCAGTGCGCAACTTGCTGGGTACGCCACACACACACGCTCTGGGTATGCCACACACTCACATCTTTGTTCTGCCTTTACTTATAGAATTGGAACAAAAAAAATTCAAGTTACCTCATGCTCATATGCACATCTGTACCACCTTTCTTCTGCTTCCATGCAACTCCGGGAAGGGGATAAAGTGTAGCAGCGAGGGTGAGAGGCTCACAACCTTCGGATCCCGAGAAAAAAAATTGCTTTGATACCACTGTGAGGATTAGCGGTGCTAATTCTATGTTTAAGACTTAAAACTTCATGCTTAAGATCAAACTGAGACTCAAAGACATTGAATGTGTGTTTGATTGATTGAACGAATGTCTCAAAACTAAGTACAATAGGCTCCTTATATAGAAGACGATGAGACACGAATGAAAAGACACGTCTCATGGTGAAGAGACGCGACTTTAGACAAAAAGACACATCCTTTCGGTGAAGAACTGCAACCATTGGACGAAGAGTCGCAACCGTAGAGCAAAGGGATGTGACCAGTCATTGAAGGAGTGTGGCTTTTGGCGAAGAGGCATGTCTCTTGAGCGAAGGGTCGTGACCATCCAAGCATAGGGGTTCTCCTTGGCATGGCACTTTGTGTATCTACAACTAGGAGTAGATGTAATACTGCGGCATAGTGACAATCGTGACACAATCTCTGTCTAGAACCATCTTGTTTAGGATCTCTCTAAATTGATTCATGACTTCTTTATCTATCTCTTGCCCTGCACCTTTGAACTCTGGATCCACCATGTATATTGCCCCGTGTAAAGGAGAGGCATATGAATTTCACCTCCAGCTTCAAATCGTATGGATCTTTGCGTATGGATCTGCATCCAGCTCCGCAACTCCATCATGCGGTCCATTGCCTCATAAACCTTACCAATGCAGGGTCCATGCCATCCACAACCCAAAGCAAATGGATCTCCGGTTTTACTTGTGCATCTAGACTCTTGAGCTCCTTCCAAATCTCAAGATCCTCTGCCTTCTCCTTGAACACAATCTCTGCAACAGTCTTTGCATGGGGGGTGGTGAACTCATCACTGATGAACACCTTTTGGACCACATTTTGAAATTCAGACAACCTGCGCATCAAGAGAAAGTTGAATGTGAAGCGGGTGTGTGAATACTTGAGGAGCACTTTGCCCCCTGAACTCTTGAGGTACTCGCACCGAATGTAATTGTGATTGTTGATGAAATCTACAATCTTCACTGCATTTGCAATGATTGGTGCAATTCATTCTAGCTTGCTGATGTCTTTTAAAAGGTTGTTCAAGCAGTGTGCCATGCAAAAGCACACTATGACATGCGGATAGTGGCCCTCTACAATAGTTGTTGCTGCCCTGTTTAATGCCTCCCCATCTGTGACAAAAACCATCACATGTTGCTCCCCCATCGTCTCTATGGCTACTGTCCACTCTGCGGCGAGGACATCAACCGGCTTGCCACTCTCGATGGCATCATGAGAGTGCACAAATTACATCTCTCCACTCGAGTTTGCGACGTGGCCATGAATGGATCTCTTTCTCGTATCACTCTACCCGTCGGCAATGAGAGAAACGCCATGTTTTGCCCAAAGCCGTTGAATGTTGAGTGTTGCTTGCTGCACGACCGTCTTCTCTGGATCGAGCAAAGTGGTTCGGAGAGCTTCTGAAGATGGCAGCACATAGCCCATGCCATACTCTCCTATTTGTTGCACCATACCTTTCCCATATTCCGACCTATTTTGATTACACATAAAAGAGGTTAGTTACTAGTATCATTATTCATAGTTTAAAGTTTAGAGATCATAGTGGCGGAAACAAAGAGAACGGAAGAAATGAGAGAATAGATCGATAAAGCTTACTGAGACGCGACAAATGGGATATGGTCATGATAAAAAAATCGGGCAATGGAGACATCCACCTCTTCCTTCTTCTTTGGGTCTCAAGAGGTGGCAAGGGTCCTTTGGCAACGAATCGGACCGGATAAAGGCCCACCACCACTAGCATCGGGTATAGTGGAAGAAGGAAAAATGAAGGTCTTTGGGTCGATAGCTTTGCGTGTAAGCTTAGATTTATGATTGAATTGCCGATCCTTTTCCTCAAGCTCCTTCCTCTTCTCGGCGCTTACATTGGTGCAAAATCTCACCTCATGTCCTGGCACTCGCAAAAAGTGTGTCTTCACTTTGTCATGGCCCCTTTCCGATGGTAAGAGCATAGCTTGCATGCCCATGCACGAGCACCTCCCACCACCAACAAGGTGCCCTCCGAAGTCACTTCATCCCACCACGACCATTCCTGCGACTTTTGAGTGTTGCCCGCATGGACAGAGGGATTTAAGAGAAGAAGAGGCCATCGATCGTGAGAGAGAGAGAGAGAGAGAGAGAGAGAGAGAGAGAGAGAGAGAGAGAGAGAGACTTGACTCCTTGAGAGCTTGAGAGCGAGGCTTCACTCCTTGAAAGCAAGGGAGAGAGAGCTTGAGAGCTTGCAGAATAACAGTTGAATTAATGCAACCACAAATAAATCATTGATGCATTCATCCTACCATCATACATATTGAAAATCGACTTCTCAGTGACTGGATTGTTGGAGGAGTCGTCTCTACCTAGTCCACATAATGACTTGCCAGCCTCTTTGGGAGAATCGCCCTTCGAAGAGAGCATTTGCAAGATCAACTCTTGCATGCGTTGGTCTCACAAAGCCTCACGCTTTAGCTCCGTAGTTGCCCTCTTTTCTTTAGCCGCTATGCGTTGAGCTTTGTGTTCACGCTCATGCTCCCTCTCTAGAGCCATTCCTTTCCTTTCAACTACAGCTCATTGAGCTCATTTGACTTCGGCCCACCAAGCCTCTTGCCGTTCAACATCAGTCCATTGAGCCTCCTGCTGTAGCATCATCTCCATCATGGACTTTTACCAAAACTTCCATGGAATTTGTTGCAATCAATAGCATAGATGGGGACAGAGGAGGATTCAGAAACGGTCTTCTTGTAGGGACTTCTTCTCCAACTTCACTCTCATCACCTTCACGCAAAGTCTATATTCCGCTTCTGGTGATGACCATGCACCGAGTGATGAGGTACTTGGGTTCTTGGGTTGAAACCGGCCCATGGTGGGGCGGTAGGCATTGGCTTTCACCCGAAATTCTTTACTTTAGACACACACACACACAGAGCACTTTGCAAAGCTAACCTGTAACGGGAATTAACACTTGAATACACACACGGCTCGGAAGCTAGAATGCTCCGAGCAGACGCCGACAACGTGTAGGCCCCAAAATTGGCGCCCCTTTCAGTATTTCTTTTTTTTTTTGAGAGAGTAAATTACAAAGTAAGGTCCTGGGAATCCTTTACCTATATCACAATAGATACTACCGGATTTGGTAACATAACAGCCCCAAAACTTGCGCGAAATCAATTCCCCTACTGGATCTCACTTCCACTGGCGTATACACTCTGATTCCTGCCCAAAAACAGTAAATTCAGGTCGCTGTATTTACTGGTTTTCGCCCTGTTTCCAGCCCTAAAAAGTCCCCGAACTGTTCTCTGCCAGTGAGGCACGATTCCCAAAGGTTCTGACGTCCGTATGGCTGAAAAACAGTCAATTTTCTGCGCATACACAGTGCTGAATTTGCACCTGTACGTTGAGGTTATGACCCTCACCAGTGTCTGCTTTGGAGTAGCAGCTAGCTACCCCTGTTCCTGCTCAAGGAGGCTCTTGCCTCAGCACAAAAGCATGAACCCACACAACTGACATCAGTCAAATGAAGAGCCCTCTTGTGGGGCATCACATAACTGCACGTAGGGGGCAGAGAGAGAGCAGTGTGTAGTGTGCAGGGCATCACTCCTAGCACCACACTGTACATGGGAGGGAAAGAAAGCACTCCATAGCTCTTAACCTGTGACAGGTTCACAATGAAGCATCCCCCCAGCATAAATCGAGCGCCCCCTCTGTTGCCCTTGACCTGTGATGCATCTGTGAACAAATAGATGCAAAAAGGAAAAGATTTCCATGGTTGCCAAAACCTGCGTATCACTGAAAACGCAGCAAAACAGCCCTGTAAACACGCATCTGATGCCTTCCAATGCTGAAAATGAGCTCCTTGGTCCAAGGTAAAGTCATGGGAAGCTCAAAATAAAGAAAAATGGCTGAAAATCACAATTATCAACCTCCAAAATTGCTCCAAAAAGTCAGTTACGAGTTCTGTTGTCCCAAACTTGGTAAACTGGCCAAAAAGTGCCACTTGGCACTCATGCATGCAATTTCCCGCATTGGGCTTCCCGCTTAAAAATCTCTCAACTGGTGCATCAATTGACTTTGCAGCAGAGTAATAAATGCTCCCATGGTCATACCGAAGGTAATGACGCGAACACATTTCACGGCCCAAAATAGCAGTTCCCTAATTTTTAGGAAATGCTTCCGTTGGGCTCCCACTGGTCATCTGACCATCTATCCTCATTGGGACCGCATCCAAAAGTGCAATGTAGCTCAACTGTCGGATACTTTCCGTTGGTGATCCCACCTTGACTTTATGCATTTATTGAGTTCATTTCCTAGTATCCACCAACTCGCTAAGTGTGACGGGGATACCTACATAATCTTGAACTAAGCCTAGACATCCTTTTACTTCACGAGTTCCAGTGCCGACCAACTTCCCGTCTGCGGGTGAAACTACCGTTCACATTGGCCATACAATGTCCGACCATTTGCAACTTCAAAAAGAGGGTCACAAAAATTAAACTAAAATCATTGGAAAGAAACCAACAACTAAGGTTAGCAATTGCCACGTCCTCGTGACATACCCCCCTCTTGAAATCGCAAACGTCCTCGATTGCATAACATAAATACATGCCATAGATGATCTTGTGTGGTAAGCACCCTTTTATCATCGCATGTATCCACAAGAAAGACTGTCAAAACATATGTACAAATGACTTAATGAGACCTTCATACTTTTGTCAAATTGTACATTGTTGTTGCACTGAATCCATGAGTACATTTGATGTGCTAGCTCTATCATTACCCCTCCTTTGCAGACATTGGGTTGGGGCATACGTAGGCTGTAACCCAAAGGCCTCAAGGTAAAGCTGCAATACATTTGGTGACTCTGACAGTTCATGCTCTTCCATCCACTTTGCATCCATAGGTTGATAGTTCTTGAACTTCACCACATAGCATCTTGCAACCTGTCCCTTAACTTTTACGTGTGCAAAATGCTCTTGCCTCTGCAAACAAGCATAATTCCACAACACTGACGTACCACCCATGACCAAGCAAGCTCAAATTTCAAGATGATTTACCAATGCGTCATAGAATCCAAGCAATCGCCTCATAGAATCGGCAAGCAAAGTGTCACCTGGCAGATCCATATCACTCCCGCAGGAGACCTAGTGGCCAATCTACTACCGTGAGACCTCTCCCTATCTCATCTTGGTTCATACTTGCAAACCCTAAAAACGCAGCCGAAAATCAGCCCTAATTTGACCACCTTTTGGCGAGGCGAACATACGGAATTTCCTGTCGATCCTGTGCAGAGGAACCCTCTTCCATAATACCCTTCACTTTGTCGGCCATAATGTAATCCCGCATTCCTGTACTCTGTCTCTTTACCCAAAACAACCGAAGCTCACTTCTTGAGGAAAAAGTGATTCTATCCTGGCAATCGAACCTTGAAACCGGCCCGTGGTGGGGCGGTAGGCGTTGGCTTTCACCCGAAATTCTTTACTTTAGACACACGCACAGAGCACTTTGCAAAGAAAACCTGCGACGGTAATTAACACTTGAATACAGACACGGCTTGGAAGCTAGAATGCCCCGAGCAGACGCCGACAACGGTGAGGCGGTAGGCTTTGGCTTTCACCCGAAATACTTTACTTTAGACACACACACAAAGCACTTTGCAAAGAAAACCTGCGACGGGAATTACACTTGAATACACACATGGCTCGGAAGCTAGAATGCCCCGAGCAGACGCCGACAACCTGTAGGCCCCAAAATTGGCCATACAATGTCCGACCATTTGCAACTTCAAAAAGAGGGTCTCAAAAATTAAACAAAAATCATTGGAAAGAAACCAACAACTAAGGTTAGCAATTGACACGTCCTCGTGACATGGGTACTCCGGGTTCTTGGGGTAGTTGGGGTTTTTGATGCTTGCAATCTACGTTTGACGAGGCTTCTCTCTTACCCAAGTTCATCTCCTTCTTACAGGTGCACCCCTTGGCGGCCTTGCGCTCACACCAAGTTCACCTTTTTCCACCCCATGTTACTTGGTCTGCTATAATGTGCAAGGTCCGTTCTCAATGAGAACAAAAGAGGAACGAGGGGAGGATGGGCAAGCCCTTCTTTTCTGGTTTACCTACCACTCTTCAAAAACCCCAAATTGGAGAGATTGACACACCCAAGTGGTCTTTGATTAACGGCCCCTAAGACCAGCGATGAAGATGGGAGTGCGTCCAATGTGCAATGGACTAGGGGTGGAGGGGCTAATATCTAAAAGCAACACGTACTAGTCCGGGGCAAGGACACGAGAATTCTTTAGGTTCTTTTCTTGAGTGATGATACCGAAAACATTAACGTAGAGCTCTGATACCAATGTAACGTGCAGCGAAAGTGATTTACGGAGATAAACTCAGGATGAGTGCTAAGTGCATACTCAAAGTTCCTTTTACTTCATGAGAGAGATTTGCAATAGGCTAGATAGAGAAGAGAGAAATACTATGAGTGAAGGTTCTGTGAATGATACATACATACATCTATATATATATATATATATATATATATATATATATATATAAGAGAGAGAGGGAGGGGGGGGACTAACACCGGATAGGGTCCCACCCCCTTCTCTATCACTAGAGAGGTATTTGCTTACGATTGCACAACTGCTAATACAATGGTCCTAGATGCTATTGAGATCTGGCTGTAGATGCTAAGATCTCCGAGGCTGAAGGCTGAAAATGCAAAACTATAGGGATGCTAACGGGAATTTGCAAACTCAACGAGGCTATGGACTGATTTGGTATGGCTGATGTCGGCCCGTAGGGCGGTAGACTTTGGCTATCACCGGAAACTTTATTTTAGACTTTAGGACACAGAGGAACTTTGTAAATAAAACCTGTAACCGGAATTGACACTTCACACACACACACGGTTTGGGAGCTAGAGCGCTCCAAGCAATAAGCCAGCAACCTGTTGGCGCCAAAGACTCGTGCCCCTTTTGATATTTCTTTATTCTTAATGCAAAGAAACGATCCAATCACTTTTACCTAACTCCCACCAAGCTGTCCGGACCTGTCCATGGTTGTAATCGCAGGTTTTTGACCCAATTTCGCCAATATAACAACGCAAAATCCCTGTAGGTCAAAAGTACACGCCTAGGACGCTTTTCCCCACATTCTGCAAGCTTTACGGTGAGCTGCAGGTCAATTTCAGCGTGCTGTAATTTTCTGTTTTGCCATTGTTAGGTGCCTACTGCCCTATACACACATCCCAAGGCCTTTCCGAGGCTCCCATGGTGATTCCCTACAGTTTAGGTGTGAAACCCTAAGCCTGCAGAAAAATACAGCAAACTGTAATTCTCTGTTTTGGACGGTTCCGAGCGGAGCGACCACGCCTACACTTGTCTCACGTGCTCCCGTACGCAATGGAACAGTTCCCCTTTGAAACGGACGATTTTTCACACGAGAAAACTCGCGATCCTTTGCGGTGGAACTGTGGGTTCCTGTGGGGGATTAGCAATTAGCTATAATCTAGTTCCTCATCAGAAGGCTCTTGCCTTGGCAAACGTGCATAAAGTTTAAACCCTCAGAACTGTACATGGTCGACTGAATAGCCCATCTAGTGGGCCATTACCATATGTACCAAAGGGGAGAGAGATACGCAAGAGCCAGTTATCGTGTTGCATGAGACAAGGAAGAAGGGGAGCTTTCCATTAAAGCTGTGATCACCTACACCCACACACTGTAAAGCACTTAATGAGCCAAAATCAGCCTCCCCTCTTGAAATGGGCGCCCCTTCTTCATGCAGGCTGGGAAAGTCAGCCTGGAGCCACCATGTGTCCCTTATGCCTCTTTTGAGTTAATTTCCTAGAACCCATCGACTTATAAGTGTAGCGAGGGGGCCTAAATGACTTTGAACTGAGCCTAGACACCCTTTTACTGCTCCGATTCCAGTGTTGCCTAGCCCGACCATCTCGTGGCGACCTGCCCTTCCCGATTGCGCGTGAAACTCTCGGCCGTCGACCGTTTCACACTGGCTATACAATGTCCAGACATTTGCAACTTCAAAAAGAGGGTCCCAAAAATCAAACAAAAATCATCAGAAAGAAACCAACAACTAAGGTTAGCAGTTGCCACGTCCTCGTGACAGTAATTAGCCATTGCCACGTCACAAGCAGATGAGCTGAAAATTGAGAACATTGATGATGAGGGGTGAAATTTGCAAGCAATAAAGCTAACGGGTGGTAGAAAACTGCGAAACCGATTTGTTGCAGAAACTCTAGGCTGATCAACAAGAGAATGCTGAAAAACGCTAGTGGAACCGTGTGTTGGAGAGATGACCCTATATAGGTAAAAGGGTTGGGTCAAGCAAATGAATGCAAGAGCCACACAACCTTTGATATGCTTGCTAATATGTCAATTATTGATAAGTTAAAAACCTATTAATAAGACATGCTTCCTATGCAGATACTACCTAGGCTTGGTATCGATGCTTCTATATGGGAGAACTTCCAATGCCTACATCTAGCAGACACTGGCTATGCTCATGTGCAATCAGAGGGTATGCAACTACGCTAAAGTGCTTGGACATGCAGGGTCCTGTGTACAGGCTGAGAAGGGTGCCACAACACTTCCTAGGCTGCCCTAAACCCCAGAAGTAGGAGATACAGGTTGTCCACATGCACATAGGGTTACATGTGTACATGATGGGTGATATTCTCTCAGGATGTGTTCCAAACAAATGAAGATCAATACCAGTTTGCACTCTAGTCCCAATGAAGTTTCTTAAGATAAAGTTTGTAATTAACCATTCTATATGGCTGTTGGTGCAGTTCCTTCGTTCTTCGTCATTATACAGTTGATTTCTTGATTGTCCGCTTTCTCTAGGCTTCCTGTAGCAGCTTGGAGATTCAAGCATGAGGTCTTTACCCTTAGTTTTGATGCATTCTCTTGGAGCGGTCAGCAGCGGTAGCTTTTGCAAATGCTGGTTGAGCGACTTGTCCATTGGTTGAGTTGAGGAGATTCTTGTTAGAGTTGGAATTACGCTCAGCAGACAACGTTTTACTTCACAGACGTCTTCCGCAGTAGCAGTTGATTCGTACGCTGCAAGATACTTTTCGATTGTGAAGATCTGTTGTTTTCCTTTCCAAGAGCTAAGAGGGAGTGTTAAAACTTAAGAGTTATGGCATCTCTCTGGATTCGTCCAGTCAGTCCCGCTTTCTCCCAAGGAGAGATGACGGGGAGTGAGGGCTGTTTTGTGGTTGTGCCCGGCTAAAGTGAGGTAGTTTTTTCATGCCCATGTTTGGCTCGGGGTTTTTGGTTCTTTCCATGGCCAGTAGGCTCCTGCACGCTGGGAGTATTTTTCCCAGCCTTGCCTTTCCCCCCCCTTGGCCCTACTGTTTGTCTGGTGCCCTGTTACTCTATTTTCCCTATTTACTAGTCGTGAGGGCTGGTAAACAGCTGGCCAACCTGCACGTGGGCAGAGGTATTTGGGCGGGGGGGGGGGGGGGGGGGTAATCATAGGGTCTAGGGTGCCCCTAGTGAGCAGTATGTAAGACTTTGCAAGTTCTTCTTGCCATTGCATTTGAGAGTCCCATTTTTGGGGTCGTTCTAAAGGGTCTAGGAAGATCACTTTCTCAAATCATCATGATACGACGACTTTAAAACGGAAGCTGCTCTGGCTAAGCCTTATTGGTGACTACGAACTCTTGTAGTCATGTTGTTGTGCAGTAAGGAATACCTACAAGCGCATGGACTGTGATGGTCCATGGCCACCACTCTCTAATACGGGCCCTCTAGTTCCATGTCTATGATTTTGGTATCCCTGACTCTCCGCAGCATGGCGTATTCCTTCCAATTTCGTCTCTTTTGACTGGCTTGGATCTCAGAGTTTGCTGCAGAAGGTACACCAGCATAGGGTTATTCAGACAGCTATGCTTTGCATTCATAAATTCACTGAAAATATTAAACGAATACGTTAGACAAAGTGGGCATCTATAATTTCAATCGATCCATATTGATAGCCTCCTTAAAATCCTATTGGACAACTAGCCCCTACTAGTAGTTGCTTGTATGCAGTGTTGGTTAAGAATACTTTGTAATTAATATCAAAAGCAGGTGGATAAGAGGAAACTAAACTCCCAAGTGATGCTGCCTTGGAGGATAAAGCTTATATCACGCACATGCATGTACCATGAAACCAAGCTTCAAACAACCCAATGAACACCAAGCCTTCCTATGGCCAGGTGAAATCTGAAGATGTTAAGGCACGTGCATTACACTGACCAGATTATTCACAGCAATTCCATCTACAAGTGGGCTTTTCAGCTTGGGTGCATCAGAAGAAACACGAACCCCACCATTGAAGCCACCAAGAAGCCGCCTTGCAGAACCATCTGCAGCATCTGAATTTCGAGGCAGTTGATGGACATCCAACCCTGCACTCCCCAAAAGATCAAAGGACACGCTCATTAAATTTACTGAAACTAAAGGATTATATGAACCAGATAATTTTTTAGAAACAAAAAACAGTAGAGTATCAGACCAGGCGGCAGGTCAGGGACAGCAGTTGGCACCATGCCATTACTAGGGCCTGCTGCTCCAATCTAACAACAAACAACAAACAGAGTCTTATGGATATCAACCTATCATTCAAGATGAGTAAGGATTTTTATTTTTTTTAATTCTCAAATTGAGATAGCAAGTTTGACAAGAAAAAGGTACATGTGTGTGTGTCTATAGGAGGAACATACACACTTTGTGACCATTTTCAGGTATGTCAAAGATGACCAGTATACAATTCACAATGAGTGTGTGCATTCACATGCTCACAGGCCATTGTGCACGCTTGCCTGCTTGGAGTGAGATGTGTACACGCAGTTGCAGCTAAAAGTGCACAACTTGAGTGCAATCCTTGGTGGGCTCACAAATGCCATAGGGTGGAAGTATTTGTGGCTTTTGTAGATGTTAAACCAACAATGGCAATCAGAAGATCAGTGAAGCAAGAAATATGGCTTACAAATCTTTGTGGAGTACTGGTAATCTGCGATTGTTGATATTTGAGAATGGTCCAATCAAACACATAATCAAACTGAAACCCTGTCATTTCCAAAGGCAAGACTTAATTCTGCGACTAAAAAAGTTAAATAAGCCGTACTCAATAACATCCTTAGAGAAACCCCTGTTTGAGGCATCAGTTTACAAATGTTCACATGTTTCAGTCAACAAACAAACTGGGTGTGATACGGATCTATATGAAGTAAAGTTCGATAGAAAGGTTGCATCCATCTCTTTCTTCCACTCCTTCACTTCATCCTCAAGTGTTGATATCTACTTGTTGGTGATTGAGAGTTTCATGTTGAGAGGGAAGCGGGCTTTAGCCACTGGGGAGGCCATGTGAAAGGTGTCAATGGGTGGGCCCTGGAGGGAGACCATGTCAATGGGCAGCCGATTGGAGCGAGACCATGGCGTGGAAGCGGGAGGGGTTGGTGGGTGGCGCGAGGGTGGCGTGAAGAGAGAGAGAGAGAGAGAGAGAGAGAGAGAGAGAGAGAGAGAGAGTCTCTTAAAGCACTGCTTCTCTTTCCTTATTGTTTGCAATACCCGGCATTGGTGGATTGCCGGGTTTATTCTATTGCTATGATGAAATGGTCATTCAAACATGTGGATGACCTATTTTCTATTATGGGACAGATTGTTCTTCGAATTTATTGGAACAAAGGTTGGGAAGATTTTCCTTAGAAGTGTCTCGTAGTTAAAGCTAAGATGATGGAAAGAGGAGAAGAGGAAACTATGCGAAAGGATTTCTCGCATTGAAGAGCAAGCGGCTTCACAAGAAGCCACGATCCGAACTCTCCAAGGTGAATTTCTTGCAGCAAAAAGTGGGCGGCTAGAAGAAGGCGAAATTCGGGCATCCATGATGGAAGAATTGAATACCATGAGAGAAGAAATACGGGTTATCAAGGAAGATGAGGAGAAGAAGTCATGGGCTGCGCTCATCTCCGCAACACAAAAGAAAGTAGAGGCCGAAAAATGGATTGAGGTCGCCAAGAAAGGGAAAGGTAAGGAAGCTCCTTGTACACCCACTCTTATTAACATGACCCTTGAAAAAGAACAAAGGAGGAGGATGCGAGCTCTACATGTGAGGGTAACCGGCCTCAAGGACATAAACAATGTGGAAAAAGAGTCACAAGCCTCACATCCATGATGGGGGTGGACAAGCCTTCACACACAAAGGCATGGAGAGTGGGCAAGACGAGTGATGGCCCAGGAGAATCTTCAAAAGGGAGAGCTCTCGTACTACGCTTCCCCTCCTAGGAAGAGAAGAAGGAATTCATGAAAAAGAGGCCTACTCTCAAGAAGGCAGATATTTTTCTCGGTGATGATCTCACTCTCTCACAGCTTGTGCATATGAGAGAGGTTACGCCAGTGCTTACGATAGCAAGGGAGAAGGGAAAGACCGCCTTTTATAGAGATGGTCGGGTGGTGATTGTAGAGTGGCGCTCTACATGACGGTGTGAGACCTATGGGACCACATTGAAGATGGCTACTTGAAATTGTAATGGATCTATGAGGTTGGGCGTTGGTGCCTTTGAGGACCACATTGAAGATGGCTACTTGGAATTGTAATGGATCTATGAGGTTGGGCGTTGGAATTGTAATGGATCTATGAGGTTGGGCGTTGGTGCCTTTGAGGACAATTTCAGAGAAAGGGACATTTTTTTCTTCTCAGAGACTCATCATGTCCCTGGACAGCTTATGCCACATGTAGTGGGATACAGATGGGAGAGCCCCACAGGAGATCTAAGCATGGGAGTAGAGGTTTAGGAGAAGTAGCAGTGCTATTTAGGGAGGAGTTACAACCACGGCCCACTACTACATATTGTACCGAGAGATGATCATGCTAGATACCTGTGGGTGAGGCTAAGAGTTGACGTAGGGCGATTTCTATACATTGCCATATATTACTTCCCCCCCAGTACGTCAGTATATATTGCACCCAGAGGACAATAGCCTTTTGCTATATATTAGATGATGATATATGGGTGTTTTCTAGGGATGGTGATATCATCCTTCTAGGGGACTTCAATGCCCGAACAGGCAACCCTCAGACAGTCCTCTACGACACTTCAGATGAGATGCTTAGAGAGCTGGATGTGGGTGACTTGGGGCTTGACAGATGCTCACATGACAGAGAGCAGATGAAGTATGGGAGATACCTCATGGAGATGACGACCACGCATGGGTTAGCCATACTTAATGGCTTATAGCGATTGCCTAGAGCAACCGGTTTCACATGCTTTCCACACACACACAAGGCCAGTACAGTGGACTATGTTATGGCACAGCCGAGCTTTATTCCTTGTATTCAGGATTTCGTAGTGGGAGCCAAACCAATGGGTGTAGCAGTGGATCATGCTCTTTTGACATTGCCTAGAGCCACATGCTTTCCACACAGACACAAGGCCAGTACAGTGGACTATGTTATGGCACAGCCGAGCTTTATTCCTTGTATTCAGGATTTCATAGTGGGAGCCAAACCAGTGGGTGTAGCAGTGGATCATGCTCTTTTGACATTGTCCGTTTCATTTCAGTATAGTACAGCCTAGACATCAGGAGGCATGTCACATACCTGTTATACATTTACACCAAAGACCGACTCGGTTTATACAGAGATCTATAGCCGCCTATACACAGCTAGTCTTGGCCTCTCAGTGGAGGAGTGCACCACTTTATTGACTGAGACACTGCATGGTCCAGCATCAGAGGCATACCCACACACTCAGCTGTTGGGTTAAAGACCTAAATAACCCCTTTATGTACATTTTTTATACTTTGTCTAGCACATTTTTTAAAGTCACTTATAATAAAAGTGGCAAAGCCCAAAACTCAATAAGTGAGTTTTCCCCAAATCATACTCTCTCTCTCTCTCTCTCTCTCTCTCTCTCTCTCTCTCTCTCTGTTTTTGATCTGTAGCGCTATAGCTCTCCTGCACTCACGCTTGGCTACATCCAGCCTAGACCTGCACTCTTTCACCTCGGGCATCTCCCGGTAACCTCTCCTTCACGCTTTCAACTGGTATCAGAGCCCTAGGGTCCGAAACAAGACCTGCGCAAGCTGTATTCCTTTTCCGCGACGATTTTCACTTCCATCGCAAAGTCCCTTGCTTCCAGGGTCAAGAAGATCACCGAAACTGCCGAAACTGGTTGTTTTTAGGTCAAAACAGGTAATTTACAGGTTATTATAGGTTATAACAGCAATACGCAAGTGTACCAAATTTATGGGATTACATGTATTGATGTTTAGTGAAAGAATTTGACTAAAAAGCTGTGTATAGGTGATTTAAATCGCATTTTCAGCTGAAATTTCAGATTTGGACAGTTTCATGTAAAGAAATTGTGGTCTTTTGTATGCAAAGTCTTGTGGTTGCTCCTATTTGCTTAAATTTTCAGCCTATTGTATCTTGTGGCTGCTACCTCTTCCGCATCTGACACTAAAAATTTAATGGAAATCAAATGGTTTGATGGTCACGGCTTCGACCTTTGGCAAGAATGCATGCAAGTTATCCTTTTCTTAAAGGATTGTGAAGATGCATTGAAAGAGAATAAGCCGCAAGGTTTGTTTGACTAGTGGGTCAGATTGAATAAGAAGGCCATGGCCTACATCAAAATGGCTATCAATGATGACATTTTGACGGACATCAAGCGTTTGGACACTGCTTATTCTATATGGCAGTCCAATTATGAGAACACCACGCCTGTGAATCAGGTGCATTTGATGCGAAAGTTGGTGAATATGCAGCTTGATGACTCAAAGTCAGCTTCTGAGCATTTGAGTGCTTTTACAGGTGTGTTGAGTCAGTTGTAGAACAATGGGCTTCAGCAATTTGATGATAAGCTGAAAGCTATTTTCTTGCTTATGACATTGCCACATACTTGGTAAACATTGGTTGTCTCCTTGAGGAACACTCCCAGCCTCATGTATGATGCAATGAAGGGATTAGACACAAGTCTAGTGGGGAAGGTGGCAGTTCTGCCTACAAGGCAAGAGGTAGAAATCAAAAGCGTGATGTAGGCTATAGGACTCAAAATAGAAGTAAGAGCAAGACAAAGGATAAGAATGTCACTTGCTATCAATGTGACAGAAAGGGTCACAAGAAACCCGATTGCAGGTATTTCAAGAAAGACCAGGATAGGAAGAAGGAAGCGCAAGAGAAGAAGAAGAAAGATGAGAAGAAAGGGGGGAAATCAGTAAGTGATTCCTCTAAGGATGCTGAAAATGCAAATGTATCCTCTAGTGTGGTCATTGAGGAGTTGTCAAACGTTGAGGAGATCTTTGTTGCGGCTTCATGCCCCTCCGATTTGGTGATCGCTAATGCAAAAGACATGCTTATCTCAAAGAAACAAGTCATTGATGCGTTGCTTAGTACTAATGATGGCCTATCCTAGTCTTCGATAGTAGATTCTAGTGCTTCTTTCCATGTGACTCCATCTTTGGAGTGTTTTGCTACATATGCTGCACGCAATTATGGCAAGGTGTGCCTTGGTGATAATTTTGCTTGCAATATTGAGGGAATGGGTACCATGCGCTTGGCTCTTAACAATGGTCAAGAGCTTTTATTGAATGATGTCAGGTTTGTACCAGTCATTAAGAAAAGTTTGCTATCAGTTGGCCAATTAGATGCGCATGGTTTTACTACCATCTTTGTTGGGGGTTCATGGAAGTTGCTTAAGGGCTCTATGCTTGTTGCAAAAGGGTCTAAAAGAGGTACTTTGTACTATCTTCGATGCAAAGCTTTGCCTGGCAAGTTTCTTGTTGTTGCCGAAGTTGCTTCACATACGGAATTGTGGCATAAGAGACTTGGCCATATGACCCAAAGGGGTATTGATGTGCTTTCCTCTTTGAAGAGGGTTGAACTAAAAGGCAGAAACTTGAATTTTTGTAACGATTATCTTTATGGAAAGCAAAAGAAACCTTCTTATTACTCTGGTGTCTCTCGCAAAGCTAATCCTCTCGATCTTATTCACTCCGACATATGCACTATGCCTATTAAGTCTTTTGGTGGTGAATTGTATTTTGTTACATTTATCGATGACTGTACTAGGAAAGGATGGGTGTATTTGCTAAAAAGTAAGAGTTTAATGCTTTTAAAAAGTTTCATGCTTTTGTCACTACTCAAAAGAGTGCTAAGCTTAAATGTCTCAAGTCAAACTATGGAGGAGAATATGTATATGCTGAATTTCAACGTTTTTGTGATGATAATGGGATCAAAAGGGAGTTGGCAGCCCCTTATAATCCGTCTTTTAATGGTGTGGCTGAGAGGTACAACCGTAGTTTATGTGAGAGAGTGCGTTGCATGTTGTCCATCGCTAATCTTTTCCAAGAGTTTTGAGGAGAGGCATTAAAAACTGCATTTCATATTTGCAACCGCTCTTCGAATAGTACTATGAAAAATGACATTCCAAAGGAGGTTTGATCTGGCAAACCCGCCTCTTATGATCATTTGAGAGTATTTGGTTGCGAAGCTTTTGTTCATGTACATAATGATTTGAGAACAAAGCTTGATATTAAGTCCATTAAGGGAGTCTTCCTACGTTATGGGAAAGAAGGTGAAATGGGCTATAGAGTGTGGTTACCACAATTTAGAAAGGTAATTCGCAGCCGAGATGTAGTGTTCAAAGAGGCAAAATTGCTTACGAATGCTACAAAATTTGATTATGACAAGAAAACAGTCAGATTTCAACCTTTCGTGCCACCCATTGATGTTGAAAACGAGCCTCATGATGCATAACCGCAAGCTGAAATTGATAATCAGCCGATTAACCTTGAGCCAGAAGAGGTAGGACATGATATTGATGCTCCTAATGTGGATGGACAGACTCAAATTGGCTGAAAATGATTTTCAGCAGTATGATAGAGCTGAAAATGAGTTGCCTATGATGGAGAACCGTTGCGTGAGAATGTAGATCATTGGGTACGCAAGTCAACTCGTTTGAGAAGGCAACCGTAGAGATTTAATCCCTCTTTGCATCATGTAATGTTGTCAGATGAGGGTGAACCTCTTACTTATAAAGAGGCTAAGTCATGCGAGTCAAGCAGTAAATGGGAGCTTACAATGCAAGAGGAAATGAAACCCTTGTATGCAAATGATACTTGGGATCTTGTGCCATTGCCTAAAGGGAGAAAGGCTCTTCCTAACAAATGGGTGTACAAGATTGAGATCGTGGATGAAAAACCCAAGTACAAGGCAAGATTGGTTGCAAAAGGATATGCACAAAAAGAAGGAATTGATTTTCAAGAAACCTTTCCCCCTGTTGTAAAGCTTACAACGTTACGTGTCATTTTTGCTCTCGTTGCGGTGCCCGACTTGGAATTGAATCAAATGGATGTAAAGACAGCGTTTTTGCATGGTGATTTTTATTTTTTTTTTGAGAAAAAGATCCTTCTATTAGTTAATGAAAATTGCCCATAAGGCTACAACCACCTCTGCAAGAGAGGGCTACAACAATCATGATGGGGAGACTCTCCCAATGAAAAAACAGCATATGTACAATGAGGCTAAATCAAGAAATGGGAGGAGGGAAGAGCCACACAAGTGGACACTAGTTCCACCTGAGCACACCCTAGATCATGGTGAAGAAAGGCCCAGGACGCCAGAGTCGAAGGAAAGCCTCTCTGCGTTCCTGCGTGCGGTCAAAGCTGCCCTGAAGTCTCTTAAACTGTCCTCTGAGAGTATGGATCAGCTCTAGCCAAAGATCCCGAATAGTCTCTGCTGGCGGTACACGACGAGCCTCGAAGATGCCGAAGCAACGGGCCCGCCAGATGAACCAGAGTGTCAAGCCATTAATGAGCTCCCAACACTCCTCTCTCTCACTGCACCACTCTTGTGGAGTAAGCTTTGTAGCACGCTGGAGTGTAGGTCGACTCCCCTGCATCACTATCATCCTGCTCGTGGAGGATAGCTCAAACTGAAGTGCCGGGCCCGTGAGAGTAGACCAAGCAGCTGCTCCCCATGTGTACTGCTGAGTTGTGGAAAGAGCTGGCATCAATTGAAGAACACAAAGCCACACCTGTTGTGCCAAAGGAGGGTCTCAAAGACAGTGACGCTGACTCTCCACAAGATGGTCACAAGCTGCACAAGCAGCCGAGAGACCACTATGTACAAGCCAGCTCCCAACTGCTGTAGCTCGGTGTGCAACCAGCCACTGGAACGAAGTGGCTCGCCTCGGCTGTCTGGAGTCCCACAACCTCTCCCAAAAAGCTACCACGAACTCAGCTGTGAGACCCTCCTCCTGCCAATGAGGTGCTGCAGCACGGCGAGCCTCTCTCTGCGCTGCCAGTATGTGACGTCCTAGTCGAACAGTGTATTGAAAGAAAGGGACACCTGGATGGTCTGTTGAGGAGAAAGGGTCTCCAGGATCCCACTGTACTCGTGTTAGTGGACAGCTCTCCCAAACCCACAGTCTCCACTGGCCAGTCTCAAGAGCTACTCGGTCTGGATCTATGACACAAGTCCTCCAACCGATGCCCACCACTCGGATCCTCTGAAAACAACACTCTGCCACCTATGGAGCCTCTATTGCAACTCTGTGTAAACGTCCCTCACCCTGTAGCTCGAAAGAAAGGGAGGGTATGGTCTCTGAGCAAGCCCAACTGAGATGAGAACCTCCAGTCGCGTGAAGGCTCCCATCCATCTGGGCGCTGCTGACTCAAGAGGTGTGAACCACTCAGCTGGTACTGTCTCTGAGATGTCTTGACACATGCTCTCCTCGAATCTAAATGCCCTGAAGCTCCTCTGACAAGCGTGAAAACTGTAGCCAGTCACCTAAAGAGCGTGTTGGACCCTCTGACAAGCATGAAAACTGTAGCCAGTCACCTAAAGAGCGTGTTGGACCCTCTGCCATGGGACCCCAGGAAACATGAGGCCGACTACCAACCAAGTGGCCTCTCCGAGTGCTAACCATGGGGTTCCCAACAAGGGGCTGTCTCAGGTGCTCCTCCGTACAAGTAGGCTGACGCTGCTCCAGGCCTCTCCGCAGTTGCTCCCAAGATCGCAGCAGACTCACAGCGAAGCGGTCCTCCAGTCTCCTGCTCAAGCCAACTCTGCAGATCTCTGTGAAAATCCATCTAGTTGAGGGTCGCGAGGGGCCTCGAGCCTGAGGCACCCTAGCACTAAGTTGCTGAAGCAAGAACTCCTTCCAGGGCTCCTCACCTGGAAGAAGTCCTCTGACGATAAACTTCCCAAGAAGGGCTCTGCTCTGCTGTGCTGGGTCTATGATCCCCATGAGAACAAGGAAGAGTGATGACCTGCCATGCCACTTTGGCCCGGGCTATCTGAGTGTCACGCCCTGACCAAAGGAAGTTCCTGATCAGCCTCTCTATCTGGTTGATACAAGAACTCGAGAAGATCCAACAAGAAGTGATGTACCACATAGTAGCCAACAACACTTGGTTGGCCACTACAACTCTGTGTGCCAAAGAAAGTCGAGCGGAGCTCCAATGTAACAACTTCCTCTTGACAGACACGAGGAGGGGAGCAATCTGCTGCTTAGGAGACAAGTCCAAACCTACCTGACAGCCCAAGTACCGAACTGCAATCCCTGGGGCTCTCTCTCTCTCTCTCTCTCTCTCTCTCTCTCTCTCTCTCTCTCTCTCTCTCTCTCTCTCTCTCTCCGCAAGAAAAGGGGCTGTATTCTGTGTACATAAGAGACCTCTGGAGATGCACAATGCATAGTTACCTGGAACGAGAACAAGGAACGCGGAACGGGAGGGTCCAGAACAGGATGGGAACGGGGAGGAGAAGAGGGGGCTGGAACGGGAACAGGGACAGAACAGTCGACTAAAGTAAGGCTTGAATTACCTCCATTCAGCTGAGTCCCATATCAACTCCTAAACAACCTCAAAACTGCCCCGAAACCTGCCCTCAAACTGCCTCAAATATGCCCCCCTAACATGCCCAAATCAGCTCCCAAATGCCTACTTTTTTGCCCCAAAATGCCTACTTTTTCTCGTTCCTCCCCGCGTTCGGCCGTTTCGCCACATGTTCTCCCCCGTTCCGGAACACCCTTCTAGTTACACCCCATTTGGGAACGGCATTCCGTTCCCGACTCTGTTTCAGAAATGGAACTCGTCCGGGACGCCGTTTCCGAACGTTTGGGCTGCGTTCCTCCCATTCCCTGTTACACTGGCACAATGGCCTCTCTCTCAGAGGAAGTACAAAAGTGGGCTAACGAGGTGTGAACTATATATACATCAAGGTGGTCTATAGGATGAATGTAAAAGAAACCACTAGGGGCCGCATAATGCCACATGATGTGGCTACGATCTGGACAAAAACGAACAGACGATCTCTCGCATCTATGAAGAAAAACGCATCGACGCTCCTTCGCTGCCTAGGAGGAGCCAGCTAAAGAGTCCCACTGACTCCAAAGAGTATGCAGTAGCTTTGTCCAAATGGCTGTCAAAACGGTGGACATAGGGGAGGATTGAGAGCCCAAAATGTGGGTGCAGCAAGCCTTCCACATGGTCCAAAGTGTTATGCTACATATCGTGGTGAAAACTACGTCGCGGAGGTAGAAATCCAATTCATGACTTGCATCCAATATCATATGGATTCTGTAGAGTGCTTGGTCAATATCCTAAGGGAGTGAGTAAGAAGGCCGGATCTCACGGCAAGCCCTGAAAAAAGATATGTGACCCCAAAAATTGCAAAAGCCATGCAACTGCCCCTACGTCAAACTGCCATCCACACTGGCTACGCCTATGGACAAACCCAAAAACAGTGCCTCAAGGACTCAAGCTCCAAAATGCAGCCTGACAAGTCGAATCATGACCAGTGACTGTCGACCAAGTGCCTACAGGCAATCCAGTATCTGCTATCATCCACATGAAAAAGTATATCCTATGGTTGATCCTGAGGATCCAAATGCAGGACCAAAACTGTCGCTGGAAAGCTGGGGGATGCGTTGATCTTGCCACACCTCCGACTGGCGTGGACGAAGAGGTGGATTATGTCCAGGTGAAGGGTGTGTGGGCAGTTGTCCTGATGCCCAGTGCAGGTGTTGTGGCAGCCATAGAGCAAGAACTGACCAAAGGGTGGAAGTCGAAGAAGTTTAAGCCCCTCTCTCTCTCTCTCTCTCTCTCTCTCTCTCTCTCTCTCTCTCTCTCTCATTCATTCACACACAAACACACACACACACACACGCACGCACACACGCACACAAGAAAGGAGGCTATATCTTGTGTACAACAGAGACCTTTGGAGATGCCTAATGGCATGTAATCCAAAAGAAGTACAAAAGCTGGATACCAAAGTAAGGGCTATGTGAGCATCAAGGTGGCCTATATGATGGATGTAGAATGAACCACTGGGGAGGGGCATAATGCCATTTGATATGGCCATGGTCTTGATTGAAAAGAACTGAAAATCTTATCCATGTGTGAAGAAAGCAGTGTCTATGCTGCACCGCTACCCTGCTGTAGCCTCTTGAAGTATCTCGATGACTACGAAGAGCATGTTGGTGCTCAGTCCAAATAGCCATAAAAGTGGTGTATGTAGGGGAAGACTCTAAGCCCAACTCGTGATCTGCATCTGGAATCATTTGTAGAATGCCTTGTCTATATCCTAAGGAAGTAAGAAGGAAGAATGGATCTTTTGGCAAGCTTGGAAAAAGGTGTGTTGACCCTTGAAAGCGCAAAAGCCTTGCAACCGCCCCCCACGCCAACCATGATGTATGCCCACTCTAATTAGCAAACAACAAACTACCCTCCACACATTGGCTGAGGATATGGACAATAGGTAGCCTACAACTCTTCTCTTTATTTTTGAATAGAGCCTCAACACTTGTGCCTTTTATGTATTTCTACACACTCGATTTTTTATAGTCATGTTGTTCTTTGATAGAAATAGAATATGTTGAGCTTCTAGCAACTTGTCTCTCATTTGATGCAAATCTGTGAGCATTACACAAGTTTCGATCTAAAAGCAGTATTTTATTGTTTGCCATATTCTTGTGTCATATCATGTCATGTGTTTCAAACCCAACAACTACTAACACTAGCTCTTTTAACTCCACCAGCAAAAAAGGTTCATCTATAGCAATCAAGCCAATGTCATGTGTTTCAATCCTGACAGCAATATTAAACTAGCTCTTTTGACCTCGCCAACAGAAAATCCTCTATAGCAATCAAGCCAATGTCATGTGTTTCAATCCTGACAACGATATTAAACTAGCTCCTTTAACTCTGCCAACGACACCAAATCCTCTATAGCAATCAAGCCCTATTCTATATATATACCTAGATGAATCCAGGATGAGCCTTATCCTATCCCTATACAATGACTAGGAGTATTAAATATTAACTTGCCATGCTTAGGTCGTAGGCATTAGTAAACATATATAGTAGGGCATATCCTATCCAAGCGAGCTTGCTTCTTCCTACAAATTATTCGGACCCATGTGTTGGAGTTCAAGTTATCGATGTTTCAGCCAATGGGTTGGAGTTCAATGCACATGCATCTGGCAAGAAACCAATCAGACGTATCTAAAACACTATGGATGAGTCCACCAATCCATTATTGTTGGCCAGATTATGGACAGGATGTGTTTCAAAGTTCATTATCTTGATAAGTTTGGACGTGATGTGTTCCCAGTACACAAATGGAGATTTTTTGGGCGTAGTGTGGTCGACAATTCAATTTTCCATGAGGCATGCTCAAAATGGCATTCTTCTAAGGTCTAAAGATTGGTGAAAGCATAACCGAGGTGTATCCAATGGAGTGTACTGTTGTTGGCACGTCCATGGTAGCTTCTTCATCAACTGGGTCTTCCTATATATGTCCACTATGAGTTGTAGAGGGGGTGTTGAAGTTATAGAATCTCAAATGAATAGCCCAATGTGATCCCAATATTTATTTTGGCTTTAGGTATTTATTTTACTTATTTGTCAAAGTCTAGGTAGGGCAATTTGCTAAGGTGAGTATATAAGCACCACCTTGCCCCGATTGTATCATCATTAATTCATTGCCAAGGTTGGTTGATTCAGAAGTATCTCTCTCTCGTGTATTCTCCCCATTGCTCTACGCTTCCGAATCGTCGACTTTGACCTGCGGGGGAGGGGGGGGGGGGGGGGGGGGGGGGGGGGGGGAGATATATGTCTTAATTACTTAGACAACCCTGACGTGCTATCATGCAATTAAGCACACTTCTAAATTTCCTAACATTTTAAAGAAAACTCATCTGACAAAAAAAATTCACAAAACGCACATACATCCACATCATCAAAGCTAACAAACAATGTCAGAAAGGTTTTGTTCTTCCGCCGAACGGTGAGCAGAAAATTCTACCTTCACGAATAAAAAGATCTCGGAAAATCCTTTTTAGATACGCATAATCTGGCTTGTCATCAAAACGTAATGACCTACAGTAATGGAAATAGGATGCAAACTCTGAAGGATACGATTTGCACAGCACCTATGATCAAACACAGAACATTGGGTCATGGTTCTTGTAAAAGCATGTGTCTACAGAGTGGTCTTAGGAAAGGATACAAGACCTCGATGGGAGTTGTCATCTTTTTCTCGCTGATTTTCTCATATTTCTGTTTTTTGGTACCTGCTTTCAGACCTTGCCAGGGTAGACTATAAGGACAACCCAAGACAAACATGAGTAATAGGAAACACACCAAATCCAAACAAAACCTTCTACACAAGTAAGAAATACAACCTTCCCCTCAAAAAGTACATGAGCACGTATCCAAGAGACTCGAGATCATCTCGCCTGCTTTGCTCTACAATCAAAAAAACGACATGAGAAACATCACGATGCTGATTGCACACATTTAGTGCTGTATTTACCGATTCCAATATGCGTATTGATACTAGCATAGCGTGCTGTTCCAGTCAAATTCTTGTTCTCCCTGGATTGCAGAAAATGAAGAATTGAAAACAGGCAATTTCTCCTCACCCTAGAAATTTCATCAAGGAGTCGAGAAACACATGTAAAGTCCTTATTTTGTTGCAATACTCAATACAAAATGCATAGGATTCATTAACAAAACCATCTCTTTCGAAATATCAAAAATAAAGTTATCATCTTGTCCCTCACCTCATTCCATACCATGTTCTATACAGTTTTACAAACCTTCCAACCTGTGCTCAGACTTCATTGCAAAATCATACCTTTCACAAAACACTTCTTGGATCTTCCTCGAGTCTTGAGAACCCCCCACCACCACCCCCCCGGCCCCAAAACACACACACACACACACACAAACACAATACCACAAATTCGAACTCACACCCACGCCTTCACATCCTCAAAACTTGGAGTTTTTCTGGGATTGGGAACATGCCAGGGCTTGACTGCGTGGTTGAAGGAAGATAAACACAGCAAGGGGCTTTGTAAAGCATTGCCTTTCTCGCAAGATTCTAGTAGTGCTGTCAGGCACCTTATCAGCATTTACTCTCAATAAGGTCTTTTTGTGTTTCCTTCCTGATGGTCCCTCTCCTCTATCCATTTCTGATAGACTCATTTTCTTGATCTCCCAATATCCTGATTTAATATCCCTTATTTGAGGAGCGATGCAAAGTACCAAGGTTTTGTCAAAGGTGGCAGCGGAAGATGCAATGAAGACAAGAACTGGCTCGTGATCTGGTGGGTACCTGGACTCCGATCTAGAACACTTGCAATGCCAAACACATGAACAAGGCACACCTATGGAGCAGAGAGATCACTGAGGTAGAGAGAGACAAGACATCTAAGAATGAGAGAGAGAGAGAGAGAGAGAAATGAAATGTAATATTAACGTCTTCAAAAGGCCAAAATGACCTATGAGACCAAAAGGTTACATGTGGTGAATCTAATGCCAGGTCTGGGTACAAAAAGTACAAAGAACTGAAAAGAAAATAGTGGGTAGGGGTGGGGTGGAAGCTGATACAAAGGGAAATACAAAGGGTGAGCTGACACAATGGAGCTCTCTGACAGTCGAGGTATCATATACATATACATCAGTATTCGAGACGGCCCCTATGTCGCGCCAGTATGGTATGGATAAATTCCCCAACATAATAATGTTGCCATCTCTGAAAAACTCCCATATATCATATATATATATATATATATATATATATAGAGAGAGAGAGAGAGAGATCTAAGAAAGGCTCTCCATGCTAATAACAATCTGCTCATACAAGTGACCAAGGGTGGTCCAGCATAGAACTGCCATTCCGAATGGATAGACCCGAGGACACACACAACTGCAACTGCTACTAACACTGCCAACTGCTCCTGCACACGAGACCACTGACACGGTCTCGACATGGACAGCACCGCACAATAAAATGTTCCCCTCGTCATTTTGAAGCTAATGACGTGAACAGATTTCGTGGCCCAAAATAGCAGTTTCTTAAATTTTAGGAGATGCTTCCACTCAACTCTCATTGGTCATCTGACTATCTTTCACCACTGGGAGCACGTCCAAAAATGTAATGTAGCCCAATTCTCAAGTGATTTTCACTCGGTGACCCCACCTTGTCACTGTGTTTCTTATGGAGTTAATTTCCTAGTATCCACCAACTTATTAAGTGCGACGAGGGGATCTAAATGACTTTGAATTGAGCCTAGACACCCTTTTACTACCCAATTCCACTGGTGACCAACTTCCCGTCTACACGTGAAACTATCGTTTCACACTGGCCATACAATGTCCGGCCATTTGCAACTTCAAAAAGAGGGTCTCAAAAATTAAAAGAAAATCATCAAAAAGAAACCAACAACTAAGGTTAGCAGTTGCCACGTCCTCATGACATCCACACTCCAAAAATAACTCCTCAAACTATTGTCATTGTTGGCGAAGGGTCTCGCACCACATGCTCCAGCTCTAAACCTCATCCAAGGGAAGTCAGATGATCAAACACGAAGTGGTTCAAGAGATAGAAGTATCCTCCTCTGCCTGTCAAAGCCAACTCCAACACATGCACTGAAACATATGCACCTGAAATGCTGCATACCGGATAACCAAGAGTCACCCAAAGCCGGAACTGGAACTTCCATTCTTAGACGGAAAATGATAAATCATGGAACATCCTCTGCTTCAAGACGGAAAGAGATCCCCCTAAGTCATCCATAATCCACAATTTGGTACAAGAGTGCAACTGAATCATCCACCTGCTACCCATTGAATAGGTAGCTTTGTCAACAATTCCAAGAAAGACGTGCATTTGCAAAAGGCGAAGCAAATCTGCCAATCCATCTCCTCGAAGAAAACACAGTCATAGAAACCTCCTCCATAAGTGAGGAAGAAGATCCTACTGTTGTCCACACACTTCTCTCTAAAGAAGAAGCTGGAAATGAGTAGCTCCCCCTCTCAATCCAACATCTACATGCTTGCTCCCATTGCGGGAAGGCACGCTAACATGACTCCATCTAGGATAACCAAAGCAATCCAACATTGCTACACATCCTAAAGTCTGCATCAAGTTCCCTCGGTGAAGAGAGGTCGGGGTAATCAAGGGTAAATACAGGGAAGTCGTAGATGAGGATCCAAGGCCACCACATACCCAAAGTTGCCCCAAACTTGGAGAAAACCAGAAAAAAACAGCAAGCTTCTTCTTTCTAAAGCATGTCCAAAACCGCACCGGATCAATCACATCTGATCATCCAGGTGGTCGTATCACCATAGTGCTCTGACACCATGTCAAAGGTGGCAGTGAAAAATGCAACGAAGACAAGAACTGGCTCGTGATCCGGTGCGTACCTCGACTCCGATCTAGAACACCTGCAATGCCAAACACATGAACAACGCACACCTGTGGAGAAGAGAGATCACTGAGGTAGAGAGAAATAGGACATCTGAGAATGAGAGAGAGAGAGAGAGAGAGAGAGAGAGAGAGAGAGAAATGAAATGAAATGAAATGTTATATTAACGTCTTCAAAAGGCCAGAATGACCTATGAGACTAGAAAGTTACAATGTGGTGGATCTCTGATATAAAGTCAGAGAAACAAAAGTGACAAAATAAAATGAAAGAATAAAATGTTATGGAATCCGAAACAGCTAGGTGTGATCTAAGCAACAAGGTGGGATAGCTAAATCACAGATCACAAAAGATCCAGCATCGGTCACTGGCGGATCTCATCAATCTTCTTCATGGTCAATAGCTTGACCGGGGCATCGTGCATGTCGGGCCAGAGTGATCCAAATCCTCTGATGCAACCTCCATCAATGCTGTGTAGTCCTCCACAGTCGTGGGTGTCTGGATCTCCCTAGCTCGGTCGCTCGGTCGATCAGTGTGCCTCTGGTGTGAGGTGGCGAGCTCTCCTGTGGTAGTAGCTCCTCCGAGTGTCCACTGTCTGCTCTAAAAAAGTATGTGATCCGTCTCTGAGACTGGCTGGCCTCTCCCCTCATCAGGCTCTCTGTGTCTGCGCAGCTCGAGCAAAAACAGACCCAAGCATCTCCGATTCTCGTACCGCATGACTCTGAAGAATGGTCCAAAGCCCTCTCTCAACAAGCAGTGGAAGTGGCTGCGTATCTCGTAGTAGACGGGGCAATGGCATGTGTAGTGCAACTCTGTGTCAAGCTCCAGGTCACACAGGAGGCATGTCCTGGCCTCTGCTGGTACTTTGCTGTATCTCCCAGTCTCGATCCGCAGCTGGTGTGAAGATGTGCGTATCTGGCCAATAGTACATCGTATCTCATGAGACAAGTGGGTGTCCATGTATCTGGGTCTCGTCACAAAACCATCCTCCGTAAGCTGTAGAAGATGCTCTCTGTAGAAATCCATCTTCGTGCCCAGCTCCTGTGCTGGCTGTATCTATGTCCTCGTGGTGTCTAGCTGAGTCAGGTCCTGGCGGATGAGCCTGGTGATATCGGACTGTGTGAGAGTCAGAGAGGGTGCATCCAATGAGTATTGGAAGGGGAGCAGTCTGTCTATGCTGAACCCATGCGCCTGAAACCATGATGTCATCTCCCCATACCAGCATGTTGTATCTCCCTGCATGGTTAACTATCGAGAGAACTCAAAGTGCAAGGCGAGCATATATGTTTCTAGGAAGTTCCCACATGCGGTGTATGAAGAAGACCGATCTGGTGAGCGTCTCAACCACTAGTGGCAGGGGTGGTGGGGGGGGGGGGGGGGGGGGGGGGGGGGGGGGTAGTTAGCTCTGCTCGGATAATGGCACGTGGTACTGAGGCCTTGGCTCTGATGAGCCGTGAGATCATAGAGACTAGTGGCTTCTCCATGTCCCCCATCCATCAGTGCGACCTGTCCTCCCATGATGGTCCAATGAAGGTCCCCAAATCTCAGCTCCATAGAGCAATGCAGAAGCCACCAGGGTGTCAAAGAGCCAGAGCTTCGTCCAAGGCTCCTTAAACTGAACATGTGAACACATCCTCTCCAATCTACCCAATGCTGCATGGGCTCTGGTCAATCTAGTCTCTGCTGCTCTTTTCAATGAAAATGTTGGTCCACTCAAAACCACTCCAAGGTAGGTGTAAGCATTTGTATACTCCACTGTGGGGTGGTATTAAATAACATGACCTTGGTTTTACTGACAAACAAACCACTTTCATGGGCAAACCTATGCAAAGCATCCAAGTGACGTTGCATCCCCTCCGGACAGTCGGAGATCAACACAATATCATCAGCATATAACAATAGTGGAATCCATGTTCCTCCCAGTTGTGCACCTCTATCACCATCTCTTTCAATGTAGTCAGAAACCTCATCCACATACATACCAAACAGAGTAGGAGAGAGCGGGCAACCCTCCTTCACCCCAATAGTGGAATGAACTGCTGTAGAGAGAGAGAGAGAGAGAGAGAGAGAGAGAGAGAGAGAGAGAGAGAGAGAGAGAGAGAGAGAGATCTGGGAAAGGCTCTCCATACTAATAACAATCTCCTCATACAAATGACCAAGGGTGGTCCGGCATAGAACTGACATGCCGAATGGATAGACCCGAGGACACATAACTACAATTGCCATTGACACTGTTGACAGCTCCTGCACACGAGACCACTGACATGGTCTCGACATGGACTACACCGATCTGCATCTCCTCCCGCTAACAGGGTGGATCTGGATAGAGAGGAATCAAAGCTCAAGGCTGCCGTCGTATGGCTGCCCTCTAGAGGGAGAAGGAATCCTCTACTCTCCTAGGCCTGCATCAGAGGTGATGTGCCTCTGCATGATATCATCCAGCGTAGGGATGCCCTGAGGAGAAAACGCTAGGCAGGGGTGCCTGCTGCCCACTGACTGACCGCGGTGTTGCTCAACTGCTGGGAGAGAAAACGCCAGGGCAGCATATGAAAAACGCTAGGGTTGAACTACCCCACCTGCCCTCTGCATCTTCTAGAGCTGCCCCCTAGGGGCGCCCTGTCACGGGGACGTGGCAACAGTTAACTATGTCACGAGGACGTGGCAACTGCTAACCTTAGTTGTTGGTTTCTTTCCAATGATTTTTGTTTTATGTTTGAGACCTTCTTTTTGAAGTAGCAAATGGCCGGACATTGTATGGCCAATGTGAACGGTTGTTTCACCCGCAGACGGGAAGTGGTCGGCACTGGAATTCGTATAGTAAGAGGATGTCTAGGCTCAAAGCAAGATCACATAGGTCCCCTCGTCGCACTTAGCAAGTTGGTGGATACTAGGAAGTGAACTCAATAAAGGCACAAAATCAAGGTGGGACTACCAACAGAATGTATCCGACAATTGGGCCACATTGCACTTTTGGATCATAAAACACTAAAATATACAGCATCATTTACTGAAAATGTATTGCAAAGTCAAGCAAACCACCAAGGAAAAAAACCTGTAAGGAATGTGCTGATGTGAGGTTGAATCTCTATATTTCTTGGCTAGACCAAAGTCAATGATGTAAACCTGCAACAAATATATAGACATATCTTTGAACACAACTTGTAATGACCTTATTTTTCTTCAAATAACTTAAGTTTCTGGATTTTTCATTTGCCTGATTTGCTCTCCTCCCAAGTCCCATTAAAAAATTGTCAGGCTTGATATCCCGATGAAGAAAGCTTTTTGAATGTACATATTCAATCCTGTTAATCTGATACAGCATACATCCAGGTTCAAAAGTATTATAAATGATTTCATTCCGTGAAAATAAGCAAACCATCAAGAGCATAAACAGAACAGATCCAACATACCAATTGATCTGCAAGCATCAACGCTGTCTTCAGAGAAAATTTTCTGCTACAGAAGTTGAAAAGATCCTCCAAGCTTGGGCCCAGTAAATCAAGCACTAGCACATTATAATCCCCTTCCACGCCACTCCATCTTATGTTGGGAACACCAGCTGTGATCATCAGTTGCAAAAATCTTGAGACTTTTCTCATCAAGAAAAACCTTGTTCAGAAATAGCAATTTCAAAAAGGTGATGTATGGAAAGTATCTTACTGCCCCCTTGTAATATCCTGTAAAGCTTTGACTCATACATCAACTGGGGGTGCTTTGTTTTTACGCTTTCCTGAAAATTGTATAGCACTAGTTAATGAACTTCAATAAATTACATGTCATCTTAACCGCTATACGATCAAGCATGCTCTTATAAATCTAAACAATGTAGAAGACCGAAATCACTTATCGACGCTTCGCAAATCCACAACAGCACAGTGTACATTTTGACAAATCAAAAGTAGACTTGGAACCCTGTTTGAAACATATCCTTAGATATATCCAGGAGAAGCCTAGATTCGCCTATGAAGAAAACTGAAGTCATAGACTCAGGCTATCAATAATCACCAACAAACCCAGTCGGATCTTTAGTGCCTTGGCTTGTCAACAGTTTGTGACATAGACACTTCTAATAATCCAAAAGCCTCAAGGTAGCTCAAAACTCAAGAAAATTTGTCCTCCCCCTTCCACTTTGCAACGAGAGCCACAAAGTGCCCTTGACCAAATCCTCCGGTGGACCTAGCTAACCTTCCTATCCTTTTGTTGTGCCCTATGACCTGTTAGTAGTGCCATTGGCCTCCCCTATCCACTTGGCACTTCAATCTGGATCATCCGAATTCTTTGATGAACCATCGGTAAATTCCCTTGCTTCGTCGGAACCCTTGGATGAACTATTTGCTGATTCTCTTACTTCTTCGGGATTCTCTGATGAAATTTCATCCCGTTCCCTTGGTTCTTTCTTTTCCATGGAAGACTCTTGCCCCGTTGAGGTGGACACTGGCTTGTCCATAGGATAGGTCAATGACCTGGCATGCATACCAAAAACTTGCTTGGCATGTCCCATAAGTCTCTCAATGGAGTCAGACTTCTGTTGCAGACAATACCGTTGAATCTCTTTTGGCAAACCACAGCAAAACCGCTCAATCTAGTCCTTCAAAGCAATCCTCTAAAACAAGGACACTCGAAACTAGGTATCCGAAAACCTATGGCAGTAGTCATCCAAAGTGCCTTTCTTAATCATTCTCAGATCATGCCAAGCCATGATGACATCTTCGTATCCTTCCGTTATCCGTGCAAAAGTGAAAACTCTCTAGAATTTTACTCGCTTCTTAGGTGCTTCTCTACGCAACAACAGAGTAGACGACCATATCAGTGCACTTCCTTTCAAGTAAGATGCCAAACTTCACACCTTGGAGCGTTTCAAGAAATGACCTCCCGAGAAGGCGACGTGCAACAAGACGGGGCACCACGTGCCAATGGAAAAGAATAAACTGAACAACTTTAAGCACTTCAAATAACAACTGAACTGAAAGAGATGCACGACATACGAGATGGGGAGTGGCGGAGTTCCACCCCAAGAAGCATTGGCCCCAAACCTTGGCACCCCTTTCAATATTTCTTTATATTGCTTCAACATGGTACAACTCTCATGGCTCTGCTTTGCATCTCCCGCAAGTAGATTGCCAGAGTGAGAGCCCATGGGTCATATTTAAAGGCCCCTTGGCCTATAAAAGCAATTTACATGAAAAGCTTCAAGTTCTAAAAGCATCTGGTTCCAAAAGGTACCATCAGCATAAAATGTGAAAATCCGTGTTGATGCCACGTTAGCAACCTACAACGCAATTCACGGACGTTCGTACAACTGCCACGTCATCAACCCAGCATCACAATTCACGGAGCATCCGTACAACAATTGCCACGACATCAATTGGGCACAGTGGGTCTTTGTGGGGGTGTCTAAATTTATTTTAACCAGTAACTAGGGGCCCAGTCGGACGGGGTTCCATAAGTTGGACAGTCTTTGAAATACCCCACTTGGCGAAGATCTGTAAGTTGGTGAGAACTCCTTTTGCTGCTTCTACTTCTTTTGATGCTGCTTCTTAGTAGGGTTTAGACCCCTCCGCCGCGATCTGTAGGTTGGCTCCATTCTTCAGTGGTTTGTGACATCCCCCCCTCTTGAGAGAAGAGTAATCATCCGCGATTACAACATATCTACAAAACAACTCAAGTTAGCTCAAAAATAATAAGTTTTCTCATTCAAGATCGGAGCTCTTGATATGCTCAATCCTCGGATTCCCAGAAAAATGTCATCAAATGAGTATATTCTCACTCCAAATCGGAGCTATTGATACTCTAGCGTAGCAAAATTAGCCTCATACACAACACGTGTTAATTTTTGTAACGGGTGTCTTAATGTACTAATAATTACATACCCAACCAATCTCGTCCAATTAGGAATATATTCAATAGTTGGCACATCACAATGTAACACAAATGCTCACATATGCATGTTACAAGACACAACAAACAGTGTCAAAAGACTGTGTGGCAACCACTGATCTTAGTTGTTGGTTTCTTTTCCTTGATTTTTATTTAATTTTTGGAACCCTTTTTTGAAGTCACAAATGGCCAGACATTGTGTGGCCAGTGTGAAACGGTCGACGGCCGAGAGTTTCACCCGCCGTTGAGAAGGGCAGGTCGCCACAAGATGGTCGGGTCAATCGGCACTAAAATTTGAGCAGTAAAAGCGTGTCTAGGCTCAGTTCATAGTCATTTAGGCCCCTCACTACACTTTATAAGTCAGTTGGTACTAGGAATTTAACTCAAAAGAGGCAAAGTGGACACATGGCGGCTCCAGGTTGAATTGCCAGCCTCATCCTAAGATGAGACGCCCAATTTGAGAGTGGGTGCACGTGATCACAACTGTAATGGAAAGCTTGCCTTCTCCCTTATCTTATGTAGCACGATGATTCTGCTCTCGTGCATCTCTTTCCCCTTTCAATACAGAATCGTGATGTCCCCCTCGAGGGCTTTTCATCTGTATGTACAGTTATGTGGGTTCATGCGCGTTGCCTGAGCAAGAGCCACTTGCAGAGGTACTGGATTAGCAAATTGCTAATCCTCTGCAGGTACAGGTGAATTCGGAAAGATTTCACGCGAGAAATCTCGCCCGATTCAAAGGGCAAGTATCCCTACGAGTGTGGGAGCTCGAGAGCTTGAAGTCGGCACGTGATACGGAGCCCGAAACAGTAAAGTACAGCCTGCCGAGTATGTTTGCAGCCTTAGGGTTTTGATCCTAATTGATCCCTAATACCCCTAGGAGCTTCAGGGAAGCAAGGGGATTGCTACACAAGTGTTCTAGTGCATTTTCGGGGCAAAAAACAAAGAAATCTGTGTGCTGCAGATTCTCGCCACGATTGGGAAAGTGCTCGTATGCGCAGAGAAAGTCACCTTTTGCATGGGGATTTTGTATGTGAAGCCTCCTACTGCAATTATGCTGCCAAAATTGGGCTAGAGTAGGCCAATTTTAGCCCGGTGAAAGCGGGACAGCTCGTAGGAACTTGCAAGTTTTCTCCCAACTTTTCAAAACAATAAAGAAATACCAAAAGTGTAATGTGCAGTGGAAGTGAATGATGGTGAATGGCTCAGGATGAGTGATCAGTGCTGCTCAAGATTCCTTTTACTTAATGGAAGGGAGAGCCTTCCATGCTTCATGAAAGAATGTGCTATGACCAAAACAAGAGAGTGGAATGAAAATTGTGAGTGAGTGCACGAGAGTGCTAGAGAGAGAGAGAGAGAGAGAGAGAGAGAGAGAGAGAGAGAGAGAGAACACCAGATGGGGTCCCAAACCCCCCTCCAAGGGCCCCCCTCTCTATTGCTAGAGAGGTATTTGCTTTAGATTGCACATAGTACAATGCTTCTAGACGCTAAGGTACTTGATGATGCCGATGTTGACGACGATGTCGACGACGACAATGGTGATTGAGACGATGACGACGATGGTGTTGTCATCAAGTCCGGGATCTGCGATGCTAATGGCTAAAATCTGAAAACGCTAGGTCATGCTGATGGAATCTGCAACTGTGGAGGTGCTACGGGGCTGATCTGCAACCGCCGGAGTCGTGCAAGGGATGGAAATGCAAAATGCTGGCTGATCTGGGCTGGAATTGCAAAACGCTGGCTGATCTGGGCTGAATCTGCAAAACGCTGGCTCGTTGAGCAATGAAAACGCAAGGCTGATCTAGGTTTGGGTGGTCGATGCAGCGAGGATCTGCAATAGGAGTGCCCGTTCTCGCAAGGCTAAGGGCTGAAACTGAAAAGGCTGGTTTGTTGATGCAAAAACGCTACGGATTGGTCTTGAGAAAAAACGTTGGAGAGGCCTTAGGGTGCTGCCGATCTGCGGGTGCCTGCCCTCCTTGTGCTCTCTCATTCTTTTGCTTCTACTGAGTGTCCGATGGGTTTCTCTTATAGTTCCTTTCGCCATTTGCCCTACCTTCATTTCAACAAGGGTAAATGAAAAGTCACTTATTATTAATCAACGACCTATAAGAGGTGTTGCATACGCGAGGTCGGAAACTGGGTTCTTGCGGTGGAAAATGCTCGTGTTGGGTACTGGATCTTGATGCTAATGATCATGTTATAGGCAATCAGAGGGTATGCAGCTACTCTAAGTGCTTGGACATGCACGGCCTGCACACAGGCTCACAAAGGTGCCAGAACACTTCCTAGGCTACGTAAACCCTAGAAGTAGGAACAGCTTGTCCACATGCACATAGCGTTAGATGCGCACATAACATTCCCCCCTTTTCAAGGTGAGATATTGGGATCAAACTGTATGGTGTCGGTAGAGTGCGCCAACAACTCCTGGAATCCTGCGAAGTACGCCCACTCTGCTGTGTGGCTTGAGCGATACTTGAACTTCATGAAGGTTTGCAATGCTTGCTTCTTTGAGCCATGCCAAAAGCGACACAAAATGATATGTTGCGGCTCCAATGTTTCAACTTTGTCTACGGTTGTGGTTCCACCTTCTTCAAGAATCTTCGATGAGGCAAAGTCCTGAAACCACTTCAAACACAAAACCATTATCATATCCGTTTCATGTAGAGTGACTCGAAAAATACTTTTCTCCCTAAATGATTGTGCATGCAATGCAGATGAACAAACGTTCAATAGAATGATGGATCGGATTTTCCGCCCGCATCAAAAGTTTGTCGGTACATTCTTTGACGACATGATAGTCTAGACACTCAAAGAATAAAAAGGATCATAGGCGTCACTTGACCATTGACTTCGAAGAGCTATGCAATCATAGGTTGCTTGTTAATCCTAAGAAAAGTGAGTTCTTCTTGGAAGAGATTCACTTTCTTCGCCACATAGTGTCAAAGGATGGTCTTCGAATGGATCTTGCCAAGGTTGAAGCAATTAGGACATGGCCAAATTTGAAGACTGTGCATGATGTCCGTAGCTTCTTGGGCTAGTTTGAGAGATCAAATGCTTTTGGAACTTGCAACTTTTCATGTACTACTTTTAGGCCTAGAGCCTATATAAGAATTACTAGGGCCTCTCTCCCTTGGATTAGCTTGGGAGCACTGAGCAGAGAGAGGACCCTTGGACATTGTACTTTCCTCAAAAATTAATATAAAAATAAATACCGAAAGGGGTGCCAGACTTTGGGGCCAATATCTGTAAGCACGGAACTATGCCGGGCCGTGTCATATCTCTTTAAGTGTGATTAAGTTTATTAAGTGATTTTAAGTTGTTCTCGTGTGTGTCGTGCCAGATTCCCAACTTGGGGTGTCCAAGTCTGTTAGAGTGGTATCAGAGCTCGGTCGATTTTCCTTCTACGGAAAATCCGATCCCTTCTACCGCGACATACATGGATTCAATCGACGAATCTCACAAGGAGTAGAATGTGGCACCTGACCATTCAGATTCAAGTGAAAACACGAAAGATTCGAATGGACGACACCCACCTTCTGTCGACTCGAGAGAAGAATACGGGCCATTCCCACCTACGGGATATGAGCGAGTGGAGATGCAGCATCAACAACAGGTTGATGTTTGTGATCGGCAGATGCTCCGGTATTCAAAAGATCCCCGGTATGTGACATTTTTGACCATGCACCCGATCGATAAAGTGCATTCTCAATGGGGTATAGCCATCAACTCACCTCTGAAGCCAACTTTGAAGAAAACACCTACTCCGCGGGTGTATACAAAGGATGAACTAAGCGCGGGTCAACCGGCTCTTGAAGACCAAGAAGCAGCCGAAGAGACATAGTCCAGCAGCAGATTACCCTGGCTACTTGGGTCACAAGTCTACTTTTGCAAATGCACAAAAGACAGAAGTGCGTACGCTTTTGAGGGTGTTTCCAGTTCATCCTCATCTTCTTCACCGAAGATCTCGAAAATATTTAGACAGTTCTAAGGAGGAGTTGCTCTCTTTTGAGAGTTCAGAGTCTCTGTCACCAGCGTGTGACTACTATCTATCCTTTTTGTTGATTTCTTTCTTATTATCTATTTACTTTCACTTTTTGGAAACACCCCTCGGGAAATCTAACTGCCCTGCATTGCATAGCTAGTGTGGAACTGTCCAGAGGGAGTCCAGGCCTGAGGGCAAGAGAGCACTAAGGTTGCACAAGGACTATGGTTAGCCAAGTGGGGTCATTGACTAGCCAAAGTGGAATCCTTTGCTACAGAGGCTACATTTCAGTTCTGGATGTGGCCGCAGTGTACAAAGAGGGTCGGATGACCTAGAAAGATACAATGGCAGCATCTCCTAAAATTTAGGGAACTGCTATTTTGGGACCTGAAAATGTGTTGACGTCATTACCTCCGGAATGACAAGGGGAACATTTTCTTACTCTGCCGTGAAGTCAACTGGGCAACCGGTTGGGAGATTTTTAGGCGGCAACCCCGAAACGGGAAAATGCGTATAAATGTGCCAAGTGGCACCTTCTGGTGCACTTGCCTCATGCAACAAGAAGTGGCGCTGAATTTAGGAGGGGGAGAGCCTCATTTTCAGATTTGTCACAGGTTAAGAGCTATGGAGTGCTTGCTTTCCCTCTTATGTACAGTGCGGTGCCAGGAGTGATGCCCTGCACGCTACGCACTGCCCTCTCTCTCCTCTTTGGCAGTATGTTATGCCCCTCTAGTGGGCTCTTCATTTGACCAATGTACAGTTGTGTGGGTTCATGCGCGATTGCCGAGGCAAGAGCCTCTTGCACAGGTACTGGATTAGCTAGCGG
Source organism: Adiantum capillus-veneris (assembly GCF_014529385.1). NCBI lineage: Eukaryota > Viridiplantae > Streptophyta > Polypodiopsida > Polypodiales > Pteridaceae > Adiantum > Adiantum capillus-veneris. The sequence goes on from NC_140936.1 coordinate 78,741,611, forward strand.
CTAATTCCCCCCGCAGGTACAGGTGAATTCGGAGAGGTTTCACGCCAAAAATCTCGTCCGATTCAAAGGGCAAGTAGCCCTACAAGTGCGGGAGCTCGAGGACTTGCTACGGATGCGACCGGCACGCGAAACGGAGCCCGAAACAGTAAATTACAGCCTGCTGTGTATTTTTGCAGGTTTAGGGTTTTGGCCCTAAACGGACCCTAATACCCCCAGGAGGTTCGGGGACGCAAGGGGACCGCTGTACAGGTGATCTGGCGCATTTTCAGGGCTGAAAACAGAGAATTCAGCGTGCTGCAGATTCTCGCCAGGTTTTGCAAAGTGCCCGTATGCGTCGGGAAAGTCATTCAATGCGTGGGAATACTGACTGTGAAGGGTTCTAGTACAGTTATGCTGCCGAAATCGGGCTGGAACAGTGGAAATGCAGCCGAGTTTGTGCGGGGCAGCTTGTAGGGAACCACAGCGTTTATTCCCTCTTTTGAACAATAAAGAAATACCGAAAGGGGCGCCTAAGTTAGGGGCCAATCTGGTGTCCGTCTACTCATACAGGTAAATAGACGACTAATAATGGGTGAAAGCTAAATCAAGGTTTGAAGTAAAGTCTACCGCCCTTTTTGGATTGAACAGGCCGGTTACAGTCTCGGACTCCGACGAACAGATGTTTCACTCTAAGAGGAAGCACTTTTACAGAGCCAACCGATATGACTTTCTCGGGGACAAGAGCAAGAAGACCAAAGATTTCAAGGAAGGTGGACAAGCCCTAAAGTTTAATACTTTTTCGGGCTTTCGAGACACTCATAGAGCCCTCGTCTTTATTCAACAGTTCGACATAGCTTATTCTGGAGGGCCCTATTCATAGCACTCCAAGGTCGGGAGAGCAACATCTTTGCTGAAGGGAAACGCACAAACATGGCGGTCCACCTTATTGTTACGAAAGGAAGCGTGAACAAAGTGGATGCAATTCAAGCTACTCTTATTGGCTCACCCAAGAGTACGAACGTGATGTAATCACTGCTTAGAATCATCTTCGAATGACCAAGGAAAATACTTTAGATATCTAGTGCCAGAGAATTTGGGATACTTTTCTATGGGCCTCATCTTTTAAAAAGATCACCTTTAAGCAATAGATCGAGCGATTTTGTTGTGGTGTACCCAAAGAGATCTGAGACTAGTTTTTATTTGCACAAGTCCGGTTCTGTACAACAACTAATGGGACATGCTAAGCAAGGGTTTGCAATGCATGCGGGTACGCTAACATATCCAACTGATCAACTTTTGACAACAAGGACCAGACAAAATTTGAATAAAGGTAACAGAAGAAGATGAAAGCTTCAGAAAAAGAAACACACATGTCCCCAATTGACAAAGGAAGAGCGAGTTGAGTATCTTAAAGAGGGGAAGTGTTTCGGATGTGGAGAACATGGGCATGTGTTGGCACGATGTGTTACAAACTGCTGACGTGTCAAAGCCTAAAGAATGGAGCCAACTTACAGATGTGGCGAAGGGGCCTAAACTGTCCCAAAGTGATGATGTGGCTGCCCGAGAGCAAAAACCCTAACCCTAATTTCTGCCAAAAACCCTAACTGCTGAAACCCTAATTCTGGAAACCCTAACCATAAAACCTGCAACCCTAATTATACTGCCAAAAACCCTAAAATTGTAGAAACCCTAACCCTAACCCTAAGGGCAGCAAGGAGATTTCCGCGTTTTGCGCTGGCTGATGACGTGGCAGGCTGTACGGATTTCCATGATTTACGCTGGCAACTTTTTGGCTTTGCTTTTGGACCAGAAGCTTTTCAGTTTTAAAGGTTTTTCACTGTAATTGCTTTTTAGGCCAAGGGCCTTTAAATATGAGGTTAGGGCTCATTCTCTGGCATGCTTCCTGGCGAAGGTGCAGAGTTTGGAGTACAAGCTTGTACTGTGTTGATGCAATATAAAGAAATACCGAAAGGGGCGCCAAGGTTTGGAGCCAATACTCTCGGGGGTGGAATTCTACCACTCCGTGTCGCGTGTCGTCTCTCTCTCTCTCAATTTTGTACTTATTGAAGTGCTAAAAGTGTACTCAGTCTGTTCTTTTCTACTGGCACGTGGTGCCCGTCTTGTGATAGTGGTATCAGAGCATCAGGCGTGTGCTTTTCTGAAAGCATACCGGTCCTACAAAAGAGCAGACAGAGCTATTGGAATTTTATTCAGGCGTGTGCTTTTCTGAAAGCATACCGGTCCTACAAAAGAGGAGACAGAGCTATTGGAATTTTATTTGAGGTATCTTGGCCCTCCAACCCGGACTTTTATTTGAGGTATCTTGGCCGTCCAAACCGGACTTATTAGCTCACCACCCTTACTTCATCGCGCATCGGGCGCGCTCCCGTCTTCACAGTTCATGTCTTACAGGGCATAAGCCATAAAGATCACTTGCAAAGAAGGATCTGATATTTGTTTCGAGTCACTGTTTTTCTCAAAAGCACTGCCATGCAGATGTTGATGTCTATAGCTACCAAGCCGCACACTCCAAGTACTTGGCAAGCTTTCAAGAAAAATTTTGTCCGAAGTTATATGGTCTGATATCTTTCTTCGGAGTGCAACTTCTGGCAGAGTGGGGTATCCTAAAATGCTTGCCATGGAAAACCCTAGCAGATTATAACTTGAAATTTCTCGACATCTCTCAGTAGACGTCTCTTCACGAGGAGATGACCTTAGAGGTTCGTTGTGATTGCTATCTCTTGGGACTACCATTGCCACCATAGAAACATTGTTTGTTCAAGAGCTGATGGACCATGCTGTGCTCGGCTACGACCTCATGGAAGAAACCTAACCCTAATTTTTGGTGAAAGTTTCAAGATGAAAAGTGAGTCGGCTTTTCGAGCTCGAATGATGTCGAGATTGCTTTTTAAGTTTGAGTTCTGTTTGATCTTGTTTGGTGATCCTATTTGGAATTTGTTTGAAATGGATGGTTTCTGTTTTGAACCTGTTTTGGTGCCGATTTGAATTGTGTGACTCTGGTTTCAATGATTGGTGATTTTACTCCCAGGTGGAGAAGTGAGAAATACTGTTTTGGTATTGTTTGAACCTCAGAACGACGCAGGCCGATGCCTGGGGAGCGTTTCGTTGTATGTTTGAAAACCTCGGAACGACGCAAGCCGATGCCTGGGGAGCGTTCCGTTGTATGCTAGAAAACCTCCGAACGAAGCAGGCCGACGCCTGGGGAGCGTTTGGTTGTATGCTTGAACCTCCAAGCGACGCAGACTGCGGTCTGGGGAGCGTTTGGTTGTATAGTCTTTCGAGCTCATGACCCGAGCCTTTTTAGGTTATTTGCGAGGGGAGTGACGAGGTAGTCGTTGAGTAGCTTCATACCGCAGACCGTTTGTCTCGGGGAAGTGCTCAACGGCACTATTTGTTGTGTCTTGTAACATGCATATGTAAGCATTTGTGTTGCATTGTGATGTGCCAATTACTGAATATTCCTAATTGGATGAGATTACCTGGGTATGTAATTTTAGTGCATCAAGACACCCGTGGAAAATCAGTACGGTCTGGGTGTGATGGCTAATTTTACTACATCGGAATATCAAGAGTTCCGATCTGGACAAAAGGAGAAGCTAACTCCTTGATCAAAAGAGCAGAAAGAAGAAGCTAACTCCTTGATCAAAAGAGCAAACTGATTGTCCCTCAGAATGACCCTCGGAAATTTTTGAGCTAACTTGAGTTGTTTTGCAGATATGCTGTAATCGCGGACGAACGCTCTCTTTCAAGAAGGGGAGATGTAACAAAGTTCAAACTGCTAAGCCTAAAGAATGGAGCCAACTTACAGATGTGGCGGAGGGGCCTAAACTGTCACAAAGTGATGACATGGCTGCCCAAGTGCAGAAACCCTAACCCTAATTTCTGCCAAAAACCCTAACTGCTGAAACCCTAATTCTGAAAACCCTAACCCTAAAACTTGCAAACCCTAATTCTAGAAACCCTAAATTTAAAAACTTCACACTCTAATTCTACTGCTAGAAACCCTAAAACTGCAAAAACCCTAACCCTAAACCTAAGGGCAACAGGGAGATTTCCACGTTTTGCACTGGCTAATGACGTGGCAAGCTGTACGGATTTCCGTGATTTACGCTGGCTGCTTTTTGGCTTTGCTTTTGAATCAGAAGCTTTTGAGTTTTGAAGGCTTTTCACTGTAATTGCTTTTTAGGCCAAGGGCCTTTAAATATGAGGTTAGGGCTCATTCTCTGGCATGCTTCCTGGCGAAGGTGCAGAGTTTGGAGTACCGGCTTGTACTGTGTTGATGCAATATAAAGAAATACCGAAAAGGCGTCAAGGTTTGGGGCCAATACTCTTTGGGATGGAATTCCGCCACTCCGTGTCGCGTGTCGTCTCTCTCTCTCAGTTTTGTATTTATTTAAGTGCTAAATGTATGCTCAGTCTGTTCTTTTCTATTGGCACGTGATGCCCGTCTTGTGACACGATATACCTAGATGAATCCAGGATAAGCCCAGATTCACCCTTCAAGGAAAGTGCAAGGTATAGACCCATGGTAGTCACCCACAAGACGATATAACCATCAGCTCCGTCATGCATAATATTGACTAAATACCACGACATCCCCACTAACTGTAAGGTGCAGCGGAATGAATGTTGTATTTTCTCAAGATTAGTGATCTTTATTGCTCAAGGTTCCTTTTAGTCCTTCGGGAAAGAGAGAGCTTTCCATCTTATGGAGAGTGCTATGATCACGAACAAAGTGAGTGGATATTGTGTGTGCAAGTGAATGAGACTGAGAGAAGGAGAGAGAAGAGATACAACACCCGAGAGGTTGTAAAACCCTCCTCCGAAGGCCCCACTATCGTCAGCGAGAGTGGTCTACTTTGATTGCACAAAGGTGTACAATGCGTATGTAATGGACTGATGCAAGTTGGACTATGCCGATGACGATGACGGTGATGACGACGACGACTTGATGGCTGAAATCTGTGATCTTCTAATCGCTGAATTCGGGGACTGTCTTGGTGGCTGAAAATGACTGTTTTGGCTGCGTTTTCTTGGGCTAAAGTTGGAGGGACCTCTGCAACCAATCTAGGGGGGAATCTGCTACTGTTGATCTGCTGAAAACTGCGTCTTTCAAAGGCTGAAATCCTGCTGCAAAAACTCTACTAAAAGCTGAGATATGCTGGCGTTTTTGACTGATGTCGTTAGGGGTCTGCTGAGGATGGAAACGTTGATGATCTGCTTGAGTAGGCTGGCGTTTTTGGCTGAAAACGCTGAGGGTATGCTGTGGATTCTAGCGTTAGTAAAAGCTGAAAAACGCTGAGGTGGTCAGGAGGGAAAACGCTATGCTTGATGCCTTCTGATGATGCTACATACTGGGGGAAAACCGCCAAGAAAGGGAAGCTTCTATGGCGATGGCTGATGCTCTGTGAAAACGCCAAGGAAGTGGGAGGTATGGCGATGGTAACTGATGGGGGTGCTTAGGGGGGGTACTGCTGAGAAGTTGCCTGTTGAGCGGGAAGCTCCTGCTGCCTCTTCTGCCAGAAAGTGCTAACTTGGGTTTGCTTATATATTAACTTAGCAAAATTGCCCTACCTACTTTTGTTGGAAAGTCACTTAAAGATAATAAGTGAAAATAACCAATAAATAGGAAAATAGGCTAAATGCATTGGAAAATTCCCCTGACTGATGCTAATGGATTCTGATGGGAATTCCGATGATCATGTTGTGTGCAACCGGAGGATATGCATCTATGCTAAGTGACTGGGCATGCACGGTCTACGAATAGACTCACAAAAGTGCCAGATCACTGCTAATCTAGACTTGACTGAACTGACTGAACCCTGCTGTGGTGTAGCTTGTCCACGAACACATAGGGTTGGGATGTGTCACGTGACATCCCCTCCTTTTCAAAGTGAGGTACTGGTATCGAACTGTATGGCGTCGAGGGAGATCGCCAACAACATCCGGAATCCTGGAAGGGACTCTTTGCCAGCCCACTCTGATGTGTGGGTAGTGCGATACTTGAACTTCATAAAGGTCTGCAACGCTTGCTTCTTTGGGCCGCGCCGAAAGCGACACAAAGTCGTTTGAATCTCCTTTCTTGCGTCAACTTTGTCTAGAAATCTGCTTCTTTCTTCTTCAAGAATCTCCATGGCTGAAAATTCCTGAAACCATCTCCAACACAAAACCATGAACATACCCATTCCATGTAAAGTGAAGGAAAAAAATCTTGTCTTCTCTAAAGACTGTGCATGCAACGTAGATGAACAAATAGACGGAGTGACAACCCCTTCATCAAACACATGCAAACAATGAGGTCGAATCTTTTCTATTTGATCGAAATCAATCAACTGTTGCAAATCACAATGGAAATGCCTATACTTGGTGCTCATACAATCATGTGCTCTTTGTCATGCCAAGGAAGAGACATGGAATGCGACTTCCTGACATACATACTTTTCAGCTTTTCATGAACAATCCGCATACATTCGTGCTCATCCATGAGAGAAACGTGCTTAACATAAAGTATGTCATGCCTAGGAAAAGGGATCACATAACGATGTTGACTAAAATACAGGAAACCGTCACGAATGAAACACTCGAACAATGCGTGCGTATCAATCATGCAAACACATAATACTTCCTGTGGGGGTTCTTTGAACCAAGGCTCGAGAGCCAAGATCGGTTCGTCCTGAATGATCGAATCGTCCTGTGGGGGTTCTTTGGACCTCGATTCGAAAGCCAAGATCAGATCTTCGTGACTGCTCGAATCTACAACGAGGTTAGCTTCGCTGGAAAAAGCATCCACTAACACATCATCCTTGTGAACAATCACATCATCTTAATGCAACTCATCATGCTTGTCATTGTCATCTAAATCATCCTGCAAATCATCATGCTTCTCATAATCATGCAAATCATTATCATGCAAATCATTATCCTGCAAATCATCATGCTTCTCATAATCATGCAAATCCTGTGTGTCATGCTGTGGAGAAAAAGAGATTGAGAGAATCTCCTTATCTCAAATCCTTTCAACCTTGTCCTGCATATTAGCAATGAGAGATGGAGAAGGAGCAGTGTCCACTCCATGAAAGACAGTAGGAGAATCACTTTTGGCATTGAGAGTTAAAGTGCTAGCCTCCCAATCAACAAGAGGGTTTATTTCACGAAACCATTTCATGCCTAAAATCATATCACATCCTGAGAGAGGAGAAACAACAAATCTTCTAGTGAAGGCAGTTTGTTGAATTGCAAACAACACATCAAGGCACTCCTTCGTGATGAGAGCGTCCATACCAAGACGAAAGCCAGAGACCTCGATAGGAGATCTCGGACTAACTTCGAGGCGGGCTCTCTCAACAAGAGAGGGGCTGATCACATCATGCATACTACCTGGGTCAAACAATATGACAAAACGGTGCCCCAACGTACGACCATAACATTTAATGAGAGAATCATCAATGGGAGGGTCCTGAGAAACTTTGGACACAATCGTGTTATCATTCATTGCATTGACAGATGTAGTGGGTGTTGTGGGTTCTTTAGATTCATTCGATTCAAGCTTAGGACATGTTCTTTTTATGTGACCCTTAATGTGACAATGAAAACAACGACCTTCCTTAGAATAAGTGCTTTGTTCTTCCGACGTGATGTATCCTCCTACAATTCCTTGTGCTACCTTTTCATCTGGAGTAAACTTAGGTTTAGCAATTGTGTTAGCCTTACCCTTAGATTCATTGGAAGAATTCTTTAATGAGATACTGTTGGTAGATTGGTTAGAAGAGTTATCATTCTTACCATTCTTACCGTTCTGCGGGTTCTGAGAAGTCTGCGAGGTACTTGTGGAAGTCTTGTTCTCCTTAGGCTTTCCTTTGTTGTGGTTCATCTCATAGGCGAGAGCAATTGCTACCGCTTTGTTGAGATCAATTGGATCAAGTACTTCGACATCATACTTGATATACTCGTCCAATCCGTAAAGAAATGCCTCCTTGCGCTTCGCATCCGATTTGCATAATTGAGTGCCGAGCTGCAAAACACGATTAGAGAAAGACATAACCAACATACCGTTTTGCTTGAGAGCTCGCCAATCATCCTTCAATCGTGCAAGGTACTGAGGTTGCATAAACCGCGCCTTGAGCTTGTCTTGGAAATCAGCCCAACTAAAAGAGAGAGGCGTGAAATCGTCGGCTGCCTCTAGGTGCGCGGCTAGTTGTGCCTAGTGCCATGCCTGGTACCAATTTATGGTATCACCGACAAGGTACATAACTGCCGTCAAAACTTTGCTATTGCCTGTTTTCTTAGTTGTCGCAAAATAAGCATTAAATTGATGCAACCAAGAATGAATAACAGTAGCATCCATCTTACCGTCATACTTACTGAAAGTCAACTTCTCTGTGACTGGATTGTGTGAATCCGCATCGTGGCTTGCGCCACTTGACGAACTCCCACGATCTTTGGGTGGTTCGGTCTTCGAGGCTAGGACATGGGAAATAAATTCTTGATTACGAATCTCCCTTTGAGCTTCTCGCTCGGCGTCCCTTTCTGCTTCGCGTTCTTTTCGTTCAACGCGCTCGCGTTCGAGAGCAAGTCGATTTTCTTCTTGTTGTGCGGCCAATCTTGCGTTTCTTTCGTCGCGCTCGCGTTCTAAAGCAAGGCGCTTGTCTTCCTGTTTATCCATCATGGCCATCATCTGCTTCATCATTGCCTCCATAGGGTCTGGCGTAGATGGTGAAGGGGGAGGGTTGAAGAAATCATCTCCGGGTGGGGACGAGTCTCCGTCGCTTCTCTCATGCTCATCACCTGTATTCGAAGTATCCATTCCGCTTCGGGTGACGACCATGCACTATGATCTTGGGGTCTTAAGTTCGCGAGGAACTTGGGTTCTTGAGAGTCTTGAGGTTTTTGAGGTCCTTGATTCGTGAGAATCTTGGGTTCTTGAGGTTCTTGAGTCTTGAGGGTCTTGGGTTCTTGGGGTTCTTGAGGTTCTTGAGGTTTTCTTTCGCTTGCAAATCGCGTTGAGAAGGATCTTCTCTTCACCCGAGTTCTACTCTTTTCTGCAGGCGCACCCCTTGGCGGCCTTGCGCTCACACCAAGGTTGCTTTTTCCCACCTCACGTCGATTGGCCAGCCGCTAAGTACACGGTCCGCTCTCAATGAGTGAAAAGAGACACAAGGGGAGGCTGGACAAGCCCTTCTTTCTTGGGATTCCTGTCACTCTTCAACAAAACACGATTAGGAATCGCCACGCCCAAGTAAACTTGGGTTCGTGCGATCGCAACAAGCAAAAAAAATTCATGTGGTTCTTTCCTTGAGTAATGCAGAACACTTCCAAAGCTCTGATACCAATGTAAGGTGCAGCGGAATGAATGTTGTATTTTCTCAAGATTAGTGATCTTTATTGCTCAAGGTTCCTTTTAGTCCTTAGGGAAAGAGAGAGCTTTCCGTCTTATGGAGAGTGCTATGATCACGAACAAAGTGAGTGGATATTGTGCGTGCAAGTGAATGAGACTGAGAGAAGGAGAGAGAAGAGATACGACACCCAAGAGGTTGTAAAACCCTCCTCCGAAGGCCCCACTATCGTCGGCGAGAGTGGTCTACTTTGATTGCACAAAGGTGTACAATGCGTATGTAATGGACTGATGCAAGTTGGACAATGCTGATGACGACGACGGTGATGACGACGACGACTTGATGACTGAAATCTGTGATCTTCTAATCGCTGAATTCGGGACTGTCTTGGTGGCTGAAAATGACTGTTTTGGCTGCGTTTTCTTGGGCTAAAGTTGGAGGGACTTCTGCAACCAATCTGGGGGGGAATCTGCTACTGTTGATCTGCTGAAAACTGAGTCTTTCAAAGGCTGAAATCCTGCTGCAAAAACTCTACTAAAAGCTGAGATATGCTAGCGTTTTTGACTGATGTCGTTAGGGGTCTGCTGAGGATGGAAACGCTGATGATCTGCTGGAGTAGGCTCGCGTTTTTGGCTGAAAACGCTGAGGGTATGCTGTGGATGCTAGCGTTAGTAAAAGCTGAAAAACGCTGAGGTGGTCAGGAGGGAAAACACTATGCTTGATGCCTTCTGACGATGCTACATGCTGGGGGAAAACCGCCAAGAAAGGGAAGCTTCTATGGCGATGGCTGATGCTCTGTGAAAACGCCAAGGAAGTGGGAGGTATGGCGATGGTAACTGATGGGGGTGCTGAGGGGGGTAATGCTGAGAAGTTGCCTGTTGAGCGGGAAGCTCCTGCTGCCTCTTCTGCCAAAAAGTGCTAACTTGGGTTTGCTTATATATTAACTTAGCAAAATTGCCCTACCTACTTTTGTTGGAAAGTCACTTAAAGATAATAAGTGAAAATAACCAATAAATAGGAAAATAGGCTAAATGCACCCCTAACTGATGCTACTGGATTCTGATGGGAATTCCGATGATCATGCTGTGTGCAACCGGAGGACATGCATCTATGCTAAGTGACTGGGCATGCACGGTCTACGAATAGACTCACAAAAGTGCCAGATCACTGCTAATCTAGACTTGACTGAACTGACTGAACCCTGCTATGGTGTAGCTTGTCCATGGACACGTAGGGTTGGGATGTGAAACCGGCCCGTAGGGCGGTAGGCGTTGGCTTTCACCCGAAATTCTTTACTTTATACACACACACAGAGCACTTTGCAAAGAGAACCTGTAATGGGAATTAACACTTAATCGCACACACAGCTCGGAAGCTAGAATGCTCCGAGCAGACGCCGACAACCTGTAGGCCCCAAAATTGGCGCCCCTTACGGTATTTCTTTATTCTTTAGGAGGGTAAATTACAAGGTAAGGTCCTGGGAATCCTTCACGTGTATCCACCTAGATACCATTTGATTTGGCCAAATTTCGGCAGCATAACAGCCCCAAAACTTGCGCGAAACCAATTCCCCTGTTGGAACTCGCTAGCACTGTCGTATACCCTCTGATTCCTGTCCAAAAACAGTAAATTCAGCACGCTGTATTTACTGGTTTTTGCCCTGTTTTCAGTCCCAAACAGTCCCCTAACTGTCCTTTGCCGGTGGGACACGATTCCCAATGATCCTGGCGTCCGTACGGCTGAAAAACAGTGAATTTACAGCGCATACACAGTGCTGATTTTGCACCTGTACGGTGAGGTTATGACCCTCACCAGTGCCTGCTTTGGAGCAGCAACTAGCTACCCCTGTTCCTGCTCAAGGAGGCTCTTGCCTCAGCACAAAAGCATGAACCCACACAACTGTACATCAGTCAAATGAGTAGCCCTCTTGTGGGGCATCACATAACTGCACGTAGGGGAGAGAGAGAGCAGTGTGTAGTGTGCAGGGCATCACTCCTAGCACCACATTGTACATGAGAGGGAAAGGAAGCACTCCATAGCTCTTAACCTGTGACAGGTTCTCAATGAAGCATCCTCCCAGCATAAATCGAGCGCCCCCTCTGCTGCCCTTGACCTGTAATGCATCTATGAACAAATAGATGCAAAAAGGGAAAGATTTCCATGGCTGCCAAAACCTGCGTATCGCTGAAAACGCAGCAAAACAACCCTGCAAACACGCATCTGATGCCTTCCAATGCTGAAAATGAGCTCCTTAGACCTAGGCAAAGTCATGGGAAGCTCAAAAATGGAGAGAAATGGCTGAAAATCCAAGTTAACAGCCTCCAAAACTGCTCTCAAAAGTCAGTTACAGGTTCTGTTCTCCCAGACTTGGTAAATTGACCACAAAGTGCCACTTGGCACTCATACATGCAATTTCCCCGCATTGGGCTTCCTGCTTAAAAATCTCTCAACTTGTGCATCAGTTGACTTTGCAGCAGAGTACTAAAATGTTCCCTTGGTCATACCGAAGGTAATGACGCGAACACATTTCACGGCCCAGAATAGCAGTTCCCTAATTTTTAGGAGATGCTTCCGTCGGGCTCCCGCTGGTCTTCTGACCATCTATCCTCATTGGGACCGCATCCAAAAGTGCAATGTGGCCCAACTGTCGGATACTTTCTGTTGGTGATCCCACCTTGACTTTATGCCTTTATTGAGTTCACTTCCTAGTATCCACCAACTTGCTAAGTGCGACGGGGGGGACCTGTATGATCTTGCTCTGAGCCTAGACATCCTCTTACTGTACGAATTCCAGTGCCGACCAACTTCCCGTCTGCGGGTGAAACTACCGTTCACATTGGCCATACAATGTCCGACCATTTGCAACTTCAAAAAGAGGGTCTCAAAAATAAAACAAAGATCATTGGAAAGAAACCAACAACTAAGGTTAGCAATTGCCACGTCCTCGTGACATACCCCCCTCTTGAAATCGCAAACGTCCTCGATTGCATACTATAAATACATGCCATAGATGATCTTGTGTGGTAAGCACCCTTTTATCATCGCATGTATCCGCAAGAAAGACTGTCAAAACATATGTACAAATGACTTAATGAGACCTTCATACTTTTGTCAAACTGTACACTGCTGTTGCACTGAATCCATGAGTACATTTGATGTGCTAGCTCTATCATTACCCCTCATTTGCAAACATTGGGTTGGGGCATCCGTAGGCTGTAACCCAAAGGCCTCAAGGTAAAGCTGCAATACATTTGGTGACTCTGACAGTTCATGCTCTTCCATCCACTTTGCATCCATAGGTGGATAGTTCTTGAACTTCACCATAGCATCTTGCAACCTGTCCCTTAACTTTTACGTGTTGCAAAAGGCTCTTGCCTCTGCAAACGAACATAATTCCACAACCTGACGTACCACCCACGACCAAGCAAGCTCAAATTTCAAGATGATTTACCAATTCGTCATAGAATCCAAGCAATCGCCTCAGAGAATCGGCAAGCAGCATGTCACCTGGCAGACCCACATCACTCCCGCAGGAGATCTAGTGGCCAATCTACCACCGTGAGACCTCTCCCTATCTCATCTTGGTTCATACTTGCAAACCCTAAAACGCAGCAGAAAATCAGCCCTAATTTGACCACTTTTTGGAAGGGCGAACATGCGGAATTTCTTGTCTGTCTTGTAAAGAGGAACCCTCTTCCATAATTCCATTCCCTTTGTCGGCCATAGTGTAATCCCGTATTCCTGCACTGTGTGTCTTTACCCTGAACAATCCAGGCTCACTCTTTGAGGAAAAAGTGATTGATATCTCGGCAGCGGAACCATGCAACCGGCCCGTAGGGCGGTAGGCGTTGGCTTTCACCCGAAATTCTTTACTTTATACACACACACAGAGCACTTTGCAAAGAGAACCTGTAATGGGAATTAACAATTAATCGCACACACGGCTCGGAAGCTAGAATGCTTTGAGCAGACGCCGACAACCTGTAGGCCCCAAAATTGGCGCCCCTTACGGTATTTCTTTATTCTTTAGGAGGGTAAATTACAAGGTAAGGTCCTGGGAATCCTTCACGTGTATCCACCTAGATACCATTTGATTTGGCCAAATTTCGACAACATAACAGCCCCAAAACTTGCGCGAAACCAATTCCCCTGTTGGAACTCGCTTGCACTGTCGTATACCCTCTGATTCCTGTCCAAAAACAGTAAATTCAGCACGCTGTATTTACTGGTTTTTGCCCTGTTTTCAGCCCCAAACAGTCCCCTAACTGTCCTTTGCCGGTGGGGCACGATTCCCAATAATCCTGGCGTCCGTACGGCTGAAAAACAGTGAATTTACAGCGCATACACAGTGCTGATTTTGCACCTGTACGGTGAGGTTATGACCCTCACCAGTGCCTGCTTTGGAGCAGCAACTAGCTACCCCTGTTCCTGCTCAAGGAGGCTCTTGCCTCAGCACAAAAGCATGAACCCACACAACTGTACATCAGTCAAATGAGTAGCCCTCTTGTGGGGCATCACATAACTGCACGTAGGGGAGAGAGAGAGCAGTGTGTAGTGTGCAGGGCATCACTCCTAGCACCACATTGTACATGAGAGGGAAAGGAAGCACTCCATAGCTCTTAACCTGTGACAGGTTCTCAATGAAGCATCCTCCCAGCATAAATCGAGCGCCCCCTCTGCTGCCCTTGACCTGTAATGCATCTATGAACAAATAGATGCAAAAAGGGAAAGATTTCCATGGCTGCCAAAACCTGCGTATCGCTGAAAACGCAGCAAAACAACCCTGCAAACACGCATCTGATGCCTTCCAATGCTGAAAATGAGCTCCTTGGACCTAGGCAAAGTCATGGGAAGCTCAAAAATGGAGAGAAATGGCTGAAAATCCAAGTTAACAGCCTCCAAAACTGCTCTCAAAAGTCAGTTACGGGTTCTGTTCTCCCAGACTTGGTAAATTGACCACAAAGTGCCACTTGGCACTCATACATGCAATTTCTCCGCATTGGGCTTCCTGCTTAAAAATCTCTCAACTTGTGCATCAGTTGACTTTGCAGCAGAGTACTAAAATGTTCCCTTGGTCATACCGAAGGTAATGACGCGAACACGTTTCACGGCCCAGAATAGCAGTTCCCTAATTTTTAGGAGATGCTTCCGTCGGGCTCCCGCTGGTCTTCTGACCATCTATCCTCATTGGGACCGCATCCAAAAGTGCAATGTGGCCCAACTGTCGGATACTTTCTGTTGGTGATCCCACCTTGACTTTATGCCTTTATTGAGTTCACTTCCTAGTATCCACCAACTTGCTAAGTGCGACGGGGGGGACCTGTATGATCTTGCTCTGAGCCTAGACATCCTCTTACTGTACGAATTCCAGTGCCGACCAACTTCCCGTCTGCGGGTGAAACTACCGTTCACATTGGCCATACAATGTCCGACCATTTGCAACTTCAAAAAGAGGGTCTCAAAAATAAAACAAAGATCATTGGAAAGAAACCAACAACTAAGGTTAGCAATTGCCACGTCCTCGTGACAGGATGTGTCACGTGACACTAACGTCGTCAGTGCCCAATAGTGGGTGTAGAACTAGGTACTAACATATGCTCACTAACACAACACACACCACACGCACTCACACATGAGCATACATCAACACAAAGTTCAGCGTACTGAGTTTCTGTAATGACTCCGGAGATCAAGGGCAGACTCAGCCATAATGAAGCCTAGCACTAAAAGAAGCATGAAATCGGAAAAATTAGCAAGAATGACATAGTTGATAGGGCATACGCACCACAAAAGATAGAAAGAATTAGCACAATATCAAGTGGTCGTAACTCGGACGAAAACTTCACAATGTGAAGTCTGCATGTCCGCTATACGACTAAAAAATATACCTAGATGAATCCAGGATAAGCCTGGATTCACCCTTGAAGGAAAGTGCAAGGTATAGACCCATGGTAGTCACCCACAAGACGATATAACCATCAACTCCATCATGCATAGTATTGACTAAATACCACGACATCCCCACTAACGCCGTCAGTGCCCAATAGTGGGTGTAGAACTGGGTGTAGACACAATGCCCACACAAGGCACTCAAAGGACAACCAGAAGACAAGCCAGAGAGTTCCAAAGTAGCGAAGAGCACGAAAGAAAAGAAAAGACGAAAGCAAAACTGGAACCAAACTGTGTTGGGACCGACCCTGATCAGATGGATGAAAGTACTGAACTTTGCAAAGCATGGGCAAAGTGCGAGACTAGGAAGCCCTAATTTTCTTTGAAAGAACTGAATGACGATCAAAGGTCAAATATGTCTGACCTCAAAAAGGAATTTTTGCAAGCTCTACTCATTGTTTCTTTGAAGGCCTACTAGGCGAGTTACCTCCTTCGCGTCCTGAATATCACTCGATTGATTTGATTCCCAGAAGTACCCCACCAAACCAGCCACCTTACCGAGTTAGCCGAGCCCAAAATGAAGAAATAATTAAGCAGGTAAAAGAACTTCTTGAGAAGGGCCACATCCAACCTAGTACTTCACCATTTTGTTCGCATGTGTTGTTGATATTGAAGAAAGATGGATCTTGGAGAATGTGCATTAACTATAGGGCTCTCAATAAAATCACCATCAAGAACAGATTCCCTCTCCCAAGGATCGATAATATACTCGACAGACTTCAGGGGTCTACATGCTGTGGTAGAATTCATCTGAAGAGTGGATATCATCAGATCCAGATTATTTCATTTCACCCGAATTGGAAGCTCGACTTGGAATTACGTCCAATAGAAGGGGGCCACAGGCGGAGGCAATTCTAGCAACACCCAGACGGGATGTTGCCATTACACCTGTCATTGGCAAACTTCGTTTGCACTGTCAGGGGTATTTAGGGCACGAGGACTTTTACATCATGCCTTTGGAAGGGTGTGACGTCCTCCTAGGACTCCCTTGGTACCAGGAGCAATGCCATGGTTGATTATCGGGCTAAGAAAACGACAGTGACGAATGAGAAGGGCAAGAAAATTGTGCTTGATGTAAAATTGAACGGCGAGTCTGTCCCTATTGTATCCACTTTGGCCATTTCTAAATGAATGAAATCCAGTCTTTTCGATCTACTTGAAAGAATTGAATGATGAACAACGAACCACAATGTCTGAATTGGATAAGGAACGACAAGAATTTTTGCACACACAGACAGATTGCTTCTCTGAAGGCCTACCATGCGAGTTACCTCCACCTTGTCTTGAGGACGATACAATTGATTCGATTGTTGGAAGTACACCACCGAACCGGCCACCTTATCGAGTTAGTCAATCCCAGAATGAAGAAATAATCAACCAAGTAAAAGAATTTCTAGAAAAGGGTCTCATCCAACCTAGCACATCACCTTATTGTTCGTCGATTCCCTATCCCAAGGATCGATGATATTCTCGACAGACTTCAGGGATTCTCTTGCTTCAGCAGAATTGATTTGAAAAATGGATATCATCAAATTCGAATCGCTTCGAGGATGTCTACTACAAGACAACTTTTTGGACAACTTTTGGTTATATGAATTTTTGGTGATGCCTTTTGGTCTCATGAATGCTCCAACAACATTTAGTCGAATGATGGATAGGATTTTCCGAGAGTATCGATCTTTTGTGGGCACTTTCTTTGATGACATTATAGTTTTCTCCAAAAATGAAGCAAAGCACAGACATCATCTGCTTCAGGTCTTTTAGACATTGCATGGATTAGTTATCAATGCCAAAAAGAGTGAGTTTTTCTTACCAGAGATGCATTTCTTGGGGCACATCGTCTCAGCAAGAGTGTAGATGGACCCGGCTAAAATTGACACTATCCGTGATTGGCTTGACCTAAAGAATGTTCACGAAGTTTGAAGTTTTTTGGGCTTGTGCTCCTATTATCGACAATTCATTCGGACATTTGCAGAGATAGCTTCACCTTTGCATTTATTGACTCAACTATCATATTGGTAGCTTCATCAACTTATTCAATAGTCAAGCATATTCCATCTCCACACAAAGGTATTTGCCCCTTCATCTCGTGTGAAGTCCTTTTATAAAAGGAATATGAATGCAGGGTTCTAACGCATGTAGACAGTAGCAGCAGTTACTGCTCTAAGCCATGCTGACGAATAGCGTGCGTGGTGTCAGCTGTGCTGAATAAATTGAAAAAAAACTCATGAAACGGTCCCCTCCTTTCCCCCTCATGGCGTCGTGCGTAGCTGTGGCCTGCCCTGCTTGTTCAACCAACACATCGTCGAGCTCTTCGCCCATTTTCAAGCTGCCTTACCTCTCCAGAACAAGATTCAGCCAGCGCATCGCCGAGCTCGTCGCCCATTTCCAGGCTACCGACAGGATTTTGAAAGATTCGGGTTATTACATCTTTTTTCGAAATGTGTACGACATACTGACTCAAAAAGGAGTCTCTTTTACATGGGGACCAACAGAGGTGACTGCTTTTCACACACTCAAAGAAAAATTGACTATCGGACTAGTGTTGGCTTTGCCAGAATTGCAAAAGCCATTCAAAGTTTATTGTGATGCTTGTGGTCATAGTCTGAGAGAAGTTTTGATGCAAGAATACGAAAGCAGGATGTTTTCACAACCAGAATTGGTAGCATAGATATATGAAAAAAAGCTATTGGCAGTGATCCATGCTCTTACACAGTGGCAACACTATTTACTCGGAGCTGATTTATCGTTTTACAGTCTACGGATCATCAGAATTTACGCTACTTCTTGTCACAGAAGCAACTTTCGGAAAGAAGATGCGACGCGCTAACATCCTATCACAGTTCCACTTCCAGATTGTCCATGTTCAAGGATAGAAGAATTTAGTGGCACATGCATTGTCTCGAAAGCCCTTGGTTCTGGCTATTTCCGCAATTCATCACAGAAGCTGTTAGGGAATAAAGGCCTAAGTGCCTTGTACTTATAACTTATAAGTTAAAAAGACTTATAAGTGAGGGGGCCCAAGTGTGAATGGCCCCCTAGTCACTTACTCATATACTCAAATATGAAGCCCAAAAGAACACCAGCGTGGCTTCTCCCAAAATTCTACGAGCCCTCTCTCTCTCTCTCTCACGTTCTTTCTCTGCGCAAGCTCCTTCTGCGCCAATCTCCTCTTCTCCTTCACTCTCATTGCATAGGACAGCAAGTGGGCTCTCTCTCCTGCTCCCCCACACATGGTATCAGAGCTTTAGGGTTTCCAAGAGAGCCATCTTCGCAACACAGATCAGAATTCTGTTTTTGCTCGCTGCGGGAAGGATATTCAACCGTTTTCGATCAACTCTGTCGCGAAGGGATCCTCTCACCGTGTAGAATCGACCTCCGGTGACAGTTTCCCCAAAATTAGGGTTTCAAAAACTGGCGAACAGCAGCCTATTTCTGCTGAAATTGACCAATTTCGGGGTCAATTTGATGCAATTTCATTAGGGCAAGTCTCACAGGTCAATCTTACAGGTGTTTCCACCAGCGAGGTTCTGAAAATTCAGCAAAATAGGTGTTTACAGGTCTGATTTTTGCCCTAAAACAGGGAATTTCAGCAAGCAAATGATGTATACACCTTGTGGAAACCTTTGGTAAGGGTTTGGCAGTGAATGTACGCTGTTTTGGGGTGATTTCGCGTGAAATTTGCTCGCTGTTTTTCTGTAACAGCAAGCTGTTTTTTGCCCGATTGCGCACATTTGGGCGTGTTTAGGTCGGCAAAACAGGGTTTCAGTGTTTGCAATCACTCAGAATGACTTCTAGCAGTGAAAGTGGCAATTTGTTGCACATTCGCAAGCTTGAAGGTGCCCATAACTTTGCTATATGGAAGAAGCAATGTTATAATGTGATGTTGCATAAGAAACAGGCGAAACCTATTAAGTTACAGGGTGTGAAACCGGTTGATATGGAGGTTGAAGAATGGGAAGAAGTGGACGAGTTGGCTCGCTCCACGATCATGCTTTCGGTCTCTGACAATTTACTCTTCAATGTAGAGAATGAGCAGACAGCATGGGGCATGTGGAAGCGTTTAGACGAGTTGTATGCACAGCAGAGTGCTGCCAGTAAAGTGTATTGGCTCAAGAAGCTTATGGATCTCCGCATGAAGGAGGGCACGCACATGTCAGTGCACCTCAATGAATTCAATTCTATTTTCAGCCAACTGACAGAGCTGAAATTCACGATTGATGAGGAGTTCAAAGCTACTTTTCTGCTATGCACATTGCCCGAGAGTTGGGATGTATTCCGGACAGCTCTTAATAACTCAAGTGCGTCACTTAAGTATGCAGATGTAGAGAGTTCTCTCTTGATGGAAGAGATGAATAGGAAGAACACCACAGGTGGGTCTTCTAATGCATTGCACTTGAGAGGCAGGTCTCAACAGAGGGAGAAATCTGACAGTAAGGACAGGGCACGCAGCAAATCTCGTAGGAAAGATGTTGTGTGTCATCATTGTGGAAAGAAAGGGCATTATAAACGGGAATGTTATGAGTGGAAGAAAGAGAAGAACAAGGGTGCTGAAACTGATGCAAAGGACAAGGGAAATGCCAAGAAGAGCACTGTGTTGATTGAGGAAATCAATGTTGCTAGTAGTTGTGACAGTGACAGCAGCACTGATGTACTCAATGCCTCTTCTGTGGATGCACATACCCTTGCTATGGGTTCTGATGTGGACATGCATACTTGGATTCTTGATTCAGGTGCCTCCTTTCATGTAACACCTCATAGGGATTGGTTTACACAGTACTCAGGTGAGGTGCAGGGCACTGTTTATTTGGGAGATAACTATGCATGTGACATTGCAGGTATTGGCAGTGTCCAGTTTTCCTTTGCTGATGGTATGACTTTTGTTTTGCACAAAGTGCGCCATGTGCCACAACTCAAGAAGAGTTTGATTAGTACAGGGCAGCTAGATGATGCAGGCTATCACACCACTTTTGGTGATAGCAAGTGGAAAATTTGTAAAGGGGCCCGGATTGTAGCCAAGGGTTGTAAATCGGACACTTTGTATCCTTTGCATGTATCTAGTGTGCGTGACCATGTTGTCGCCGTAACCGAGCAGCCAAGTGTTTCTTTGTGGCATGGCCGGTTGGGACACATGAGTAAAAGAGGAATGGAAACTCTGTCTCGTTGTGGTTATTTGCCGTGTTTGAGGTATGCTGATTTTTCTCATTGTGAGCATTGTATTTATGGTAAGCACAGTCAAACACCGCACAAAAGGTCTATTTCTTTGAAGTCTGACAGGTTAGACTTAGTGCATTCCGATGTATGTGAAATGCCACAGTTGTCCTTAGGGGGAAAGAAATATTTTGTCTCGTTTATCGATGATGCTACACGTAAGGTGTGGGTGTATCCAATACGTGCTAAAAGCGATGTTTTGGATACTTTCAAGAAGTTTCTTGCGTTTGTTGAGAATCAAACTGACAAAAAGCTTAGGTCTTTGCGCTCAGACAATGGGGGGGAGTATGTATCAAAAGCATTTATTGACTTTTGTGCTACTAAAGGTATTAAAAGAGAGCTCACGGCTCCTTTTAATCCCTCTCAGAATGGAGTTGCAGAGAGGTTGAACCGGACTATCCAAGAGAAAGTTCGGAGTATGCTGTCACATGCTGCATTACCTCATGGTTTTTGGGCAGAAGCTGTGCAAACAGCTATTCACTTGATTAATCGCTCACCAAGCAAGGCTTTGGGTGGAAAGGTGCCTGAGGAGGTGTGGTCTGGCAAG
The DNA here is from genome assembly GCF_014529385.1 of Adiantum capillus-veneris. NCBI lineage: Eukaryota > Viridiplantae > Streptophyta > Polypodiopsida > Polypodiales > Pteridaceae > Adiantum > Adiantum capillus-veneris. The sequence continues at coordinate 78,762,650 of NC_140936.1, forward strand.
CCACCCTCATATGCACATTTAAGAGTGTTTGGTTGTGAGGCCTATGTTCACATCCGGAGTGAACTGCGCACCAAACTAGAACCAAAGTCTCATAAATGCATTTTCCTAGGATATGGTGAGGATGGTGAAATGGGGTATAGATTATGGGATCCCGCATTACGGAAAATCATACGCAGCAATGATGTTATCTTCAATGAAAATTGCATGCACAAACAGCCCACAAAGGTCGAGGAAGTGCGCCGGGTTGTTTTTCGTGAAGATGTTACATATGGACAGCCAATAAGGCCCAATGTTCAGCAGCCTTTACATGCTGAAAATGGTGCTGAAAATCAGCCCCAACAAGTTGCCATTGATGCACCACAGGTAGAGGAACAGGTTGATGCTCCTAGACCGCCCGTTGTTGCGATGCAACCGGCTGAACAGCCTGCTGTTTTTGATGGTTTACAGGCTGAAAATCCACCTGTTATGGATCATTGGGTGCGTAGGTCTACTCGGGTGACAAGGCCCCTCGATAGATATGAACCGTCTTTGGACTATGTCATGCTTACTGATTGTGGTGAGCCTTCTTGCTATAAAGAGGCTATGCAACGGGAAGACAGTAAGAAATGGTTCAAAGCAATGGTTTCGGAAATGCAGTCTTTGGAGAAAAACCATACATGAGACTTGGTTGATTTGCCTAAAGGGCATAAGGCTCTGCCATGTAAATGGGTTTACAAGACCAAGGTCACATCTGATGCTTCTTCTAAGTACAAGGCAGGTTTGGTTGCTAAAGGGTACAAGCAAAAGCATGGTGTGGATTTTGATGAGATTTTTTCTCCTGTTGTAAAGCTTGCCACATTACGTCTTGTTTTAGGCCTGGTTGCTTCTGAAGATATGGAGTTAAAGCAAATGGATGTCAAAACAGCGTTTTTGCATGGCGATTTGCTTGAGATGATCTATATGATGCAGCCAGAAGGTTTTGTGTCAAAGGGGCAAGAGAAGAAAGTATGTAGACTCTTGAAGAGCTTGTATGGTTTGAAACAGTCTCCCCGTGCATGGTATCACAAGTTTGATACATTCATGAGGTCTCAAGGATACAAAAGAAGTAATTCTGATCACTGTTTGTATATCAAAACGGCAAGTGATGGATCTCTTCTATTGCTGATTTTGTATGTTGATGACATGCTTATTGCGGGTAACAATGTCACGGAGTTGGATGCACTACAGCAAAGCTTAAAGAATCGCTTTGACATGAAGGATCTTGGTGATGCTAATCATATTTTGGGCATGCGTATCTCTCGAGATAGACCTAACCGACGTCTGTCTCTATCTCAACGAGATTATGTCAATAAGGTGCTACATCGTTTTCATATGGATGGGGGAAAGGCACTTGGTACTCCGCTGCCTCCATATGTAAAACTGACTGCACATGACTGCCCAAACACAGATGATATGCGGGCTGAAATGGCCAAGATTCCTTATGCATCAGCCGTTGGCAGTTTGATGTATGCTATGGTTGCTACACGCCCGGACATTGCATTTGCGGTGGGAGTGGTAAGCAGGCACATGAGCAATCCTGGCAAAAAGCATTGGGAAGCAGTGAAGTGTATCTTGAGATACTTGAAAGGCACTAAAGACTTGTGCATTTGTTTTGGGAAGAGTGAGACATCTGTGCATGGCTTTACAGATGCAGATTTTGCTGGACATCCAGATTGCAGGAAGTCTACCTCTGGTTATGTGTTTACATTCACAGGAGGTGCAGTTTCTTGGATTTCTAGACTGCAAAAATGTGTTGCTTTGTCTACCACTGAGGCTGAGTATGTGGCTGCCACTGAGGCATGCAAAGAAGCTTTGTGGCTCATGCGTTTGGTAGAAGAGCTTGGCATTAAGTCACCGGTTCCTGTGCTACACTGTGATAGTCAGAGTGCTATTATGCTTGCAAGGAATCCTGTTTTTCATGCCAATACAAAGCACATAGAGGTGAAGTATCATTTTATCAGGAGTGTGCTTGATGACAAGAGCATTACACTTGTCAAGGTGCACAGATGACAATCCTGCAGATCTTTTGACCAAGAGTCTTCCAGCAGAGCGGTTTGCATATTGCCGTCAGATGATGGGTGTTGGATGAGTAAGTGCATGATCAGCTGTTGTATCATAGTTAGCTGATTCTTTGATCTCCCAAGGTACATTGCCTTTAGGTGGGAGGTAGTTAGGGAATAAAGGCCTAAGTGCCTTGTACTTATAACTTATAAGTTAAAAAGACTTATAAGTGAGGGGGCCCAAGTGTGAATGGCCCCCTAGTCACTTACTCATATACTCAAATATGAAGCCCAAAAGAACACCAGCGTGGCTTCTCCCAAAATTCTACGAGCCCTCTCTCTCTCTCTCTCACGTTCTTTCTCTGCGCAAGCTCCTTCTGCGCCAATCTCCTCTTCTCCTTCACTCTCATTGCATAGGACAGCAAGTGGGCTCTCTCTCCTGCTCCCCCACAGAAGCTTGGAGGATATGGTTGACCAGTATGCCACAGATCTTGGCTTTGCAGGTATTTTTACCCAAATACAGAATGGGGAGACAGTTTCAGGCTATTCCATACGCGACGGCTATTTGATGCAAAAAACAATGTTGTATGTTACACAGCCTTTGAGGGAAAAGGTCTTGACAGAGTGCCATTGTCCACCTCTTACTGGCCACCGTGGCATAGATACCACCTCGAAGGGTGTGAAGCGTTACTTCTATTGGCCGAGGCTTAAGAAGGATGTGGATGACTGTGTGCAGTTGTTTAGTATGCCAAAAGGTCAAGTTTGACAGGCATAAGGCACCGGGACTTTAACAACCTTTACCCATTCCACCCGCCTCTGAAAAGTATTACTATGGATTTCATCTTTGATCTCCCTAAGACTCAAAATGGGCACGATGGCATTTGGACTGTCATTGATAGATTTAGCAAGCAAGCTCACTTTATTCCAGTGAAGAAAACGGTCAAGCATGATCATTTAGTGAGACTGTACATTGCTCAGATTTTTCGGCTCATGGCATGCCTGAGACGATAGTGTCAGACAGAGATCCCCAATTCACGAGTTTGTTTTGGAGGGCAATTTGGGAGACCAGTGGCACGCGGTTGCAGTTCACATCATCATTCTGCCCGCAGACAAATGGACAATCTGAGATAGCCAATTCAGTGGTTTTGGATTTATTGAAGTCTTACATCTCTAATCAGAAAACTCAATGGGAAAAATATTTGCCTTTGGTGGAATTTGCCTACAATAACACGGTTCACTCTTCGACGAGGAAGGCGCCATTTGAAGTAATCAAAGGTGCTAAGAAGATCCTTCCATTTCTAAGCACCAAGGACAAGATTTTTGAAGCCAATCAATATACGAGGGATTTGGACACCACTTTTGCCAAGGTTCACGACGCTCTAGAGAAGTCTCAAGCACGGCACAAGAAGGCAGCAGATTGACATAGACGCGACTTGAAGTTCAAGAAAGATGATTGGGTACTCTTACGTTTTGAGAAGGCACGACTAAGGAAACGAAAGGGAGAGTAGTGGCTTTTTCCAAAGCTTAGCATGAGGTATTATGGCCCTTTCCACATTCAAGAAAAGATAAATGATGTATCCTTCAGACTCAAGTTGTCAAACACATGGAAGATTCACAACGCTTTTCATGTGAGTCTCTTGAAACCCTTTAAAGGGTGAGGTGTCAGTTGACAGGGAGCCTGATGAGCAACCTGAAGTGGAAGAGAGCGAGGAGATACTCGTTTTGGAACAGATATTGGCCTATAAAGAAAGGAAAGTGAAAGGTAAAGTGATTTGGTAGTTCTTGGTGAAATCCAAGAACTATCCAGCATTGGATGCGAAGTGGATGGAGAAGGAGGACCTCGCAGATACTCCTCAGATTTTGGAACTTTACCTTGAGGCTTTCGGCTTAGCTACGTCTATTCTGACAGATCCCGCAGATCAGCAGGGTTGAATCTGTTGCAAACAGGACTGGACAAGGGAAGTCACTCCATTCCTTTTGTCACAGATTACCTTGATGGAATAAAGTCACTGATTTCCCTTTGGATTTCAAGGATACTGTTGTGCTGATAGTATTCTGCTGTGTATGACTTTACGAATAAGGAAACTAAAAATGGGAATTCCCAAACTTGAGTCTAATTGATGTGTATTCTCTCATGTATTTTGTTTGAGTACAGGATTGTAAGACGAAATATTGTAGCATTTCGGTCTTGAGAATCCATAGACATGATCGCAGTAAGAATTAGCTAATTCAACATCAGTGAGGTTCGAGATGGATCTAGATGTGATTGCTAAATACGTTGCCAGGAATCATGATCTTAGATATGGAATCAATTTTTATGTGATTGATATGATATGAATGTGCATTGACTGTGTCGTCTTTGTGCAAGTGCTAGATTTATGTTGTCTAGTGCATCGGTACTTAGAGTCGGTGTCATCGAGGGCGATTACAATTCTGTCAAGAGGGGGTATGTCACAAACTCATGACGTGGCATGACCAAAGGAAAAGCCTAGAATGATAAGTTGTTCCACCTTATACGGTCGCGTCCGATGGGGCCCTAGGGACATTGAAATACTAAAGAAGCTAGCGGGCTGAGCAAACTGTACGGAAATCCGCACGTCGTGCTGATAGCACTAGTGCTTTTGGAGCCAACTTCTTTTGAGTTTGGAAGCTTTTCATGTAATGCTTTTCCCATGGACAAGGGCCTTTAAATAAGTCCCCTCGGCTCTCTCTGGCTCACTTGTGCTGACGAGCCGGTGAGCAAAGGAGACCCATGCGCAACTGTATTTGCTCAAGCATTAATACAAAAAGAAATATCAAAAGGGGCACAGGTCTTTGGGGCCAATATCTCTTGGCACGGAAAATTGGCCGTGTCGGCTCAATTGAATAGTAAATTAAGTGTGAAGTATTTTAAAGTGATTCTCTCTCGTGTGTTCTGCCAGATTCTTGAGTTGAGATGTCCGAGTTTGTTACAATTTCTGGGAGAAACTATCGGAAATTTGCCCACCCGAGAATCCGATAGACAAAGGGAATGGCTCGTTGGATTCCTTTAACCTCTAGCTACATGCACATCATGCCAGATGCCCATTGTAATGCAACAACATCTGTCAAAACACGTATACAAACCATTTATGCAAGAGGGTTCCAAACTGGAAAATATAATCTAATGGACTTATCCGAACATGCAGGTCCTGCAAACAAGCTCACAAAATCGCCAATACTAATCCTCCTAGGATTCTAGACATTCCTATCTTGGAAGAAGGGGAAAACTAGATCTGGAAGTCGATGAAGTGTGTCCACATGGCACACAAAGCCACATGCACGTGACACAACCATTGGGTGAAGAGGCGTGACCAGTCGTCGAAGGAATGTGGCTTTTGGCGAAGAGAAGAGCGAAGAGTCGTGACCATGCAAGGGGTCCTCCTGGGCATGTCACTTCTCATATCTACAACAAGGACTAGATGTAATAATGTAACATAGTCACAATCATGACACAGACCATCGACCCCCAAACCCTAGCACCCGTTTCGGTATTTCCTTTATATTGCTTCACAAAGAGGGACTCGTCCTCTACTTTCGCAAATGCGTGAATGCATGTATAAGCCCCCAAGGCTCATATTTAAGGGCTCTTGGCCTAAAAGCATCAGCTAGGAAAAGCTCTTCCTCAAAAGCATTGACTGTGAAAAGCATGCACCCATAGGGTAACAAGGTTGCTTCCGTAACTCGCACTAACAATCCGTACACTGCCACGTCAACATCTGTGAATCGCAGGCATAGAACAAGTTGCCACGTTAGCAGTTTTTAGGGCTTTCTCTTTTACGCTTTAAGTTGTCCAATGTTGCATCGTTAAGTGCCCTAACCCCCTATAGATCATGCCACGTCACCAACTTGAGGTGCTATTTGTCAATTGCCCTAGTACACTCTCTGTAAGAGGCTGATTTATGTTACTTGAAAAATCCCTCAGAACGCCCAAATGGTGGAAGTACATCATTGATTACAAAGCAAGCCCAAAGGCAACAATCTGGAAACTATAAAATTTGATACAACCAACCATATGGCAAATTGTATAAAATTGAAGGCCAAGGGAAAAAAAACCTTTCCTAAAGAGGGAGAAAGTGCCCTAACAAACTAAGTGGAGAGAGGATGACAGCAGCTTCTGAAAGATGGGCACTTCCACCAAAAGCATACTCTACTACTGTATATCAAAAACATGAGCCACCAACAATGAAAAAGACAAGGAACACCTGGAAGAGTTCAGACGTCGGGCATTGCCCGCCAACTCATACGATCTGGCAGCAAAAGGCAAAGGATAAACAGAAAGGAGAGTTTCGGTCATGCATTTGGACCCTCAGGATCAGCCACAAGATCTGCTTTTTCATGTGGATGATTGCACATGCCCGATTACCTGTAGGCGCCTCGGCTGAGCATGTTGGTCATAATCCAACTTCTTTGAGATGTTAACTTGTTAAGTCCTTGAGGCACTATTTCTGGGTTTGTTCCTGTAGTTTGTTGTCTGCTGATCAGAGTTGACATCCATGATGCCTTTCTGACATGGGGATAGTTGCATGGCTTTTGAAATTTCCAGGGTTACATACCTTTTTTAGGCCCCATTTTCATGCTTACTTCATTGCGATATAGACCAACCACTCTACAGATGATTCCAAATACAAGTCATCAATTGGATCTTTCCTAGAGGCATGGAGTTTTTACTACGATCTGCAACATCACTCTCTGGACCATGTGGAAGGCTCGTGCTGCTCACATTCTGGGCTCTCAGTCTTCCCTTGCATCCAGTGTTTCACTTGTGATGAACAAGAACATATTTTTGCAGTGTCCACCCAAAGAGAGAGGAAAATAAAAAAAGGATAAAAAGCCACAAAGGGCAAGCCACGAGCAGTCTAAGTGCCTTTGGACATGAGTTCAAGAATTTGCCAAATCTCTTTGTAACTTTTTTATTCAATAACACAAAGACAAGTTTTCCTAAAGATTGAGACTTTTTCTACGAATAGAAAAGTTGCAGTTCTTGCAGACAGCCTTCTGCCAACCAGTTTGTGCCAACTCAACGTCCCACACATCCGCAAATGCATATGTGACAGGGGCCTTTGCGGCACACTAAAGATAAGCCTTGATATTGGCAGACTGTTTACAACAGTCCAAGCTCCACATGAGCATTGGCACGAACCCTTGACATTAATACAGCATTGCTCTGTGAACATCCAGACAATTTCTCAGCAAACATAGTCCAACACCTACCGCTTCACTCCATGTTTCACTAGAAGACAATGTTTGCAAGAAGATTTGGATGGAATTAGCGAATAAACAGTCAAGCTCCCCCTATACGCGCCTAGATTGCCACTTCTAGAAGAACTCAAGTGTGTGAGATCACATCTCAAAAGAGAGCTAGACTCTTCCATTAACATTTTATCCTTACATATGCCAGTTCGGTAAATAATCCGAGAAGCTCTCTGAATTTCAATAATTCCCATTCCAGGCTACAATTCAAAAATGAATTTCCTGCACAATCATCCATGCCTTTTCATGGTGGTGCACTTAGAACCGCACATAATCTCAAAATTTCTGACAAAGAATTCTATGTAAGAAGGCTTACCAACTTGATTGCAACCTCCTCATTTGTCTGCACGTTGGTACCTACACAAAGCACAAATAACAGGTGGGTGAGAGCCTGGCAACAACAATGTGGCTCATGTGAAAAGCAAGAAATTGCAGCCATTACTAAGAGGCAGAATCAACACGTTCAAAAAGCACATGCACACCAGATTAGTCACAATGTCATTTGCTGCATGCTTTAAGATCAGATTCTTGTAATTGAAAGAGGCACAAATGAAAGAGAGAGTAAGGGGGTACCAAGGTAGATCTCGCCAAAGGAACCACTACCAATTTTGCGACCAAGGCGATATTTGTTGCCCACGCGAGGTTCCATGGCGCCCTCTTGGCCAGAATTGCAAGAGGGCGCATAGAAGGGAAGTAAGTGCGTTCAAGCAGAGCCTGCAGAATGAAAACGAGATGGCGACAGAGATGTTCAGATCGTGGCGAGGTGGGTTTTGGCTGGAACAGCGCAAATGTACCCAGAATCGCCCGCAGGCAGGCCCCCGCAAAAGGAGCAAAGGCGCACAGATTGCAACTTGAACCATTTTGAAGAGACTTCTCGTTTCTAAATAAGTTGCTTCCAACGCAGGACATTTGGTCTAGGCAAAACAGAATCTCTCAGACGGATTATGTGTGTGTGTGTGTGTGTGTAACAGATTTACAAAAAGTGTGTGTGTAACAGAGACATCACTATATCACACGAGGTTAGGGTTGCTATAACACATGGGATCGAGGTCTAGAGGGGATCGAGGGTCAGAATTTGGGGGCACAGAGTGGTTTTAATATCAATCGTCCGATCACTTGATGAGGAAGGGGGGGTGGGTAAACCAAGGGCGTGAACTTAGGTGGTGTACGTTCGCCGTTCTGACATGTGCTAGTATGGCAGTAGGGCTTTCGTGTGGCAATGAGGAGGTCTCGATTTCAGATGAGCAGATTTCAAAACTAAACAATGTAAGTGATCCCCAGTTTTCATTATTCAGATCCATTGAGACGGGGTATATCAAAACATCAAACCCCAAGTCACAGTAAGTGCAATGCTAAAAGATAATTGAGATTTATGCCTTTATTGAAAACGACATAAAGTGGACCATCCTAACAACCATGAGTATGATCAGTCACCCATCCAAGCAATCTCAGGACCAACCATGTCATGCTTTTCAAGGAAGATAAGCTAACCCTAGGTAATTCAAGTGTTATCATGAAGCAGTGGTAACATCGGTATGCCCTATATATGCACAGTACTTGATCGGATAGAGCAATAGATAGTGTTATCATGAAGCAGTGGTAACATCGGTATGCCCTATATATGCACAGTACTTGGTCAGATAGAGCAACAAAGTCGGACCAACAATCGTAAAAAACAATTATTTAATCAGAACCAATGAGAAGGAGCTAACACTTTGCTCAATTAATCTCATGGAAGGGGTTGGAAAAAACCTATTTTAAAAAAAAAATTGTTGGCAGCCTGCTCATAGTAATGTGTTTTTTATAAAAACCATCAGTAATATAAAATTAATGCCGTAGCTCAAAACATTGAAAATAAACCAATTACGGTAGAGTGCAAACATTTTACCAACCTGAGAAAAAGATCCTTACTCAGTTATCACCAAGATGTAATGTTTAAGTGAAGGAAGCAATGAACACCCACCACACACTAAAACTTGAGGCATAACAGTAAAGTCGGTAAGGAAACACAGAGCTTGCTCTATCTTTCTATGATACCCACACATCTGTAAAGCAAGACAAAACAAGATTCAAGGGATGAGAGGATCCCTCACCTTTATATAGAAATTCCATCATCTGAATATGGATGGCGACACTTGCAAGCTCTGCTCCAAGAATCTACACAAAATCGGGATGATCAGGTGGTGCATCATCATCACCACACCGGGGGGGAAGAGAGAGAGAGAGAGAGAAAGAGAGAGAGAGAGAGAGAGAGAGAGAGAGAGAGAGAGAGAGAGAGAGAGAGAGAGATCAGTAGGTGGTGTTGCAGAGCAATATACAGGGATGATGAACTTCAGAGCTCCATTCGCTTCCTGCACGGGAGGAGAACTAAGGTCGGTCAAGATGCAACACCTAAGTAGAGGTGTACAGGGACAGCTCTGCAAAGTGGTGAGAGAAATCCATAATAGCACAGTTCATCACGCTCAGGAGGGGGTCACCTTGAAGGATCTGTACAATTTTATGCCAGGGTAGGGGTATATTTCACATGATGCATACAAACCGACGAGCTATAAGCCGAAAAGGGTCCGGCCCAAAGGAGAGCCACAAGTTTTAAGCTTTAAGTGTAAGGTCCACAAGTGGATAGGGCCAAGTTATGCATATCACTGTAAATTAGGAGTTTGAGCAAGGGGTTACTAGGTAAAGGATAGGCCATGATTAAGCCACAGTAAACAATGTAAATCTGTAGGTTCCCATTGTATGTAGGTGATGAATATATATGAACCTAGGCAAACATCCATTAGGTTAAAGTAAACAATGTAAATGAGTACATCTATTAGCTCCAATATCCAGAGTCTATCATGCGGGTTACTTATTCAAGGTGAGCACTACACAAGACAGTATAACCATCAGATCACACTATTGAGACCAAAGCAGAAGTGAAGTGTGTGTGAATTTAGGAAGAAGCACCCAGGTAAAGTAAAGTGACCAAAAGTAAGAGTGTGTGTGTGTGTTGGGGGGGGGGGGGGGGGGGGGGGGCGCCATCAAAGAGTACTTGTTTGGTGTAGGCACTAATGCAACACATCCCCCACGGACATATGGGTACACTCTGTAGCTTATGCAAAGAAGTGAAAATAGTTTGCTCTACTTCCCAAAAGATGGAAGGACATAAATGAAGCGTTGTTGAGTCAAATTTTATCATATGTGCATAGTCACAAAAAAGGATGCATCTAGAAAACTCCAATGGCGTCACTTTAGCCCGTGCAAGGTCCTTACTCTTTTTAATTGGCGATTGTGGAGGAGTGGATGGGAGTCCTAGGCTATCAATCAGGGAAACATTGAAACATTTGACAAGAAAAACGTGTTCGTAGATTTGAAGTGAGAAAAATCCTTCATGTAGTGTGGAGTTCATTTCAATGTCACAAGGAACCCCATCTTCAAAGATGCACTGTCCATAGCTAAGAAAGGGTTTTTCATACCTGCTTGCAATAAAATGAAGATTGAATATGTGAAAAAAGTTAAGAGATGCACAAAGGTTATATTGACGTAGCCAATGCTCAACTTTATCTCAGCATTTAGTTTTATCAGTAGGAACTAGGACGCCACAATTTTTTTGGAAAGAAATTGTTTAGGTAGAATCTAGGGAGATACCTTTGTTTCAAGGATGTAAAAGTAAAGTTAACTGTTTTAGTTTTAATAAGAAAGCAAGGAGCTATCCATGTGCATGTTTGTGAGTACGGGAGGACCATTGTTCGGAAAAAATGTGTCGCGGCTTAATATCGTTCCGCTTTGAATTTAAAAAATGCCGATTGAGGACAAGGGGAAAAGGAGAAATTATGCCCCAAAATAGAGAAAAATTGTGTAAAACCCCAAAAAATAGACCTAATTTCCTAAAATTTCCTCTTGGTGAATTCAAGAAAAGGGATTTTATATGTTTGGAAAAATGATTTTTTCCAAACACTGGGGAGGACACATTATTTTTAAGGACAAAATACCCCTCTAATTTGTGGAAATTCCCAAAATACCCCTCTACTTTGTGAAAATGGAAGGGAAAATTACCTTTACTTTGTGAAAAATCCCGAAATACCCTTAAAATTTCAAAAATTCCCAAAATATCCTTGTATCTATTTTGGTTGGATTGTTCAAAATTTTATGATCTTTATTCCTTTCAAACAATTGAGATCTGCTTTTGAGTACTTAATTACCTCGCAAAAAAGGTAATTATGTCTAAAATTGATAAAGCGATCCATCTCCAAACCCTACATAACCAACTCAAATTCTAGTTTTATTATCTTGTATTGATAGGCAATCAGTCTTCTTATGAAAAGCTACAATTTTTTGTAACTTTGAAGAAATTTAATCTTGCAACCTGGGGTATGTTGGGATTTTTGGAAAATTTAAGGGTGTTTTGGGAATTCATGACAAAATATTGGGGTGCTCTAGAAATTTTGAAACTTGAGGGGTATTTTTTGAGAATAGAGGTGCAAGAAAATCAATGTTTGTCAGCACGCCCGGTGGCAGATGGAGACAAACGACGACGCTGCAATCTCGAACGTGGATAGCAGAGATATTTTCTGTGTGGTTACATGTGCCCTCAACATCGTGATTCGTCTGCTAGAGGCATTAGTCGTCTGCTCACAATGGTCTTGTGGAGCCATTGCAGTAGAGCTCGCGATGGCCTTGTGGAGGAGACAGAAACATTTTTTTCTTCCTATGCATCAACTCGGCAGACACACGCGAGCTTGCCTTGCAGCTGTGTGATTACCACAAGAGAGAGAGAGAGAGAGAGAGAGAGAGAGAGAGAGAGAGAGAGAGAGAGAGAGAGAGAGAGAGAGAGAGAGAGAGAGAGAGAGAGAGAGAGCATCTTGTACCAGCAAAGGCGGACTGGGGGAAAGAAGCAGTGAGGTTGGGCAGCTGCAGGAGAGAGTGCTTGCATGGGTAGGCAAGTGCAATGGGCGAGGAGGAGGACCGCACTGTCAGGGGGTTGGATGGGGAGGAGAGAGGGAAGGAAGGAAGCCTCACCTCATCACCTGCCTGTGGAGGAGGGCATGGAGTGGGAATCCACTACTAAAATTGAAGTTTGAAGCTCGCCATGTCTGTGTCATGCTTGAATAGGTGTTGCTAACGAGGCGTGAGACTTTTCCTTCTAAACTCTTGATTCCAAAAGGAATCTTGCGTTCAAATTAATTAATGGAATGAATAGACTGAGTCTGTTAGTATTTGGCCTTCCCTTAATGAAGTCTTCATAGATCATGAATGTATCTATGCATGTATGCCTCATGGAAGTGTATGGCCATCATGTCATGGAGAGAGAGGGTGTTCCCATAACACTCCATGGCTTGGGCAGCCCTAACAAACTCCCCCTTGAACTAGTCATGGATACTCTAAGGTGATTCATCTAGGCTTTGTGATGTTCCATTGATACATCATAGGTGTTTCAATTTGATTCATCACTCTATGGTTCACAAAGGTGGCCATTTAGTCATGCCTAGGTTCAATTAGAGTACATTAGAACCATAGAAGGGGTAAAAGTTATCATTGTTTTCTTTGACTTCCGACTTGACTCATGTTCATGTATTTGTTGTGTCTCTCTAGCACTTAATTTTCTTCATGTATTCATGTCATTCGTTCTCATGTTCTTCATGTTCATTGCGGACCCATGAATGATGTCATCCCCATGTTGGAGTATGACCATATTCATGTTTATTTGATGCAAAATATTTGAAAAACTTAAATAAATTCTTGATGCAACTTGAAAGTCTTATTACTGGAGAAAATCATCCGATGTGGCAATGTTCATGACCGACTAATATACAAAGACAATGAGAAACAAATGCACAGAGAATAATTACAGCTCCCCCTAGGGCAATGTGCGGGTAACATTAAGTGAAGAACACAATAGAGATTTGGGGCTTTCTGTAGTGAGAACCCCTTTTAGTTTTCTTGAAATACAATTAGCTTAAGAAAATTAAACAGAAAAAATAAATACGCTATGATGTATGCAGCAGGGAGGAGCCGAATGCAGAGAAGAGAAGTTGAGTGAAGAACAAAATAGAGATTTGGGGCTTTCTGTAGTGAGAACCCCTTTTAGTTTGCTTGAAATACAATTAGCTTAAGACAATTAAATGGAAAAAATAAATACGCTATGATGTATGCAGCAGGGAGGAGCCGAATGCAGAGAAGAGAAGTTGATGCCCATTGTTGTGGCATCTGTAGCAAAGAGCCATGAGGGTGATGATGAGGGCATTGCCAAATCCTTGGGACATTGAGTAACACCTTGAACATAGGGAGCTGAAATTCTTGCAGGTATGGCGTGTATATTCTTTGTGTGGTGAGGCCACTTGAGACATCAGTAGTAGAAGGTGTGTCCATGATGGTAGTGGAAGGCATGTCCACATGATTAATGAATATTCTTCACAGAACCATGAGATATGGGAAAACCGAAAACATTATGTCTGAACTAAGAAACCTTCCCATCTAGAGCAGGTGCCATCACCGAGGGAGTGACAAACATGAAACCTTGGAGGTAATCACAGTTCTCAACATCATCGCATACGACATCCAGATTTGAGTAATTAATGAGCTCAATATTGTGACCTTTGGTGTAGCGGCCCTTGACTCAATTGTTACCAGCACCAGGTTGGCCACATACAAAGTTGTCATTATCATAGCTCAGGAATCATGTTTTTGACTACCTCAGAGTTGTTTATTTTGTAGAATTGGAGGCATGCGGGGTTGTGGAACATCAGGATTCTAGCCTTTGAGCCACTGCACCACTGTGGTAGCATGGAGCCTCAATGCAGGGTCTTCATGAATGCACCAGTCCAAAGCGCCATGTAGAGAAGACTTTGTGCTTCCGGCACTAGCATTTGAACACGTCACGAGCTCCTTGTGAAGGCGCATGTCCATAATATCCATCAGGCACCCTTGCTTCCACTTCTTTCTACCCAAATTGGAAAGTTCCATGCCTCTTCAACAAATGAACTATTAGTGCTTAATGCAGCTATTTCCACAAATGTTGAGCCTAGTGAACTCCAAAATTGTCCTACCCGCCAATATCCCTAGCATGACTATCCCCAAGCTGTATATATCACTCTTCTTGCTTACACTTCCATGGAGAACCACTTGAGAGCTATGTATCATGGTGTCCCTCTCACTCCTGTAATAACACATGAGTACATGTCCCTTTGCATCAACTTTGACATCCCAAAATGAGATATCTTTGCCACCAATTTCTCACTCAAAAATGTTTTTTGTGGCTTGATATCGAAATAGAAGATCAATTGCTAACAGTCCTTGTGCAGGTAATGTAAGCCTCTCGCAACCCCAAGTGCAACATATTAACATTTTTATCAATCAAGGGCTAATGCACATGAGCCATCCCCTGCCGGCCCAAAAAACTCGTGGTCTAGCAATCCTCTCACCATATGCTCATAGACGAGGATATGATGTGATCCTTGCCAACAAATCCAACAACACTTACTATGTTATGGTTACTTGTGCATCCTACAATGGCTATTTCTACCACCAAAAAATATTTGCCTTAATGTGCTCTTTGTAGGATGCCCTCCAGTACTTTCACTCCCACTTTCCTCCCATCTGAAGGAGTATGAGCGGAAGTGCGACGTGAGAGAGTGTGCCAGAAGAAGAGCACGACAATATGGTGAACTCGCTCTACTGTAATGTGTAGAGCATAGTGAGTTTTTATTAGGTTTTTACAAAAGAATATGTGTACATACCTGGCGGCCCACCCACTTACCTGGGCGACCACATTGGGCTTTATACCCCAACAACCTCCCACTTAAAGTCCAATGTGGTACTTTTAAGTGTGAGAGAAGCTACTATACAAGCTAATATACAAGAGATGTAGAGAAGTGATGTACTACCCTACACCTAACTGCTTGCGAAAATGCGCAAAGCTCTTTGAGGGAAGTCCTTTTGTAAGTAGATCAACAGGATTTTCTGTGGTGTGAACTTTGACAAGCTGAAGTTGCTTATCCTCGAGCATTTCCCTGATGAAATAATACTTCACATCCACATGCTTTGTCTTTGAGTGATAAACTGGATTGCGAGCCAATTGTATAGCACTTTGACTATCACAATATAACACAGGCATCTCTTCTTTGATTCCCAAATCTATTACTAGTCGATTAAGCCAAATTGATTCTTTGCATGCCTTTGATGCTGCAACATATTCAGCCTCTGTAGTAGACTGAGTAACACAATCTTGTAATCTAGAACGCCATGATATTGCTCCACCAGCCAATGTAAAGACATACCCTGACGTAGACCTTCGGTTGTCTAAGTCACCTGCATAATCTGAGTCTGTAAAACCCTTTACACTTAGCTCCTGACTCCCATAGCATATACGCATACTCTTTGTAGCTTTCAGGTATCTCAATATTCCTTTCACTGCCTCCCAATGTTTCTTGCCTGGGTTTGACATGTATCGACTTACTACTCCCACTGCAAATGCAATGTCTGTGCAAGTAGCAATCATTGCATACATCAAACTACCCACTGCAGACGCATATGGAATCTTATCCATTTCAGCCTGTTCTTCCTCAGACACAGGACAATCTTGTTTGCTAAGTTTCACATATGGTGGCAATGGAACACTCAATGCCTTTCCCTTCTCCATATTGAAACGTTGCAAAACCTTGTCAATATACTCTGTTTGAGATAACCAAATCAACTTCTTTGATCTGTCTCTCTCAATGCGCATACCAAGTATATGACTTGCCTCACCCATGTCTTTCATGTCAAACGATTTTGCCATCTTTGACTTCAAAGCTGAAATTTCTTCCAAGTGCTTGCCAACAATCAACATGTCATCCACATACAAAATAAGGATCAGCCAACTACCATCCTTAGCCTTCTTTGTATATAGACAGTGATCGAACTCACTACGTTTGTAGCCTTGAGAAAGCATAAACTTGTGGAATTTATGGTACCATGCCCTCGGTGATTGTTTTAAGCCATAAAGACTCTTTAACAACTGGCATACCCAATCTTCCTTGCCTTTCTCAACAAACCCTTCTGGCTGCTGCATGTAAATTTCCACATCTAAATCACCGTGCAAGAACGCTGTCTTGACATCCATTTGGTGCAACACCAAATCTAATATGGCAACCAATGCAAGAAAGCATCTCAATGTAGTCATCTTGACCACCGGAGAGAAGACTTCATCAAAGTCAATGCCTTGTTCTTGCTTAAAGCCCTTGGCAACAAGCCTTGCTTTGTACTTTGGCTGACTATGATGAGCGGTGATCTTATACCTGTAAACCCATTTACAAGGTAGAGCCTTTTTGCCCTGTGGTAATTTAACTAGCTTCCATGTCTTGTTTTTATGCAGAGCTATCATCTCTGACTGCATGGCCAATTGCCAATTCCCGGAGTCCTTCATTTGCACTGCTTCCTTGTCACATGAAGGCTCATTGCAATCAGTCAACATGACATAGTTCATAGATGGAACAAACCTATCAGGAGGTCGCGTGACACGTCCAGATCTATGCACAATAGGTGGCTCAGGCTCAGCCACAACCTGTGGTTCCACTCTATCCTGTCCTTGCTCCTCTTGAGCCCTAACATTTTGTCTTGCACGTGCTGGTCCATCTTCTTGGAAGACAACTCTTCTAATCTCCTCAACCCTCTCTGGTTTAGAATGATTTTTGGATTCATTAAAGTGAACATCATTGCTGCGGACAACCTTTCTGGATTCGGGATCCCAAAGTCTGTACCCCATCTCACCAGAATTACCATAGCCTAGAAAGATGCACTTTCTACTCTTTGGCTCAAGTTTGTTCCTAAATTCGTTTGGAACGTGAGTATATGCCTCACAGCCAAAGACTCTGAGATGCTTGTATGAGGGCATTTTGCATGACCATACCATCTCTAGCACTGAATCCTTCTGCAAAACCTTGCTAGGAGATCTATTTACAAGATGAACAGCTGTTGATACAGCTTCAGCCCAAAACCCATTTGGCAGCTGTGCATTAGACAACATACTTCTGACCTTCTCTTGTATGGTCCTATTCATCCTCTCAGCAACACCATTTTGAGGAGGATTGTAAGGAGCAGTAAGTTCACGTTTTATACCTTTTGACTCACAAAAGTCCTGAAAGGCCTTTGAAGCATACTCTCCACCATTGTCAGTGCGTAAGCATTTAAGCTTCTTGCCACTCTGATTCTCCACAAGTGTCACAAACGTTTTGAAAACACTAAACGCTTCATCCTTGTGCTTGAGAAAGTAAACCCATACTTTCCTCGAGTAATCATCTATAAATGTCATAAAGTAAGAAGCTCCCCCTAGAGATAGGTTAGGCATAGGTCCACACAAATCACTATGAACAAGTGCCAACTGTGTATCTCTTCTACTGCTTCTATGCTTATGTGGTTGGTGTGTTTGCTTACCATATAGACAATGTTCACAGAATTCAAAATCATTAAATGAAAAGCCAGGCAAATAACCAGAACGAGACAAGATTTCCATTCCCTTCTTGGACATATGTCCTAACCGGCTATGCCACAAAGAAATGTTCGGTTGCTCGGTTACATTGATTACATTTTTAGAGACATTTGATACATAAATCATGTAAAGTCCTCCAGACTTTACTCCATGTGCTACTGTCATAGAACCCTTAGATATCTCCCACATGTTCTGTCCAAAAGTGGTGATGTAGCCAGCATCATCAAGTAAACCTGTGCTGATCAAGCTCTTTGTAATTGCGGGAACATGTCTCACATTCTTCAGCGTGAAAGAAGAGCCATTCTGAAACTTCAATTGAACATCTCCAACACCTAAGATCTCACATGTCTGCCCATTGCCTAGCCGAACATGATCTTTAGTGGTCACATAAGAGGTAAACCACTCCTTGTTTGGAGACACATGAAGTGATGCCCCTGAGTCTATAATCCAGTCACTCAGTGCATTTCCATTAGATGATGTAAGAAGAGCTGAGTCCATTGTATTCTTCAAAAAATAGATGTCTCCTGACACTAGACTGTCATCCTCTGCAACAGTGTTTGTCACATTTATTTCTTGAATCTTCACTGAGGACTTGTTCTTCTCACCATGGTCTTCAGCTTTCTCTTTGCCTTTTTCTGCTTTCCATTCTCTGCAGTCTCTTTTCATGTGACCCTTCTTGCCACAATGGTAGCATTCTATGTCACTCTTGCCTTTAGCACTGCGGGACTTGCTACGAGACCGATTCCTCTTTCCACCTTTGTACTTTTCTTTGGTCCTTCCCCTGACAACTAAGGCTGTTCCTTTGCCTTTGTCCATTGTCTTTCTATTGGTTTCTTCAGTAAGCAGACTTCCTTCTACACCTGCTATGTTCAAACCATCTGGAGCACCAAGGCTCCGTTTGACGAGCTAGATGCATCCGATTCTAGAGTAGATCGAACCCCATCTTCTAGAGCACTGAATGGGCACTTTGGATATTTGGAACCACTATCCCAACTAGTCCATTTTGGATCCCTTTTTGGCCAAAAAAAGGCATTGAGTATACATTTCCTCTACCCTTTGGCTGCCCAGGACCTTAATACTTGCCTAAACCCTTTTCCTTGCACTTGTGCACCCCTCTAGCACTGCTTAGCACTACTTCTAGCCTTGATTAACTTTGTGTGTACCATCATTGCCCAGCCCTCTTGTCGAACATTTATGTTCAACCAAAAGCATATTTACAGAACTTTAGAAACTAGCACACCAAACTGACAACTCAAAGCACTTGCAAAACCACAACCCTATGTATAGGTTATATGTAAAAAAGCTTCATCTCCTCTTGCACCCTGCATATTTTAGCTAGGTTTCCCACCTAAAAAAGCTTCATCTCTTCTTGCACCCTGCATATTTTAGGTGGGTTGCCCACCCCCCTTGGCCACAATTTGATGCACTTCAGGCAATAGACTTCTTTCAAAACACAACTTGAGTCGCACACCATTCACCCCGTGCTTAAGGAGCTTACCATTTGCCCTCACCAACTGATAGGTCTCATTTGGAAAGGCCTTTTGCACTTTTTACGGACCCGTTCACTTCTTCTTAAACTTCTTCTAGAACGTGAAGTCCAGGTAACTCTCGTACTTCATCACTAGTTCTCCCTCCTCTATCTTCTTATTTGGCAAGTTCTGATTGAATTTGGAAATCTGCTTCTCTCTTTGCTTCAAATAGTAGTCTGCTGCTGCTTCCTTGTCCATTTGCAAAGCCTCCAGAATGGCTATCCGATCCTGTAGAATCTCTTGCTAAGTGGCATTGACATGCCACATACCTTTCAAAGCTCCTAACTATGCATGCATAGGCAATACAGTCTCCTTACCATAGACCATCTCAAATGGAGCGAAATTTGTAGCCACTTTATAGGACATCCTGTACACCCACATATACTTCTCTAGATTTTTTTCCCACTCAATCTCCTGATTATACACATAGTCAACATTTTGACAATTTGCCCAATAGCACTCTCGACTAGACGGGATGATAGGGTGAGGAAAATCGATGCTGAATCTTTAACTTCTCCACTAATGCACGCATTAGATTGCTTCTAAACCCTTGACCCCTATCAGAAAGTAGCACCCATGGTACCCCAAAACGGGAACAAATGTTATCAAACATGAACTGAGCTACCACTTTAGCATTCACTTCCTTCACAGCCTGGGCCTCAACCCACCTTGTAAGGTAGTCAATGGCTACCACCACATATTTCTTACCTCTAGTAGACTTTGGGAGTGGACCTATGGCATCTAAACCCCACTTCTCAAAAGCACTTTGTGCAATGATGGCACCTTGCGACTTCGTTGTTAATCGTCTTTCACTTGTAGTCTGATAATCGTGGCATGTTTTGCACAAGTAATGCACGTCCTTCACTATGGAAGGCCGCCAAAATCTTGCTCTGAGCATTCAAAACAAAACCTGGTCTTTACCTTGATGTCCGATCTCCTCACAGCATTGCTCCAACGCTACACCTATCTCTTCCTTGTACAACACCCTCCTTAGCACTCTGTCATGCCCATAGGTCATCAAATCTTCACCTACTACTACCAATGTGAATTTTCGGGCCTTCTGCACCACTCTCCTTTGCAACTTGGACAAACCCTCTACACACTACCCTGCACTCAAAAACAATTCAATCTCCTTCAGAGTTTCCTTGCCTGCATAAGTGGCTGGGGCCACATATAGGCCCGCAACATGCACTTGCACTCTACTACTTGCTAACTGGTCTGCCTCTTGGTTCTGCTCTCTCGTCACATGCTTGAGTTGAACTTATTCAAAAAACTTCAGCATCTTCTTGATGGCAAAGAACTAGTGCTTTAAAGAATCCCAATTTACCTGCCATTGGCCTAGCAGTTGCTTGATGACTAGAAATGCATCATCCCTTCACCAACAACCTAGAAATTTCAAACTCTATACATTGCTTCAAATGCAGAGTGAGATACTGCGCCTCATCATTGGTATGGACATCCTCCAAATCATAAGATTTCAAAAATATGACTTTGCCATGTGGGTCGCATATCACCACACCTCCACCTGCCTTCTGTACTACCATTCAATACGCTCCGTCGAACCACATTGTAAAAGCACTCTCCAAATTAGGCTCCTCTTTAGCTTTGTCTCACACCACTCTTGGATAGGCTAGCAAATCAGCAACCTTAAAATTGTGACAAGAATGTCCACCAAGTGAGACCGACTCATATAGTCTACTTTGAACTTGAATTTGAACTCTATCAGCTCCAACACCCACTGCATAATCCTCATCCCTGGTTTCAAATGAACACTACCTCTGGTAATTGGTTATTAGCTGTCGACACAAAAAATTTATGCACAATTAAATGCACTTAAACTTCCTACAAGCAAAGATAAAAGACACCACCCATTGTTCTGCTTCGGTGTAGGTAGTCTCTCTTGGGCTAATCACCCTGTTCTCAAAGTACATAGGTTTGTAGCTTCTCCCTACCTTTTGCAGTAAAACCGCTCGGATTGCAACCGTGCCTACTCTCATAGACACATAAAAGGCATCCTCTTGATTGGGAGGACACCCCAGTGGCAGCTGATACAAAATCTTTTTTACCCTGTCAAAAGCCTTTTGAGGTTCCTCATCCACTGATAACCATGCACCTTTTGAGCCCTCTTTTGAAGAGGATACACATATTGCAAAAACATCCAACAGAAGCGTGATAGATACTTTAACTTATGAACAAATGAAGCCAAACCTTGAGCAATTGATGATGGCTCCATCAACACCAACGCTTTCACCTTCTTGGGATCAGTCTCTATACCATTTTGTGACACCACATGACCCAACAGCTGTGCTAGCTTGCACTTCTTGGGGTTCAATTGACCTCCTTCTTCATCAAGGCTTTGAAAGCATAACTGCAACTTTGACAGATGGTGTGCTCTTGAGCTCTGACAGCCTATATCATCCATGAAATCCCTGATAAAGCGGCCCAAGAAGTGGCCAAATACCTTGTTTATCCAATCTTGGAAGGTAGCATATGCATTCACCAACCTGAACGACATCCAACGATAAGCAAAACAATCCCATGCAGAGATAAACGTAGTCTTTAGTTGATCCACAAGTGCAATCCCTGTCTAAAAATACCCCAAAAAACCATCCATAATGGAGTATCTTTCGTGCCCAGCCACCTGGTTTAGGATCTAGTCTTGAAACAACAATGGATTGTGATTTCTCTTGGTTGCTGCATTAAGTGGCTTGTAGTTGACACACACCCTCCATTTCCCATTCTTCTTAGGGGTTATCACCAATGGTGAGACCCACTCTGACTCCTTCACAGGGTATATGATACCTGCATCCAACAACTTATTGATCTTCTGCCAAAGGGACTCCTTTTGGATCTCCCCTAGTCTTCTCAGCTTCTATGCTTTATTATGTCAGTTGAAAGTTGGAAGGTCTGGTAGATTTGAGACGGACAGGGCAGTTGGGGATAGGTGTCCAAAGTGGATATCACCAGATAGACGCATGGGGCTTGAATTATGGAGCATGCTTGTCTTTTTGGATTGCGAATCAGAGCTCTAGAGGGCAAGTTATGGCCATCAGAAGATTTGTCGAGGGCTAGTTATGGGCCAGGTTGGTCGCATTGGGAATCATGCCATCTGGAATTTTTTGGGCCTCGACAGGGTTATAGAGGGTAGTATGAATCAAAGGGGGGGGGAAGTCAATGGGAACTGACAGCACCTCAATCGAACCCCGGACTAGAGAGATATTGCAGTTTGAAGTCGATGTTCATTCTTGACGTCATGCTGTCAGCTTGGTTTTGGCAATTTGGACGGCCTCGGGAAGAGGGCCTTGGAAATTCAAAGCACTGGGGGGCGGTAGCCCGCACGGTTGATGATGTGGCAAGATAGCCTATCGGTCATTCCCACGCCCAAGGGGCATTGAATTTTTCAGAGGAAAACAAGCACCCCCACTAGCGAGGTCATGAGTGCCTTGGGGAGGGGCTTGTGTGAGAGGGAATGTGGAGGTGTGGGAGAAGGTGTACCCCGATAGGTGCGGGTGGTAGACAGTCAAAGGTGGCTCCAAATCAAGCGAGTACGTTAGAGAGAGAGGATTCCAAAAGCCAGTCAAAAGGCCACTCCAAGGGAGTCTCAAGGGCTGGACTAAATGGCCTCCCAAGGCAAACTCCGAAGAGGGAGAATCCGAGGCAAATTGAAGGGCCAGATTAAGTGAGCGATCAAAGCCAAAATCAAAGACAAAGCAAGTGGGATAAGTAGAGAGAGAGAGAGAGAGAGAGAGAGAGAGAGAGAGAGAGAGAGAGAGATGAAGAAAAATAAATAATAATAAAAAATAAGAAATGCCTAGGGGCACTAGCGACATCACTAGTGCACCCCCTTTCAAAAGTGCAAAGAGGAGACAACGGATCAAACAAGGGGGCTTCCCCCCAAAGATGCCAAATTTAGATGCCAGATGGACCAATTAGAGGGAAATTTCCAAAGTTGAAGGTCCCCTACTATAAAAGCCATTTTTTAAATCAATAATGGGCTTTTTGAGTGTCATTTGAAGCCTACAGAATGGAGTTTTTTGGCAAAGGAGTGTGCCAGTCAATCCCCTTTGTATTTTCTCATCAAAATGTCCATTTTGATGGCAGTGCAAGCCTTGTATGTGCCTTCTTCTAAAGAGTAATCAAGCCACTATTGCCCAATTGTGTTGTCATTTCTCCTTCCCCCCTTCTCTTTCTCATGCTCTTGTGTTTCCTTGCCGTGTTGGCATGGTGGATGTGTGTGCCCCTCACAAACCTGCGGTGCTTTGTGTGAGAGAGTGAGATTGAGTGGTTGTTGTGTGTGTGTGTGTGTGTGTGTGTGTGTGTGTGTGTGTGTGTGTGTGTGTGTGTGTGCGCGCATGCGCGCAAGGGTGGAGACATACTGGGGCAGTATGTGTGCATTGGTTTGTGGTCTTGTGGAGTGTGTAAGCATTGAAAAATGAGTAGGCAGTAGTCTACTAGAGTAAAGTGTATTTTTGGCAGGTGTTTTTGAGAAGATAGGGGTGTTGTGGATACCCTAAGCTATAGGGAGGCCCTTGTTTGTGTGCCAGATTTGTTCCCCCATTCCCCCTCTCCAACGTGTCCCATCCAAATCTTCTCTAACAAATCATTATCATGGTTATCTCTATCCAACTTGACATGCCTTTTTCCTCTTGTGAGTTCATGCTTTTCCCATTGCCGCTTTTGGCTTCACAATCTTGAGCCAAATAATTTGGTATTTTTCTTAAGAACTTTGGTCAACTATAGGCCGCTAATTGGATGCTAGTCAATAAACTTTCAAAGGTTGGTCAAAACTGTCAAAATAGCTAGAGATCAATGTGGTAACAAACCCCTAGGGCTCAAGTTGATTGCATTTAGAAAATGCAACCCAACTTTCATGCCTCACATGGGATTATCAAAAAAATGTTACAAAACTAGGCTATACTGATGTAGCATTTAAAGACGCTACCGTTGGAGCCTCAAGTCTAACAAACGACATCTTAAATAGCTCTATGATGTACAACC
The DNA here is from genome assembly GCF_014529385.1 of Adiantum capillus-veneris. NCBI lineage: Eukaryota > Viridiplantae > Streptophyta > Polypodiopsida > Polypodiales > Pteridaceae > Adiantum > Adiantum capillus-veneris. The sequence goes on from NC_140936.1 coordinate 78,786,910, forward strand.
AAAGTCCTCTCCTTGTAGTTCCAACATCTGAAAACATAGGGGTCAACAGGCTGCAAAGTGTCTAAAGTCCATGTCATGTTGATGATGCATAGGCGTAGAGCAATGGGGAGAATACGAGAGAGAGAGAGAGAGAGAGAGAGAGAGAGAGAGAGAGAGAGAGAGAGAGAGAGAGAGATGTTGTTGGACCAACCAACCTTGGCAATGAATTGATGATAATTACAATGGGGGCTAAGTGTGCTTCTATATTCACCTTAGAAATTTTCCCTACCCAAGATTTGAAAGATAAGTAAAATAAACACCTTAAGCCAAAACAAATACTGGAGTCACATTGGGCCATTCACTTGTTACATAGTTCCTAGTTCCTAGATACATAGTTAGTGCATAGATGTTAAATATCTAAACGAGAGGCATTAGAATAAACATAATAAAATATTCATAATGTATTCTATTAGGTTGCTTGAGCATATGGCCTTACTTCTAACTAGGTCTAGAATTATAGCACAACGTGCACTTAGGGTCCCTTAGTTGTTATGAGCAATTGTTCTTATCACCATGTGGAGATATAAGGCATTGACATAAAACCTCATGATTGTTATAAGGTGACACTCTTACCTCCAAGTAGGATCGATATTATAGTTTGGGTAGTCGTACTAGGGTTCACTTAGTTGTTATTAATCCAACGCTCTTATATCTATGTGGACATAGACAATGGAAGGATTGTAGGATTTGTTGGGTTGGTTTTGAGTCAACTCTCTTACCTCCAAGTGAATATAGGTCTTGTATTTAGGAGTCACTTGGTTGTTTTTTAGCAATGCTCTTATTAAAAAAAGAAGATTAGGAGCCTCTGCGGTCGCTTTATTATGTGCCAACAATTTCTCTTTTCTTCAAAATAGTGGAACGACTAAAGAGAATACTTGGTTGGTCATGAGCAAAACATTATTTGACTCCAAGTAACTAAAGATTCCATGTCAAGCTAGTGATTAGTTGACACCTTTTCATTTCTTTTATAGATGAAGCTTTCACATTGAGGTGGTCCGGGGCGGGCAACAAGAGAGACGACTTCTAAACACCCCTCGAGGCTCCCGTGCTACTCAATTGGGGCTGGGGCAACCACATGCAAGAAACAACAACATTAAACCCACATCCAAACAAGTGAAGGGGCACCACTTAGTTGTGGGATGCGAACTAGGATACAAGAGAGAATTTGTCACTACCAAGAGTAGGTGCAACAAAACCCACACAAAGGATCTCACACCAAGACACGCACCAAATGTCGCAAGAGAGAGTCAGAGCAAAGGGAATAAAGAGAGAGAGGAATGGAGTTTGTGCAAATACTTGATTGACAACTTGCAAGGTAAAGTGGTATACTATCACGCTATCACAAAGCTTGCATAAACTAAATCAACAATTAGTGCAACAAGGTTAGCTTCGCTAGAAAAAGCATCCACTAACACATCATCCTTGTGAACAATCACATCATCTTCATGCAACTCATCATGCTTGTGAGGAATCACATCTTGATCATGCAAATCATCATGCTTGTGAGAAATCACATCTTGATCATCCTGGAAATCATCATGCTTCTCATCATGCAAATCATTGTCATTCAAATCATCATGCTTCTCATAATCATGCAAATCCTGTGTATCATGCTTTGGAGAAGTAGAGACTGAGAGAATCTCCTTTTCCTAATTTTGTTGCATCTGTGCCTGCACTTGAGAAAAGAGTCGCAACATCTCTTGCATTCTTGCTTTGTTCTCGCGATCAAATCTTGCTTGACTTTCTTTTTCTTCCAAGTCGTACTGACGCTCAATGAACAAGAAACTTGGCAATGAAAACACACTAACCACCTTCTCAAACAAGCTCAAATGACAGAATTTAAAAGATAAGACTCACCTTGCATTCACCAAACCACACAGCACAAGTGAAAGGACAACAATTCTAGAACCAAGACACGTCTTTGAAGCAACAAAACCTCAATTGTTGATAGTAGAAGAGCATGTACAATAATGGTTTGAGATAGGGCACTCACACTCTATCACTTTGCAATGTGTAGCATCAAAGCTTCTCTCACACTAAGTGTGAAGCTCACAAGATGATGACTACACCTAAATCTCTCTACGTGTATAAAGTATTGGGGTGCTTGTGAGATGTTGAAGATGATTTACAAGAAGGAGAGGGGCCTATTTATAGGTTGGATACCCCTCATTAAGGTTAGCTTTACTTACACACTAATCAAATCAAGAGTAGGATTTCTTTTGAATATCAAAACATTGCGGACCTTCTTTGTCTGCTTGAGTCATGGATGTAGGCTCAAAAGAGAGCATTATTGATGGTAGATAAGGTGAAAGCAGAGTTTTAAGGAAGGAGAGAGAGAGAGAGAGAGAGAGAGAGAGAGAGAGAGAGAGAGAGAGAGAGTTTTTACTATGCACATGTCTTAAGATAAGGTAGGTTCTCAAAAATGATTGTCGATCCTCTTCTTCTTCTTCTTCTTCTTCTTCTTCTTCTTCTTACATCGTCACCGCAAAGGTTGAACCCCATGATGAAAGTGACAATGTTGTTTGATGAGAATCCCTTAGTTTGCAGAGATTAATCAAGGTTTTACATGCTGAATTGTATGTATATAGAGAAGAGATAAAAGAATTTGTTATTTAAAGGTAATAGAGAGAGGCATAGAGATGGTGTATGTACATGTAGAGCTCATATGAGAGCTATGGAAGTAAGAGGGGAGGTTAATGCTGAAGAGGGTGAGAAAAACCATAGAAAGTGCATGTTTGAGTGAGGGATGGAGAGGAATGTGTGTGTGTGTGTGTGTGTGTGTGTGTGTGAGTGAAAGTGTGTGGAAGTGTGAAGGGAAGTGAGAGAAGACCAGGGTGACTTGTGAGAAAAAGTGTGGTAGACTGGTGCCCACCAAAAATATAAAATTTCATCGATGGCAACTCCAAAAATTATGAAACAATTTGAGGTAATTATTCAGATTGTGAGCTAATTTTTTTATTGTGGACACATCCTCAAATTTGAAGTGGAGGTGGACTCCAAAAATCCCACCAAAATGTCTATTTTTCCTCCTAGAAAAGTCTTCAGTGGCCCCCCTTTTGTTGGATTTGCATAATCCTCCAAGAGTGAGACCCTCCTTGCATGAGAGCATGACCTAATAGATTCTTGAGGGTTTGAAAATATTCATGGATTAGGATTATTCACATATATGATATATGGATATGATGGAAAAATATAGACTAGTATATAAAGAATTCATGGAATTTAGAATAGTGTCAGCTGTATATAAATATAAAATGTAGAAAATAAACATATGAAAATATAGGATATCAAATGACGAGGCCCTCATTTGTTTTATTGATTTAAAAATATTTACAAGAAGGAAAGAAGAATGCATGTAGGAAAATGGTGATTTAGAAAAAGGGAATGACTGGGTGAAAGGTATTTTTGTGATTTTTGCTCAAAGTGATTCACACCAAGATTTACAGAGGCTCACATGAAAATATTTATTTATATAATAAAGAGTATGTACATTGGTAAGAAAAAAGTGGTAACGTCAGTATACATACTTAGGCAAATAACGGACACCTAAGTAGAAATATTTAAATAAGTATCAAAATAATTATAATAAAAATCCCTCTATTTAGGCCCTATATACAATGAAATATTTACACACAAATGGGCCATAATATATTTTAATCTTTTTGTTTTTAGCTATTTTTTTGGTTCAACTAGCCCAATGACTAGCTAACTGAGGGTTTTAAGGAGATATGGGGAAAGTCTCCTAACTCACACACGTCTATGTACAATGAAATGGTAGGGATAGCCACAGTGTTTGGGTGATTTTGATAGGGTGAGGTAGCTCACTTTGGCAATTTTGTATAGCCAAAAAATAGCTATCATTAGCCCTCCCCCAAGATATTTGTACATTCATGTACCATCATAAGGCATCTTTTCCAATGAGAGTGGTTCCAAGCTATTTGCGATGTTTTGTGCCTCAAACAAGTCTTCATTTTGTAGTTCTTCTTCACCTTGTCTTGAACTACAGACACAAACCAAACTACAAGATTCACAAGATGATATAGCTTCTTGATGATGCTCTTGCAGATCCTTTGGTAGAGTGCGACTCAAGTAGGGCTTTAATCGTTAACCATTCACCTTCTTAAGATGCTCCTTACCATCTAAATCCATGAGATGATAGTAACTTGAATTAAAAGATTGTTTAACCACATACGGACCTTGCCATCTGGCATTGAATTTAGCATCAAACCTATTGTCAAGTCAATTTTCATACCTTAACACCAGCCCACCTTCCTCGATACCCTTGTCCTTAACCATCTTATTAAGCTTTTCATTTGCTTGCATAGCTTTCCTCTTGTAGCACTCGTAATCTGCTTCTCTTTTCCACTCAAGCTCAGCTAAAGTAAGAAGTCGATCCACCCACACATCTTGATCTCCTCCCGTCCCTCTATTGTGGAGCCGCGGGGGAGCCACATTGTTGGATGTTGAGCTCGATGGCTCTAAAGCCTCTTGACCATAGACAAAGTGAAATGGTGTGAACTCTGTGGCTTCCCTATATGTGGTTTGATACACCCACAAGGCACCATCCAAGAAGTCATCCCACAACTTTGTTCTATTTTGCACAATCTTTCTAATGATGCCTGCAATGACACCATTAGCCTTCTCCACCAAATCATTTGAATGTGGCTAGTAGGGTGTCCTATGAAGATGTAGAATGTGAAGCTCTTCACAAACTCCCATGAGTAAACCCTTCCTGACCCTGGACCATTATCAAAAACAATCTCCAATGTGTCAAATCTACAACAAATATTAGTGTAGACAAACCTACTCACTATTTTTCCATTTACCCTTGCCACACTTTGAGCCTCTACCCACCTAGTCATGTAATCTACAGCCATTAGAGTGTGGAGTTTACCATTTTTTGTTCTAAGCAGAGGACCCATAGCATCAATGCCCCACTTTCCAAAGGGTTCATCTCCAAGCATGATTTGCCTTGGACCATATGCCAGTCTTCTATTCCCATTTACCTGGCAGTTGTGACAACTTTTACACCAATGTTGGACATCCACATGTAGGCTTGGCCAAACATACCCCGCAAGAAAAATCTTCTTCACAGTTAACTCTTGGCAAAAATGACCACCACATGCCTCTTCATGAATACCTTTTAGAATGGCTAGAATTTCCTTGATAGTTGGTACTCTTTTGCACAATTGATCCTTCCCTCTTTGATAGAGAGGCTCTTCTAGGAAGAGACAGGAACTTGCCTTCATGAGTCTCCTCTTCTAAGTTTTTGTGAAGTCTTGTGGAAACTCGCCCTCTAAAATGCAGCTAATAATGGGAGCCAATGACTCCAATCCCTTGTATCTCGGTTGCTTGATAGCTACTATCACCATGATGACCAACAACCATTTTGAGAAATTTGATCCATTAACAAGCTCAAAAGATGGGTGGTTAGGGTATGAGCACATGGATTGCAAGCTCATATAAATTGTACAAACACCAAGAGGTCCACACCCTGGTGGAACATCACATTGATATCACCCTACATCCTACATTAGGCACGTATTATGACTTTTACCAATTTTACCAACAACTATATCTGTCGTTTTGATACAAGGTCTTTAGAGTCCAATGAAAATCAATTATAAGGACCCCAAGCGTTATAAGCAAGCATAGCAATGTTGAGTGTATAGAGGTAAATCTTGCCATCATTTTCTAGCCGTATATAGACAAAAAATCTAGGAAGAATTTCTATTTACAATGCCCTCATTTTAAATGGAAGCTATGAGAACTAATAGCAAGTATAGCAATGTTAAGTGTATAGAGGTAAATCTTGCCATCATTTTCTAGTTGTATATAGCCAAAAAATCTAGGAAGAATTTCTATTTACAATGCCCTCATTTTGAATGGAAGCTATGAGAACTAATAGCAAGTAGTATGTGCAAGATGCCAGTGTGATGACAACCCTATTTTGAGTTTTGTAAACAAAGTGAAGTTGAAGAGGAAAGGTGGCCTCAAATAGAGTCCAAAATTTCCTAGAGATGACACTTGTTTTTCCCTAAGAGCACCTAGGATGACACAACCAACCTTACCAAATGTAAAGAGAAAGCCATTCACTCACATGCTTGCAAGAAACTATGATAAACCTATTCTTTGTCGTGCCCAAATATTGTAGTGCTAGCAAGATGCACATCTTATGGAATGATCCAAGTATTTATAAGGGAGAAAATATTTTTGGCATAATTATGTCTCTGTGCAATAGTTTAGTAGTTTTTTCTTGTCCTTTATAATGTCTTCACTCAATACCTTTACTGTGTTGCAGGGAAAGAGAATCTATAGTTAATTGCCTTGCATGATATGAATGTTTCCATTGCATTGAAAAAGATACCAGTAAAGTGTATTGTCAAGGTGAGATAGCTAAGAATAGAAAAAGATGAGATTGAGAAGCACCTAGATATCTACCTCAAGCACCGTAAGAAAATTGACAAGTACTTGAATTTTCTTCATCCCTCTTGGGAAGTTATTTTTGCCCAGTGGTATCCGTCGTTGGACCCAATATGGGTGCCCACGCTCTTGGCTAATGAGAAGTGCACTCTGGTTCTTGATTTAAATGGTGTGCTGGTTCAAGTTGTAGAGTCAAATCTTGGTGAAGTTCCCCTTTAATATGTAGGGGAAATGATAAAGTATTGTATGCAAGATAGGTGGTATGTATTTTGTCGCAAAGACATCCACCAATTTTTGGATTGGTCCCTCCAAATTTCTATGTGTACATATGGAGCACCAACCGTGACAACATAAAGTAAATGCAGTATTAGATACAATATTCAAAGCATTGTAGTGGCAAGCCTTGGTAGATATGTAATAAGCATTTATTCTTCAAGAACTTGAGCATGTTTTGGAGGGGCATAATGTAGTTTGGGCCCAAAAACACTCTGATTATTGATTATGGTAAGTACAAAGTGCTCCAAAACCTTGAAGGAAGTTGGCTTATTATTCCCAAGTTAGAGGAGCAGACTGTTGAACAACGACAATAGTTCTTAGCAGACAATTTGGCTCCCTGGCTATTTCTATGGCTACAATCGGAGGACTAACCAACATATACAATTGACAATGGGCTTGATACTTGCCCAAACTTGTTTTCTGATGTAATCCTGAGAGCAAGCTAGAATTAGATTTGTGAGCAAGCGATATTGAGGCCGATTGGAGGGCAGAGAACCCTTCGAGACAAAGGAGGGCTAACGAAGAAGGTGAAAGGCATGAGAGGGGAATATTAGAGAAGCAACAAAAAGTTGAAGTAGAAAGGAAAATGCACAAACTAGAGGCTTAGCAAAGACAGGAGAACAAGCACATTGGGTACTATAAGTACAAGCACCCTAGGCACCACAAGCATTTTCAAGACTAGGAGACTCTTTGTATACTTGTAAAATTATGTACTATGATGGAAAGTTGTAATATTGTGATGAGATTGCCTTTTCAATGTTCATATTTATTTTGACTTTTATTTCAGATGATAAGGATCAAATTTTGTACTATTGTATTTTTTGGGACCATACCTTGTGCACTATTGGCATAGTTTTTGATCGTATATGCATTATACAAATGCAATGGTAGCATACTGAGTGTTTCTTTTCACACTTAATAAGCTAGTAATGTTAAGCAATAAGCTAGTTGGCTTACCCAATTTGCTGATAATAAAGGTAGTTGTGACCAACATACAATGAAGTTATTTATTGCTGGTTGTGATAAACGCCAAAGCCATGTATACACAGTCTACACAAGAGACACAAAACCAACTTTATGATAAAACTACATTATTTGTAGTAAGAAGTATATTGAAAATCCAATGGTTAAAACTTAAAAGCTAAAGGGCATGCTATTACAGATTGCTTCATAGCTTTCTAGGGTAGTTGTGTACACCTACCTTCTCCTTGAATGTGCTACATAGGTATTTTGATACATCACATTAGATGTGAAAGTAGGTAGATGATGGGCTGCTTGTGGTCTAGCTTGAAGGTGTATGTATCCAATTTCTTGTAATATAGTCCTTGCACAACATATGAGCCTCTATCAATTACATTTCTCCATTCATCAATGTACCCCTTCTCCACCTTTTTCTTTGTTGCAACACACTTGACGAAGTAGAAATCCACATCCTCGGTTTTGATTGAAGCATCTAGATTTATAGCAAACGTGTCCCCAGCACATAGAGTGTTACTCAACACATTAGATGATCTTTGTATGTGAAGTCATCATAGCCAATGATTTCCTTTGTCAAAACTTCATCTGTCGGCTCAGAATCTGCATTGAAAGTTTACACCACATGGCTCGTAGTCGTAAAATTCTCTGAGTCCAAGCCTTTTGTTAATTTATTTTGTTTCAGGCTTTGTCGGGACATCATAGACCTCTTTTGGAAACAGTTGTAGTTCTACTTGATGTCCTTCTTCACTTTTAAATCTGCCTGTAAAAACTATGGTGTTGTTTTCTTCAAGCTGTTCTTTGGATAGATATGTTGCCTTGGTTGTCTTTACTGAACTGGGGTCCAGTTGGTATGGTGGCAGCTCTTGCAGCTTCTCTTTTTTAGTGACCCTCTTCTTGGCCTTTTTTGCAGCTTGCATTGCTCCTGTTAAGTGAATAGAGTGCCAAAGTTAGAAAATTTGGCAGATTCCACTTCAAAATGTCCTTCAGTCTAAATTGCTGACAAATTGAGTCCAATTTACTTCAAATCAATTTTTGAACATGCATAGATGCATAAAAGCATGTAAAGATCAAAATCATAAAGTCCAAGCAAAAATTTGCAACGAAAGTAAATAATCGCGATTATTTACAACTGATGAATTTTTTCAACTTTTTGCAATTTTGGCATCATAGGCTTGAAATACTTATCAATTAAATACTCTAAGTGAAGTGTGGGCTCATTTGTTATGCTATTATGCTATGCTATGTCACAAGAGTGATGATAAGTGAGGAACTATTTCTTTCTCATATGTTACTTCTTCTTCGTCTTCCCTACCCTTATTCTCGGCTAGCTCTCTGCACCTTTGAAGGTGTTTGAGGCCTTGGGACTGAGGCTGGGGATGGTTAATGCTTTTACAAAGTTTATGGTATGCTCGTGATGCATGAAGGTTTCCATATTCATTGCATCACCTAGGTCACAAGGAACACAAAGATTGTATTGTACCAAGTCTCTCTTTATGTGAGAATCTATATACAAAATTATATTGGAGGGGGGACCAGCTCCACATAAAACTGGTCCTCAACTGTTGTCATGTTCTCTAATTATCTCTCTTGCAAAAGTGTTTTTCATGCCAAGTTAATTAAGTATAATGGTTATGTTGCTACCGCTGATTAAGTTCACCCTCTATGTTCTCAAAGTAGTCTCATAAAAATGCTCACTCTAGTTCTCTTAATTTCGCTATTCTCAAAGTTCATAGGCCATTTACATTACATTGGTATCAGAGCTATTGGTTTCTCTTTTCTTATTTAAGAAGAGAGGTCCTTAAGTTTTCCATGAAAGCTTGGATCTGTTCATTGCAATAGGGTAAGTGGGACATGGATCTATTATCTTGGTTGAAAAGGACTTAGTTCGAGGTACACTGTTGGCTTAACCATTACTGAGCTACTAGCAAGCTCGAGAGGAACCATAATCAACCGAGTAATATTAGACCCTCTCCAATAGTCTTTGCAATTAACAATCTCTAAACCACGGGTGTGGTTGCTTGAGAACTAATTTTCAAATGTAAAGAAGCGTAGCGACTAGGGTTTTTGAGGGTACCAAAGCACAAAGTAATTTATACATAAGTTTAATTAGCATGGCTCAAGAGAGTAGAATAAAATATCGATAAATTTGATTTTGCACATGAAGGTGCTAATGATGATGCCACCATGTTTGTTAATTATCTTGTTACTAGGTTGCAACAAGCTATAGGCAAGCCTGCTTTGCAAGCCAAAGTTAATAAACAACTTCGTGCTTATGGAATTTCCCTTCCTCTCCAAGAGGAGAGAGAGCTTAGGAGGCCTCTTGATGAGACTCCTAGAAGAAGACTCTCTCCCATAAGAGAGGAGGAATCCAAAGAACGAGAAAAAAGTGAATCACTAAGATCCTTTGAAGATGTGGCTCCATGAAGACGGCGGTCTAGACGATTGCCAACTCCTCCCAAGAGGAAACCGTCAACCCATAGTCCTTCTCCTTGTCACTCCAAAAGGGAAGAGAGGAAACAAAGGAAGAAAAAGGCAAGAAAGAGGTCACCCTCTTCTCCTTCTTCCTTATCTTCCTCCTCTTCCGGCTAAAGAAACATCTATTCTCCTAGAGAATACAAGAGGAGAGGACATTGTAAATCCTACCCTGCATGGAGAAGGTCGAAAAGCTCAAGAAATTCAAAGAGGGAGGAAAGAGTATCTCTTTTCTTACCTATGATGGCACCTTTGGTGCTACTGACAAAGTATTGGCCTTCATCCAACAATTTGATGCAACCTTTGGAGACGAGGGCTTCACAGAGTCCTCCAAGCGACACCATGTAGCTATGCACTTCCAGAAATCTGCTTGTCAATGGTGGACTAGCCTTCATGCCAACAACGAAGCCCCAAAGACATGGAAAACTCTATGAGTTTCCATGCAGCAGTTCCTTGCAAGCAATGCAAAGGACAAAGTGCTTACCGAATGGCGGAGTTTGAAGCTGCTCTTCAATGAGTCTATCCACAAATATGTGGACAAGTTTAGGGATTTACATATCAAGGCTACCGTCTTTCAAAAGATAGACTTCGTCGAGCAAAAGCAACAATTCTCTACGAGATTATTTGAAGAAATGGTCGAGTATGTCAACTCCCAACGGCTTGGTTCTATCAGCGAAGAAATGGCCAAGTATATCAACTCCCAACCGCCTGGTTCCATTAGCGAAGTAATCCTCCACACTATGGTTGCTTCATGCATCAATTTCCAACAAGGGGCTAAAAGGAATGCCAAGCCCATGGAAAACAAAGATTGAAATGAAGCAAAGGGGAAGAACAATGCCCAAAACTCTTCCCAAGGCAATTCCAACATATGGATCCATCAAAGTTGGAGGTAACAAAATTATGGCCTAATCCCAGGAATCTACATGAGCTACAAAGCTTTATGGTATGTGTGCATACTATAGACGCTTCATAGAAAAATTCTCTCAATAGCAGGACCATTACATGACTTAACAAAGAAGAACGCTAAGTACTCATTGACTGCTAAAAAGTAAAATTCTTTTGACGAGCTTAAAGAGAAGCTTACCTCCCAACCAGTCCTTATGCTTTTGGATCTCTCAAAGCCATTTGAGGTCCAATGTGATGCTTGTGGTTATTGCCTTGGAGCAGTCTTGCTTTAAGAAGGGCATGCCATAGCATATGAGAGCCAAAGGATCAATGCCGATGAACTTGATCTTGGGCATATACAAAAAAGAGCTTTTAGTTGTTCTTCATGCCCTAGACACATGGAAGAACTATATATTGGAGACTCCATTTATTCTGCGAACGGACCACCAAAGTCTCAAGTACCCTATTAAAGGCCTTAGAGCACTATGGGTGAAGGTTGTGAAATTTTGGGCGTTCAACATGTGTCATATTTCATTTGTTTCCCTTGCCATCAAGGACTTTCTTGCAATCAGGTGATGATTGAATGTGTGTTCGCTTTCCCATTTACTTTGTAGTTTTGTCCACATGCGTGTTGTTGTGCACATTGTATGCTTACTCCCTATGCATTACTGTTGCACACGAGCATTAGATTCCCCATTTATTGCTACCGCTGTCCCTATGTAATGGGATTGTTTTTCCCCACGTGTGCTTATTTTCGATGCATTCTATGATGGGTACACAGTGCTGCAAATGGGCCATGGATGTCTACACGACTGCTTGGGGTTCACTGTAGTTGCACTTGTTGATTGCACTTTCCATACAAGAATTTTGATTCATAGGGCTCAATTAAAACCATTCCTGAGCTTTCAACACTTATTCCGCAAGCTCTCTGACAAACAAATGAGGTGGGAAAATTTTCTTGCGCAATTTTATCTTCATATTTCTCACATTGATGATAAGCATATGTAAGTGGCCGATGCACTTTCACGACAACCAAGAGTCAATGTGGTGTCTATAGCAACTCACAATGATCTATCCTCTATAATAGATGAGTATGCTACTGACCTTTTAAAGACATAATGTCAGCCCTTGCACTAGGGAAGAAAGAAGAACCATTCACCTTGCAGGATGGTTATCTTCTCCATGGCAATAGGCAATGTGTTACCCACTCCCTTCGTGAGAAAGTCATGTATGAATCCCCCGCTCCTCCCTATGCGGGGCATAGAGGCATTCAACATACTCTTCAAGGAGTAGAGACATACTTCTATTGGCCTACCATGAAAGTAGACATACAAGAGTATGTTTCCAAATGTGTGGTATGCCAAAAAACCAAATATGGTAGAGGGAAGCAATCGCAATTGCTCCAGTCATTGCCAATCTCTAATTCACAATGGGAGAGTATATCCATGGAACTTATCTTTGGATTACCAATTCTATCCATGGGAATATGGGAATATAGACAATAGCCAACAGGTTTAGCAAGCAAGCACACTTTATTCCTGTCAAAAAGACTATTAAGGCACACCAAATGGCAAACCTCTTCATATCCCAGATTTTCAAACACCATGGATTGCCAACATCCATCATGTCAGATAGAGATCCCAAAATGACAAGTAATTTCTGGCAAGGTCTCTTTGAAAATCTAGGTACAAGATTGAATTTCTCTTTGTCTTATCACCCACAAACGGATGGCCAAAGTGAGATAGCCAATCTTATGATTCTCTATCTACTAATACTTATGTTACAGAAGTAGATCAACGCTCACAATGGGAAAAGTACTAACCCCTTGTAGAATGTGCGTACAATGATATTGTCCATACTAATATAGGAAATGCGCCTTTTGAGATCATGGAGGGAAGATCTAAAAGTCCCTTGCAACTTAAGGTACTTGGGAAGATCTTCGCTACTGATGAGTATAGCCATGACCTACAAGAATCTTTCCAAAAGATTAAGGAGGCTATATCCATCTCTCAACAAAGGCAAAAAGTTGTTGCTGATAAGCATAGAAGGGCCTTAACGTTCAAAGAAAATGATTGGGTCTTACTAAAGTTTCCCAAGGCTCGATTAAGGCAAACGATGGGAAAAAATCCTACGGGCCATCAAAAGTATTATGCTAAACTAGCAAAAAGATACTATGGTTCTTTTCATATCTTGAAGCCAATCAATGACATGGCTTATCAACTAAAGTTTCCCAACCATTGGCTCATACACAATGCTTTTTATGTGAGCGTACTCAAGACCTACAAAGGAGATCCACCAAATGAACCAATTATTGAAGACCCCCCAGAAATCAAAGACCAAGAAGAGGTGTCACAACCCGAAGCTATCCTTCGACATGAGAAAAAAGTGCATTACGGCATGGTAATATTATCCGATGATATCTTATTAAGTTCAAAAATTATCCTTTTAAAGATGCTAGATGGATGCAAGGAATACAGGTCAAGGATAGTACGAACCTTGTCAATGCTTACAATGCTACATTAGAGTGAGAAAATGTACATGGTTCTTTTAAATGATCAATGTTTTTGTCTTATAAGACTAATTCTCTTTTTCTTGTGCACAAATTTAAGTAGTATGCATGCTTAGAATCATGTTTGTGTTGACAAAGTCTCTCAAACACCAAGTAGAAATTGTCACTCTACTTTGGAACTATGATATGGACTAAAAAGTAGACATGCTTGTGGCAGCTAAGTCTCCCAAGCCCTAAATGGATTAGTCATTCATCTTGGAATGATGTCGTAGGGTAAAAAGGGACCCTCTACCCACTAAGGAGGTCATCTCATCCATTAAAAGGTGAAGTATATGGCACGCTTCATTTAGTTAGCCTCAGAGTTACTTCACCCCTTGCAAAAATTGACACAACAAGTTGAATTTTCATGGTTTGTAACATTAAAGTCATTCTATCAAAGCTACCAACACTCATGCCTACTTTTTTGGAGTACACATTCTTTGTTAGCTCTAGTTGGGAAGAAAAAATTTGGTGCAATTTTGCTACGAAAAGACCCCCACAGTACCAGGATGTGACCCATCTACTTTGCTAGTAGGGTCATGAATGCTTTGGAGAGAGGCTACATAGAAGCAGAACTCATGATGCTTGCTCTCATATTTGTGGTGAGAAAGTTTAGATCCTACTTGTTGCTACCAAGACCTTTTCTATTTCTCAGTGAAATTTTTTTTTTCCCTTGGGTGTCATCTCAAATGAACCTTAGTACTAGGATATCAAAGTGGACCATGGAGTTGCAAGAGTTCCAATACTCTTTCAAGGTAGAAGATAGTGTGCGTGCACAATTGGCAGGGATTCTCACTAATAGGGTACATGAGAAGGAGATTAAGCTGCCTGAAGTAAAGACCCTACCATTGTCACCAACAAAAAGTATTTTTGATGATTTTATCTTGTCCTTTGATGGAGATTTCCGACAAGCCACAGGAAAAGCAGGGGGAGGGCTAGTGTTGCTCAACCCAACTGGAGAGGTGGTCATGAAAGAGAAGGTCAATCTATGAGGTTCAACTAGCAACAATGAAGCAGAGTACGACATACTACTTCATGGTTTGAAGATGTGCATCAGCCAAGGTATACAACGTCTCATGGAGGAATCGCACCTTCCGAGCGAACACAAAGCCGAGCGAGTTTTTTCAAAGAAAGACTATAACCAAAGAGTATTAGCATGGGTTTGTTGAAAATAAAATGAGATTAATTTCTTGGACCCATTCATTTATCAGTGAAAGAGGCAATGAAAAATATAGTTCTTCAAAACATGTGGTGATCACATAGTAGCAAAGACATTCTTTGAAGTTGGTGGACTTGGGGACTTTTGTTATCTCCTCCCACCCTCTCTTCTCATTGGACCATCATAGCCAAGCTGGCAATATTGATGGATGTAGATGTATGGAGAGGCCTATGAATTTCCTGGATGATTAGGGCCAAGGCCTCTGTATCGCACAAGATTATTCCTGCAGAGCTTGCTGCTCCCCCACCAGTCATAGAGGCACTTACAAGATCCATCTCTTTTATGCACAGTATTTGGGATCTCGCCAAAGATAGATATGCTTGCCTAGATTTGGAGTCTTCTTGATAGCTTGCCTGACAGGGAGACACACATAAAGAGACTTACCAAATCCGTCTTTTTTATGTATAGTATTTGGGATCGCTCCAAATATATATGTGCTTGCTTAGATTTGAAGTCTTCTTGATAGATGCACACTATTTGGGATCTCACGAAAGATAGATGTGATTGCTTAGATTTGAAGTCTTCTTGATAGCTTGCCTCATAAGGAGACACATCTTGTTGGTGTGCACAGATCACACCATGGTTTTAGCTACATGGATTTTGTATGGACATACTACCCCCCTTCCAATACTCATTGGATGCACCCTCTTGTCCCTCACATGGATTGAGATTACTCGCCTCATCAGACAAGATTTGATTTAGGTAGATACCAAGTGGACTTGGACAGAGCCGACACGAGTGCTTGGCACAAAAATGATTTCTACAGAGAGCATCTTCTCTAACTAATAGAGGATGGAGATGTGATCATGCCTACCTATATGGACACTCATTTATTCCATTAGATACAATGTGCTATTGGTCAAATGCGCACATCATTGCATCAACTAGAGATTGAGATTGATAGATTTAGGAAGATACCATGGTACATTCCAGGATTTCCCAGTTGTGTCATAAAGAGCCAGAGATAGGGTTACATCACATTCATCATTGTTCAATGTAATATGAGATACGAGGCCGCTTTCACTCTCTATTCAGAGAGGGCTTTCAACCACTAGATGGAGTCATGAGATATCACGATCAAAGATGCCTCAGGTTGTTTTTGATAGAGCGGTCTAGACATAGAGAAAGTCTTTTGAGGATATTAGACAATGGAAGACATTCATAGAGGGAGATCGTGAACTTCTTTAAAGCAAGGACTCGACAATTAGATAAACAAGCTTCATAAAACGTTTTAGAGTCTACCTATACCAGAGGTATATTGACTAACATAGCCATTGAGCTTGGGTGAGCTAGACACCCATGTCTAAATGGGCCACCACGACATCGATGGTGGCTCCATTAGTGGATCATGACTATTCTAGCACGACATGGGAGTTTTTGAGTATGACTATTTGCAGAGGTGGACATTGATTGGATTTTAGTTCGCTCAAAAAATCTTGCTCGCCACATGGTAAAAAATAGCACATCCAAGAGCTTCCTCATCAACCAAATCATCAACTTATTGACCATCACACGACTCAAATGAGTTTTCCTAGAACTACACAGCAACGTCATAAGACATGATTTGGGAAGATAACATCATTTTCCATGGAAATGACTTTGTCACAAACTTAAAAATAGACTAAGTTTCTATGCCTACTCGGTTTCCTTTGATCACCCTCATTGGAATCATTCCCTTCTACATTGTGATGTGTTTCTTGCTTGTCCTAGGATTATATCACTTCAGGAAAGGAGGAGCAAACTTCTACAACAAGACAAAGAAGAGGAGGAGCTTTGTGACATCTTGCCTCTCTTGCACACCATGTTTTCATTTGAAGAGATTCAAGAAGAAACAAGGAGATTCAGCAAGCTCATGGGTTTAGGCGCATGTGGCTCAATGTATGAATGTACACTCTTAGATGGGATGATAGTGAGAGGAAAATAGGAGTGAAAGTGGTAGTGAAAGTACTAGAGGGCATCCTACAAAGAGCACATCAAGCCAAATATTTTTTGGAAAAAATAGCCACTGTAGGATGCAAAAGGTCACCATAACATAGTCCATCTTGTTGGCTTTTCTTGCTAAGGATCACATCATATCCTCATCTATGAGTTTATGGTGAGAGGATCTTTAGATCTTTGGCTTTTTGAAGAAGTGGGAGCAAGGGTGATTGATGGATATTGTGGACCCGCTCCTTCACAAGGACCATGTGACCTATTCAAACATTTATGCTAGTGTGTTTGACAAGGTGGAAGCACAAAATCTGCTCTACATAGCACTCTAGTGCATTCAAGAAGACCCTGCGTGATGATAGGAAAGAGAAATTCCCTTGGCATGATTGAAGAGAGGGTCTTTACATCACCTTGGGAATGGTGCTTGGTCGACAATCCACTAGGTTACTACATAGCTTTAAATGTTTGAGATGTGTGAAATTTGTGATTGTTTGTTCTAATCTTTTTATTGCATTTAATAATGCCAAAACTTCTCCATCTACCGAAGGATGCCATCAAAGCTCACGCGAATGTATGGTGCAAAGAAAGGCCTACATCCGCTTATCCAAAAGTTGTTATCAAGATAAGGACAAGTAAGATATTGTATGATAACTCTTTTTTAGTTGAAACATGATTTAGAGCTTCAGATCATGTAGGGCATATTGTCATTGCTAGAGTAGAAAAATATAGTGTTTGTATTGAATTCTGGTCATATCTATGTATTTAATCATGAGTTAATATTATATCCCACTTTGTAATTGAAAATTTAGTTTATGAATCAGCATATGGTTTTGTATTGTCATTCCCTAAATGCACTTACAACTTCAAGTAATGAGATACACAAATTTTTTACTTCAAACATACTTCTTGGCTTGGCTTTTCTTCTTTGAGTTTTTAAGTTGTATTGGTGAGTGGTATATTGCAAACTAGTAGCCATTTCTTCATCAATGCATACTTGCTGAGGTGTGGATTTTGGTTATACAACTTCAAGTAATGAGATGCACAAATATTTTACTTCAAATATTCTTCTTATCTTTGCTTTTCTTATTTGATTTTTTAAGTTGTATTGGTGAGTGGTATATTGAAAACTAGTATCCATTCTTCATCAATGCATACTTGGTGAGGTGTGGCATCCTAAATATTTTGATTGATGGGGTGGGAGGGCCAACAAGCCTCTCCTACTAGCAAGGCTCTGTCACCCATATTTTTCTTTGTAGTAGAAACCCTCAATATAACCGTTGATATTTAAGGATGTTGCAACATTGGTATGAGTCTTGGTATCACAATTGGTATAAGCGTCAGTATCATACTTAGTATATACCAGCAGCTATGATGTTGAACTTTAATGCAGATGGTCAACAAAACTCGAGTGATAAAAATTATCATCCAAGGGTGTTAAAATTTTCATCGTGGCTCAAAGATCCCCATGTAGTGTGTGTGTGTGTGTGTGTGTGTGTGTGTGAGAGAGAGAGAGAGAGAGAGAGAGAGAGAGAGAGAGAGAGCAATAGGAGATTTTAGAGGGCCATATGAAGAGAGATAATGAGCAACAATACAACGTACATAGAAAATACATTAAAAAAACAAGAAATAAGACAAAACATTCTAAATCAAATAATCAAGTAGCCTACAAAAAAAGCGTTTGAATTTTAAAGATAATTTTCCAAAAAAAAGCGTAATCAAGTTCCATTTGTTGACACTATATTAATAAGAGATATCAACTTCATTTTATTTCGTTACTCAGCTGATACCCTGCAGCCATATGAGCAGTGAAATGGCAAATAACAATAATTCAATTCAAAATTTTGAAAGCTATTATCGTTTTCAGTTGTAGTCAAGCCAACATTCCAAAAGATTATCTGATTAGATTTGTTTTAACAAAGTATTAATGAAACTATCCCAAATATCTCAATAGGCAATGATGTCTACTTGATCTATTGTAGCAATTGTAATTGATCTTGTTGTGTAATGATGATAATCTCACTCGTAGAAGTTCCAACCATTTCACAGAGAGTAGCCGAACACCCCAAATGGTGGCACTGAAAATTGACACCAATCCCCTTGTCACTAATCCAAAAAGGTGAAAGTATTAACATTACCTGATCCAGTAAGGAACACAATAAAAACCGCATCAATAGGAAACCTCTTTGGCTTGTCTGCAAGTATCATGAGGGGGCTACCGAGCACAGATTCTCATCGAGGGGGGAAGTATATCATGCAAAGGGCCCAATTGTGCATAAAGGATGTGCTTTTGAAGTGCTTTGTGTTTATTCACCAACGAACCAGCCTGGAGTGATGCCAACAGTGTGGGATAATCTGGGGATTCAAAAACCTCACCCTATAAGGGGCCAAAGCAAAGGGAATATCAAGCAAAATTAACTCCAACCATTTGCTTTTGCTAGAGAGGGGGGGAAATCAACTCTACTAGTATTGAATGCCAAGCACCAGATTTGTGTGCAATAGATGGGGCAAAGAGAGAGAGAGAGAGAGAGAGAGAGAGAGAGAGAGAGAGAGAGAGAGAGAGAGAGAGAGAGAGAGAGAGAGAGAGAGAGAGAGAGAGAGAGAGAGAGAGAGAGAACGACAAAGCAAGAAACCATAAGCAAAGGGATGCTTTTTCAATATAAAGCTTTAGAGTGGATATGAACCACTGGGTA
Organism: Adiantum capillus-veneris; assembly: GCF_014529385.1. Classification (NCBI taxonomy): domain Eukaryota; kingdom Viridiplantae; phylum Streptophyta; class Polypodiopsida; order Polypodiales; family Pteridaceae; genus Adiantum; species Adiantum capillus-veneris. Next base: position 78,806,369 of record NC_140936.1, read on the forward strand.
TGCCTGGCAATGGATGCTTGAGGGGACTTCAGAGCGCGAGTTGTTCTATGGAGGAGTAGATTTGGGGATCATCCACGATAAGGGCCAGCTATGTAATATGTTATAAAGAAAGAAATGAGGGTTAGTTATAGTTAAAGGGAGAAAACTAATTGTTTTCTAAAAACATCCAAGAAAGGTGGACTGAAGGTCCTCTTGTTTAAGAGCTTTACACTCATACCATGTGTTTACAAAAATTGCCAAGTTGGCTAGTGATTGGCAAACCATGTATCCCTTACCAATTGGAGTTTGATCGAGTTATCCAGTACAATTTTTTTTTCTCAAAACCCAAATAATATATGGCCTTCAAGAGTCTCTATACTATTCATTATACTTTACCTTTCAAAGCCAAAAAATATATATCCTTTAGTCTTGTATGGGCAAGAATATGTATATGTGATTATGCATGGGGAGTGCCCATATATATATGAGTGTGCATGGGAAGTGTTCCACATGTTGATTTAGATATCAGATATTCCGACTTGTAACATGAATTATGGGATTGTAAGCAAGTTGATGTTGGTTTGTGATTGATATGTACCTGAGCTGCCGAGGAATCTAGATGGGGAGTCGAGGTAGGCTAGCAGGGAGTGTAGCTCGTGACTAAGTAGAAAAGGAGTTAAAACTCCAAATCAAGGGTATTGTATTTTACCAAAAAGGCTTATTATGCAAAACTAACTAACTGTCCCATTAGATGTGTGTGTGTACAATTAAAGGAAGAGAGTGTGCCTCATAAGCATAGCCACAATTGCCAATTGGCTCAGAATGTAGAGAATGATAGAGAGAGCAAGATTACCAGAGAGGGACAAATGTGGCCAACCAAGTTATTGTCTTTTAGATGTGTGTGTGTGTGTGTGTGTGTGTGTGTGTGTGTGTGTGTGTATGTGTGTGTGTGGCCCTCCCCCATCCTAGAGGAAAGATCCACTTGGTGGAGGATAGTTCACCAAGTGGAACTATCCCCCACCAATTGTAGTAAATTTGTATGTAATGTGTTGAAAAAGGTTTTGATATGAAAATATCAAGTTGCTTTACGATAAAGGGGTCCTCCAAGGACGAGAGTATGATGCTATGAAAACTACATACATAAAATCTCACACTTTTGGTCGATGTGCCACCCCAAATTTGTGAACTATGTCATGATGGTGGTTACTATAATATACTTCAATCCGGCAAGACAAAAACCAGTTGAAATTCCACCCTGTTCATATGTGGACAATGATTAGAATACATGGATTATATGTAAGCTTGTAGTAACTTGACTGATTGAGGAGCTATAGAGCCTTAACCCATTCCTTTGGATTGGGTGGGTCAAGCTAGTATTAATGTAGGTTGTAGGTGCTTGACCAATTTAGGAGCTAAAGAGCCCCAACCCATCCCTTTGTATTGGGTGGGTCAAGCTAGTGTTAATGTAATTGATCGACTTCCATTGTATGGTGCTAGCCCATGGTGCTAGCCCACCAACCAAAGGCTAACTAGGAATAAGTATGAAATGAAAAGCCTAACAGTAGTTTGATTATACAAACTATTGAACCATACAATGTAGTACTAGATCATATTTTACATAAGGACAGGGATAATGATATATGTACAAGGACATTGACAATATACCCAAAAGATAAATTTCATGTAAATAACATCCCGTCAAATGAGTATTTTAATAGTTTACATTAGCCTAAACCTCTACTGAATGAAAAAATGTTTGATGTAGATCTTCCTTTCTCCAAGTATTACTATTGATGCGATCCACTTTGAAGATATCCAGTCCCTAGAGAAAAATCTCCACAAATCCTACAAGGAGAAGGATCGTGTTGTTACCTACATCCATACAAAAGCATTCAATGAGAACTAGCTATGCTTGTGCGTATTACAGGTGTCAAAACTGGTCCATTTGTTATCCATGTCATACCTGTAGAATTAGTTACAGCCTGACCTACAGACTATCATTTTTTCTCACTATATATTAAAGTAAAAATACGTTTAATGTATCATCAGAATCAAGAAGTAGCCTTCTTTGCAAAAATTGGACATCATCTTGTTTGTATTTCAAAGAAATCATAAAAAACAACCACAGTAATTGCCATCTCTTTGGAGACCCTCACAAGAGGATTAAGGCTTTTAAACAAAATTGGTAACTTTACATAATCAAGTACTTATTATGTTTTAGCTTATTGAATGCCAATCATCATGTAAATATCCGAGTAAAATGTCTAAACCTATGGAGTAACTACTATCCCTTACCTTGGATAGCATCTTATCCTTTAAAATTATATTGCAAGAACATTCTCGAGGATTTGTTTGAAGAATAATCATCCTCTAAACTATTCATATGCAAGGGACGAAGCCACTTGACCAAAAAATAATGTAGCAAATCATTTTTTCAAAAGTATCAACATGTTCGGTATAACCAACAATAAAACGTCCCCCATGTGAAAATATTTTCTAGTTATCTTCTACCTACATGTCCTAGTGGACAAGAACTTAATTTTACTTGGACTGCAAAATTTTGGCAGCATCCCCTCTGTATTTTGAATAAATTTTCAAAAAAAAATCAAAAAATTATTCCATCTCATGGAGAGACCCTCACAGGAGGATTAAGGTCAAAATGTAATTATTTAAAAGTCCCTAATGATCACTTTTCCTATTCATGCTCTTAAACTAACACAATAAGACTCATAAATGTGAACACATCATCTCTCAGTAGTAGCAATTTGCTATTGTCTGGATATCTTACCATTCACCCACTTGTCATAAAAACTCAATATTGCCTACTACAGCTTGTTACTTGAGCAACAAAACCAGTTTTAGGTAATTGTCAACCATAAAAAACAATATTATAACACATAAAAAGTTATTTTGCAGATAACTCCATAAAAAAGATAACGTGTTGTAGCCGTTATATGTAACTATGTAGTGAAATCTATGCATGATTTCTTTAGCCAATGCCTGTCACACTAAGTAATCAAAAGGTATTAATGCAAACTTTCTACACTAAGCAAAGCTGCCCATAAGTATCTTACTGGCTACCCAACAGTCAAAAGGTTCTAGACCTGACACATATATAATTAGATGTTGTTATCCCTTAGTAATGTTTTAATTCTTTTTGAAAAAAAGACCAGCACAATAATCCTGGAAAATTTTTCCAGCATCATGTTTGATTTTAATGACAATTTTCCAAAAAAAAGTGTTATCAAGTTCCAATTGTTGACACAATATTCATAAGAGATATCAACTTTCTTTTATTTCATTACTCAGCTGCTGATACCCTACAGCCATATGAGCATTCAAATGGAAAATAACAATAATTCGATACAGAATTTTGAAAGCTATTATTGTTTTCAGTTGTAGTCATACCCAACATTTCAAAAGATTATTTGATTAGATATGTTTTAACAAAGTATTATTGAAACTATCCCAAATATCTCAATAGGCAATGGTGCCTACCTGATCTTTTGTAGCAGTTGTAATTGATCTCATAGTGTAACGATGATAACCCCACTCATAGAAGTTCCAATTATTGTACAGAGAGTGGCCAAACAACCCAAATGGTGGCACTGATAACTGACGTCAATCCCCTTGTCACTAATCCATAAAAGTGAAAGTATGTTTGTGTGTGTGTGTGTGTGTGTGTGTGTGTGTGAGAGAGAGAGAGAGAGAGAGAGAGAGAGAGAGAGAGAGAGAGAGAGAGAGAGAGAGAGAGAGAGAGAGAGAGAGAGAGAGAGAGAGAGAGAGAGAGAGAGAGAGAAAGATGATTAACATTACTTGACTAAGTAAGGAGCACATTAAAAACCATATCAATAGGAAACCTCCTTGGCTTTTGTACCAATAACATATCATGAAGGGGCTACCGAGCACAAATCCTCATCAGGGGGAAGTATATCATGCAAAGGGCCCAATCGTGCATAAAGGCTATGCTTTTGAAGTGCTTTGTGTTTATTCACCAACAAACCAGTTTGGAGCGATGCCAACGGTGTAAGATAATATGGGGATTCAGAAACCTCACCCCATAAGGGGCCGAAAGCAAAAAGATTATCAAGCAAAATTAGCTCCAATCATTTGCTAGAAAGGGGAAATCAACTTTACTAGTACTAAATGCCAAGAACCAGATTTGTCTGCAATAGAGGGGGCTCAGAGAGAGAGAGAGAGAGAGGGAGAGAGAGAGAGAGAGAGAGAGAGAGAGAGAGAGAGAGAGAGAGAGAGAGAGAGAGAGAGAGAGAGAGAGAGAGAGAGAGAGAGAGAGAGATAAGAAAAGGGGCGCTTTTGCAATATAAATCTTTAGAGTGGATATGAACCACTGGCTATGCCTGGCGATGGATGCTTAAGGGGACTTCAGAGCACGAGTTGTTCTATGGAGGAGTAGATAGGGGGATCATGCACAATAAGGTCTAGCTATGTATTATGCAATAAAGAAAGAAATGAGGGTTAGTTATAGCCAAAAGGAGACAACTATCCATTTTCTAAAAAACTCCAAGGTAGGTGGTCTTAAATTCCTTTTGTTTAAGATCTTTATACACATAGCATGTGCTTACAAAAATTGACAGGTTGGCTAGCGACTGGCAAACCATGTATCCCTTACCAGTTGGAGTTTAACCGAGTTAACGAGAACAAAATTTTGTTCTCAAACCCAGATACGTATATGGCCATCAAGAGTCTCTACACTATTCATTGTACCTTACCTTTCAAATCCAAAATTTTTAAACTCTTTAGTCTTATATGAGCAAGAAAATGTATATGTGATTATGCATGGGGAGTACCCATGTATATGTGAGTGTGCATGGGGAGTGCTCTAGATGATGAGAAAGATCAGATATGTCGGCTTGTAACATGAATTATGGGATTGTAAGCAAGTTAATGTCGGTTTGTGATTGATATGTACTTGAGCTACCAAGGAATCTAGATGGGGAGTCATAGGCTAGTAGGGAGTGTAGCTCGCGACTAAGTAGAAAAAGAGTTAAAAATCCAAATCAAGGGTATTGTATTTTACTGGGAAGGCTTATTATGCAAAACTAACTAGCTGTGCCGTTTGACGTGTTACGATCAGAGGAAGAGAGTGTCTCTCAGAAGCATAGTCACAATTAAAAATTGTCTCACAATGTAGAGAATGATAGACAGAGCGAGATTACCAGAGAGCGAGGAAGTCGGCCAAAGGTTATGCAAGGCATTGTCTTCTAGATAATTGTGTGTGTGTGTGTGTGTGTGTGTGTGTGTGTGTGAGAGAGAGAGAGAGAGAGAGAGAGAGAGAGAGAGAGAGAGAGAGAGAGAGAGAGAGAGCATTAGGAGATTTTAGAGGTCTTTTAGAGGGCCATATTGAAGAGAGAGAAAAGAAGGTGCATCCAATGACTAACAATACAGTGTATGTAGAAAACACATGAAACAAATCAAGAAATAAGATAAAACGGTATGAAATGGGGAGAGTTTAAAATTCTTTGTAAGGTAACATCTTCTTTTTTCTACACCAACAAGCCAAAGAAGAGAAGAAGCTTCATGACTTCTTGCCTCTCTTGCACACTACTTTTTCATTTAAAGAGCTTCAAGAAGCAACAAAAAGATTTAGTAAGCTCCTAGATTTTGGTGCATTTGGCCATTGTATGAAGGCACACTCTTGGATGGTGTTGGGGTATAAAGCTCAATGTGGTCGCCCAGGTAAGTGGGCGGGCCGCCAGGTATGTACACATATTCTTTTGTAAAAACCTAATGAGAACTCACTATGCTCTACACATTACAGTAGAGCGAGTTCACCATATCGTCGTGCTCTTCTTCTCGCACTCTCTCGCGTCGCACTTCCGCTCGTACTCCTTCAACTGGTATCAGAGCTCAGATCGAGGCTCGGGGCAGCACTGCAGGAGGCTAGAGTCACCAGCTCAGATTGGAGTGAAATTCGATAGGCAAAGACACGGCCCCAAATCTTGTGGGCGAGCCCGAAGCGCTCGGTGTGCTCAGAATTTCATTTTGAGGTCATCTCGGCCACCGTTCGGCTTTGACAAAGTTCTGCGCAGGCCATTTTCGACTACGTGGTCTCAGCGGGTGTAGATCCGACTCTGCAATTTGGGGGTTTTCGGCCTATGACTACAGGTGCTGAGGATATCGACACTCCCAGAGTGTTGATTTGTGGTTGTCTACACATCGAAGGACGGCTCACAGTTCTTGGAGGCGTGTCACATACGACACGAGCGCATCTACACACAGACTGTAGGCGACATCCATTAGTTCATCAGGTAGCTTGTGTTTGCTGCTTGATATTCCAAATTTCATCATGACATTGCAGGTACTTCCACATGGGATGTATTGTCAGAGATGATGTATGTTTGTTGAGGGTTTGCTGACTGTGAGTCACGCAGCAAACAACCGCCGCAGCGGTTACAGCATACAGTGGGAAATTTGTGGATGTATGACTTTGTGGGAAGTCTATGTACTGTCAGATTTATTGCAGCCTTTGTTGAGGGTTGAGTGAGGTTTTATTGAGCTGGGGGATTCTCAAATGTTGAGATCCTTTCGGTGATACAGGTCTTCGAGCGATCCCTCGAGCACCCTTAGATAGGCAGCTAGGATGTATTGACTGTGAGTTAGACAGTTGGGATTGCATCTTTGCTTTACTGCCGTCGAGGCATTGTCGCAGTCTATGCTTACAGGACAGCCAGAGACAGTACAGGTGCAGGACAGGTTTACCCACAGCTTACAGTGTTAGAGAGACAATGGTTTTTTGAGCTGTTTTATGGTCTGTTTTTTAGTACACCATAGCCATTTTACAAAGGAGACTCTGCTGAAATTTCTATAGAATCTAAAGCTTTCTTGGTTCATTTGACAGGTTGATATTGGTTCAGAGGTCAGTTTACAGGGGAAACTCTGTCGAATTTTTCCCAGGAAAGTAAACTACTGTGAAGCGTAGCTATGGCTGGATCACAGGACACTGCTCTTTACAATATCAAGAAGCTGGATGGAACCAATTTCCCATTGTGGAAGAAGCAGATTTGGCACGTGCTGGTACAAAAGAAGCAGATAAAACCTATAAAGCTCAAGGGGATAAAACCATGGACGAAGATGAATGGAGCGAAATGGATGAATTGGCACTTTCTACCATTATGCTGACTTTGGCAGAAAGCGTTTACTTCAATGTAGCAGACGAGATGTCGGCTTATCAAGCATGGTTAAAGCTGAGTGATCTTTATGAGAAGCAGAGTGCAGCTTCACAGGTATACTAGCTTAAGAAGCTTGTTGACTTGAAGATGAAAGAAGGGACACCTATGTCCAATCATCTGAATGAATTCAACACAATCTATAGTCAGTTGTCAGCTAAAGGTGTCAGGATAGTAGTCACACAGTTGAACATCTCTCCCTTTCACCCTTGGTCAAATGCTTACTTAACATGATCGACACCTCTTCTACACTTAAACCATGAACTTGAGGCTGCATACCTTTCTCTTTAGGAGGAAAGTCGTCTATGGAAACTCCGAACAGATATGCATCTATCTTTAGCATGTCGCCTTTGCTATCCTCTTCCTCTGTGCTAGTGTAGCCTTCATCATAGGCCGTCTTTGTCTCATACTCGTAGCTTGTCATGTCATGTTTATCTCTAGCTGCAATGGGATGATAACTACTCTCCTTGGTCTTCAACTCTAGCACAATCTATCTCCCTTTCTCTCTATTAGGCGAAGTGAACACTTTGCTCTCCCAATCCTTCTTAGCACCTTATATCAAAAGCCATGGCCTACCCAAAATGATTGGATAAGCATTATCACCTGCCTTCATCACAAAAAATCTATCAGGAACTTTAGGCCCATCACCTTGTTAGGTAAAGGTGGTGTGTCTCACCGTGCTTTGCCCGTGTCCGCCAGCCAGTGTCCGACTGCCCACATTTATCTCCTTATTCTTTATACATATAAAGAATAAGGAGCTCTCACTCACATTCTCACATGGTACTCATACAGTGAGATTTGGGAGCTCCACCCCACATCCCGTGTCCTGCTCTCTGTCTCTCTCTCTCTCCCCTTCGCACTCTCGGCACACGCACCGCATCCGCGCACTCACAATTGGTATCAGAGCCATGGTGACCGCGGAGAGCACGACGGCTTTGAGAGCTTCGAGACGATAGCTCGCTCGCTCTCGGTGGTGGAGAGATTAAGAAAGCTTGAAAGCTTTGTGAGAATGCAATGGGAGCTTGTGAGCTCAGTTGAGAGTGATGTATGCTCTTGTGGAAGCTCAGAAAGGATTGTGGAAGATTGTGTGTAAGTGAAGGTGCTGCCCTAAAAACTGTGTGCGCAACAACACTGTTTTCAAATTCGTTTTTCTCCTTGTAGAATGCAGATCTAAGAATTCTGTCCGCAATGCGCAATGCCCATCTGTTTTGACATGTTCTACAACTTTGCAGAAGAAATTTTTTGCAAATTCCTCACCGTTTTGCTGATATTCAGTGCAGATTGACTGTATACAAAAATTGCAGGTTTTTTGTTTTCGCATAGTGTGTGAGTTTGATGCACTTTTGTAAGCACGGTAGGTGCTCGAAGTTAGGTGCATCTATTCTGAGTTGAAGATGCAATTTGAGCTTGTGGTTTGAGGGTTTTTTGGTAGATTTGGGCAACGAAGTACGGTGGCGTTTACACACCACCGAAGCGGTCTCTTGAGAGACACGTTTTTTGGAGCACACAAGTGGAGCTTCTTTCACTGGTTTTTACAGGATACTTTGGTAGTGATTTTGTGCTTGGATTCATGGTCTTTGTGAATGGGTTTGCATATGGTTATGGTGCATAGTTGATGCACATTATATATGCATTTTGGCGAGCACTTTCAAGTGCCGGTGAGCTCTCTTGAGAGCATTGTTTTTGCATTGATCAAGTTTCCGGATTGCAACTTTTTTGGCGGTTGCTCATGCGTAGTCACTACGTTGATATACATTGAGTGCGGATTGCCATTGTATGTGAAAATGTGGAGCCATTTTGGCATTTCTACTCATTGGCATTGAGTAGTGTTATGGTTTATGGTAGAGATTGTACTCGAGTTTTTGCTCAGTTTTCAGGGAAAATTTTGCCGGATCTTTCCCAGATTCTCGCCATACTTTGTGATCGAGTGTTTACTCTCACTTTGACAGGTTTTGTTAGTTTGGACACAGTTTTGTGTTTTTTGTATCCACTCTCGCAAGAGTGAGGAGTTGTGTATCCTTCTTTGCTTGAGACAGTGGTTTGCTCTCGGGTGGGAGAGTCTTGTGATCTTGAGCATTATTTGCCATAGTTTTGGCATGGAGACGCTTCAGGTTAGAGGCGGTTCTTGTTCACGATCGCGACTGACATGTTGGCACTGCGGCCATGATGGGCATATTAGGCGCCGTTGCTTCAGGTGTATGAGGCAATGAAAGAGACAGATGCATGGTGCTACTATGAGGACATATGCTAGAGAGTATGCATGTGACGGGCATGTCACTTTTGAGTCTAGCTTGCCTTCACACTACTTTGTGTCTTGGGATAGCACATTGTCTACGCGTTTTCTACTAGACGAGCATGCAGTTTTTCACGTGACGCCACGTCGTGATTTGTTTTGGTCTTTCTCTAGTGGGAGACTTGGTTGTGTGCAGTTTGCTGATGGTTCAACATATGACATAGAGGGTGCTGGAGATGTATTCATGTCTTTACCTAGCGGTGCATTGCTTACACTACGAGATGTACGTTATGTACCATGACTCAGCCAGAGTCTCATTTCAGTGCGTCAGTTGCAGAGTAGTGGACATTGTGTACTGCTTGGAGAGCGGTCATTTCAGATGCATAGGGGATCACTGGTGATAGCCAGAGGTGCTAGGAGTGGTCTCGTATATCCTTTGCATATTTCTGACACACGAGGCGGTTTAGTCTCTGTGTATTTGCAGCCATGTTTGGAGCGAGAGACGAGGCGTGTCTCTTTCGCAGATGTGCTGCATGGAGAGCAGGTTGTGCATTTGTCTTGTGGTGATGTTCACGCAGACAGTGGTATCTCTGGGATGCACAACTTTGTCAGTCATTAGTTGAGGTGACATCAATTGAGCCAGAGATCGATGCATTGTTCTATGATGCGTCTGATACGTTTGAGGGCGACAGTGTCCTTCAGATAGCTATGTGTGATTGTAGTGGTGCTGATTTTTTGGTTTTGCAGTCATTCTCAACAGATATGCCTTTGCCAGATGATGCTGACATAGTGATGCATAGTCAGGTGGTTCCTGATGAGGATGCATATGGCACTGAGGTTGCTGACAGGGATAGGTTGGCACACATAGTGCATGGTTCGTCGGCTGTCGGGTCTCTCCTGGCTGACCTTTTGGTCTCGAGACCTGATCTTGCTTATGCGGATGGTGCATTTGCAGTGGGAGTTGTCAGTCATGCGATGACTGACACAGGCATTGTGCATTGTGGAGCCATGCAGGTTGTCACTCGATACCTGCATCAGGAGTGTCATCGTAGCTCTAGCCGTAGTGGTATGCATGTTGCATCTACACTAGAGCATGTTTGGAGTGAGCCAGTGGGCACAGGTTGAGAGTCGTCTTCTCTCACCTCTTGTATAAACTAGTTGTAGGCTAGTCTTGTCGCCACTTATCGGCACACAGCCTTTAGTGGGAGAATGTTAGGTAAAGGCGGTGTGCCTCACCGTGCTTTGCTCGTGTCCGCCGGCCAGTGTCCAGCTGCCCACATTTATCTCCTTATTCTTGGGGTGGAGCTCCCAAATCTCACTGTATGAGTACCATGTGAGAATGTGAGTGAGATTTGGAGCTCACTGTATGAGTACCATGTGAGAATGTGAGTGAGAGCTCCTTATTCTTTGTATCCACCCCACATCCTGTGTCCTGCTCTCTATCTCTCTCTCTCCCCTTCGCACTCTCCGCACACACACCGCATCCGCGCACTCACACACCTTGACCTTCACATCCTGAGTAACACCAAGACAACTAGCTTTAGTATGGTTGGCCATTCTCATGTGCATATTCAACTTGGCTATCACCTTGACTTCCGTCTCTTTCATGGCTGCTTCCGTCATGACACAAACCTGTGCTCCACCATCTATGCAGGCCTGTACCTGCATCCTTTTCTCAATGATCGCATCTACCACTCGAAGAACATCAGTCGGGCTACCTACACTCAAGGCCATGTTTTGCATTGCGTGCACATTCCCCTTAGCGCTTGGCAGCCTTGTGCTAACACTCGTAGACCATTGCCTCCTCAATTTTGGATTTAAAGCCAACAATTGACCAAAAGTAATGTTTGCTTTTTGATTTTGAACATCACTTACTAGGTTGTACTCTGGGTATCCACGTCCCAATGGGAAATCTGCTTGCTTAATCTTGCGTCATCTCCTTCTTTTTTTAGTCTCAGAATACTCTCTGCCTTTGTACACCTTCTCTTTACCCTTGCAAGTTCTGGTATCATGCTCCATCTCTGTCTCTCTCTCTCTCTCTCTCTCTCTCTCTCTCTCTCTCAGCTATTGCCCTGTTGTTGGCCAAAACTTTAATATCCTGCTTATCCACCCCAATAATATTCACCCTTGGAACCTCACCTCCATTTGATGGAGCTAGCTGCACAGGATTCTCCATTGCTTGCTCTTTTGGACCATTGAGTTTCCCTTGAACTTGGCCTCTACCAAACAGTGGGTAAATGCCTCCTCTCTCTCTTGGCGGTTGAGAGAAATCAGGCACATAATGTCTCTCTTCTCCACAATTGTAGCACCTACCTAGCAACAACATTTTCCTGCCCCTTACTCCTCTTGGCTTTCCTCTATCCATCATGCTCAGCCACAAATCTTGCGTTTGATCGGACAAATATTGAACTGTGTATACCCAATTTTACGGCACAATAGCTACACCTTGATTTTCGTGATTCTCATCATGCATAGAGGCCATCATCTTGTAGCTTGATAGGCCATGCTCTATCTTCTTCTTTATCTTCCTGCTCTTTGACCGTGCGATTGTTGTTACAGCACCATTGTAATTTTTTGGGCTTTCAAAATTGACCTTCTCTCTCACTTTAGAGTGCAGACACACCATGAATTTATCCAGCTTGAAGTAATCCCCATTAGCCAATTGCATGGCTACCGCCAATTCTTCCCAAGACTCTTCAAAACGACCTAGAAATACATTAAAATATTCACTTACATCTTGTTTAAGTGCCTTCATCTTCCCATCCATCTTGACTGGGGACACCTCCTTGCAAAAGTCGTGAAGAAACCTTGCTCGTAGAATAGGCCACTCTTTCTTTGGCTCGCCTTCCAGAGCTTCATACCAAACTTTAGCTCCAAAGGAAATGTCTTCATTTTTCTATCCTTGTTTGGCATACGCAACGATAGCATATACAGCTCGAAATCCGACATCCACTCATCGTGACCCTTCTCGCATGTGAAAATCGGTCCATAGCTTCTTGCTGCCATGACCTTTAATGCAAAAAACCTCTTCTCTTTGATCAACTGGGAACAATCACTGTGCTCCTTTTGGGTGCACCAGAAGATGGAGAGGGGCAATGGGGGAACACACCCGGCACACAAACAAGGGCCTCCCTATAGCTCAGGGTATCCATAACACCCCTATCCTCTTGGAGACACCTTCAAAAAATACACTTTACACTAGCAGACCATTGCATGCTCATTTTTTCAAATGCTTACACACTCCAGAAGACCACAACCCAATGCACACATACTACCACAATATGTCTCCACCCTTGCGCATGTGCGGGCGCGCGCGCGCGCACACACACACACACACACACACACACACACACACACACACACACACACACACACACACACACAACCTCTCAATGTCACTCTCTTACACAAAGCACCACCGGTTGGGGGGGCACACACATCCATGATGCCGGCACCACGGGGAAACACAAGAGCAAGAGAAAGAGAAGGGGGAAGGGGAAACGACAACACAACTGGGCAATAGTGGCTTGATTACTTTTCAAAAGGCACATACAAGGCTTGCACTGCCATCAAAATGGCCATTTTGATGAGAAAATACAAAGGGGATTGGCAGGCACACTCCTCTACCAAAAAACTTTACTTTGCAGGCTTCAAACGGCACCCAAAAATCCCTTATTTGATTTAAAAAATGGCTCATATAGTAGGGGACCTTCAACTTTGGAAACTTACCTCTAATTGGTCCATTTGGCATCTCAATTTGGCATCTTTGGAAGAGGGAAGCCATCTTGTTTGATTTGCTCTCTCCTCTTTGAACTCTTGAAGGGGGGTGCACTAGCAATGTCGCTAATGCCCCAATGCATTTCTTATTTTTTATTATTATTTATTTTGCTTCATCTCTCTCTCTCTCTCTACTTATCCCACCTGCTTTGACTTTGACCGCCCACTTAATCTGGCCCTTCAATTTGCCTCGGACTCTCCCTCTTCGGACTCTTGCCTTGGAGGACATTTAGTCCGGCCCTTGAGACTCCCTTGGAGTGGCCTTTTGACTGGATTTTGGAGTCCTCTCTCTCTCTCATTTACCGGCTTGACTTGACCCTTTACCTTTGAATTTCTACCACCCGCACTCATCGGGGTCCACCTTCACCCACACCTCCACATTCCCTCTCACACAAGCCCCTCCCCGAGGCACGTCCAACCTTGCTAGTGGGGGATGCTTGTAAGTTTTCCTCTCAAAAAATTGGACGCCCTTCGGGCTTGGGAACGGCTGACATGCTATCTTGCCACGTCATCAATCGTGTAGACTACCACCCGACAGCCATCACTACCCGGATCATCACCTACACCACCCTCACTGGCCAAAACCGCTGTCTCCCCCGCCATGCCACTGGGCAACACCAGACATAGTGTCCCAAGGGCATCACATAGCTACGGGCTGAGAGAGTTCCCTCTCCCTTATACACTCCCCTTATGGTCATGATTTTGAATTTATACTCTGCCTTTTGGAATTCAATATGCGCATATGGGATTCCTTAAGGCCACGTGGTAGTGCCTAGGGGACCAAACCCCCCCCCCACCCCCCCCAATACTCCAAACATTTCTTAAAACCCCCCTTTGAGGATCAAATTTTCCCCCCACATTCAAAGGCCTGCTGTGTCCTGCTTTGAGGTTGGATCTCCAAGCCGCAATGCCCAACTGGTAGAGTTGGTCCTTGACTTCAACCTCCCCATGCTTGCCAGACTTTGACTTTCTCGGGCCCTCTTCCCGAGGCCGTCCAAATTGCCAAAATCAAAGTGGCAGCATGACGTCGAGAACGAACGCCGACTTCAAACTACAATATCTCTTTGGTCTGGGCTTTAATTGAGGTGTTATCAATCCCCGTTGACCCTTGATTCATACTACCCTCTAGAACTCTGATAAGGCCAATTTTTTTTAGATGGCACGATTCCCAATGCGACCAACCCGGCCCATAACTGGCCCCCGACAAATCTTTTGATGGCCATAACTTGCCCCCTGGAGCTTTGATTCACAGTCCAAAAAGACAAGCATTCTCTATAATTCAAGCACTATGCATCTATCTATTGACATCGGCTCTGGCCACCTGTCGCCAAGTTCCATGTCCATCTCAGATATGCTAGACCTTCCAACTTTCAACTGGTATAACATTCACACCAAGGCTCCGTTTGACGAGCCGTCTAGAATGCTGGCTTCTAGAGCACATCGAACACACATTCTAGAGCACTAACTTGGCACTTTGGACACTTGGAACCACTATCCCAACTAGCCAATTTTGGAGCCTGTTTTGGCCAAAAAACCCACATTAAGCATACATTTCCTCTACCCTTTGGCTGCTCAACACCTTGATATCTGCCTAAACCCTTTGCCCTACACTTGTGCACCCCTCTGGCACTGCTTAGCACTAATTTTGGCCTTGACCAACTTTGTCTGTACCTACATGGTAGCCATAATGGCCATGATGTTAGATGTCTAGTTAGTTGGCAGTTGCTGCAACTAGCTTCAGCCACCAGGGAGAGGCTTGTGAGCGGCAAAGATGGGCAAATAGTGCTCCCTACAAATGATTTGAAACCATGTGTTGGAGTTCAAGGTATCGTTGTTTGAACCCATGGGTCGGAGTTCAATGCACATGCATTTGCCAAGGAACCATCACTATTGATGAGTACACCAATCCATTATTGTTGGTTGGATTATGAACAAGATGTGCTTCAAAGTTCATTTTTTGGGAAATTTTGGATGTGATGTGTTCATAGTTCGTGAATGGGGATTCTTGGACGTAGTGTGGTTTATGATTCAATTTTCTATGAGGTAAATGGTGCTCAAGATGACATTCTTCTAAGATAAAAAGTTGGAGGTTGCATAACCAAAGGTGCCTCTATTGAGCTATCCATGGTAGCTCACATGAATGGCCCTTTGTGATCCCAATATTTATTTTGGCTTTAGGTATTTATTTTACTTATTTGTCAAATCTTGGGTAGGGCAATTTGCTAAGGTGATTATATAAGCACACTTATCCCCCATTGTATATATCATGAATTCATTTCCAAGGTTCGTTGGTTTAGTAGTATCTCTCTCTATATATTTTTTTGTCTCTTGTGTATTCTCCCCATTTCTCTAAGCTTCCTCATCGTCAACTTTGACAAATATGCCATACACTTATTTTAGCAACAAAAAAACAAGGGATTCAAGGATGCCTATTCTCCACCCAACCATTTCCTCTTATAGGCTTCCTAGTCTATTTTTAGGAACCCAATATGAGGGAGGTTATAGTGTGCCCAATCCTGGCTACACAAGAACTGAACCTACATTCCTTTGCTTAAAATGTGTGCCCTTATGGCTGCACATTGTTTCTACGTTGAGTGTCCAAACACGATCTAGATATGGTCAAGGCTAACCTAAGTTGCACACATGTAGTGCCCTAAAATAGCAAGGCTAAAAAGAAAACTCAAAATTAGCCACATAACTCATGCTTTTTCGTAGCCATTAATACATCAAAAAGTTTCGAAAGGGAAATACTGATGTAAAAAACTAAATTGGAACACATCTAGTGCTATTATATGTGTAAAGAATATTCCAATTACCACGTTGCTAGATGAATAAAATTTGGCTAAAAATCCATCTTCATAGAAGCACTTTGCTATGGTTTATAGCTATATTGAAAACAAAAGAGGGGGAGGGGGGTCACTTACAAAAAAAGTGCCTATCATAAGAGTTCAATAGGTGAAAGTTTTAAATATTTAAATCTTACGTAAATACATTTAAAGAGGATAATTTTTGGTTTGACTTTTCTGCGAGAGCTACCTCAACCATGCCTTTCTTTCATGGCCATGAAAATTTGTGATGGATCCCACAACCCTCCTCCCTGGCCTGCAACTCAAACCTGACTATGACACCACTAAAAGGACAAGGAACTCACACATGCCTATTCTCCACCCAAAATTTTCCTCTTATAGGCCTTCTAACCCTTTTGTAGGAGCCCCTGAACTGCATGCCTAGCCAGCCTTGCCTAGGGGATCCCACAACCCTCCTCCCTGTAACTCAAACCTGGCTATGATACCACTTAAAGGACAAGGAACTCACACATGCCTATTCTCCACCCAAAAATTTCCTCTTATAGGCCTTCTAACCCATTTGTAGGAGCCCCTGAACTACATGCCTAGCCAGCTTTGCCTAGGAACCGTGCCCCCCTTGGTCCTACCCTTGTCCTAACAGCAACATCTAAACACTACACAAGAATAGAGATAGACAATGGTTACTTCCATTGTAAGGACATGGGTCCTACGAGCAAGGCCACCGGCATGGCCGGACAGTGTGTACGCTAGGGGGAGGCTTTAAGATATCACGGTTGGGTGGAGACTAGCACATGCATTACCACCACCCTTTCACTGGTATCCAAGCTATTTTTGGGAGAAGGGGAAAAGCGGGTTGCATGTGCATGCGACACGCTACTTCTCTCCCACGTTTCGCAAACATCGATGCCTTCGCTGTGCAGCAAAAAGAAGACAGACACAGTTTCCACAAATAGTGGTAGCGGACCACGGGCGTCCCATCTACGCTTTCCACAATGGGCGACCAAGGTAAACTCGACTGGCAACTCGACGGCACCAAGGCTTCAAAGGCTTTTGTTGGCACCGTTGGTTGCATGCGTAGGAAGGCCCGCTTAACCCTTAGATGAAGGAGGTTGAACCCGCCCCATGAGGGTAAGAGGCCAACACTTTACCATTAAGCCATTGACCCTTGTTGTGTATAACAAGGAGAGATAGTATACTTGTGTTGAAAGGAAAGCTAGAAGGAAAGGGAAACCTTCAAACTTCAAAGAAGTAGTTTCACCCTTCCTTTTCACTTCTTGGAGGAAGGAAAGTTTTCCTCCAAAAATTCTTTTTTCCTCAAGAAGATAGCTTCAAAATGAATAAAAGCCTTCACAAAAACGATGAGTTTTTGTGAAGAGTCAACAAAGGTGTTCTTACGACGAACGACACGTGAAGCACTACAATTCCCGCAAGGCAAGGTTTGCATGCAACGCAAATCACAGAGCATACAAAACACAAAGACTTCAATTTCACAAGGTACAAGTTGACGTTTTTTCTCTCTTTACATTAGCGTGTGTTCACCATGGCAGGTGAGGATATCCCACCTATACACACTTTCCTATTTTTCGAGTAATTACATGGCAAGTGTGAATAAGATCAATCATATGCTAAAGTGTGGAGTGCAGTTTTAAAAAGGGATCCCTCACACTCACATGTCTCTGTACAACTAGATCAACATGTCTGTGCACGTGTAGATAAAAAATCAAACACAAAGAGCTCCACCCCTACTCAGGAAGAGCTTAAGTGATGGAATAATTTTTCCATTGATAATGTCTACTTACTCCACAAAGGTAGAGTATGTGTGCCAAAGAACTCAGACACTAGGCGCCAAATCTTATTTGAGTGTCACGATAGTCCAAGTGCTGATCATCTAGGTATTCGTAAGACGTATGCCTTAGTTCGACGGCAATTTTATTGGTCGGGCTTACATTGATAGCTGTTTTTCGGCTCTCCGTAATTGCCATAGTGAGTTAACCCACCCTACCAAAATCATCCAAACATTGTGGCTATCCCTATCATTTCACTGTATATAGTTGTGTGTGAGTTAGGGGACTTTTCCTATATCTTCTTAAAAACCCTCAGCTAGCTAGTCACTGGGCTAGTTGAGCCAAAAAAATAAAAAAATATAAGTATATTATGGTTCATTTGTGTGTAAATATTTCATTGTATATAGGGCCTAAATAAAAAGATTTTTCATAATTATTTTGGTATTTATTTAAATATTTCTACCTATGGTGTGTTATTTATGCTATGTACATTGACTCACCATTACCATATTTTTTCTTACCATTTTGCATACTCTTTATTCCATATAAAAATAATTTCATGCAAGCTTCTCTTATTTTTGGTGTAACTCCATCCCAACAAAAATCCAAAAAAATTAGTTTTATTTATGTGTATATTTTTTCACTATTGTGATTTTTCCTTCCTACATCTATTCTCTTTTACTCTCATAAATTAGAACACCAAAAATATTCATCTTTTTATGGTAGACTTATAATGAGAGAGATTTATTTTGACCCCTTTATATTTTTTCCACCTATATTATTTATATTTGACATGTACATATTTTTTTAGACCCCTCAATATTTGATTTTCTTAGTTGTACTATTCACTTATATCATGATCTCAACAATATCTTCAATTATAGACCTACCAAATAAGGTCAAGGGTATGTGGAATGCATGCATGCACCATGGGGAGCTCACTCTTGGAGGTATTCAAAAGAATCATCCAAAGGAGGACCTCACAAGGACCTTGTGCAGTGGAAAAAACAATCGGTTTTGCTGAATTTTTAAAGATCACATGCTCCCCGAATTTGAAAAGGTGATACAAACAAAAGTTGTAGCTCGTGAGCTGAACTTTCACCTCAAATTTTTTCATATTTTTTTGAGCTACGATCTGTGAGCTAGGATTTTATTTGTGGATCCCAGTTTGCCCATGCTATGCAGCCACACTCCCTCTTCCACTTTATCATTTTCCTCTTTCACACACACCTCTCCACTCATCATCCCCACCTCTCTCACCACTCCTCTCTGCACCCTACTCACCTTCTTCTAAACCTTGAAGAATAAGAGAAACCATGGTGAACTCATGTTTCCTACACACACTTCCATTCCAAAATTGACCACCTAGTCTCATTTTTCCTCATCCATATTACCCATATCTATCAAAAAACCATAAAACTCAGCCTCTTCTCTTGAAAGACAGCATCATGGTGATTGATTACTCATATTCAATTACCTTGGCTCCCAAAGGAAGGTCAAGAATGAAAAAAAACGTACTGTCAAAGCTAGTGGAACGTCAACAAGCATCAAAATTGACCCTACTCAAAACACTTGGAGCATCAACATTGTAAGAAATCCATGTTTTGTTACCTATTAAGAGTTTTTTCTTCCTTATTTGTATCCTACTTGGATACTCCCATTGTAAATATCCAATTCCATTTATAAATCAATAAAATAACTAACTCTACTAATTTACTAATACTAACCTACTATGAAAAGTCCTATCACCTCCACTTCTCTCCTCTCTCTCTTCTTCATCTATCCACACCAACTTCTTGATAATTCCAAGCAAAAGAAATTAGATAAGTGCTGAAAATCTAACCCAACCATGGTTAGAGGAGTAACCCTAGCCTTCAAAATTGCTATAAAAGGAGGGTGTAGCTAGCACAAAGGGAGATCCATAAGCAAGAGCACTATGCTATAGCTTGAGAAGCCAAGCTCAACTTCTCTAGAAGGAGCTCTTGAGTGGAAGCTCATTGTCGTATGCTTGTGTATGTGTTGTAATAGGGGTGATTAGCACGGGAACTCTATGCCATTGTAAGAGAGAGAGCGATCATTCAATTGAGAGTGGAAAATCTATCATTCCTCCTACTAGTGTAAGCCCAACATTTGCTGAATCAAGGAGGGTGGATTTGGACTAAGCTTGGATACTTTGTCTCTCTTCCAACGTGAAGTAATGGACAACAATGATGTGTAAGTGTCTTGGTGATATTTTTAGTTCTTGATAGCTTGTGTCTGGGTGTTGTCATCAATTTAGCCATAAATCCCATATATTGTAAGAGGGGGACAGGGTGGAGAGGACTCCCCTGGCCTTAAGACAGTGATTGGGATGGCTTTTCTTGTGATGTGTCGTGGTGAAATTTACTCAAGCTATGTTGAACAAATACTGATCTCACTTTGATCGATCATGACAGATTTGTAAGAAGGTATTAATGCAACAAGCACCCCCTCCCTCTTCTCTCTCTTTCTTACATATATAATTGTGTTTGCTTGATCATTGCCGATACATTTCAAAGCAGCCCGAGTTCTCTCTCTCTCTCTCTCTCTCTCGCTCTCTCTCTTTACGTGTCCTAGTTCGCATCCAAAACTAGGTGGTGCCCCAAATTTGTGTAGGATTAGGTTGCGGGTTTGTGTGTGTGTTTGTTGTTTTTTCCAACCCCAACCCATTTGAGCAGCACGGGAGCCTACAAGGGTGCTTAGAGACCACTCTTCTTGTTGCCCGCCTCGGACCGCCTCAACATCATGATGCTCAAGAGTACATACTAAACTACAAATAGTGCAAAGTTAATAAGGTAGCGCCTCAAGGTAGGTGGCCTTTTACATCCTTTAGAGATTCCACAAGGTAAGTGGGAGAGTATCTCTATGGATTTTGTAGTAGGACTACCTACTACAAATCGTGGCCATGATGCCATATGGGTAGACCATCTTACCATGATGGGTCGATTCATTCCTACTAAGGCTATGGTTAAGACAGCAAAATTAGCACGGCTATTTGTAGAGCATATATATAAACTCTACGGTCTTCTAGCTAGTATCATTAGTGTGACAGAGATTGAAAGTTCGATAATCACTTCCGGAGAGTTGTGTTCCAAAAGTTGGAAACTCAACTTAATGTAAGTATGGCTAATAATTTATCAGCCAGAAACGGATGGTCAAACAGAAAGAGCCAATCAAGTGCTAGAGGATATGCTACGAGCGTACGTTAGCAAGAAGCAAACCAGTTGGAAGACTACTTACCTATATTGAAATTTGCTTATAATAGTTCAAAGCACGTGACTATAGGGTTTAGTCCATTTATGCTTTTTTAAGCGAAGGATTTTTTTCGAGACCATTTTGACATGCTTCGAGTTGCTCAACAAAATGTTAAGCAAGCTCAAGATCGATATAAGAAGTACGCAGATGAGCATCATCGTCTTGCTACTTTTGAAAAAGGAGACAAGGTTTTCCCCAAAGTTCCAAAGCATTTAGAAAGTATGAAGACGAAAAAAGTTGCTAAACTTTCACCACACTAGACCATTTATCATTGTCAAACGTATAGGTCAAGTGGCCTATAAGTTAGCTCTTCCAGAGCACTCACGAGTTCATCCTGTTTTTCATGTTAGCCGTTTATGAAAACAGCTAGGACAGAATGATAATGTCATTGACACAGGTGTGTTAGTTGACCTTATCGAACCGCCAAGCATCCCTCATTAGCCCGAAAATTTTGGATTCTCATGAGCTTCACACCAGACATCATGTTAGACGACAGGTGTTGGTAAAATGGATAGATAGAGTTGAAGAAGGTTCTACATGGAAGGATGTCTCCACACTTAAGAAACGTTTCCTACGTTCGTTTTTGAGAACAAAAATGATTCTCCAAGGGGGGGGGGGGGGGGGGGGTAATGTAAGGTCATGGGTCCTACGGACAAGGCCACCGGCATGATCGAACAATGTGTACGCTAGGGGGAGGGTATAAGATAGCACGGTTGGGTGGAGACTAGCACACGCATTACCACTATCCTTTCATCCATCTATCACTATTTTATGTATACTAAAAATGGATAGAGCTTGAGCTCTTTTCTATGTTTAATATATGTAGACTGGAGCCAAACACTAGATTACTACTCGTGGTACCTCAAAACACTAAGATTTTTTTCCCCAAAAAATTAAGAAAAATTATGAGATTCTAGCTCTACCTTGTACTACTCAAGGGTTACCTTGAAGTTTGTGTGTAGGTTAGTTGTACTCTTAAGGGAAAAGTTTTATAGTGTGTCAATGTATATTGATAGCTGTATCAATCAATATTAGATTGATGTAATATCGCTTGATAAATATGTCAATAGAATATTGATATTTTAGCACATATAAGAGAATTTTTCAAAACATGACGTGTCTCCAAATAATGTGGTCATACAATAGAAGCAAACATATAGAACAACCACAAGACGTGTCTTGAATCATCTTTAATGAATCTCACACTCTTTGAAACCAGGGTAGGAGGTTTTTTCTCCTTTTGCATTTTATGTATGCCAGCACTGCTTCATTTATGTAGTTGTACACCAAGTAATCTTGGTTTGAATTTTGTGGCTTTGAGCTTTAGCTTATTCTCAAAGATTTTTTGTGGTTATTCTTGCAACCCTAATTCTAACATGTACCTATTTCAAGTTATCCTAATATTGTAGTTCATTCATCTTGTTAGCTACCATTGTTGTTGGTGGATGCCTGGATGTACCCCCTTTGTATGCCCAGATTTCTAAAGAACTAAACCTCCACGACATGATTGGTTTCTTCTTTGTGAGTTTACCGGAAGTATTATTATGTAAGGTCATTATTCTATTGAGTAAGCATAGCTTATCCTAGCTTTGCACAGTCGAATAGTATTTTGCAAAAGAAGCCTATGCTTGAGGTTTGTCAAGCTAGAAGCTTTGTTGAGATTATGTAAGCCCTTGAACTAGACCTTTCTAGCGTTGATTTAAGCCTTTAGTAAAGAGATTGTCTCTTTGCATTAAATCCCCCCCCCCCCTTCTTCCCCTTCCCCCCTTCTTTGCTATACTCTTAATACGAACGAGTTCTCTCTTAAATCTTAATGTCTTTGTGGCTTCACATTCTCTTTCAAGGTAATAGTGTGTTGATTCACTTCTACACCTACACCTTTTATAAGGAATTGAACAAAAATATATCTCTATTGGTTTGGCATGGATGCTAGCATGTTTTCTTACTCCTCATGCAACTATGTAGGCATCCAACCTTTTCAAACTCTTCATCAACTTTAGCAAGGTTTGCTTATTTATACGTCTCAGATCCATCATCAAATTCCCTTCCTCTCTCAAACAGCACGTCTTTGGATTGTAATAAGATGATTGGTTTGTGTTTTCTAAGGATGGCTCAAAAGATGTCCAAAGGAGCTAGCTTGGTTGGTTAAACGCTCGTCCTTTGTGACCTAGGTTATGGGTTCAAGTGTGACCAACCAACCTTGATAGCGCTCACGAACACTCATTATATCATGCGAGCAAGAATGTTTGTGTTGCTACAAAAAAAAAACAAGATGGCTTAGAAGATTAAGTATTTTCTTCTCATATCCACTTGAGTTTGTAAAGTCCATACGAGATCACTTTAATGTCTGTTGGCATTCTTTATATCTCACTTGCCCAATCCTTGAAGCCTTTGGTATTTCATCCTTTTTAGATATAGGTTTCCTTCTTGTGTTTTTGTGTCATCCTATTTTCGGCTATAGATCCTAATCTTGCTTTCTTTTGTCTTTCAACCTCTTTTTCTATTTATTAAATTCATATAGGATAGTTTGGCAATTTCTATGAGGAGTATTAACTAATGGTTATCATATGGTATCACGTGAGTGTACAATAGGAAGGTTTTATAAAGAAAAAAAGATAATTTTGGTGCACACAAATGATGTCTCCTATTGGTGAATCCCCCAAGTTTGGTGATTGCTCCATCTATGAATTTTTTTTTAAATCTCCCGAGTAAAAGCATTTGCACTTTCAATACAGATACTATACCATGCTATTTCTCATTTCCCCCCTTTAAGGTAACCTTCTTTGAGAATGATTATAGCAAGTGTCCTTCCTTATTATTGGCACTATTGATTTCATCCTCATCTATGATGTAACTTTGTATTCAAGAACAATCTTCACACATTGTGAGCTATTTGCATTAGCTCCTTAGTAATCCGAAACTTGTCTCAACCTCTTAATTTTTATCAAACTCGAAACTTGTCTCAACTCTCTTAATTTTTATCATCTTGGTGTCAATTCTTTTTAACTAGAGAACCTTAGGAAGATGCTATTGTAGAAAGAGATGGTGGAACAAATTCCTTTCCTCTCTGCAAGTGGAAATATCCTACCAAATTGGGTAGCCAAGCCCTCATTCTGCTCCCTTTATGAATTTTTGGAATATCTCTCTTTGGGAATTCTCTTGGATTTGCCTTTACTGCTTGATTGGACACTTTTTCCTTTGTATCAAGCACCCTTCTTTTTTTCTTTCTTTTAGAGGTGTCTCACTCCCAACATTCAAGAACGGTAAATTCCAAAGCTAATCTTCAAAAACTTCCACGAGACCCATCCCTCGGTCTGAGGTTGCATGTCTGTTGCCTGGGTCTTTGAGTTCCGTATTGACACTCTCTTTAAGGTCTGCTCATCCCACCACCCTCTACTAACGTTTCCTTTTCCCCTTTCCCCTTTGGGGAAGTGCATTGGTGCTCCACGACACCCTTCTCAATGGTGTCGTCCCCATTTAGTCCTAGAGTCCCCTTGGCCCCTCTCACCATTCTCCCCCGGCTGTGCCCAGATTCACCATGGCAATGCAACATCCTCACCAAGATGCTGAGCGAACTTCCCCAACAAGGCTGCAACAAAATAGTCAACAAGTACAAGGCCATACCCCGAGTGGGGGCGAAGCAAGGCCGAGCGTGAACTCAAATATGTATCTGCAAAATCAGGTACCCTCGTATGCTGAAATTACTAAAACTGCTATGAACCAAAGCTCCTTTAATCCTCTTTTTTGGGCGATCTCTACAAATGTGCAAGGTATGACTCTTCCCATGAAGTCTAGG
The DNA here is from genome assembly GCF_014529385.1 of Adiantum capillus-veneris. Lineage (NCBI taxonomy): Eukaryota > Viridiplantae > Streptophyta > Polypodiopsida > Polypodiales > Pteridaceae > Adiantum > Adiantum capillus-veneris. Next base: position 78,831,205 of record NC_140936.1, read on the forward strand.
GATATACTTTTCTAGTCTAGTTTTGTTAACAATGGGGGTATGCAGTCTCAAGGAGGAAATGCCCTCCCCCCTCAGATTCAGCCTATGACCAACTCCTCGAATTTGGTTGAACGTGCTCAAAGTTCTCCTAAGTCCCCTCAACGTAGGAAGGTTTGGTTTTGAAAACCCCTCTGTAGTGGAAGAGGAAGATCATACCCAAAGAGAGCATTCGCCTCCACCTGATGATGCGCGTGTGATTGATTCCCAAGAACTTGAGAAGTGGTTTGACCAACTTAGTGATAAATTCCTTATGGGGTTGTGTCATGGCCCACGACCGCCCCTAAATGCTTTGAAGAAATGGATTTTTGCCAATTGGGTGAACAAAAATGTCAACCCATATCACATCCAATATCGTCCAAACAACTACTATTTATTCTTTTTTGAGGATTATACTAGTGCTTTATAGGTTTTGTCTGAAGGAAAATTGCTGATTAAGAGCACTCCGCTTTCTTTCTTCAAATGATATAAGGGCTTCAATCCCAAAGGGGGATAAGCCCTCCTGTGTCCCATGTGGGCGGACTTCCTGGATCTACCCATAGATTTTTACCCCTGCCTGAGAAACACTGGGAATCTGCTTGGTAAAGTTCTTGGACAGAAATCAAGAGGGGGTATTAATTACAAGTGGGATCCTCAACTGTTGATTGAAGTAGATATCAGACAGTAAGACCTAGAAAGATTCAATCCCTATTAAAGAAAAAAATAGAACCCTTATCCACTCTCAAAAAATCCTGTATAGGAATTTTCCAAATGCATGCTTCCACTATCATCATGCTCAAGGCCATTTCATCAAAGATTGCCCTATTCTTAACAAGGATAAGGGCCCTGTCTCCTCAGTTGGTGACAAGCAGCAATTCCCCAACAGGTACCTAAGAAAAATGTTGGTAAGCAAAGCAGATCCCCTAACCCTTATCTCTCCATAAATAACATCAGATTTGATGTGCTGCTTGAAGAGGTCCTTGATCCATTGATAGAACTTGTTGAAGACTCTAACTTAAAAAGGACATAGGCTGATATAATCCCTGCAGAGAATGCCAAACAACCAAATTAGCATGTTAAAGAACCAGAAGCTCAAGCACCCAATTGCCCAATGCACCCTCCACCCAGCCCCACTTTCCAGACTAGAGGACTAAGTTGCATTATACGTTAAACGTTAAACATATTATACACATGTAATGCTCATATAATATCTTAGCCACATTCTAAATTTGTCTCTCCGTATTATTTCCCTGTACTTTGATTAAAGCTTTTTTTTAATCAAAGTGCTCAACATATATATGCAACCACCAGAGCTCTCTCAAGAACATTTCACACAACCAAACATTGAGCTATTTAAGAAAAGTAATCATTTTTTCACTAAAGATAAAATATTTATAAAAATATAAAAATAATATTTAGTTAAAATCAATTTAGATTTCAATATTATGACTTGTAATTTTTTTTAAATTTTTGAATTGAATAGTTTTGAATCAAAATAAAATTAAAACTTGCTCTTTTTGTATTGGAGTTTTTTCACACTCAAAGAGAAGAAAATTAGGTTGGGAACCATCTATTATTATGTTGGAGTATATACTCACACATGAAGATGGGTGTGTATCGTAAATAGTGATTCGTTACTTTTGTGCTAGAGTGAAAGTGTTTACTCGCACTGGAGATAATCGATTGTTTCACTTAGATTAAGGTTTAGGAATTAGTAGTAGCTGCGAGAGAAATTGGTATGCATTTGACTTCTTACACACTAAGAAGAGAAATATATTAAAACCAAAACGAGCTGAGGCTCTGGTATATGTGTTTTGTAATAGGAGATTGTTGCATGTTCCACCCAACATTGCGATGAGAGCAACTTAACATTGTTTTGATATAAAGCAAATGCATGAGGCAATTGCTGTTAAGGTGCAAAGTGACAGTGAGTCAGAGTGGAAGGTGGCTTTAAAATGTTCAGACATGGAAGAATTTGATTACATGGTTCCAGTGTTTGATTGCAAAGACATTGTTTAAAAACACCTTTGGTACAACATACTTGTAATCAACTTGAATTTGTTTCTTATATCTTATGATCTGTTTCTTTTTTCTATGTCACTTTGCGTTGTATGATTGTCAATCCCTTTTATTTTATACTTGTTGTATAGAATTTATAACCATGACGAAAAAGAGACAAATCGTTTAATATCAGAGTTGATTATGTAAAATGATTACAAAACATTGGCTTGGAGGATTACAACAATAGAATGTGTAGCTTTTACAACTCAGCATGCTAAATGAGATCTGCCAAAATCTCATTCAAGCGAAATTTATCAGTGCCAAGAGATGCAGAGTTGGTCCATGCAGCCAAACTTCTCGTTGTACTTTGCAAGCTTGCTTTGAGCTAGTGCAAGCTCTCTTCTGGTGGCATCAAGCTGTGTCTCAAGCTCTAACACCTTAACCTCAAGTATGCAAGAGTTTCACCTTGGCTTGCTAAGTCAACTCCCTGGCTTGTCATCTCTACAATGATTTCATGCTCCTCTGGTAAAAGAACGACATGACACTTTCATGATGGGTGGGATCTTTGCTTGTTCTGTGCTAAAATGTTGTCGGCAATGCGGTCAAGCCCAACGTCTGCGTTAGGAGGCTTACCATCTCAGTTCCACTCTCTTGCCCAACATGTAATGCGCTTAGTATTGCTGAATAAATTATATGGTAATCTGATTATTATTGGGGATATCTTGTTGTTGACAATAAATCGTTGGAGAATAACTTGAGCTAAGCCCACAGTTGCAAGTCAGAAAGCTTTACTGGTGGATTTCCCTTTGCATGGCCACTTGTTTTGAAAAGTGTATTCCAAACAAAGTGGTTTGGATATAAGTCTTTGCATTGTTTGTGACTGAAGGGCTCGCCCTCTAGGTTTGATTCATCCTCTTCAATGCTGGCAATAATTGATAAGTCTAATTGTCCATATCGAATTTGCTCCGCACTGATTATTTGTTGTGTCTCGTCGTAATCAAGGTCTTTAGCCATATCTACAAACAAAATACCAAAATTCAACAACCATATAACCAATGCAAATCTTTCGCAAATTAAAATTGACAAATCAATATATAGACAATGATGCAAATGTCACTTAAAGCAATTTCAATGATATAATGACAACTTGAACTTAAAAACATAAAATTGTCACTTGAATCATGATATGATACTTAAATTAACATTGCATTAACAATACAATGACAATTTCAATCCAAAAAAAATTGTTTGTATTTCATTTATCGTTTGCTCGGAAACTAAAAGAAGATACAATATTTATGCCAACTCTATGGGCTCCATTGACACAAAAGGATAAATTGAAAGCTGAAGGTCAATTTTAGGGATTTACATAGGCTTTGCCTAAATCAAGAGTTCTATGCATTTTTTTTACAAAGGCTCTTTTCTTTGGATCACTTGGCTCTGACATGCAATTAAGCATGCGTTTCAAAATCAACATAGAGAATATATATCCGTGGCTTTAGAAAAAGGAGAAGGGTTGGTGGAGATACACTCGGGGGCAGCCCAAGGGTAGTCTTGAAGGTGATTGTTTTGACATTCCAAAGACAAATCTGCTAGCTTTGAAAATGTCTTTATAGTTGGGAATAAGCTAGAGGTGCCCCAATCTGTAATGCCTCAATAAACACCTTTGTTAGCAAAATGCAACATAATGTTGCGAGGGTGAAGGGCGTTGTGCAAAAAATCACGGTGATGCAATAACTTCAATGTTTGCAATAGAGCATTGACAATGTGCAAGGTATTATCTTGGAAGCACTCTATAATACCAGCTGTTTGAAAATACTCTTTGATGGCAAGATTGCTTCCATCTGAGTGACATGCTTGTGTCCACTGCTCCACATGGGTGTCGTTCCAACATCTGAAGATAAGAATTGGTCATGGAGAGTGACACATGATCCCAAGCGGAAGGATTATACCTCAGGGTTGGATATTTAAAGCAGTGGCTTCTTCCATGGCTTGTTGTGTAGCAGTTGGCCCATGTGACTGGATCTTGAATACTTTAGCTGCATACACAAGGACTGAGAAGGTAGGATGCAATACACGAACTTGCTGGATATGCCCATCTCTCTTCTCCTAGTTGGGGAGCTTGCAATTGGAAAACATGTCAATAATGTAGAAGGTGAAATACTAGTGGATCATCGCTTGGGCTACTGCTTCTACATTGACCGGCTGAGCGGGAGTTGCCACTTTTGTCTCAGTGGCTGGCTCGATAGGATCAACCACTCTCGGTCTTTTGCTAGGACCTTCTAGCTTGGTCTTTCCTTTTATTTTTGCACGCAATTGATGAACCATTTGCATTCTTTTGCGTACTGAAGGGAGAGAGTGGACTTCAGGGTTTGGCAGAGCATCAAAAGCAACCAAGACTTGGCTGAAGACTTTCTTGACAATCCCCCACAATTGATCGCCACTGAAAATTGCAATATCAAATGATATTGTGGGGAATGATTGCTGTAAGCACTTAAATTAATGTTTTGTCAATGTGTTGACAAAATCATTAAAGCTAGAAGGCTCTGCAATTTCAAACATCAACACAACTGCTTCTCTTCCACACTATGGAGGTAGCAAACAATAGCTTCAGTGATGGTTTTTTAATGTGTTCGTGATAGCTTTGTCTCTGGAATAGCTAATAATATAAACAATGATATATTAACACTAAGAGAATAATTCAAATTTCAAACATGTTGAAATATGAAAATGTTTAATATCAAGACTTAGAAAGTGTTGAAATTAGGGTTGTACGAAAACACACACATCTTGGAGAAGACGAAGGAAGCTCAAGGCACACAATAGAGAGTGTATTACTTAGTGTGAAATGGAAAGATAAGATAGCCCTAGAGTGATGGATGTATATACAATGCACAGGGAAAAAAACCTCCTAGTGAGGGAGAAAATGCCCCGACTGTCCTAACTGTGTTTAGACACATCACTACCACATGTATATGGTAACAAATCTCCCCTAGGAGTGATGCGGTGAACGAGAGCTAGCACCTAGAGTATAGGGAAGTGCCATGCCCTAAGGACATGATCAGTCCACAAAGGGAGTAAGCCCAAAGCTTTGCGGAAAGCTTCAAACTTCTCATGAGACAATGCTTTTGTGAAAAGATCTGCAAGGTTGTCCTCTATTGGCACATAAGCCAAGCTGATCTCTCTTGTTGAGAGCCTCTCCCTGACACAGTGGCAATGCAACTCAATGTGCTTTGTGCGAGCATGAAAAATTGGGTTTCTCACAACTGCTAATGCGCTTTGACTATCAGTGTAGATAGTGTTGGCAGTGTCTTGTCCAACACCCAAATCAGCAATAAGGCATCTCAGCCATACACACTCAATTGTAGCTCTGAATACTGCCCTATACTCAGCCTCACAACTGGAAGTAGCCACAATAGGTTGCTTCTTGCTCAACCATGATATGCATGAGCTGCTAAGCATGAAACAAAAACCACTTGTTGTCATGGATGCTTGAGAGTCAGTCGCTGCCTGCATCATCGCCTATGTCATCGCCTACAAGGATCTAGAAGATTCTAGAAGTTTTTAGAAACATGGAGAAGATTCCGGAAGAATCTAGAAGTTTCTAGAAAGCTCTAGAAAGTTGAAGAAGGATCTAGAAGGTTCTAGAAGAACTAGAAGGATCAAGAAGTTTCTAGAAGCTTGGAGAAGATTCCGAAAGAATCTAGAAGTTTTTGGAAAGCTTTAGAAAGTTGAAGAAGGATCCAGAAGGTTCTAGAAGGATCCAGAAGGCTCTAGAAGAATCTAGAAGGATCTAGAAGGATCAAGAAGTTTCTAAAAGCTTGGAGAAGATTTCGAAAGAATCTAGAAGTTTCTGGAAAGCTCTAGAAAGTTGAAGAAGGATCCAAAAGGTAATAGAAGAACTAGAAGGATCAAGAAGGTTCTAGAAGATTCTAACCTCCTCAAGGAGAACCTAGAAAGTCCAAACCTCTTCAAGTAACCTCCTCAAGCACTAGTATAAATAGGGGTCTTGGCCCACAAGCCCCTCAGTCTTGCCAACACCAGTTGTGAGGCTACTATGAGGAAATCCCTCTTCTAGTTCTTGTCTTATGATCAAGTCTCGTCCTTGCAATCATGCTTTGTCTTGTACTCAAGCCATGTAATCCAAGTCTTGTATCTAGATCTCTTAATAAAGTATCAAGTTTTGTAATCAATATTAAGCTTATCATCAAATCCAAGTTCTTGTACATTGTGAGCACCTCCTCTTGCTCTCTTCCAGCTCTATACGCGCTCATAACAGTTTGGCAAGACTACCATCTCTTAATCTTCTCAAGCCATCATGGAGCTGACGATGGAAGGTCTCATCAACGCATTGCAAAGCATTCAAGCTCAATTACAAGAACTTCGCGAGAGTAACGCTCAACTTCAAGCACAACAACCCCTAATCTTGGGACCGGCGTTGCAAGATCTTCAACGTCAAATTCAAGAGCTTCAAGAGACAATCACACATCAAGCACAAGCTGCAAGATCTAGCAATTCTCAACAACATAAGAAGGAGCCGAAGGTCAGCATGCCTGAAAAATTTGATGGGACTAGATCAAAGTTTAGAGGTTTTCTCCAACAAGTGTGTCTCTTTATTCGAATGCAATGAGAGAGTTATCCAGATGATGCCTCTCAAGTAGGCCTTATTGGGACCCTCCTCTCAGGTACGGCTCTCTCTTGGTTTGCTCCCTTACTTGAAAAAGAATCTCCTCTCCTTCATGACTTTGAAGCTTTTGTGCGGGAGTTCTTTGCAACCTTTGGGGATATTGATAGAGCAAGGGTTGCTGAAACCAAACTTAGAAATGTCCGCCAAGGATCAAGACCTGCATCCGTCTATGCATCCGAATTTCAACAGCTCACTTGTGATGTGACTTGGCATGAGGAATATTTCATTAGCCAATTTCAGTGCCGATTAAAGGATGACGTAAAAGATCTTTTATTGACTATGCCAAAGGTTCGCACACTAAGCGAGTTCATCTCTCAAGCAATAGAATGTGATAATCGACTATTTGAGAGGAGACAAGAGAGGCATCTTGGGGAAACATTGCGACCCCAAACAAAAGTGACACATAATGGCTACACACCTCAACAGGGCCATGAATCAAGCATTGAGCCCATGCAAATTGATTCAGCACGGTTCCAACCTCTCCTAGCCCAGGAGAAGCAAAGGCGACGCATTAATGGCTTATGTATGTATTGCAGAGAGTAGGGGCACATAGTTCGACAGTGTTCAAGGAAGAGAAGGATGAAGGTTCATGGTGCAATGGCCTTAACGTGTTCAAAAAACATGGACGTCCAACCCAATTAGAGACCGATCGATTGGACAAAAGACAAGCAAAAAAAGGTCTCTTTCTTCCCACTGATTCCACTTCAAGTTTTATGCTACCAGTCAAGATCCATATGCCGGGTAGGCACATGGATTGTGAAGCATTACTAGATTCAGGTGCAACGGCGTGCTTTATGGACAAAGAATTTGCAAAAGAACAAGGCATACAACTTGTGGAGAAGTCTAATCCAGCAACTGTAGAAGTCATTGATGGTCGTCCTCTGGCTTCAGGGGATGTCAGGTATGAAACTCGCCCCATAGAAGTAACATTGCAGGAGCATGTTTCAAGAATAGCGTTCAATATTATACAAAGCCCAAGCAGTCCAATTGTTATTGGGCTACCGTGGCTTGAATTGCATAATCCTAACATCCATTGGAGGGCTCGGAGAATTGAACCACAAAAAGTCCAAAAAAAGATGGGAAGGCATAATATGCCTATATATCTTGGAGCCAAGGTCTTCATGCGTGTAGCCAAAAAGTATCCAACTTTCATGATATTTGCAACACCAACCGACACGTCGACAACAAAAGTCATGGAGGCATTGCCACGTCAATATCAAGATTACAATGATGTTTTTGAAAAGAAGAATGCAGACCTCTTACCAGAGCATCGACCCTATGCTTGTGCTATAGAGCTTAAGGAGGGAACCCAATCCCCTTTTGGCCCAATATACAAGTTATCTCAAGATGAATTGGTAGAATTACGGAAAAATATTGATGAGAATCTTGCTAAGGGGTTCATACTACATTCAAATTCCCCACCAGTAGCTCCAATACTCTTTGTAAAAAAGAAGGACGAAACTCTCCGGATGTGCATGGATTATAGGGGCCTAAACAAGATCACCATCAAGAATCGCTATCCCCTTCCCTTGATCCCAGAGCTTCTTGAGCGCCTTGGCAAGGCAAGAATATTTACAAAAATAGACCTTCGTGGTGCTTACAATCTAGTTAGAATCAAAGAAGGTGATGAATGGAAAACAGCTTTTCAGACAAGGTATGGCCACTTTGAATATACTGTCATGCCATTTGGTCTCACAAATGCCCCAGCTGTTTTTCAACATTTAATGAACGATATCTTTCGAAAGTATTTGGATTATTTTGTGGTAATATATTTGGATGATATCTTGATATTTTCCAAGGATCAAGAAGAGCATGAGCACCATGTACGATTAGTGCTTGAAAAGCTTCATGCATCACGGTTATATACAAAGCTGGAGAAGTGCTCTTTTCATCAATCTAAGGTGGAATTTCTTGGTTATGTAAATTGAAAAGGGAATCTCCATGGATCCAAAGAAGGTTCAAACCATCCTTGATTTGGAGACACCCACCTCGGTAAGAGATAATCAATGTTTCCTCAGATTTGCAAATTTTTATCATATTCTTATACAGGGATACTCCAAGGTGGTTACAGCACTCACAAGGTTGACAGGCCATAATAAGTTTGTCTGGGACTAAGAGGCCGCAAAAGCATTTCAGACTCTCAAGCAAGCTTTCATGACCGCACCCATTCTAGTTCACGTAGATCCTACAAAGCCTTTCATCCTAGAAACAGACGCTTCAGATTTTTCCCTTGGCGCTATTCTATCCCAAGTAGGAGAGGATGGTCAGGAGAGGATGGTCGAGTATATCCAGTGGCTTTTCATTCCCGCAAGTTCTCAGCTGCAAAAATCAATTATGAAATCCATGACAAAGAGCTCTTAGCAATCATCAACTCCTTTGACACTTGGCGTCACCTACTTGAAGGAGCTCCTCATAAGATCACTGTCTATACAGATCACAAGAATTTGGAATACTTCATGACATCCCGCGTCTTGAATCGTCGCCAAGCTAGATGGAGTGGTATCCTATCAAGGTTTGATTTTCTTATCTCTTATAGACTTAGCCGTCAACAAGCTAAGCCAGATGCCTTATCAAGAAGATCCTACCTTGCACCTAGAGAAGATGACGCAGCATTTGATCAACAAGAGTCAGTGATTTTGAAACCTGAGCAGCTTAAGCTAAACGCCACCATGAGCCAAGCTCCTGAAGATTCTATTTTTCTTTCTAAGGTAAAGATGCAAATTGCCAAAGACCCATTTGCTCGGAAAATTAGACAACAACTACAAGGACAAGAGGTTAATGAGGACTTTCAAGAAATTGATGGACTAATTTACTATAAGGGTTTTCTCTATATTTTGCTAGGACCAACACGCTTGGAGGTACTTCAGCAATGGCATGATCTTCCATCAGCAGGGCATTTTGGGGTTAATAAGACAATTGAGCTTCTCTCTCGTGACTTTTGGTGGCCTCAAATGTGGAAGCTTGTCAAGGAGTATGTAGGCACTTGTGACACTTGCAACAGATAAAAGGCCCCTCGTCATCGTCCTCATGGGTTACTCCACCCCTTGCCCATCCCAACCAAACCATGGTCATCCATCTCCATGGATTTCATTGTAGAGCTACCCTTGTCACAAGGATTTGACTCCATTTTTGTAGTCGTGGATCGGTTTACAAAAATGGCATACTTCATTCCAACCTGCACTAAAACCATCACCAACAAAGGTACGGCCAAGCTCTTTCTACATCATATCTATCGTTATCACGGATTACCAGATGACATAGTTTCTGATCGAGGCCCACAATTCATCTCTAGCTTTTGGAAAAGCTTATTCAAGCTACTCGGAGTACATATCAACCTCTCCTCAGCCAATCACCCACAAAGTGATGGACAAACAGAGAGAGTAAATCAAGTTTTGGAACAGTCCGTGAATTTTGCGGAGCCTGTTTCAGGGTTTAGGTCAAATTATGGAAAGTGAGTGATACGTTCCCAGATTTTCATTATCAACTCTACAAGACCAACGATTCCCAGTCAGAAGTCGTCGGCATGTCAAACATAACAGATCCTAATAAAGTCTAGGTCACCGGAGTCTATAGGGGATAGCTCCTGCTTGCGAGCCAGACGTCTATGTTCCAACTTGATAGCTAGTCTTGCCTCCTTATCTAATATCTCCGCTGTACTATCAATTATCACCAGGATAATTGGGTCGAGCTCCTACCGCTAGTAGAATTCTCCTATAATAACAGTTTTCATGCCTCCACCCGTCACACTCCATTCTTTGCTAATTATGGTCAACATCCCAAACAGGATATCCACAGACACTATCAAGTCAAGAATCCAACTGCTATTCATCTTACACAACAATTATCTGCAATTCACAAAGAGCTTACGATTCATATCAAAGAAGCTCAATCCAAGCAAAAGGAAAGTGCAGATCTCCATCGCATGCAGCATCCAAAATACAAAGAAGGGGATAAAGTGTGGCTCCTCCCACGTGATTTGCGTTCATCTCGTCACTGTCAAAAGCTTGATTATCGAAGGCTTGGCCCCTTTAAAATTATCCGTCAAGTCAATCCAGTCACCTATCGACTCCGATTGCCCTCATCCATGAAAATCCATCCGGTCTTTCATGTCTCAGTCCTAGAACCTTGTCACACACCTCTTCCGGTTGAGATTCAAGGACATGACAAATATGAGGTCGAGAAAGTCCTAGATTCTCGAGTTTCGCGTGTCAGGTTACAATACTTGATGCATTGGAAAGGCTAGGATGTTAGTGAACGAACCTAGGAACCAACACACAATCCACAACATGCATCTCTCAAAGTCCAAGAGTTCCATCAACAACATCCATGGAAGCCCAACTCAAGGAACACCACAGCTCCTTGTGGAACTCGTCGCTAAAGGAGGGGGTAATGTCATGGATGCTTGAGAGTCAGTCGCTGCCTGCATCATCGCCTACAAGGATCTAGAAGATTCTAGAAGTTTCTAGAAACAAGGAGAAGATTTCGGAAGAATCTATAAGTTTCTGGAAAGCTCTAGAAAGTTGAAGAAGAATCTAGAAGGTTCTAGAAGAACTAGAAGGATCAAGAAGTTTCTAGAAGCTTGGAGAAGATTCAGAAGAATCTATAAGTTTCTGGAAAGCTCTAGAAGTTGAAGAAGGATCCAAAAGGTTCTAGAAGGATCCAGAAGACTCTAGAAGAATCTAGAAGGATCTAGAAGGATCAAGAAGTTTCTAGAATCTTGGAGAAGATTCCGAAAGAATCTAGAAGTTTCTGGAAAGCTCTAGAAAGTTGAAGAAGGATCCAGAAGGTTCTAGAAAGAACTAGAAGGATCAAGAAGGTTTTAGAAGATTCTAACCTCCTCAAGAAGAACCTAGAAAGTCCTAACCTCCTCAAGTAACCTCCTCAAGCACTAGTATAAATAGGGGTCGGCGGGCCACAAGCCCCTCAGTCTTGCCAACACCAGTTGTGAGGCTCCTATGAGGAAATCCCCCTTCTAGTTCTTGTCTTATGTTCAAGTCTTGTCCTTGCAATCAAGCTTTGTCTTGTACTCAAGCCATGTAATCCAAGTCTTGTATCTAGCTCTCTTAATAAATTATTAAGTTTTGTAATCAATATTAAGCTTATCATCAAATCCAAGTCCTTGTACATTGTGAGCGCCTCCTCTTGCTCTCTTCTAGCTCTATATGCGCTTATAACACTTGTGGACACTCGTGTGTCAAAACAACCAACACAATCTGAGTCCAAAAGAGCATGTAACTCTAACGACAATGATTCCCCCTTGGGATAAAACAAGCCAAGATGTAAAGTGCCACTCAAGTAGAAAAAAATCCTCTTGACAACCTGTCAATGCTTAGACCCTGGTCTATGCATAAATTTTCTAACCTGTGAGACTGCAACTGAATATCTGTCCTCGTGTTGCATACATAGATAAGGCATCCAACATAAATTTGATAAAGAGTGACATCAGCACGATCACCACCATCTTGAAGAATCAATTTTAAACCTATTTCCATGGGAGTGGCAATAGTTTTGGAGTCGTCAAGTCCAAACTTACATAGCAATGTCTCTATATAACTTTTTTGACACAAGGCAATACCATCATCACACTGCATAAATTGTATACCCAAGTAATGATTCTATCTCTCATTGGTCCAGTGATCAACAAATCATTGACATAGAGAACCACAATGACAAGTACATCACCGTCATGCTTTACATACAATGTGCTTTCTGTTGGACTATTACGAAAGCCTCGTTTGACCAAATGAGTGTCAGCCTTCTCATACCAAGCATGAGGAGATTGCTTCAACCCATACAACACTTTCTTACATCTGTACACTTTATCCTCTTGTCCTTTCTTGACAAAATTGCAAGGCTGTGTTACAAAAACTTCCTTAAATATGTCACCATTCAAAAAAGCATTAACAATGTCTGCCTGATGTATATCCAACCAAAATGATATGGCAATGCACATAGAAAATGCTTAGTAGGCATACAAAAAGTGGGAGCAAAAGTCTCTTCATAATCTATGCCTTTCTATTGTGCATAACCTTTTGCAACAAGTCGAGCCTTATAGCGATCAATCTCACCATTTGGCTTGCATTTCAACTTGTAAACCCACTTCGTACCAATCATGGACTATTTGCCAGGAGGTAAATCACATAAAGTCAATGTGTCATTTTCTATAAGTGCATCATATTCTCATTGAATGGCATCCATCCAATTTTTTGATTGTGCTTCATCAAAAGACAGAGGTTCCTCAATATCATGTAAGCTAAACACATCCAAAGCATAACAATCTGATGCATAAGATGCATGGCAAGAACCTGAATGAGTACGACTAGACAAAGGTGTATCCAATTTACTGTCACACAAAGTATACACCAACCATTTAGGCATACCTCTAGCCTAGTCATTCTTAGCCCTTTCCTCATCAAGTACATCTGCATCAGTAATAGGCTAATGTGTAGCATTTTCAGAAACCCCCATAGGCTATACATTTTCCTCATTGGAATTTATATTCGAAATTCCACCACTAAAAAGAGGAAAAAAGGTGTCATAAATGTCCTGTGAGCTTACATTACTGTCTCTAGTACATGATAACAAGGGCTGAACAGAATCTTCCACAAACACAACATCCCGTGAGACCAAGATTCATACGCTTTGTTTGTTGCGGATGATACAACCTGTAAGCATGTTCAACTGCACATTGTCTAGTCCTGTTTTTTTTGGAAAGTGATTCTTGCAATAGCAATGTGCATAATGCATCAAACTTGACAACCTCAAGATTTCCTTGAGTCAAAAGTCTCCAAGTACTAACAAAAGTCTGGTAAGAATCTGGCATAGCATCAAGAACAGTTTGTACAAGGGAACTGTCCTAAAATGACTTCACTTGCAAAAATAAATTTCTCATTGATATCCTTGACACCATCAAGGAAAGTGTCCATATCATCTTCCTCATGCATAATCTCAGACTCCAACTCTTTACGCAGTACTGAAATTTTTGCCTCATTGTCACTTGCATAAAGGAAAGCCAGAATATCCCAAGCATGTTTTACAGATTTTGCTGAACCAATGTGAGGAGTAATAATGCGCTTCATTAACAACGTAATCAATGCATGAGCATGTGCATCCTTTACATCCCAATGAGCTTGCTTTGGCATAGGCAAAACAGCTCTGGCAATAGCAATCCTGGCACCAAAACCTGCAACATCCTAAACATTATGTATACTCTCAGAACCAGGCCGTACATCAATGCCCTGCACAATCTTTCAAATGCCCTTTGACACAAGGACATGTTGCATCATGTAAGCGCACATAGGGTAATTTTCACCATCCAATCTGTCCTCAGCAGCAAGAAGCATCTTGAACACATCTGTGTTGTTGTCAGCCATGGTGAATGTTGCACCCGATGTGAAAACTATCCGAAAAGAGGATAAACAAAGCGGGAACAACACATGCTATATAGCACAAACCATAGAAGACAATAAGAGACCTGTTATGTAGAAAATGGCACTCCCAAACATTTTGCACAAAATGACAAAATAGCCGGTGCAATCCTACTTGTAGTGGAAATAGAGGCTGAAATAAGCCCAAATAAAAAATCTAAGCAGATCGAGCTCTACGAGCGCACCCAAAATATTTATCGACCTGCAAACACTCACCAAAGCTCAAAAAAATTATAGAAAGTGAGTCGGCGTGTGCTGGAGATGCTGTCCACTAAGCCTAAGAGGACGCAACGTGCTCTGATACCAATTATTGGAATTACAAAAGCTCAAGGCACACAACAGAGGGTGTATTACTTAGTGTGCAATGGAAATATAAGATAGCACTAGAGTGATGGGCGTATATATAATGCACGAGAGAAAAAACCTCCTGGTGAGGGAAAACATACCCCGACGGTCCTAAGTGTGTTAACACACATCAGTACCACATGTATATGATAACAAAAAGGTTAAAAATGAACAATTTGTTGCAACAAATGAAATATTTACAATTTTTAATAATTATGATTTTGGAATAAGATTTTGTTATCAATAATTGAATAAATGTACATTCAATTTAGAAAACAAATGGCTAAAAGTTAACGTTATGAACAAGTAGTCCAACCATGTGAGTTAAAACACACATCACTAAAAGTTTACATAACACAAAAGTAATCTATTAGACTACGAAAAGTGTATGATGTGCACTAATAGCCCAAATATGTGAGCCAATAGCTCTAACACAAGAGTGGTCACTATTATTGAATTGATTGAAAATTTAAATAATCAATTTGGTTACTATTGAAGTGTGAGAAAATCTCTAACACAACGCAACAGTCAAACCATTAATCATCACACCTTGAAAAATGCTATCTGTCATAGTTACAAAGCACACGTCGAGAGTATATCTTTACTCACCTATTGCAAGTATCAAACAATGATGAAAAGAGAAGCAAAGCTTCAAACTTAGCACTCATTATCTGGTACTATTGCTTAAGTGAGTTGGATAGGTAGAACAAAAGCCTAAATAATAGTGCAAACAAATATAAACATTGATACATTTGTAGATGAAGAGAAAGTTAAACTTAACTCTTCACTCTTCAAATGTGGCAATGTGTATACTTTATTTATACTATAGTTTAGCTATGTCTCTAGTGTCTAAAGTAAACTATATTGGATAGCAAGATTTTAAATATGTTTGTATATTTTGCCAACTTCTAAGGTGTGAGTATTCTCATACACAACACAAAGTGACAAACCCCTACCCCATCTCTGAAGTGCGAGGAAGGAACCTCTACACAACAAGAGTGGGATTCTACACTCTCTCTCTGGAGTGTGACTGATTGGTCTACACAACCACGAGACAAAGCTCCAATGTCCTATCTATTCTAGGAGTGTGACTTTGTTGACACAACCTCGGAATAGATAATTCTGTGTGCGAGGTAAACTTCTAGCACAACACGAATTAGCAAAAAAAAAAGTTAAAGATAAAGCTGAAAAATGCAATTATACCTGCGTGCTCTATCACCTCTGTCTCTGTCAAGCTGAAAGGTGCGCACTCCTTCAATCGAAGAGGTGTATATATTATATGGTTCTTCGATCGAAGGTTTATTCCATCGAGAAAATCTTCGATCGAAGATTTTGTCCATCAAAGATTTCATTCGATTATACATTTTACAACATATTATTCAGAAAAATGATGTATAATCCAAATAATACGTATAATTTTCATTATACGTCCGTATAAATGCAACCCAGCTAGAGGGTTCTCCTCCGATAGCTGTGGCTCAGGTAGTGACAATGAAGTTATAGACAATACTCAATTTACTTCCAATGCCATGAAAGAAGATCAACACGCCTTTTTAAAAGATGGATAATACTTCTAAAGAAGAGCTAGTTGCTTCTCCTGAACCCCTGACTGACATCAATATGACCCAAGTAGAGGAGGAGTTACTTCCTAAGCAAAACCAAAGAAAAAGTAAGAGGAAAAAAGAAAAGTACTCTGATTTCAACAAGAGCTTATGTATCATTGGCCAAGCCTTCCAAATTTAGCAAGAAATGAAGTGTCCAAGCATCAAAGGTCTTTCTCTAAATTGTAAAGGCTTGACAGATCCTGCAAGAGCCCTTGCCATAAAGAAATGGATTTTGGACTCGAGCGTGGTTCCTGACTATATCTACGTACAGGAGGTTAAGACTGCAAACAAGCTCTTAGAGGTTAAACTTAAAAGAATCCCTTCTAACCATGTATGGCTCACTACTAACCACCTTGCAGGTGTAAAGGGGGAGCCGCAATTGGATTGATGCAAAAATATGCAGACTACATTTCCGAGGTTAAATCTTCTGACAAGGGTAATTGGATTTCAGTTTCCCTCAAAGCACCCTTCAACTATACTATCTTGAATGTTTATGCTCCAAACTCCATATCTGAAAGGTGCTGAAGCTGGTTATAAATGTCTCAATCCTCTAACCTTGTTTTGTTGGTAGGGGATTTTAACATGGTGGAAACAGTATCAGACAGGTGAATGCACAAGGAACAATGTCTATATGGAAATGAGAAAGAAGTTTGGGAAGATTTTAATTCTAAACTTGATATGTTAGATGTTTCAGAGAACTGTGGTTGCACTTGGAGTAACAAACATGGGACATGCTACAGAGATGCAAGACGGGACATGGTGTATATATATGTCAGTAAATATGCTCCATGATCATTATTTTGTTGAGTGTAAAGCAGACTCTTATCTCTTGTTGTTTGATCATAAGCCAATCGTTTTTAAATTAATTAAATCAAAGAACACTCACTGAGAAGAATGGGTTCATATTGATCAGTCTCTGTTGAAGTTGAAAGTTATTAAAGAAAAAGTCAAAAGTATATTTTGTTCTGAGTTTGATTCATCTAAGTCCCCTTGCATTTCATGGGAAAATTTGTTAAAAAGGTTCAACATATCTTGCATTCATATAAGAAGTTAGCTAAAGAGACTAGGGCTAAGAGGAGAATGATGATTGTTGGCAAAATTCTTAAGATTGAAGAAAGTTTTAGTTGCTCATATCCTCCTCCTGCTGAATTGATTTCCTTGAGAGAAAATCTTAGATAGGAAGAGCTCCTAGAAGCTAGTGGTGCCCTTGTCTATACTAGGGATTTCTGGGTTGGAAAGCTGGATAGACCAACAAAAAACATGTTTGACCTTTTGAAAAAGAAAAAGTGCAAGGAATTTATTCCTTTTCATAAAAATGACACAGGCTCTATAGCCACCTCTCATTAATTGAGCTTGGACATTGCTCACAATTTTTTTTCTCATATTTTCTTTGACCTCCCAAAGAGAAGCAGGACTATCTAGGAAGCTAGAGCACAAATTGCTCTTAAGAGAAAGAAACCAGTTCCTACTCAAACTGCCAAGCTTCTGGATCAGCCCATCTCTGAGGGGGAGATTAGAGAAGCTATTTCTAAGCTGAACTCACTTGGGATAGATGGTATCCCTAATGAGTTTTTTTGGAAATATCAAGACTTCTTAGTCCCTCACCTCTCTAGTATTTGGAAAGAATCCACTAGGAGAGGAGCTTTTCCTGCTAACATCAACACAGGAGTTGTTAAACTCGTCCATAAAAAAGGAAGCAAGGAGGATCTGAGCAATTGGAGGCCTATAACATGTCTGACAACCTTCTACAAATTTTTTTCCCTCTGCCTGACAGAAGAATTAGTCCTTATTCATTAGAGGTAGATTTATCTTGGATGCTATAATCACTTTGTGGGAAGGGATGTAGTATGCTACTGAAACTTATCAAGACTTCTATTTCTTCAAAGTTGACTTTGATAAGGCTTATGATAGAATGGAGTGGGATTTTATGCTTCAATGCCTGCATGACATTGGTTTTGGGAGAAGTTCATAAAATTTGTGTATGTTCTTTTTGGTAATGCTTATGAAAGGATCGCTATCAATGGTGATCTTTCAGATGCATTTCACCTTATGAGGTTGATCAAACAATGATGTCCTCTTGCTCCTCTGCTCTTTGTAATTGCTTCAGATGCTCTTGGGTGGCTCATCAAAGATAGAATCAATGAGGGTACAATTAAAGGGATTGATATCCAAGAGGCCTCCTCTGCCCTCCGTCTCCAAGAGTTTGCAGACGATACAAATACACTTATGCATGCTGATAGTAATTTTGCTGAGGGGTTCCTTGACTGCATTAACCTATTTTGTCTTGCTAGTGGATCTATCATTAACCACACTAAGACAGGGTTCAAGTACTCCGATGGGGAGATACCAGCTTCAATAAGGAATGCAAACTGTCAGACTATTCTAGATGGGAAAATCTTTAGACTTGCTACCATATACATGTGGTAGTAATGTGTGTGAACACACTAGGACCGCCGGGGCATTTTTTCCCTCTTTAGGAGGTTTTTTCCCCTGAGCATTGTATATATGCCCATCACTCTAGGGCTATCTATCTTTCCATTGTACACTAAGTTACACACTCTCTGTTGTGTGCCTTGAGCTTCCTTCGTCTTCTCCAAGATGTGTGCATTTCTCTGCAACCCTAATTCCAACAATTGGTATCAGAGCAGGTTGCGTCCTCCCGAGCTTAGTCGCGAGCTGCTCTAGCAAATGCCTGCTCACTTTCTCCGATTTCAGTGAGCTTTGGCATGCGTTCGCAGGTCGACACGTCTGCTCAAATTTTTGATTCGGGTTCATTTCGGCCTCCGTTTCCACTACAGGCAGTACTGCACAGGCTATTTTGTCATTTTGTGCATAATTTCTGTCAGTGCCATTTTCTGCATAACAGGTGCCTCATAGTCTTCTAAGGTTTGTGCTATATAGCACGTGTTGTTCCTGCTCCGTTTCTTCTATTTTCGGGCAGTTTTCACATCAGTGCAGCATTTACCATGGCTGACAACAACACAGATGTGTTCAAGATGTTTGCTGCCGAGGACAGGTTGGATGGGGACAACTACCTGTTGGGGTATAGGCGCCTGTGCCTTGCCCGGCCGCCCAGAGTCAGGGCGCCCACTGACTTGTATACCTTATACATAGCATAAGTGTATAGGGGGCTGCTCACTCTTTGAGTCTCCCCACCCACATCGTGTGTGTTTCCTTCTCTCTCTCTCACTCTCTGTCTGTGGTGCTCCCCGATCCCCTTCAATTGGTATCAGAGCTATGGTGACCGCGGAGAGCACGACGGCTTTGAGAGCTTCGAGGCGATAGCTCGCTCGCTCTCGACGGTGGAGTTCGATCGCGGAGTTTCACGGAGAGCGATTTTAGCTTGAGGAGCATTGTCTTTGGAGCTTAGGAGCTTGGTGTGGTCAAGCTTGGTCGAGGAGGCGGTTGCAGCTTCCTTGGTGAGAGGAGCTTTTGAGCTCAGTGGAGCTCGTTAGAGAAGTGCTCGGCGGAGGAGAGCTTGACATTCGAGTGCTTGGATGCTGTTGTGGCAGAGCTCTTGTGTTGGAGCTTGCATTGAGAGGACATTGCATCACGCAGAGTGGAGCAGGAGCAGGTTCAAGACTGTGTGCAGCTCGTTTTTGCCATTTTCGGGCTCTAAAACGCAGTTTTTTGCGTAGCTCCGTCATACAGAGTCAGATCTACATGATCCAGGAGTCTAGGTCAGGGTTTTGGCACGCTCCGGACGCGATGGTGATGTCTATTTGCTGAAATTATGCTTTGAATTACAGCAGGTACAGCAGCAAGTTTATTTGTGCACTTTCGGGTCCCAAAAACACTCTTTTTGGCATAGCTTTCACACCCGGACTCGGATACATATGATCCAGGAGTCTACCTTGGGGTTTTGGCACGCTCCGGACGCGCTCGTCATATCAGAATTTTAAAATTCTGAACGCTGAATTTTCTGCAGCAGCAGTTGTTTATTGTGTGTCGAGGATTCCACACATGGTTTGCTCTCAGATGTGAGAGTGATATTTGCTGCAAGTTTCCTCACAGGTGGGAGGATACGATGTATGCCTTACGTGGTTTGATGCTCAGGGAGACTAATGTGATTGCATTTTGAGCTCGGCAATGTATGCCTCGAGCATGTTTTTTGGCAGTCACGGGTAGAGCAGATATTTGTGTACTAGATTTGCAGGTGTTTGCAATGATGTACGCAAAGTGTGGAGATTGGTGCATGCATTTGGAGTGCGGTTTGATGCGCTTTGGTTGCTCATGGTTTTGAGCGTGCAGTCAATTTGGTTACTAGTTTTGTGGCCGTTTTACTGACGAAACTCTGGCGAAATTTTCCCAGGAGTTTTATGCGTATCATTTATGCGATCTAGGTAGAGATTGCGGGTTGCACTCAACATTTGCGTGCGGTGTTCTCTGCAGGTGGGAGATTTGTGCGCGTGTATGCATCGATACCGCACACTGTGGGCTTGGTGATTAGCTCACGAGTTTGACAGGCGTACAGTTATCTTGGCACACTCACAGGAGTGAGTATTGTGATGTATGCTTGTGTGGCTACGAGCTAGGTAGCCGGATTCGAGCACTAATGGCTTGAGGTTTTTCAGCAGGTTTCAGCTACAGGTTTACAAGTTTACAGGCAGGTTTGAGGGCTTATTTGGGCGCTGAATTTTCAGCCATTGTTTCCTCTTTGCAGGTGTCCATGTATGACTCAGTTGTAGGCTGATCTGGGACACGTTTGTGACTTGTTTATGCAGTTGTTTAAGAGCTGAATTTTGGGGCTGTTTTGGGGCTGATTTGCAACCATATTTGCATACTTTTGTTGATGCGATTCGAGCCAGTTTAGGGCTGATTTGGTTGACATTTGCTACTCATTGTTGGTTGCTCTTTTGCGAGCATTATGGCTGATTTTTCATTTGACTTCCAGCGTTATGGTCTGACACAGTTTGATGGTGTAGATTTTGTTGCTTGGAAGGAACATATGCTTGTTGCATTGGCGGATTTAGGGCAGGATAAACCCTTGCATGGTTTATCGGCGAAGCCCAAGTCTATGCGTGATGATGATTGGCAGGATCTTGATGAGTTAGCAATGTCTACGATTTGTTTGCATCTGGTTGAGTCTGTTTACTGGCAGGTCTCGAGGGAGACTACAACTCATGCTTTATGGCAGAGTTTACATGCTATGTACGCGACATCCATGTCTACAGGGGAGTCTAGTCCCACTTCTATGTCCATGGGAGAGATTGGTCCCACACGCAAGTCTCGACGGCATAGAGACTTGACATGTTGGCATTGTGGACATAGAGGGCACATTAGGCGTCGATGTTTCAGGCGTTTGAGACAACGGAGGCGACAGATGCGTGATGCAGATTTGGGCACGACAGATGCTAGTGAGATCAGTACGGTGGTTACTGAGTATGCTTGTGACGGCGATGTCACATTTATATCTAGCTTGTCTTCAGACGATCTTATGTCTACGGATTGCATATCGGATTGCACATTGTCTTCACATTGGTTACTAGATTCAGATGCTACTTTCCATGTCACGTCGCATCGTGAGTGGTTTAGCACGTTTTCTAGTGGGAGACTTGGTTGTGTGCACATGGCTGATGGTGCTATGTATGACATTGAGGGTACAGGAGATGTATGTTTGTCCTTGCCCAGTGGTATGAGATTTACCTTGCGTCATGTGCGTTATGTGCCAGATCTGAGACGGGATTTGATCTCAGTTAGACAGTTACGGGATAGTGGATGTCAGATTTCGCTACGAGAGCGAGATTTTGTGATGCATTTGGGTTCGCTAGTGATTGCGAGAGGTGCCAGGAGTGGTACAGGTTACCCATTGCATGTGGATCACGCGAGAGATGGTGTTGTCTCTGTGATCATGCAGCAAGGTAGACAGCGAGAGAGCAGGCGAGTCTCTTTTGCTTGTGGGTTGCAGGATACTTTGCATGGAGTGCAGAGTAGTGAGCTCGTTGTGCACACAGTTGGGGCACGACTTGAGCAGTCACACAGAGAGGTGACAGAGTCAGACATGCATGCTTTGCTAGTGACTGAGCAAAGCAGAGAGTCAGTTGTGCGAGATACTTCTATGCAGGATAGACAGGTAGAGCGGTCTTGCTCTAGTGAGTCACGACAGGAGGACGTTGTGCAAGAGTCTATGCATACGGAGTTAGAGCATGAGAGCTCTAGTGAGTCACAGCAGATTGAGTGGTCATGTTTGCAGTGGATGATTGCAGAGGAGGCTGAGATGTTAGCGATTATGCAGTCATTCCTTTCTATGCTCGACAGTGAGCATGGGGATATAGTTGTGCAGGATATGTCTTCCAGCAGACACCTAGAGCAGCTGGTTTGCTCTGAGGTTGCACGACAGGTTGATGCGTCTTTTGCGGACAGTCAGGAGATGCATGTGGCTGACACGCCTTGTCAGTCAGAGATGCCTATTGCCAAGGACATATATGTTGATGCATGCTCCGTAGAGCTAGCAGGGCCCGCTAGCATTGCATCGGCATTCGGTGGTCTCATGTATGAGATGCTGATCTTGAGACCGGATATCGCAGCTACAGTGGGAGCATATGTAGTTGGGGTTGTCAGTCGTTTGTTGACTGATGATGGCATAGTGCACGAGGGAGATATGCAGGTATTGTGTACATACTTGGAGTACGTGTGCGGTACGTCTGGTGGTGTATGGACTTACACAAGAGCAGGACAGTCGGATGCACACGATCACAGCCAGCCAGTGGGCATCGGTTGAGAGCGGTTTTCTCTCACCTTTTTTAGTCTTTAGACTAGGTTCCCTTGCTTAAAGGCACAGTCGCCTTTAAGTGGGAGGTTGTTGGGGTATAGGCGCCTGTGCCTTGCCCGGCCGCCCAGAGTCAGGGCGCCCACTGACTTGTATACCTTATACATAGCATAAGTGTATAGGGGGCTGCTCACTCTTTGAGTCTCCCCACCCACATCGTGTGTGTTTCCTTCTCTCTCTCTCACTCTCTGTCTGTGGTGCTCCCCGATCCCCTTCACTACCCTATGTGGGCTTATATGATGCAATATGTTCTTGTATCAAAAGGCGTCTAGAACATTGTGCAAGGCATTGATGTACGTCCTGGTTCTGAGGATGTAGGCGATGTTGCAGGTCTTGCTGCTATTAGAGTTGTTTTGCCTATGGCAGAACAAGCTCGTTGGGATGTAAAGGATGCGCAGGCTCATGCATTGATTGCGTTGTCTGTGAAGCGCACCATTGTTCCTCACATTCGTTCAGCAAAATCTGCAAAACAGGCTTGGGATATTCTAGCAGGTCTTTATGCAATCCGCAATGAGGCTAAAATTGCTTTGCTGCGTAAAAAGCTGGACTCAAAGATTATGCATGAGGAAGATGATATGGACACTTTCCTTGCTGGTGTCAAGGGATATCAATGAGCAACTTATTTCTACAAGTGAAGTCATTTCAGACAGTTCCCTTGTGCAGACTATTCTTGATGCCTTACCAGATTCCTACCAGACTTTTGCTAGTACTTGGAGACTGATGACCCAAGGAAATCTTGAAGTTGTCAAGTTTGATGCATTATGCACATTGCTGTTGCAAGAGTCACTTTCCAGAAAAAACAGAATTAGGCAACGTGCAGTTGAACATGCTTTTATTGCTTCTCAAAGAAAGGGTGGTAACAGCAATGCGGCCACTTCTTATGGTTCTGCTGCGAGTGGCAAAAATTCTGTTCTTAATGCTTCTGCTAGCATCAATTCATCTGGAAATTCTAGTGATAAGGGCAAAAAGAAGATGCGTTGCCATTATTATAAAGCTAATGATCACTTGATCAAGTCGTGTCCTAAGTTGAAGGCCAAAGAGGCTAAGAAGAAAGAGGGTGGTTCCACTGCAAATGCTAGTTCCACTACAAATGCAGCCATTGTTGAGTCTTCTGTGAAAGGAGACTGTAATGCTCATGTTGATGCAGAATGGGCTTTTAGCGCAGAGTGCACTTACAATCCTGCTGTCCATGATGCATGCTTGTCACTTGCTGCAGATTCACATGTGTGGTATTTCGACAGTGGTGCTATAAAGCACATTACCTCACATCATGAATTGTTCACCTCTCTTGAGTCTATCCCTCATGGGAATTCAGTCACTTGTGCCAACAATGCCTGTTATCCGGTTCAGGGAGTTGGGAAGATTGTGCTTACTGCTGCAAATTTCAGTTCCTTCACACTTGTTGATGCACTTTTATGTACCTGGGATCAAGAAGAATCTCTTGTCTATATCCGCACTTGCTAGACTTGGACTTGTAGTCAAATTTGTGGATGACAGATGTACAATTCATGATCTCAGTTTTGGTGATGAAATTGTTGCATCTGGCCTTTTGTGCCGTGGGCTGTATAAGCTCACTTTGTATGACAAGTGTGGACAAAATTTTGCAAATGCAGTTGCAGATTCAAGGGCTATTTCAGATGCAAAACTTTGGCATGCACGTTTTGGTCATTTGAATTTTTCCAGTTTGTTGCGTTTGGAGAAATCTGATATGGTTGCTTCTTTGCCACCTCTTGAAGCACCTATCAAACATGTTTTTGAAGGATGTATTTTGGGTAAGATGTAGCGCTCTAAGTTTCCAAAGGATGGTTCAGTTCAGGCCACATGCAGGTTGCAGCTTGTGCATAATGATGTTTGTGGGCCCATGCAAACTCCATCCTTGGGAAATTACCTTTACTTCGTGACTTTCATTGATGATTACTCAAGGCATGCATGGGTATTTCTGCTTAAAGCGAAGTCCGAAGTTTTTATGTGCTTCAAACAATTTCTGGCTATGGCTAAAAATGTCTCGAAATGTACTATGGGCACCCTCCGTTCCGATCGAGGGGGGGAGTATGTCTCATGAATTCAATGCATTTCTGGCTAGTCGTGGGATAAAACACCAATGTACAGTGCCTTATACACCTCAGCAAAACGGAAAAACAGGTCACTTACGGAAATGGCATGATGTATGGTCAAAAGTCAAGCTTTGCCGCATTCTTTTTGGCTTGAGGCCATTATGTGTGCCACTTATGTACTAAATAGGTGTCCTACGAAAGCTTTGCAGTCTATTACTCCATATGAAGCATGGCATGGTAGAAAGCCTTCTATTGAGCACATGCGTGTTTTTGGCTCTTTGGCATATGCTTTGGTGCCACAAACACAACGCAGAAAATTGGATGATAAGGCTGTCAAATGTATTTTTGTTGGTTATAGTGCTGAAAGCAAAGTTTACAGGTTGTATCATCCGCAAACAAAACATATTCTGGTTTCACGAGATGTAGTGTTTGTGGAAGATTCTGTTCAGCCCTTGCTGTCATGTACTAGAGACAGTAATGTAAGCTCACAGGACATTTATGACACTTTGTTGCCTCTTTTCAGTGGTGGAAATACGAACGTAAGTTCCAATGAGGCAAATGTACAGCCTATGGGGGTTTCTAAAAATGTAACAGATCAGCCTATTACTGATGCAGATGTACATGATGTACTTGATGAGGAAAGGGCTGAAAATGAGCAGGCTAGGGGTATGCCAAAAGGGCTGGTGCACACTTTGCGTGACAGTGAATTGGATGCACCTTTGTCTAGTCGTACTCGTTTAGGATCTCTCCATGCATCTTATGCATCAGATTGTTATGCTTTGGCTGTGTCTAGCTTACATGATGTTGAGGAGCCTCTGTCTTTTGATGAAGCACAAAATTCAGAAAATTGGATGGCTGCCATGCAATCAGAATATGATGCACTTATAGAAAATGACACATGGACTTTATGTGATTTGCCTCCTGGCAGAAAGGCCATTGGTACGAAGTGGGTTTACAAGTTGAAACACAAGCCGGATGGTGAGATCGATCGCCATAAGGCTCGACTTGTTGCAAAGGGTTATGCACAACAAAAAGGCATAGATTATGAAGAGACCTTTTTCTCCCACTTGTCGTAAGACTACTATGTGCATTGGCAACTCATTTTGGTTGGGATGTACATCAATCAGACATTGTTACTGCTTTCTTGAATGGTGACATATTTGAGGAAGTTTATGTGACGTAGCCTCGCAGTTTTGTCATAAAAGGACAAGAGTACAAAGAGTGCAGATGTAAGAAGGCTTTGTATGGGTTGAAGCAATCTCCTCGTGCTTGGTATGAGAAAGTTGACACTCATTTGGTCAAACGAGGCTTTCGTAACAGTCCAATAGAAAGCACATTGTATGTAAAGCGTGAGGGTGATGTACTTCTCATTGTGGTTCTTTATGTCGATGATTTGTTGATCACTGGACAAAATGAGAGACATATTGCTGAATTTAAGGCTGATTTGAATGCTACTTTCAAGATGAAAGATTTGGGGCTGTTGCATCATTACTTTGGGTATACAGTTTAAGCAGTGTGATGGTGGTATTGCCTTGTGTTAGAAAAGTTACATAGAGACATTGCTATGTAAGTTTGGACGTGAGGATTGCAAACCTATTGCCACTCCCATGGAAATAAGTTTGAAGTTGAGTCTACATGATGCTAGCGATCCTGCTGATGTCACTCTTTATCAAATTGTTGGCTGCCTCATTTATGTATGCAACACGAGGCCGGATATTCAGTTTGCAGTATCATAGGTCAGCAGATTTATGCATAGCCCAGGGTCTAAGCATTGGCAGGTTGTCAAGAGGATTTTCCGCTACCTTATTGGCACTTTACATCTTGGCTTGTTTTATTCCAAGGGGGGATCATTGCCGCCAGACTTACATGCTTTTTCGGACTCAGATTGGGCTGGTTGTTTTGACACGCGAGTGTCCACAAGTGGTTTTTGTTTCATGCTTGGCAGTTCATGTATATCATGGTTGAGCAAGAAGCAACCTACTGTGGCCACTTTGAGTTGTGAGGCTGAGTACAGGGCAGTCTTCACAGCTATGGTTCAGTGTGTATGGCTCAGACGCCTTATGGCTGATTTGGGTGTTGGACAGGACACTGCCAACACTATCTACATCGACAGTCAGAGTGCATTGGCAGTTGCGAGGAACCCAGTTTTTCATGCTCGCACAAAGCACATTGAGGTGCATTACCACTATGTCAAGGAGAGGCTCTCAGTAGGAGAGATCAGCTTGGCTTATGTGCCTACAAAGGACAACCTTGCAGATCTTTTCACAAAAGGCATTGTCTCGTGAGAAGCTTGAAGCTTCCCGCAAAGCTTTGGGCTTACTCCCCTTTGTGGACTGATCATGTCCTCAGGGCATGGAACTTCCCTTCACTCATGTGCTAGCTCTCGTTCACCGCATCACTCCAGGGGGAGATTTGTTACCATATACATGTGGTAGTGATGTGTGTGAACACACTAGGACCGCCGGGGCATTTTTTCCCTCTTTATGAGGTTTCCCCCCCCCCCCCCCCCCCCCCCCAGCATTGTATATACGCCCATCACTCTAGGGCTATCTATCTTTCCATTGTACACTAAGTTACACTCTCTGTTGTGTGCCTTGAGCTTCCTTCGTCTTCTCCAAGCTGTGTGCGTTTCTCTGTAACCCTAATTCCAACAAGACTACTGGGTATACCTATGGGGTTTATGGTTTCTATGGAACAGAGATGAAAGTGGGTACTTGATAGATTTAGAAGGGAAGTGTATCAATGGCACAACATGATGCCTACTCTTTCCTCCAGGGTCTTTGTGCTCAATCACTACTTGACACCTTCATTAATATACTTCATTTCCTGTTGGAAACCCTCAAAGCTGCAACTCAATCAAGCCATTCAACTTGCCAGAAGATTCCTTTGGGGTGTAAATGACATGGGAGCTAAAGTACCTAAAGTAGCTTGGAACATTTGCTGTATGCACAAAACTAGAGGAGGTTTGGGAGTCACGGATCTTGACAGGATGGCTACTAAGTTAGCTGCTAAATGGATTTTTAGAGCAGTGCAATCTACTAATTTTTGTGCTTGTCTTCTCAAGATCACTTCATCTAAATGCAACCTTAAGAACTACAAGGTTTGGACTGAACTTTCCATTTGGGATATCATCACAGCTCCAATTGAGATCAAATAGTAGTCTCAGTCCATCTCAGCCAGATTTTGGAATGCATGGCTTGACATAAAAAAACATTGGCATTTTCCTAATGATCTTTTTTCTAACCCTGACTTCTATATGCAGGATTCAGTCTAGTTTGGCCAGATTCCATATAAGAAGGGTTTTGTTCGGAGTATCAGAGCTCACAAATGCTTCAAAAAAGGGGTGAAGACTTGGGGAGACATTCCTCACCAGGACCGATTGCTCAATCCTACTCAAATTTGTAATAAATTCTATATGTCTTCTAGCTGTCTTGCAGAATTATGCAGTAGATTGCAGCACTTACATGAGCTCAAAGTTTTCAGAAGCCCTACTGCCTGCAAGGGCAACACACTCTTGCATGTTGATGGGATGATCTTTAAGCATCTTGACTGCATTCCAAAATTTGATTCAGATTTAAAAGCCAAGCTCAACCAGAAATGGAAAGTATCATGAAGTAGCAAACAATGGATCTTTAGATTCAAATCAATATGGAGCTTCCCCATTCCAGTTATGCATTCTTTCCTTAGTTGGTTGGTCCTTCATCAAGGTCTTTGGACAAAGGCAAAAGAGCTCTGAAGGCAGCCATTGGCAATGGAGCTTGTTGCAGATGTGGATAGCAAGAAGATGTCCTTCATCTATTTATGTTGTGCCCTAAGCTAAAGCCTCTTCTACAATTGCTCACTAGACTCTTGTGCATCCCTCAACCCTTTTCTTACTTGGAGCTTTTGTTGGGAGAATGCCATCAGTTGATTATCTCTCTTTGGAATTTGTGGAGGAATGCTTTCATTTGGTTTGCCTTGATACAAAGATTGGATGCTTTCTTCATTGCAACGGAGTCTAAGACATCTTTTGTTTTCCTCTCTAAAATGAAATATCTCGCCAAATTCTCCCTTCAATCTGTTAAGAATGTCCCATCTGATCCATTATATACTATTTAGAGAAGTCTTACTTGTAATCATTGGAGAGAGAAATTATTGTCTTTTTACTCTAGAGAGAGCCTTAATGGCTGAATCCCGTAGCGTTCTCTATCCCCTCCTGATGGGACTTCCTCTTTCCCTACCTTTGAGGCCTTGTAATTCCCTCTTCTCTCTCTTTCAATACAAATTACTGTTATCTCAAAAAAAAAACATTCAATAATGGTCCCTAGCTTCCTATGGTATCTAAGTAGTTTGAGGATCTATTAAACTGGCAATCCTTCCAGCATTGTTTGAATATCCTTGAAGCTTTTTATTTAGCTTAGGTTTGGGCACTTCCTCAACTCTACAAGGGAAATCTTGCAACTTTTTGGATAAATTAGCTTTCATTTCAATACCATTTTCCATTTGTGTTCTAAGAACTCGTCAACTTTTACAAGTTCAACCTCCCAACATAAGCTCCGACGGATGCGATTTCCCCTTTGTCTTCTCTTTGTAAGTCCCTTACCGGGCTGAAGGGCCTCCTCAAGCAAACCATTGTTTGAACCTTGGTACAAGTCTTAGCCCCTACTCTTGTTCCACCACGCACTTCTTCTTTTCCTCGGTCTCCTTTGAGTAGGCTCTTTGATAATCCCATCTTGGTATGGTTGCTATGTCCTTGTTTAAGTATAGTAGCGGTGAAGAGCAAGATGGCAATATTGAAATCCAAGCAAGCTTTGGCGTATTAGTTGCCTCTATAGGCATGTTTGGGCAATCCTTGCTCAAGTTCCATTCCATAGTACGAACACAATAACTCGGCTCAACATTTGGATGTGTGCGTGTGGACACCATTATCCATATTGGTCTAACCGTTTACACAATATATCTGTTTCCTTTTTCGTCTTTTGAGCAAAAAGTGGGATTTGTGACCCTTTGCATTACATAAAATTCACCAAAGGTTCACACGCAAGAAATATGGGAAAACCTTGAAAGATGTACAATGATATCATGGGGAAAAATATCCATACAACCACAAGATACATCAAAGGATTAAAAATCAGGAAGTCGTAAAGAAGCTGTATCTAGATGGCTGTAGGAAGCCTACACAAATCTGCCAAAAGCTCTCTCCGTTTCTTGTGGTGTAGAGACCATAAAGACTAGTGCTAGGTAACAAAACTATTTAAAATATCCATTGTAAGAAACCTCCTGTAGCAACTCATAAAAGCCAAGGGACTAAAGCCCTGTGCTGTTCCTCCAAAAATCATACACATCCATTCCATCATCTCTGGACGTAGTACCTTCCAAAAATATGGTTCCAAAAAATACTTACGACATCAAAACATCGAAAATTTGAAACCAATCTTAAATAGAAGCATCCAACAATCCATCTAACTAAGTGTTCCTACCTTTTAGAAGAATCCTCATCGTGAAATGAATCTCCAGTTGAAACTGCTTGCACAGTGACAACATCTAAGTTACTTTCTCCACTAATGGCCAACGCAGAGCAAAAATCATCAGGGTGGGCGCATATGACATCGCTGATGGGTATTAAACTGACCACTCCAAAATCACCCACAGTGCCGAGGGACTTAGCGCACATCTTCTGATGCAAGGTTTCCAGCTGGACCTAGTGCCTTGTCAGTAATGATGGAAAAATCCGGTGTGACTGCCTTCATCGCTGCAAGTCCTCTCGCATATATTTGAGGGCAATTGGTCTCCTCATGCTGATACCTGCTACCGTCCCATTGCAGGGTATGAAGTGCTTCCACCAGAGAAGAGCCAGACGAAACTGCCATGTCCATGCAGCTCAGGATCATGCCGAGCGCTCTGACAAGGTTATTGTCGTGACGCAGCCTCATGATGCCGCCCCCCCCCCCCCCCCCCCCCCCCCCCCCCCCCCCCCCCCCCCCCGCATCACCTGAATCTAGGCCATATACCTTGAGAAGATTTCGCTCTTCACCTGGTGCTGAATTGCTGGCAAGATCGTCTACAAGAACCGTCCACTTGATGTTGAGATCCTCCCTGAGGCCTTGGAGATGTTTCTTCCCGTCGGGCCTACCCTTGGACAGACTGAATAAGTCGAAACTGCGTAATTCGTGCCCTGTCCTCACCTTGATCTGGGTTGAGAGATGATCAAGGAGCTTTCTGTTGCGATTGGCGATCCCGGCGCTGAAGAAGCCAAGACGAACCTGTGGAAGCTTGTCCAGAGCGACTAAGAACTCCAGAGCACCGTGAGCGAGTCGATAGGAACCCACAAGGCTCGGGACTTTGAGGGAGCCGCCATAGTAGACCAGGGTCTCGTCGATGTCGACAAAGACAGCGATGTGCTTAGGCAGCGCCTGCGTAGCTGATGTCATCTCTCTCTCTCTCTCTCTCTCTCTCTCTCTTTCTCTCCTCCGTTTTCTTAAGAAACAATAACTAGGTACGTTCTAAAACGCTCCATGATTTTCGGTAGAAGGCATCTCTGATTGCAGCATATACTTCCATGGAACAAGTCCAAGGATGCAATAGTTTTTTGGGGTAGTTAAAAGTGAATTTTTTCCTATATAGTCTATATGTATGCAATTATGAATGAATGATTGCATGACATGCCGAGTGAGTGCAAGCTCTCAATTGCCCAAAATATGCAAGGCAAGGGTACTCTCTAGAGGTAGTCTCTTGAGCCCAGTGTTCGGAAAAATTGTTTTTCCAAACATACGAAATTCCTTTCCTTGAATTTGCCAAGAGGAAATTTTAGAAAATTAGGTACTTTTTCAGGTTTTTACACCATTTTTCTTCATTTTGGGGTGGAATTTATCCTTTTCCCCTGCCCTCAACTGGCATTTTGGAAATTGAAAACAGTATGCTATTAAGCTAAGACACATTTTTCCCGAACACTGCTTGAGCCACACCGTTAGAAAGATATGCATAGCAAAGGCTGGATGAGGAAGCTTTTGTGGTAGCCTTAATAAACTACAAGAACTACTTGTAGCCATAATAGCAGTACCATGACGCCATGAACTGCATTAGTAGCATGCAATGCTTTTATAGGGTACTATTAGAATGCATTAACATGGTGTATGTAGAGTGTGGTGATCTTCAAACATCTCAACATTACTTGGTGTTCATAACAACATCCTATTATCCGTTGAAATCTCTCAACGAGTACTTAACAAGCATCCTCCTTGAGACGATTGCACTTTTGGTATGCATGATTGCACGATATGCCCCCAGCAAGTGCAAAGCTCTACATTGCTTTTACTTAATGTGAAGCGAGGATCTCTAAAAAATTAGTCTCTTGCACTTGTGGCTTTGTGAGACTCCGGTATTAAACAAGCCCCTTCCATGTTTCATGCAAATGCATTAGGAGGGCATCTCCCCAAAACTAGACAAGGTTCATCAAGTTCGTATGTGTAGAACGTCATCCATGCACACAAAAGCAAATCTAAAATGCCAGAGGATTGCCTTGGTCCGGATTCACCACCCAACCCCACATATATAGCCCTTGGACCTCGAATTCCCTATTCCACACTTGCAGCCGGCCACCTGGCTCGGGTCCGTGACCCCCCTGGGTATGCCCTTTGCATGACATTACTCCCCCCTTGGAGAAGTGTTTTCGTCCTCGAAAACAAAAGTGGGAAACAAACACTAATGTTTCCCAAGTGGCGCCTTCGTCAGGTCGATCTTTCCACTTGACTAAAGCTTGACAACGTACATGATGAGATGTACATAAATCATGATAGTCGAGGATTCGCTTAAGTACATGCGGTGGGGTAGGACATTCAACAAAATCAACCAGAATCTGTTGGTCAATGATGTTGTCGTCCCCATGCAAGTGTTTACGTAAACGACTTACATGAAATACCGGATGGACACGAGAGTGTTTGTAAGCACGATCGCCAACTCGCTTGAGTATCTTGAAAGGCCCACAATATCTTGGAGATAATTTAGGTGTTGGCCCAGTCTTCAGACTTTCTGAATGCTCTGGCACACGCAAAAATACCTCTTCCCCCTTCTTGAAGGTAACTTGTGGGCGGACGTTTCTCCTCAGTGTACTTCTTATACCGATCATGCGCTTGTCGGACATTCTGACGAGCGAGTTTCATCATATCCATATGCTCTTGGATAAAATCCTTAACATGCTGAAGTTTTTCGGTGGCCAACCCCACCGTAACTGGTGACCTAGCTTGAAAACCATACATTATCATGAAAGGACTAAATCCACTCGTGACATGCTTAGCACTGTTGTAAGCAACCGAAGCAGAGGTAGATACTCTTCCCAGTCTGTTTGTTTCTTGCTAACGTATGCTTGCAGCACACCCTCTAGCACTTGGTTAACTCGTTCAGTTTGACCATCCGTTTCTGAATGATCTGCTGTACTGAGGTTGAGTTATGTACCCAATCGTTTAAACACAGCCCTCCAAAAATGACTATAAAACTTGAGATCACGATCACTCACAATGTTACTTGGCAATCCATACAACTCGTACAGATTGTCCACAAATAACTTAACTAATTCTATGGTCTTTATTGTTGGCTTGGTTGGAATAAACTTGCATAGTTTAGTCAACCAGTCTACGACCACCCATACCGAGTCATGACCTCGTATAGTGGTTGATAAACCCACGATGAAAACCATAGAGATACTTTTTCATTTACCATTGGGAATCTCCAAAGGATGTAAGAATCCTTCCTGCCTCCAGGTGCTCTGCTTTGTTAACTTGACATTTGTGGCAATGCAAGACATAGTCTTGAACAAAGCCATGTAAACCTGGCCAGTAAAACTATCTTCTTACGAGAAAATTAATTCTTTTTAATGCCTAGGTGCCCTGCACTTGGACTGTCGTGACATTCATAAAAATATTGGCACCGAATGTCCATGTCTGTCAGTACACAAACTATCATAATAATCAATATC
Organism: Adiantum capillus-veneris; assembly: GCF_014529385.1. Lineage (NCBI taxonomy): Eukaryota > Viridiplantae > Streptophyta > Polypodiopsida > Polypodiales > Pteridaceae > Adiantum > Adiantum capillus-veneris. Next base: position 78,865,057 of record NC_140936.1, read on the forward strand.
TAATTCTCCTAAATAATTTTTTCATGTTAAACTGATCATTTAATATGGGGAAGTGCGAGGGGAGATAAAACTAGAATATTGGTTAAGCTAGCAGACCGGCCACAATAGGGATCCAAAGGAGGGAAAATAGGGATCCAAAGGGGGGGCCATCTGCAAAAGAGCAATGTGCAACAATGGGCTTAAAAGAACCTAAGGTTCAGCCCATTAAGACTTCCAAAATGCTAAGGTTCCAAAATTCAAAGGTTGTGTCCAAAGGTCAAAAGCTTAGGAAAATTGGATGCTTTGTGTGTCCCAAAAGTCTTCAACCATCCCTATGTAGGAGGGGGTGAGCCCTAGAAGTAGGAGATGAGAGAGAAACTCACACACATACACACAAGCTCCCTTTGTACACAAGGGGAAAGAGGGACACATGTTAGCTCCCTAGCCGAGATGCCCACAAGGTGTACTCAATTCCTATTGGATGACCTTGGAGGTGGACCAAAGAGAATTAGGCTAGAGTAAGTCTAGTTTAATTAATTTAAGAACACTTAATAAAATAACCAATAAGAATTAAGCTCTTTACAAGACTATTGGACAGTCTCCCAAGGGGTCCAATGAGCATTCAGCAGCCCAATGGCTTGCCTGATTCCTATTGGCCAGGAGGAAAAGGGGTCCAATGAGAGTTTAGTTGCATTTATTAAATACCTAAAGCTCTCACAAAAGGGGAAAGGGGAACACATGTGAGAAGGCTATCACTTATATCGCTTAATTCCCATTGGCTAGGCTTGGGGAGGTCCAATAGGACTGTAGCATGAGCAATTAGGAAGAGGGGTCGACCAAGAGAGAGAGGGGGCTGATTTTTCAAAGGCATTATGGAATTACACACTCACACAATTGATGTGTGGAGCAAGAAGACTCTCTCTCTCTCTCTCTCTCTCTCTCTCTCTCTCTCTCTCTCTCTCTCTCTCTCTCTCTCTCTCTCTTGTCAAGCTTTAATGGAAAGCTTACCACCTACTCCAAGCTTGTGAGAAGGGAGGCCTACACCAACAACTCTTGGCTTTGTGATGCAAATCCAACCAAGAGCCAAGCTTCAATGCATGCTCATCTCCTCTACCATGCTAATTATTAAGCTAATCTATGCTAATATGAGTGATTATGTGAGGAGTTGTACATCTTTCTCGTAAGAATACTTCTTCTTCCTCTCAATCTACTCTCATACCCCGCTAGCTCTCACCATCTTCGAAGGTGTGTGAGGTCTTGGGTCTGAGACCGTGAGGGAATTGATGTTGTGTTTGATAAGTGTTTTGCTTAGTGCATGGAGTTTCCATCTTCATTGCACTAGCTAGTATTGAAGGAACACAAAGAATTGTATTGTAAAATGTCTCTCTTGATGGGAGAAACCATAATACAAAGCCTTTTGGAGGGGGGACCGGCTCCATGCAAATCCGGTCCTCAAATGTTGTCAATTGCTTAATTCTCTCTCTTTTGAAGTATCGTTCATTTGCTATCTAACTAGGTGTTATACTTTTTGTTGCTCTCTCCACCCAAGCACTCTTGTTATTCTCATTAGGAATCTATTCTAATGAAATGCTCACTATGTTCATGCTATTTTCCGCTACACACAAGTTACTAGGCCATTAAATGTTACACAAACTCTCCCCTTGTTGATTAGGTACCCATTATGGATTGAAAAATTCTTCCATCTCTATAATTCATCGCTTGACGGAGGAGAACCGTGTGTGGAGGTGAACTAAACACTACCAGTATTGGAGTGAGAAGGATCTCTCATTTTCACATGGCTCCACACTTTGGAGTATGCGTTATCATGCTCATATTTGCCCTTCAGAGAATCCAAAAACTCACTTCAAAGTTCCGTGAACAAAAGAGAATTGATCTCAAGCATATGACTAAGAGCATTAGCCACCACATTGTATCGTCATTTATGATACCGGAGCTTTGCTTCATACTCCATTGACGTTTTCATTCCCATGCAAGCGTTTACATAAACGAATCACATGAAATACCCGATGGACACGAGAGTGTGCTAGTAATGAGAGTTTGTAAGCACGATTGCCAACTTGCTTGAGTATCTTGAAAGGCCCACAATATCTCAGAGATAATTTAGGTGTTGGCCCTATCTTCAGACTTTTGGAATGCTCTGGCACATGCAAAAATACCTCTTCCCCCTTCTTGAAGGTAACTTACGGACATTTCTCATCAGTGAACTTCTTATACCGATCATGCGCTTGTCGGACATTTTGATGAGCAAGTTTTAGCATATCCATATGGTCTTGGATAAAATCCTTAGTGTGATGGAGTTTTTCGGTGGCCAACCCCACCGTAACTAGTGACCTAGCTTGAAAACTATACATTAGCATGAAAGGACTAAATCCAGTCGCGACATGCTTAGCACTATTGTAAGCAAACTGAAGAAGAGGTAGATACTCTTCCTAGTTTTTTTTTTCTTGCTAACGTATGCTTGCAGCATATCCTCTAGCACTTGGTTAACTCATTCAGTTTGACCATCCGTTTTTGGATGATCTGCTGTACTGAGGTTGAGTTATGCACCCAGTCGTTTAAACACAGCCCTCCAAAAATGAATGTTAAACTTGGGATCACGATCACTCACAATGTTACTTGGCAATCCATACAACTTGTACAGATTGTCCACAAATAAGTTAGCTAATTCTAGAGTCTTTATTGTCGGCTCGGTTGGAATAAACTTGCATAGTTTAGTCAACCGGTCTACGGCCACCCATACGAAGTCATGACCTCGTATAGTGGTTGATAAACCCATGATGAAATCCATAGAGATACTTTTTTATTTACCATTGGGAATCTCCAAAGGATGTATGAGTCATCGTGCCTTCAGGCGCTCTGCCTTGTTAACTTTACATTTCTGGCAATGCAAGACAGTCTTGAACAAAGCCATGTAAACCTGGCTAGTAAAAGTGTCTTCTTACGAGAGCATAAGCCTTTTTAATGCCTGGGTACCCTGCACTCGAACTGTCGTGACATTCATAAAAAAATTGGCGCTGAATGTCCGTGTCGGTCAGTACACAAACTCTCCCCTTGTGGAGTAGGTACCCATTATCGATGGAAAAATTCTTCCATCTCTGTAGTTCATCACTTGACGGAGAAGAACTGTGTGTGGAGGTGAACTAAATACTACCAGCATTGGAGTGAGAAGGATCTCTCATTTGCACATGGCTCCACACTTTGGAGTATGTGTCATAATGCTCATATTTGCCCTTCAGAGGATCCAAAAACTCACTTCAAAGTTCCGTGAACAAAAGAGAATTGATCACAGGCATACGACTTAGAGCATCAGCCACCACATTGTATCGTCCTTTATGATACCGGAGCTTTGCGTCATACTTTTCATGTTCATGCAAATAAGGAGGGAAGAAGCTTTTTGTAGGCGGGCATGGCCGCTTAGCAGGGGAGGACGGCACGGCCGTGGGCAAGCACCCCTAGGAGGGGGAAGTTCAGTAAGGTCGCCGACTACACACAGCTCACAGAAAGGCTCTACGGGTTTGCTGGAGGCAGGAGACAAAATCTTGACACAGGGTTGGGGCTCAAGGGCCGGGGCTTGGGAAGCAATAGAACTCTCTCTCTCTCTCTCTCTCTCTCTCTCTCTCTCTCTCTCTCTCTCTCTCTCTCTCTCTCTCTCTTCCTTGCTTGTTGTGGCCTACTTGCCATCGCCATCGTTTGCTTCATACATAAGCGCCCGAAGGCCTTTTGCATGAGGACAAGTGCCCACGACATTCAAGCCGCAACTCGGAGCTTTTCGTCAAGGGTTCGGCAATGTTTGGCAAGTTTTCCAACACATCGCCAGCAAACCACCAACTTTCTGTAAAAAATATTCAAAAAATTTTGGTCGAGTAAAGGGGATTGTGTTTATCAAGATCGGGCAAAATTTTCAAATTTTACCTCCGATGTACTGAATAAATTAACACAGTTAATTGCTTGCGGTCTTGGCAATTTTTGGACTCTTCGACTTGATTTTCATCAGCATAATTGCCATGGATTTGGATATCAACATGACATTACTCGAAAACTTGTTCTTAAGAACACTATTGTCTTCCCAAGTGGCACCTTCGTCAGCTCAATCTTTCCACTTGACTAAATCTTGACAACGTACATGATGAGGTGTACATAAATTATGATAGTCGAGAATTTTCTCAGGTTCATGCAGTGGTGTAGGAGGTTCAACAAAATCAACAAGAATCTGTTGGTCAATGACATTGTCGTGCCCATGCAAGTGTTTACGTAAACGACTTACATGACGTACGGGATGGACACGAGAGTGTGCTGGTAATGAGAGTTTGTAAGCACGATTACCAACTCGCTTGAGTATCTTGAAAGGCCCACAATATCTGGGAGATAATTTAGGTGTTGGCCCAGTTGTCAGACTTTTTGAATGCTCTGGCACACGCAAAAATACCTCTTCCCTCTTCTTGAAGGTAAATTGCGAACATTTCTCATCAGCGTAATTCTTATACTGATCATGTGCTTGTTGGACATTCTGACGAGTGAGTTTCAACATATCCATATGGTCTTGGATAAAATCCTTAACCTACTGGAGTTTTTTGGTGGCCAACCCCACCGCAACTGGTGACCTAGCTTGAAAACCATACATTACCATAAAAGGACTAAATCCAATCGTGACATGCTTAGCACTATTGTAAGCAAACTCAAGAAGAGGTAGATACTCTTCCCACTCTGTTTGTTTCTTGCTAACGTCTGATTGCAGCATATCCTCTAGCACTTGGTTAACTCGTTCAGTTTGACCACCCGTTTCTGGATGATCTACTGTACTGAGGTTGAGTTATGTACCCAGTCCTTTAAACACAGTCCTCTAAAAATAATTGTTAAACTTGGGATCACGATCACACACATTGTTACTTGGAAATCCATACAACTTGTACAGATTGTCTACAAATAACTTAGCTAATTCTAGAGTCTTTATTGTCTGCTCGGTTGGAATAAAGTTGCATAGTTTAGTCAACCGGTCTGCGACCACACATACCAAGTCATGACTTTGTATAGTGGTTGATAAACCCACAATGAAATTAGTAGAGATACTTTTTCATTTACCATTGGGAATCTCCAAAGGATGTAAGAGTCCTCCTGCCTTCAGGCGCTCTGCTTTGTTAACTTGACATTTTTGGCAATGAAAGACATAGTCTTGAACAAAGCCATGTAAACCTGGCTAGTAAAACTGTCTTCTTACGTGAGCATAAGTCTTTTTAATGCCTTGCACTTGGACTGTCATGACATTCATAAAAAAAGTAGCACCGAATGTCCGTGTTTGTCCGTACACAAACTCTCCCCTTGTGGAGTAGGTATCCATTATTGATGGAAAAATTATTCCATCTCTACAATTCATCACTCAAGGGAGGAGAACTGTGTGTGGAGGTTAACTAAACAGTACTAGAATTGGATTGAGAAGGATCCTTTATTTGCACGTGGCTCCACAGTTTGGAGTATGCCTCATCATGCTCATATTTTCCCTTCAGAGAATCCAAAAACTCACTTCAAAGTTCCGTGAACAAAAGAGAATTGATCTCAGGCATACGCTTAAGAGCATTAGCCACCGGAGCTTTGCGTCATACTCCTGAACCCCCCCCAGGTATGCCCTTGGCATGACAAAATCAATCCTGATACCTTGGAATCTAGACGTCTGTATATTGTAATTTTCCAATTTGAATTTTTAAAGCAAAGAAGCAAGTTGATCCTAAGTTGGTCTATGTCAAACAATGTAGATATATGAATAAAATAACACACTATTGAGGTGGATCTCTATAAAAAATGAAGCCAATTTGATAGCTTGTTACAAAACGATAGTGGATGTGATTGTTTTTAATGGGCTGCCCTCAAGCTTAAATGCTAAGGCAAGAAAAATTTGTCAAGCAACACAATTAGTCAAAGGTGAGCACTTATTTAAAAAAAGAGGACTATCTTTGAGACGCCAAGTAAAATCAAGAGACAATTCTAATTGTAGCCATCACTTGCACAAGATAATCATTGACCTAGAAGCACAATCAAATTTTTTTTCCCTTGCTCTTGAAATGGCAACCATTATGGGGAGGCGCATAGAGACAATTCCTATTGAGGATAATTTATGCCAAAAAAGTAGAAAAGGAGCAAAAATGTATTCTTCATATGTTGATGATGATAGAAGCTTTGGCCTACATTATTATGAGGTATACACAACAGAAGCAAGGCTTGAAATCTCATGGTTGTTTTCAGTGATAAGGCATGAAGGCGACATCCCTCCATCATCAATGATATATGTGTGCATATTGAAATCTTGTACTATAGTTGGAGCCATGGACATGGGCATGCAAATCGAGAACGAGATATCAAGGAAAAAGGTTTCCCAAATAGTGTGTTGAATGTATGCATCGTGTGGACATCATGCTAGATATAGTGACTTGTATGTGAGCACCCTAAAAGCGTGTTTTGTAGTTTTTGGGATAAACCCAACTTGTGGCTTTTATGGCAAAGTTGGCTAGCCACCTAAGAAGGATGAAATAATGACATGGTCCAATAGAAAGAGTGTGCAATAGCAATGGCCAATGATTGTAAAGCACCAAGCCTATTTGAGAGGCTCTTTTCTAATTGATCTTTGCACTTTGAATCTTACCATTGTGTCCAAACTCTCCCTTTACTCTCTTGCTCTAAGTGCAACTCTAACTCTAATATTAATTACCATAACCCTAACACCATGGTAAGCTTGAGACTACACCCTCCATAGCTTGATAGCTCACCATCAAAGCTTGGAGAATGCATTCCACTATTAATCCCCCCTTGTGGTATTTGGTATCATGGTGGACAAGGCAAAAGAATTGCATGATGAAATTTCAAGGGTGGGATTTTCGGCTCATCCAAGATGAGATTCATGAAATACTTGTAATGGGCATTGAGTGTTGGAGAGTGCTTTTGACTCCAATGTATATTCTAATTGAAGTGATTGATGTTCTCCTTCTTCTACAGATTCATGGTTTGTTTCATCTATTCGGCTCTACGTGTATCTTTTGGCAATAAAAGACTCAAGGGGCATATAGAGATGCACATTGTTATAAGCATGCATGTACTCAAGTGGTCATGTTTTCACATGCATAAAAATAAACACTTGAACATAGCCAACTTGAAGCTAGAGGGAGCAACAAAGTTGTCGGCAAGCAAGAGTTGCAGATGTGGATGGCCCCTCATAATTCTGGCCGATGTAGGGAGCTCACAATTGTTCATCTTCATTCTACTCATCTTCATCCAGTGCAAGAGTAGATGTGGATGTGTGCACAGTCAAGCCAGAGCAATGAAGAGGGAGAAGGATCAAAAGAATCTGCTATTTGTGAGTTCTCATGGTAGGTACCATTTTGCACATGATCATAATGACACCACTATTCTTGAAAACTTGAAGGTACTAAATTCCATTACGATTCCAAAAAACAAAGGGGTGAGCCTCCTATAATGGAGGAGAAACAAACATGACCCTTCAACACTCGAGGAAAAGCATATAATAACCCGTCAACACCGGAGGAGAAAACAAGTATACAAGGGAAGGACATGTTCCATGCGATATAATAGTTGGGTGAGGATGATGCCATCTCCCCACCATACTTGCGTATGGCTTTTCTATATTGGGGGCACAAGAATCCAAGTACATAATGCATTGATCATGATATTCTTGAACTATGTCTATAAATCTTTTATTGCAATGGAAATCTAATGACATTTAATTCTCCATTCTTGTAAGGTTTGGATAAATGATAATTTCTATGTAGGTGCTTTGGGATCAATTCTCAACAAAAATATAGGTACTTTACCACCCTTCCATTGGAGCATATTCAATGTTCATTTACTTCATGAATTTGAACCATTCCCTGCAAATAATCATGCACCCAACCCACATGTGCCAAAAATGGAAAATTTAGTTCTTGATGTTTCATTTTTGAATTGCAAAAAGCTAAGTAGCGATCCAATGCATCCTAACTAGCCAAACTTTAGGCTTCAACAAATCAAGGATATCATTTAAAAGTGCTCTTATAAAAGAATAAGGGGAACTTGGCATGTGAGGAGCTTTTGGCTCCATCTAAACAAGCATAATAAATCATTTAAGATGGCATTTCTTGATAACTTTAATAAATGAGTAACATGAAGTGATAACAATGTTTGGATGTGTTTGTGTGTGTGTGTGTGTGTGTGTGTGAGAGAGAGAGAGAGAGAGAGAGAGAGTGGATGTATTTGTGTGTGTGTGTGTGTGTGTGTGTGTGTGTGTGTGTGTGAGAGAGAGAGAGAGAGAGAGAGAGAGAGAGAGAGAGATTGAAAAAATGAAAGAATGAGTGCATAGATCAAAGATTGTTCTTTAGGAGGGGAATGGGTCTAAGGGGGCCTCTTTATTTGCCATTGGATTCAAAAGGAGATTATGGAAGGGACAAATGGGTGGATGCCATGTGGATTGAAATGGTGGGTATGACAGGGCTAAAAGTAAATGGTCAAAGTTGTACTCTTTTATAAAATATAAAGAGAAAATCTCTTTTACATTAAAAAAACCAATTTTTTCTCTAAATAGTTGAGTAAAAACCAATCCTTTCTCTCTCTAGTAGTTGCTAGTTTCTCCCCCCCTCTCTCCAAAAAGGGGTCACTCCAAAATCGTGCTGATCATTCCCTCCCTCTCTCTTTACTGTACCATCTCTCACTTCTCTTCACTTCACCTTGCAACTTGCTTCTCTTTCCTTCCTTTCAGTTTGCCCTCCCAAAAGCTATGCAGTAGAAGTTTGAACTTCCTTTCCCTCCTCAAGCTTACTGCATTATTGAAAGCTGCATTCTCCTCAAGCTGAAGTTCTCCATGTCTCCATAGGCCTCACTAAACACCTCTAGCTAAAGCTGAAGATCTGCGACATATCCTTCTGCTAGATCATCCCTCTTTCTTTTCTCAACATGTTTCCTACTCCTTCTCCATTAAGCTCTCTAGAGAGGATCTACTTCCCTCTCAATATTTTCAACATTATCTCTCCCATTAAGCCAACAAGTAGGTGGAGCAGTATAGCAGTAAGTGGCATCCTTCACCTTTGTGTACCATCAAGAATCTTGCTCTTTATACAGCTGAGAACATGGATGTGCAATGTATAATCATAAGTGTTTGTCTGCAGGTTGTGCCACTATTCCCCATGGCATCATCAGGTATTCAATGACCTAGGAGTGTCATTGACTCCATTTCATGTAGCAATGTACAAGACGACAATGGATATTGGGCGAAGATGGAGTTTAAACGAATGATGTGGGTGACAATGCAGCCTAGCTCAAGAGGTGCACACAAGGTCTCAAGGAGACACATGGATTCTCGAGGCACACCATTGAAAGGGAAGAATTATGGAGTTCAAGCAAACACAAGACGGCAAGAGGCTTGCGAAGGTGCAACATGTGTATGTTGCTTCACAATAACTCAAGCTAGAGACAACAACGGCTCCATCAAGGTTTCCTGCAAATTGTAATTTTTACTCCTCTTTCAAGTTTTTTGGTCATCTATTTAGTATTTTTGCCTTGTGTGTTGCTTTTGATGACTGTAAGATTTCCATTGCTTGTTCATATTTGTAGATGTTTTTCCATCCGATTTTGTAGAGTGGGAGCCAATAGAGTCCTTCACAGGAACTTTTGAGGCCATCCACACTGAGCTTGGCAAGTTGCTCTATGCTGGCTGTGAGTCCTCTCAGCTTGCCTCAAATGACATTTTTTTAAATAATCATACTTATGTCACACCTAAGCGAAATGGATATGGTAATCTGTCTCTGGTTCACTCGCCAACCTTGGAGAGTTTGGAATGGGTTAAGCTAAACAGTGCCTTGATCGTAGCAACCAAAAGGAAAATTGAGGTGGATGTGCAAGTAGCAATGAAGTGCACCTATGGTTCCCACAAAGCCATGGTAACATGGTTTATGTCTCTTCATGTGTTTGTGTTTATATTTCAACTTCAAAGTGTTCACAGGACACCAACAATGTGGACTTGCAAAGGGGGAAGTGCGATCAACGGATTTCTTGTAGGTGGATGGGACACTAAGATGGTTAACCACCAGGGAGATAGAACCAAGTGCTCTATAGTTGCTAAAAATGTGGTGTTCAGATACCATATTGCAAAGCAAGGCATGTCGATGGTCTTTTCCTACAGAAGATGAAAGTTGACGATGGGAGAATGGGAGGCACTAGACTCTAAGGTTGCTGCTAGAGAATCAATTGACTTGCAAATATGCCTCCACGGCGATGCAGTGCACCACATTACAATGAACAATGACTGGCATCTCAGTCACCTTCGCGAGTATCTTAATCTCAAATATACACCTTGGCCAAGCAATATCTCTTTGTAACCAATGAAAAGATTGTTCGCTCCAAAAAAGAAAAGATCTTCCTGTGTGAGAACGTTCCGTTTCCGCGATGTATTTTTGTAAAATCTTGTAACTGATAGGGATTTTTTCCACATTGATACATACGGTGTTTTGAATCTCGTTTCCATGCATACTTGTTTATTCTCAACTTGTTCAATTTTTCAATTGAAACGTGTAATTTATTAAATGTGGAGCACACATGTTTTCAATGCTGGTGTCTTTCAATGCTTTGTCGCATGATTTTGTTTTAAATTATATTTTAAAGTTAATTTGAAGTTAATTTTAAGTGCTTTTTAAAAAGTGACTTTGGGTATATAAGTGACTTTCTAGTTTCTAAATTTCATTTCTCACATTCACAAAACTCTATCTCTAAGCTCTCTTTGCATCTTCTTTGCGAACGAACCCATGGCAACGTCTACTGATGCACTTCTCACACAATTAGAAAAGGTAGGACTTACAGATCGAGGACATGAATTACTGAGTGTATTTGAGGGGACAATTGACATGCAGTCCACTATGAACCTTCATACAGAGGCATTCAGAAGCTTTCTTGACTACATGGCACAACACCACATGGAAGACTATGCCATATTCTTTGAGGGATTCGACACGGCGTGGTTTCCAATGGATTTCTTGAAACATCTCTATGTGGCCGATAATTTTTTTTGGTTTTGCTTGTTGAGATTTATTAAAGGCCTCACGGAATGGGACTACATGATAGAGGATGAAGATGATCTCATAGATTTGGGCATGGGGTGCATAGGCACCCAATTCATTTCATGGGACATGGTTCTGGTTTTACTTGTGCTTGAGGGCATGGCTAAGGGAAAATCAAAGGAAAACTTCAACCAAAGACCTCCTATGACCATTGTGGAGGAATCAAATGAAGTTATCGAAGAGATTGATGAGCAAACCGAACCATCTATAGCACTGGTCCTCTTGCAAGATCCCAAATCCATTGAGGAGGAGGATCGAATGATAGAGGGAGATGAGGTGCTAGAAGAGGTCCTAGTGCTTCAAATTCTCACTTTGCATGAAATGGTGGTGGATGATCTTCACGTTTTGTTCCTTGACAACATTGCCAAAACATTAGGACTCAGAGAAGATGAGTCGCTTGTAGTGCGCTTGCTATCTATGCAAGCATGAAGGATCCTAGTGGAAAGGAAGAGAAAGTCAATGTTCAAATTGACTTTGAAGACCAAGATCTCCCAGCAAGCCTCTCTTTCCTCCTCAATGAAAATGAATAGAAGTTGGTGCAAACAGTAGCAAGTACACTAATGGAAATCAAATCATGTGCCTCTGGAATTGGAGCTGATCTCTTGAGATAGCTAATTCCAGTGTTAGAAGATTACAGCTACTGGTGATGTATTAATTCAGACAGTAATCTAGACAAAGGAACAAAAACTGAAGTGGAATGCATCTACTGGAATAAGAATCAGACTAAGTACTAAGAATGATATTTAGATTCAAATTCAGATTCAGAGTAGCTGAGTACAGACTAGGTATAACTGGAATATACTGCACTGCTGTAATTGGAATTACAGATGAAGGATTACAATGAAGATGATGTGGCTTATGGACTAAAAGATGAACAGAGTACAACCGACAAATGACTTAATGCCTGTATGTAACTTATGCCCGCTGTCGACAACAACTACCAACCCGATTACAATGTAATGGGTCCTATTTATATGCCTTGGGTTTACCATGGTAATTACCGTAGTAATTACTGACTGATCCACTACCCGTCTCACAGGAGCTTGCCTCCTTTCTTGAATTTTGGCAAGATTCCAAAATTTCTAAAAAGAAAATTCCCTCGTCTGATTCTGGAAGAGAAAACATCCACCGTCTGATTCTAATTCTGGAAACCGGACTTGACCAATGATAGAGAGGCAGCTGAAAAGGCCAGTGTACAGCTCTCGTTTACCCTTTGGCCTGGATGGCGTCTGAGAAGTCCCAGTGCCAACATTCTCCTGCTGAATGAGTCTATAAATGGCCTCCTGCTCAAGCTGATCCTGCCTTTCCGTGGTCATCTCCACTTCATAAGGTGTAAGAGGATGATAGGTTTTGGTGTCAGGATCATAGAGCGTGCGTTTGCCTTTGGTGATCCTAGTTCTGGCCAGTTTGTGACAATGCGAAGCTGTATGGATCCATCCTTCTGGGAGAGGCTGATTGGTTTTGATCCGAGCTTCAAATAAAATCTCCACCATCTCTTTATACTGTGGTCCTAGGCCTGGTTTAGCCGCAATGTCCTTTGTAGGCAATTTAGAGGACTCAACAGTAAGTTGCAGCAATTGATTGGTGATCTTGGTGAGGCTTCTAATCTGAATCTTCCACTGACCCATACACAGTCTGATCCTCTGCACCTCCTATTTTAGCTCCTGAATATCATTTAGTTGGAGAGCATCATTGAATAGTGTTTGCCAAGTTTTCCATTCCACAGTCGATCGCTCATACCAATCCTGGAGGTCATCAATAATCTTGAAATATGTAAGGCGATCGACTGGTTCTAGATGTTGAGGGTAAAGTACTAGAAAAAATCTTGGAAATTCTGTCTCTCTTGCTGGTAAAGCATACAAGAGAACTGGGGAATGAGGCACAAATTCTAAGAAGTTGAGAACAGCCTGGTTCTCTTGCTGCATCATTTTTCTGGTTACTCTCACCAGCTGAAACAGTTTCCCCAGAGCAGTTGTCTGTTCTCCAACTGACATTCTAGTCTGAGGTCCTTTGCTGGTGGCCGTCTGATCTTCAAGAATGGCCCTCACCCTTTGATCCCAAACTCCTCTAGCAATTTGCATCTACACCAAAATCTCTTTCAACTGATTCCTGACATCCTTCATTCTATAGCCAGAGAGCAACAATCTGCAGTAGACTGTCGTTGCCAATGTAGATTGATCACTCTCTCTTCAGTAGTGATTATCCATTCATGCACCCTTTCCAGCAGTTGGACTGTGTTGGGATGTGCAGGTAAATGGGAGGTCTTTTGATAATGAAAAGCAACTGATTTCCAGTGCTCAACCATTTCCCTGGTGCCGACATACAGTCGCTGAAAGCGTTCCAGATCAGATAGGAGATCATCATCCTCTAGATATTGCCTAGTTATGGGAGCCTGCTGATGTCTCAATCTCATGTTTAGTGTGATAAGCTATAATAAATGCTGCTTATCAGCTGGTCCTTCATTCATAACTTTAATTTTCCCTTTATCCTCCCTACTGTGTTGTGATTGGTGTGCTGGTGGACCCCCAGTGTTACTGGGTCGTTGTTCTTCTGGCTGCTGATTGCCCGACTTCTATCCTTCATACTGGTCTGGTTGGTCTGCCTGTGACTGATTTCCTCCAGTTGGCCCTGTGCCACCAGTACCAGGTGATGGAGGTGGAGATGGAGGAGAGGCATCATCATCATCATCACTAGTATGCCCTTCGTCGGTGTCATCCTCCTCCTTATCTGCTTCTTCTTCCTTATCCTCATCTTCTTCAAGGGAAGTCTGCTGTTCAATATAATCTAGGATGGCTTGATTTGTTAGAGCATTATTATATTCAGCAACTTTGTCCTGCAAGTCACTCTGGATGGTCTCCATAAGAGACTTCAAGTTATCCAGATAAAAAACAGCATTGCCTGATGGATTTAAAATCTCAGCCAAGTTATTATAGATATATCTTTCAGTGAGGGTAGTCTTCAGAGCTTTATGACAAAGCATCAAGGAGTTGAAGTCAACTCTCTTCATTCTCAGCATAGTTTCGAACCAATTTGCAGCTCTTTGTGCTTGATCCTTTTCTTCCTTCATAATCTGCATAGCAGACTCCGCCTTAGCTAGCCTACTTTCCAGTAGCTTAATGGATCTCTCTGAATGAGCTTCAAGTAGATTGTGCCGTAGATTCTAATTTTCTCTTGCTTCCTTCAGCTTCTCAATTTGGTTCTCAGCCTCCTTCAATTCAGCTTTAACCTTATTCAGTTCATCTCTGACCCTGCAACGTCCAACATTTGTCCCATACAGTTGACAATAGTGTTCCATGAGGACTGGATGAGGACTCAACATCCATCATTGAATGTTGCTGGGTCAGAATCAGTTGGCTCATACACTGTAACAGGAGCCATATAGGTTAAAGCAGTATAATTAGATTTTTGTAGAAAGAGACACCCTTTAAGTGGATGGGTCTGCAGCTGCTATAACCTGTCCTTCTTCATCAGGTGTAGACTTTCTTCATTGTTTGGGATGGAGACGCCACCCAGTAGGGTTGGAGATGTTGGACCTTTGCCCTTATCCAACTGTTCTGTTGACTTTTCAGAAGTAATCGCTTTTGCCTGATCTTGGTCAGTACTGACTGTAATCTGTCCCGCTGACTGGTTGATTCCAGTCATCTGATCAGTTTGTTTGTCAGCCTGGCTAACTAGAGTCTTGTCAGTAGTCACTGTTTTGACTTGGCTCTCCAACTGCGTCAGAAAAGCACTGCTCTTCGTCAGTGTCATCCTCGGTTTCTTTGAGCTACCAGATTCACCTAGTTCAGGCTTCCTTTTCAGTCCAGTCGGAGTGGACTGACTGTCCGTTGCTTCTTCATCCAAAGACAAATCGATATTTTTTGACACTGGAAATGGCTTCTCACTCCAAGCCATTCTTACATGGTCATGGGCATCTGGAGTAGTTGCCCAATACAAAAAGTACCAAACATACCAGGCCTTGAATACGCTTTGGGATTTCAGTTTGGCAGTTTGCTGAAGCACATTATGTGACAAGATCTGACAGAGGTTGATAGAAACTTTTGAATCCAGTCTTTTTGCTAACAGCATAGCAAAAACCTTCTCTGACACATATGTCGAATT
Organism: Adiantum capillus-veneris; assembly: GCF_014529385.1. Classification (NCBI taxonomy): domain Eukaryota; kingdom Viridiplantae; phylum Streptophyta; class Polypodiopsida; order Polypodiales; family Pteridaceae; genus Adiantum; species Adiantum capillus-veneris. The sequence goes on from NC_140936.1 coordinate 78,880,242, forward strand.
ATTCTTTAGACTGATAGTTTCAGCTACAAACCTATAAGCAGCGGGAGCTTCTAGTCTGGCCACTGGAATTCCTTAACCACTGGATTTTCTTTTTCGCTTGGTAGTAGCATCCTCCTTCAAGACTGTGCTGATCTGCTATGGAGTTGCCATAGACGGCTGTGCACTCCTTGCCGCACTGTCGAAGCAAGGGACTTGCCTAACACTGTGTGCGAGCCACAGACGGCTCCAAGCACACAACTAGCTTAACTAGTAAGCTCAAAAGAGGGCAATGGTGTGTCACTCACCGCTCTATGCTCCTGCCGTGGAGGATTCCTCGCCGTGAAGAAGAAGGAGACACCGCTACGTCGCGCTCAACCGCTTTACCGCCGTCGTGCCATCGTAATGCTCGATCGCACTCTCTCTCTCTCTCTCTCTCTCTCTCTCTCACATACACACACACACAAGGAGGTGAAGAAGAAGAAGATGGAGATGGAGATGGAGCAAGAGCATTCTTCTATTGCACAAATGAGAGAATGAGTGAATTTTAGGTTTAGTTGGCTTTTATATGAGCTCACCCCATTCACACTTGGGTGCCCATGCTTAGCCAACTAATCCCTTGAATGTCCCAGTTAGACTGCGCCTCTCATCGTCGATCACTCTTACCCTTTTCCTATTGGACCGGCAAGCCCGGTACCTGACTCTACCAAATAAATAATACAATGTCCACCGTAGGTTACAACGTCCGTCTCGTAGGTGATAGGGTGTCCGTGAGCCGTGAGGGTTAACATGCCCCCCTTCCTGATGTAGATTCCGTCCTCGGAAGCTATTGAGTTGAAGCTCGTAGGTCGAGGTGGAAGAGCATTTGAGATGAATGTCCTTAGCCTTCATTAGTCATTGCAAAATCAAACAACATTGCACAGTAATTGCATTCTCATAAGCGATTAAAAAGCATATGCAATTTTAGGCAGACAATTGATTGGTAACAAAATTTTAAACAATTTGTCAGCAATAAGCATTAAATTGCAATGTAATCAAATGCATAAACAGATGTAAAGGTAAAAAATTAAACAAGTCTGGGGTCGCTAATTTAACGGTCGAAAGGCACTAGAGATCGACTATTAATACCATGGGTGACTTCTTAATTTTCTCTGGTTAATTAAGTTGTTTAATCGCGAGAGCCAAGTATTTCATGTTCGAGGGCTGACTAGAGGCTATACCTAGAGGACCTTGTAGTTAAGCTACGATAAAAGGAATTTCTCATGAAATCATCACCTGACTGATTACCTTTTCTTTGACCCCCCAAAGTCTTTTCACAGTGATTCAATTTGATGTGTGTGCTTATTTTGTATGCCTTGGGTTTTTTGCTTTTCAAGGAAAAGCGCCCACACTGGGAACCTCTAGGGCTCTAGTACCATAGGCAATACATGTGAGTGAAGTACCAAATCAAACTGAGATATCTCTTCCAGCTTAAGATTTTACATTGTGGCACTTTGATTTTTTGTTTGTTTTTTTTCAGCATTTTAATTTTGTAACTTTGGGGGGTCATATAACACTGATACACCTCCCCAGGCTCATCACACTAGTAAACTCCCTTTATAATACTTACGCTAAAGGTCAATAGGGTCAAGCCCACTAGAAAGCCCTAGTACATTTCACACAATGCTGCCTAAATCGGATTAAGAACCTAAGTAACCATTGATTATTAGGAAGGCATTCCCCATGGTATTAAGAGAAGATCTCTAACACCTAACTTGGTCAAACTAGCTTAGTCGGACTGCTTGATTTTTAAACCTAGACAAGTGATTATGACAAAAAATTACATTGAATTAAATGTTTGATACTAAGCAAATGCGGTGAATATTAGGCTACCAATCACAATTAAAGCAGACAATCATAGATGCAAAAAAGATCAGGGGCAATGCTAATGGACAAGAAACACCTGTTTGTGTCGATGGTCGCGCTTGATTTGAAGAGTGAGTCGAGATAAAGATTCCATGAAGGTCCAAATCCTATCAATAGCAACACGCTCCTGTACACACTAGGAAACAAAAGGAATACCCCCAGGAGGCACATTAGTGGGAAAAGGTACCAACACTTATTGAACACAACAAAAAACATAAGGAACCCTAACCTAATTATTTGCACTCCCCCTAGAGAGTCAAGGGAATAGGATATTGTAGAGGTTGGGGGGAAACCCTAAGGCTAAACCCCTATCCTCGTCGTCGAGATAAACAAAGTCATCATACATGAGACCATATGTGCCATCTGTGTAGTCCTGTAAATTTTCTTCTTCATCATAGGTGCCCATGTTTACTAAGAAGGTCACTAGACGCCTATAGTCATCTTGGTCAAAAGGGTAGGCTTGTGCAATGGGAGAAACGCTCTCTACTAAGTATGGATCAGACGTGGTCAAGAGACGTATCAGCCATTCTAACTCCTCAAAATTCCTCTCACATGCTAGCGTACCTATCAAATCCCATTCACATGCAAGCACTGGAAAGACCATGTGAAATATTTGTGAAAAGTAACGAGGGTACCTCTCACCCAAGGCAGGAGTGGATGACTCTAGCATACTAGCCATATCTGTACACGCAAATAGATGATGGTTAGAGTGCAAATATTACAAGGGTCGTGTTCTTGTGCATAATTTGTTTTTATGATTTTGTGTTATGGCTCTTGCTCTTTTACTTTTTTATCTCGTTTTTGTGAGTATAAGGCTTTATATATACATTCCCTAAGATTGGAGATTAAGAGGTCAGGGAGAAAGGTTGAGAGGGAAGCAAGTGAATAATGGATGTCCACAAACACTCCCCCCTTCCTTGGGTAGATCATACCGTTTGAAATGATGTCGTCACCCTTTGAAACCAGTTGTTCCAAGTTGTTATAGGTGAAGATTTTTGCCAGTAGTTTTCTATTACCTTAGGTGCCTCGTCGAGTTGCAAGGGTGGTAAGGTACTCTCCCAGAATCGAACTTGAAGTGGTTCATCAGGTGATTCTTGAACACTGGAAGGTGTGGATTCCTTTGTAGCTTCATGGAGGTCCACTATTGTAGGTGGAGGCTGTGTAGAAGCTTTTACCTCTATGGATGTATTACATGAGGAGCTAGAAGCTTCATGGAACTCCCCCCTTCCTGAGCTAGGTGGAATAAATTGGTTTTGCCTTGGAGCCCAAACTAGCTCTGGACTAGGTGTGTAGCATTCTGTGATCTTTCCCTTCCCACGGTCTGCCATTGGCTTTAGCGTTACACTGTTTGACTCATATGGGTTTGTTGTCGATAGGGAAGGACACATTTTACATTTAGGTACCCAAATTTTCTCATTTCCATCATAGTAGCCTTGGGCTTCTAATAGTTGTTTTGGAATCCATCGTGATTTGGTCTTGACTCTCCTAGGGCGCGCTCTTGGTTTTCCGGGGAAATTTTTTCTTGGAATGGATGGGAGGGTTGAGGTAGTTGGAAGTAAGGCCTTGGGGACCCATTGATATGTACTCTTAGGTCATGCAGGTTGAGTACTTGCAATATTACTGCTTGCTGCAACTACAAGTGTTGAAGTGCTAGGTTCATGGGTAGCCGGCAAAGACGAGTTAACCACCTTGGCTTGTGAATGTTGGCTATCCTTCAACTTTTCTAGAGTTTGCAACGTAGGTGACTTTGCTTGAATGATAGGGGTAAGAGTCAGTGGTCGCGTCGTGACACTACAAGTATCCCAATCAATAGTGCATTTGGTTGCCAACATCCACGTGCGTCCCAGGTTTACGTTGCCTTCCATAGCTCCCGCGGGCATGACTAGAAACCTCTGCACTATGCTTCCATTGTCATAGACAACATGGGTCTGAAGGACTCCAAGAATAGCAGTTTTCTTTTTATTAATGCCCTTGACTTGCATCGTACTTGGGGATAGGGTCGGTTTTCCTAATTGACACCAAACTCCATAGGATAACAAATTGTGTTTAGCTCCCGTATCTAATAAGGCATTGTATAGTACTTTCCCATAGGGGCTATTTAGCTCAATTGGGTATCGTAGGGGTGGCTCAGATTCTAATGAGTCGTCATCTGTGTCCTCAAAAAATGCTTGCGTGATTCCCAGATTAGCCTCTCGTTGGCGTCTAAGACGTTGTTGTCGTTCTCGAGCCTCAAATCTTGCTTGGATTTTTCTAAGCTCTGCTTGTTCCTTGGCAGCCTTCTTTTGATGGATGGCTTGCAACTCTTCCTGGCTTAGAGGATCATAATATCTTTTGAATTTACTCCCATTAAGGAATCCAATGGTTTCAACTCCATCTAGAGTCTCCACACGAATGGTACCTTGTGGGGTAATTTCACACACTCGATATGGTCCCTTACCAGCGTATTTCAATTTCTTCTTTTCATTACGTACCCCGTACATAAGAACTTTATCACCAACCTTGATGTTTTTATCCTTTAAATGGCTATCAAACCACTTCTTTCTCCTATCCTTCTCCACTAGAGCATTTCGCACAGCTAATTGCCTCTCTTCATCTAGCCTTTCCAGGATATATAATCGCTCCACTAAGGGGTTACCATCCCAACCTTCTTGAGAAGCTACTCGAAGACTAGGAATGACAAACTCCCATGGCATAACTGCTTCTTGGCCGTACACCATCTTAAACGGTGTGCAATTAATAGCAACTTTATACGCAGTACGATAAGCCCATAAAGCTGATGTAAGCTTGAGGTCCCAATTAGTGCGATGAGCCTCAAATGTCTTTGTCAAAATGGAGATGAGAGTTTTGTTGGTACTCTCAGCTTGGCCATTTGCTTGGGGATAATAGGGTGTAGACTTGTGGTGAGATATCATGAAGTTTGATGTGAGTTCTTTTATTACTTCATTTATAAAATGAGTTCCATTGTCACTCACAAGTTCAAAGGGGCATCCAAAACGTGTGATAATGTTCTCAAAGAGGAACTTAGCTGTTGTTTTTGCATCCGCCTTTCGTGTTGCTTTTGCTTCATCCCATTTGGTTACATAGGCGGTAGCCACAATGATATATCGTGATTGCGTGTTACGTGCAGCCGGACTAATCGGTCCTACAAAGTCTAAGCCCCACTTTTCAAATGGTTGGGTTACCTTGATGGGATGTAGAGGCATCCTATCCCTTCTTTGTGGCTTCTTGAAGCGTTGGCATTCATCACATCCCTTTGCAAAAAGTGATGCATCCTTAAACAGAGTGGGACACCAATAGCCTGACTGTAAGATCTTTCGGACAGTCAACTTTCCTGAAAAGTGACCACCAGCTACGCCCATGTGTGCCTCTTGTAGAATATATAAATACTCATCCTCGCGGGCACAACGTCTAAGAACATCATATTTTCCTCTCTTATAGAGAGTTCCAGCCAGTAAGCAATAGGGTTTGCATTCCTTGATTAATTTTCGAGCTATATCTTTTCGCAGCTCTTTGGGTGGAAAACCATTAACTAAGAAGTTAACAATCTTTTCACTCCATTTAGGCATTGTCTCAACAATGAACAAAGGAGTATCAGGCAATTCATCATCAACCCCCGTAGGAGCTTCGCCATTAGGGATACGAGATAAATGATCCGCCATGACATGTTTCCTCCCAGGCCTCACAACAACGGTGAAGTCAAACTCAAGAAGAATTAACAACCATCGTGTAATTCGACCTGTGGAACACGAGTTGTTTACCAAATATAGCAATGCTTGATGATCAACATAAAACACAAACTTGGTAGCAAGAAGGTAATAGCGAAATTTCTTTACTGCGTAAATCATAGCTAGACCTTCGCGCTCTGTAGTAGTGTAGTTCATCTCGGCATCATTTAATTGGCGACTTGCAAAGCTAATAGGGTAGTCCAATTTATGTTCTCCTGGTTGAGTTAGAACACACCCAATAGCAAAATTTGATGCATCAATATGCACATGAAAAGGTACATTCCAATCAGGTGTTCGCAGGATTGGAGCACTTGTTAGGGCCTTCTTTAATAACTCATAAGATTGATGACATTCTTCTGTCCAGTGAAACTCGATAAGAAGCTTGTACAATGGACGCGCTATCTCGGCAAAGTTTAAAATAAACCTTCGATAATAACCAACATGGCCCATAAATCTTTGAACTCCTTTATAGTTAGTAGGTGGTGGCAAATCAGCAATGGCTTTAATCTTACTCTCATATGTGGATATCCCGTTCTTGGACACTATATGCCCTAGAATGACTCCATGCTTAACCCAAAATTGGCATTTGAAAGGGTTCAATGAGATGCGATAAAATCTGCACCTTTCAAATATTTTTCGTATATATAACAAATGCTTCTCCCAAGAAGAATAAACACAAAGGTCGTCTAGGAAAGCTTCACAAAACTCCCTTAGAAATTCTTTAAACGCAGTGTTTATTAATCGTTGGAATGTAGCAAGGGCATTTGCTAAGCCAAAAGCCATAACACGAAATGCAAACACTCCAAACTCTGTGATAAAAGCAGTTTTAGCTTGGTCCTCTAATGCAATTGTGATTTGATTGTAACCAGAGTACCCATCTAAAAATCTATAAGCTTCTTTGCCCGCAACTCTTTCAAGCACATGTTCTGAATATGGCAAGGGATAATGATCTCTCATAGTAGATGCATTAACTTTCTTGAGGTCCACACACACTCTTAGTTTCCCATTCTTTTTTGGCACAATGACTATTGGAGAAACCCATTTTGAGTACTCAATAGGGTATATGAATCCACATTGGATAAGTTTTTCAATCTCCTCTTGTACAATTTTGGCGTACTTAGGATGCATTGGATAGGGTCGTTGCTGGACGGGTTTAGCAATGTTGATCATGGGAATTGTATGTTGCACCACGGAAGGTGGAACGCCCTTCCTGTCATGATATGTCCAAGCAAAGATATCCTTGTATTCCTTGAGGAGCTCCTTAAGTATAGCCTCTTCAGTTTCGGTCAGGTCTTGAGCAATAAAGACTGGTTTAGACTCCTCGCCTGGTTCTGCTAATTCTATCTCTTTAACTACCGCTGGACCATCATAGACTCCACTGCTTCCATTGGTAGGTATTCGTTGGGCTTTGGCATACACAACCTTTCGCTCCCCCGTGGTATAAGATTTAAAATGTTCAAGAGCCGTATGTAAGTCAACAGTCTCTTGTCCTGACGGAGACCTTTCTTTTAGTTCTGCCTCCTTTTGTTGTTGTGCTAACTCTCGATTTTGACGTCTTCTTATAGTTCGACTCAATTTCGGCTCTGTAACCTCCAATTGAGCGAGGTCAATGGGTCGCGGGCTGCACCACATGACACTCTGGAGATGTTCACCCCAATTGTCTACTAGCTTTTGATGAGCATCACATGCCCCTAGATAGCTAAGCCATTCTGCAGTAGATCTTTCCTTGTTTATCCTAGCTCTCACATTTGCTCGATATCGTCATCTCTTATATGACCTTTGTTTCTTGTTAAGGTTTTGATTTTGGTAAATGTTTGAACTCGACTCGCCTGATATGTCTTCGCTTGTATCTTCTTCACTCTCATATAAATTACCATAGATGGTCATACTAGGCCTTGAGTGTTCAGTTTCTATACTTGGTTCACTCGATGTTTCCTCAGGTTCTGAATCCATTTCTCCCTGAGATTCCGTTTCTGATGTGTATTGGCCTGAAGCCTTTGAGGAATCATCGGTTTCACTCTCAGGTAGGTGTGCCTCTTTCTTGTCATCGGATGTTACATGCGCTACACCTAACATGTTTACTGGTGCAATGTGTGGTATCTCTTCCCCATCTGGTGTTACCCAGGTTGTTCCTCTAGCTCCCCATGTATCTATAGTTGCCGCTAGGTGTACCCAATCGACATTGTCTGACTCAGCCATTCCAGGTAGGATATCCATATAAGGAGAGTTCTCCCCAATATCCGTGTCTTCGTTATACGTGTAACAATACTGTAATGGAGCTGAGTGAATTGTTGTGTCTGATCGATTATCAATGATGAATTTATTTCCTAGAGGATGCGTTCGACCACTTAAAAGATCAACTCGAATGACAGAGTCTTGGAACTGTAAGTAGACGTGGTTTTTGGACCATTCATGCACCATTTTTGCTTCCCTCATGAATGAACGCCCTAAGATAATCTCAAATGACATAGGATGCTTAGAAAAATCCATAACAATGAAAGTCTGCCTTACCTTGTGTCCCAAGACCTTGATTCTGAGATCCTTTAGCATTCCAATAGGCGTAACAATAGATCCATTAGCCATTTTTACCACTACGCTTGTGGCTTCAAAGTGAGGTCTCCCCATAGACTCCCAACAACTCTTTGTCACCATGCTGACTCCCGCACCACCGTCAAGGACCCCCTTTACAGTTAATCCTTTAGTAGTGATTGGTAGAGTAGCATTAGATTCATCACCTTCAAAGTATTTCCCCAACTTGTTAACGGGTATTTCAATTACAGATTCATGTCCCGCTAGGTCAGATGGTGGTGCTAAATGTTCCTCATCATTCATTACCGAGTCAGGTTTGTTCATATGTGCAAACTGTGGTAATCCGGCCTGTAATTCTCCATTGAGGAAGGATCGAAGAGCTGAGACTAGCTCGGGGTCTTTATATAGTTTGGACATGATGGTGGTTCTAACTTCTGAAGACATGAAATCCATAAATTTGGCAACATTTAATGGCATCTTGTGGGACGTAGGACCCTGACAAGAGAATGGTGAAGATGGAATCTCCACTTCCTCAAGGGGGTCGGGCATTCCCTCACCAAACATTCTCTCTAGTAGGAAAGGTGTGTGTCCACTTTCAAATGTCCTATCCTCACTCTCTTCCCGAATGATACTGGGTATAGCTAACGGCCTGTAGTTCTTGTGAGGTTGAACTTGTGTGGGAAACACTGTGTCCGACATCTGGATATGTTTGGGTTCAGGTTCTAATGGTCGTTGAGTTTCTTCCACCAAACCCCTCAGTTGTTGGACTCGTTCAATTTCCACTGTTGGGTTTGGATAGGTTCCAATCTTTCTCTTGCAATCCTCATTTTTTGTCTCTCGTGGCTTATCTTGGGGGTTCGCAACTGGGTGGTTTAACTTTGAATACTCTTTTGGTGTTCGTCGTAATTCCCTCTCGTGATCCTCTTCACTGACTTTTTCCTTTGTAGTAACAGTTTTGGTCTCCGTGGTCTCTATCGAATCTGAGTCATCCTCAGGGTCATTCATATACACGGGATCCTCTCCTATCCCTATGTTAGTCTTTGAACTAGGTTTTGAGCTAGAAACATAAAGGGATTTCTTTCTTCGTGTTTTCTTCTTTCTCGCTCGGCCAATGGATGCAGCATCTCTCTCTTCGAAGATGTAATTTTGCTTTTGGAGCATCGACCGTGTGAGTGCATTCACTGGTGCTATGTTTATAGTTGGTGGTGTCCCATCAACAATCTCTATTAAGTTCAATGGTGTGATTTTCGGTGCGTTTGGACTGTTAGGACACTGTGTGATCAAATGATCTATGCCACAACGATTACAAGTGAGTATTGACATTGCCAATGCACTCCCTTGACTTGTTTGCATTAGTGCAACATTCTTTTGCATTCTAATGGGGCACTCAGCTACTCGATGTGGTCCACCACATTTGTAGCACTGAAGAGGTGGTCTCCTGGCAAAACTATTAATGTTTTGGCCTCTTGCTGCTAGCGCAGTAGCTTGATATACCGGTTTGATTTGTCCCCAATGGTCTTCCATATAGTACATGGGACACTCCTCAAGCATGTCGACTCCATAGGTGATACTAGAGTCTATGTCCTCTTCGCAATCTACATAAGTACTAGATGACTCGCAACCTATTTGGTTCATAGGTGTAACTCTTGGATGAGGGGGTTGCGGTCCTAGCACTGGAGGTGGCAACGGTGTGGTTTGGACCACATTTTGGGTTCTAGGGACCATGTGCTGTAATGGAAATTGTTGCTCCATGGGTGGGGTAGGCATCAATGCAGGAACTCGAGGTGAGTGTGCCCAAGCTATAGGCGGTCTATTTTCCATGATGCATTTAAGCATTAGGCAATCCTTCGCTTGATGGCCATACCTACCACACGCGCTACAAGTCCTGTTAAACTTTACCCTGAAAGTAGGGCATTCACTCGTAGTATGTGGGCCCAAGCAAATTGAGCACCATTGTTGCTCCCTTCTTGGATACATATGAGTGTTTTGTGGAGAACGGTTACCCCTAAGGCTTTCTTGGATGGCCTTGGTGAGATCTTCCAAAGTCATCTCAGATATCGTTTGCTCTTTCACGATTGGCTTTATCTTCATTGGCTCATGCCTTGACGCTTGCAAGCTACTAGACTTCGGCTCGGCAGACACTCTTTCTCCTGCAATCATTAAATTATCCTCCAATTGGATTGCATTCATGGTGACCGCTTCCCAAGTAGTGATACCTCTAATGACTAGGCCATTATAGATACTTTCATGTCGTAGTCCCCTAATGAATCTATCGAGCAATTGGTTGTTGTTGAATCGCTCGTTTGGATTGCATCGAGAATTCAAATTCTTTAGGCGACTAATGAAGTCTCTCACGGATTCACCTTCTTCTCGTTGGGCTTTCTGGAGCTGAGAGGCTACACCCCAAAGTACTCCCTCTCAAATGTATTCTTTTAAGAACAGTCTCCTAAGAGTAGAGTAGATCGTTTTCTCTTCTACTCTTAAGGTTCTATACCAATCTCCAGCCTTTTCGCTTAGGGTCAAACTCAAAGCCTTACACTTATGTAGCTCATTGTGCTCTTCCAAGGAATCGCACACATGTTCAAAGACTTCCATATGCTTTCTAGCATCTCCGTCTCCACTGAATTTCTGTGTGAGCTTAGCTACTTGAACTGCCTTGCTCCTAGGCTCTCTATCAGGTGCACTACGCATGTTTTCCGCAATAGAGCGACGGATAGTTTGAGCAAATGCTGCCAAATCTCCTATTTGAGCAGGTATAATGGGTGTATGTGCTCCTAGAACCACATGTGAGATGGGAGTTGGCCTTGGCCTTGGCATACGCGCGGATCTTGGGTCCCATATTTCGTATGGTGGTGTACCAGACGGTGGTCCAAAGTTTACAGGCGTGGCCCTAGGCATAGGGGGTGCCTGATATGGCATGTTATTATTAAATGGCATGGCTCCACTTGTATAAGAGCTTGGATAATCCCATTGTGGATTGTAAGCTCTTGGAATAATCGGAGGTGTAGGAGCTACATGAGGCTGAGGTACGACAGGTGCACATGATTGATACATACATGTAGGTATAGTTGGGGGCACTGTGCTACTAGGCATCGACGTAGTGTTAACAAATGAACTCCATGGTGTACTTCTTGTCATGCTCACCACTGGGATATGCATGGTAGCCGTAGTGTCATTAAGAGAAAGATGAGCTAGATCTGGGAAGGTAAAGCTGCCACTTGTGGGATCAGATTGTACTGAGGCTCCTGGCGAAACAACATATGGAGGATCAATGGGGCTCACTGAGGGAGTCTCCATTTGTGATAGGGTTGGTTGGTTGGCCTTTCCCGTATCCAAGAATCTCATTAGGCCTGTTGAAGGCATGTTGATCCCTGTGTTCTGTCTTTCTAACTCGACAATCCTATGGAGGACATCACAGACTTTCTGTTGTTTCTCATCTATGCTAGTAGCACCCGATGTGGATTGTAGAACATCTAACCAACCCACATGATAGGTGTGTCCTGTGTACCGATCAGTTAAAGCTTCTGCTTGTAGGTCATACTCCCAATTTTTGTTTAGGAATATCCCATCTAGGCCTGGCGTGCTGGAGGTTTCCCTCGAAGTTGAAGCATTATTGCTCCCCATCGCTTGCCCCTTCGTGACTGCTACCTTGGGATCACTCGGTTGCTTGGCTGGCATGATTGTTGTCATAGGAGCCTTTGCTTTCAGGGATCGACTTTGTTCTAGCCTTCGTAGGTTCCCAATTTCCCTCTCCCTTGTTGCTTGCATATAGCGTTCGATCTCTTGTACTTCGGCAAGACTCCTACCATCGGGTAGTAAAACCTCAGAGGGAGATAGTCCTAAAGGATCAGGAGATGTAGTGGATGGAACATTCACATGCACACTCTCAAGAAGCATAGGGTCTATTTTAGGCATGAATGACGAATTTACTTCCCCAGTCCCTTCATTTATTTCATTAACCGCATGCTCGGAGCGAGTAGCTCTACTAAGGGTCTCTTTTAAGCGGCTAAACACGCTGGACCCGGGCCGTGGGCCCATGGCATGCATGTCTTGACTTGAACTATCAGGGTTTGGTGTAGGATACCTCTCCATGACTTCGTAGTCAGAGGAAGAATCACTAGACGCGATATGAGGATCTTGGGTCGCGCTACCTTGAGTCCCGACCGAAGGTCCAGAACCTAGGGTGGAGGAATAATGGGTGCCCGCGTAAATGGAGGCACTACCAATATGCTCGTGCTCTAACACTCGTCTAGAGCGTAGGTTTATATGACTTGGATCCCCTAGAAGTGTCAGTGAGTGCCCGTGAAGGCTGCTCACCTAGTAATTTTGGGTGTTTTGCAACCCAAGTCTTTTCTTATTTATTTATTTTTTGATTTTTTGGTCCTTTTTTTCTGACCCAGCTATAGAATAGAACGTATGATAGCTCAAAACGAGCATCTCGGTTAGAGGGACGTGCCGTGCTTTACAGCCCTCCGTTTGGTCACTTTATGCCCTCGGAATCCCTAAAACCGTCAATTTCTAGTAGGGAACTAAGCCCAAATTAGAAAGTCTAAGGGTGCAAGTGGGAAGAGAAGGGAGGAGAGTGGAGGACTTGCCCCACATGCTCTCATTCCATCTTGAGGGGGTAGGGTATATATATAAGAGTGAGTCTAGTATATATCATAAGACTGTGGATTGAGGCCTGGGCCTGGGCTTGGGCTTGGGCCAATGATCCCGATCCCCATCAAAATTTTAGTGTAGCCCCCCAGTCACTCGCGCTTAAATATTTTTGTTTGTTTTTTTTTTTTAATTTTTTTTTTTAATTTTATTTTTTTTTAAATTTAAATTTTTTTTTTGAGGCGACGACCGCGCGCGGTTTAGGTGACCCTTTTTTGGCCACACACACTGTCAACACTTACCTAACCTCTCTGTCAACAACTCACAGACAGCTCACTACCTTATCTACTTACTAACAGTGCTGCTAACCACTAACTAATCTACTAACTAATCTGTTAACCACTCTGCTAACTGCTTACTGACAGTGGGCTAACTGTCCACCTCCTTCCTCTCTCACTACCTTACTGTGCAAAGACTGTGTGCAGGCAAACCTTGACAGAAAACTGTGTACAGACTGTGTGCAAACAGAAATTGCTAACTGTCTACCTACTTATTCATTCACTGCGAACAAGCTAACGACTACTAATTGTGCAAAGACTGTGTGCAAACAGAAAACACAACATTATGCAGAAATCACAGAACTTGCAGACAATACAGAAATTAACAACTTGCAAAAAAATAACTCATTCCTCTTCCTCTTCCTCTTCTTTCCTACTACAAACAACTCATAGGAGAAGCACAAAGTGCCTCTTGGGCTTAGTGCAGGGCGATTCCCCGACAGCGGCGCCAAAATGTGCGCTCCTTGCCGCACTGTCGAAGCAAGGGACATGCCTAACACTGTGTACGAGCCACAGACGGCTCCAAGCACACAACTAGCTTAACTAGTAAGCTCAAAAGAGGGAAATGGTGTGTCACTCACCGCTCTATGCTCTTGTCGTGGAGGATTCCTCGCCGCGAAGAAGAAGGAGACGCCGCTACGTCGCGCTCAACTGCTTCACCGCCGTCGTGCCGTCGCAATGCTCGATCGCACTCTCTCTCTCTCTCTCTCTCTCACATACACACACACACACACAAGGAGGTGAAGAAGAAGAAGACGGAGATGGAGATGGAGCAAGAGCACTCTTCTATTGCACAAATGAGAGAATGAGTGAATTTTAGGTTTAGTTGGCTTTTATATGAGCTCACCCCATTCACACTTGGGCGCCCATGCTTAGCCAACTAATCCCTTGAATGTCCCAGTTAGAGTGCGCCTCTCATCGTCGATCACTCTTACCCTTTTCCTATTGGACCGACAAGCGCGGTACCTGACTCTACCAAATAAATAATACAATGTCCACCGTAGGTTACAACGTCCATCTCGTAGGTGATAGGGTGTCCGTGAGCCGTGAGGGTTAACAACGGCTTGGGCTCATTTGTCATACGAAATGCAAAATCTATGTTGTCTGGTGTGACAGACACCTTCTTTCCATATACCATAGCATTGCCATCTTCAGCATTGAAAGAGTCTAGAACGTTCCTGATGATGGCTGTGTCAAAGTCAATTCTTGTGGCTTGCAGAACCACACGTAAATCCCACAGTTGCAGCAGAGCCATAGCTTGGTCAGTGAACACATAACACTAAATCTTGCTGTAAGGGATGAGGGGAAGGCTTGCCTTTGCAGCATTGACAAGAGCTTGGGTTTCATTGAGAGAGTCTCGCATCTTTTTTGAGCGTCTCCTCCTACCCATACACTGTGAAGATGATGAAACAGGTGAGGAAGAGGAAGACTTACTTGATTCTCCAAAGCCGTACCCAGGTATTGCTGGCAAAGCTAGACGACAGTCCACTATCTTGTCAAAAGACGAAGTCTGCGGCTGTAGTGACGATACCTCAGAGCTTGGTGATGGCGAATGGACAATAGGAGGGAATCATCACGCAGGAGATTTGTGAGGAAAAATTCCGACTCTCCTTACTGTTATACGCGTTTGCGCCATAAAAGCTCCACCACTTACCGTTCCTAGACTTGTGTGCATCGCAACTGTCGTGGCAGACATGCATTGGACAAGATTTCTACCCATCCTTGAAATGATTACTACTAAAGTGCCATCTGATCGTTGGGTGCCTAAAAATTGATAACTGCTTTCACACTGTTTTGGTCCTAGTACCAGTCTGTCTTGGTCGTACTGGTACTAGTCTGAGACTGGGTCTGGAACTGGGTGCACAAAAAATAACCCCAAGATATTTGATTCTTGTATTTCTTGGTCTTCAGTTCCCAGATCCTTAATATTCTGGTTTCTATCTTCGGAATAGTAGAGCTTGATCTTCGCTCCATTATACACCCTGGCAGCAATAATCCAAATAAGTCTTTCAATCTTACCGTGCCATTGGAGAAAACCCAATCTACTTCAAATGGTCCTGCCCAGGCAATCTTTAGATTCGGCTTCTTAGAACCCAATCTGGAATGATATAGGAGCACCAGATCCCCTTTTTGAAACTTTTGGACCTTAATTCTGCGATCATGCCAGTGCTTCCTTCGTTGCTGAACAATCTCTTGTTCCAGCATAGCCCGTTGCCTAAGTTCGTCTAACTGGGGAAGCTCCTCCAGGAATTTTTTTAGATTGTGGTTGAAGTCTAACCCATATTTCATAGCCATTCTAAGATTTGGGATAACAAAATCCATAGGAACAACAGCTTCAATGCCATACACCATTCTGAATGGTGTAAATCCTGTAGTGACCTTGTAAGCTGTCCTATACGCCCATAAAGCAGTCTGGAGCTTCAAATCCCATTGGTCTGGTTTCTTCTGCACAACCTTAGTGAGAATAGTCTTAATTGTCTTGTTACTACTTTCAGCCTGTGCATTGCATCTGGGATAATAAGGGGTAGATTTCCGATGCTCGACTGAAAGCATATCCAGTAGGATCTCCATGGTGTCATTGATAAAATGTGTCCCTTGGTCCGACACAATCTCCACAGGACATCCATAACGACAGACAATATTCTCAAATAGAAATCTTGCAGTAGACGTGGCTATGTTGTCAGGAAGAGCCTTAGCTTCTACCTACCTAGTGACATAGCAAGTAGCCATCACTATATACTTATTCTTCGTGGGGTAACCTTCTTAAAAGGTCCCATAAAATCCAAGCCCCATTTCATAAAAACACCCAGTGGTTGTACTGGCGTTTGTTAAGTATGGAGCCTGATTTACCCTTGTAATTTTCTGTGGTAAAAGCGCACATTTGTAGGGCCCCCATTATGAGGAGAAGCCATCGTGCGTGAAGGAAAATCACTCACCGAAAACCAAAATTTTCACAGACAAGAATCAGGGGCAGCTTTAGGGGCCTCGGGGACGGAGGCCCCCGAGACTTTTTTTTCCCTTGCTGAAATATTCCTTATCGCCGGAATATTATGGCCGGACGGCGGCCGGAAAGTGGTCGGAAAACAACCGGTCGGTTGGCCGGTGGCCGGTAGTAAATGGCCGGTGGCCGGTGGCCGAATTCAAAAGCGGACTTGTCTTCTCAAGGGCGGCCACACATGGGTGGATTGGAGGGTCCGATTTGGACTTATTCGCACAAGGGCGGCTACACATGGCTGTCTCTCATAAGATAAGGCAGCCCTTTTGGCCTATAAAAGGAGGCCATTTCTACACACATTTCATAGTGTGAAGTTGATGCAACAAGGTGAGTGTGAGGTGGTGAGAGTGAAGCAAGGCGGGAGCTCTATTAAGGGTTTAATCCCTTTGTAAACTACTTCTTCTTTTGAAGTGCTAAAGCCATTGAGTGGCTGCTTTCCCGTGGACGTAGCCCACATTGGGTGAACCACGTATATCGTGTGTACTCTCTCTCTCTCTCTACTCTATAATCTCTTGTGTGTGAAATCTATCTCTCTCCATTAAGTAATCTACTCAAATATCTATTTAGCTACGTCTTATTTCTTAACAACGTTAAAGGAGTCATGTCTGCAGCTGTAGGTCTACCCATTCTTTGGCATATGTCACAAGTTTTGCAAAAACTTCTAACATCAGCTATCAATGTTTGCCACCATAAACCAGCCTACAGAATCTTCTTGTAGGTAACCTCATTGGAAAAATGTCCACCAGATTTGCCATTATGTGCCTCTGAGATGACTTGCATTCTCCCTTCCATAGGCACACAATGCTGAAGAATACCATCAACACCTAATCGATAGAGTGAACCCCTGATGATGGTAAACTTCAAGCTCTTGATGACCAAAGCCTTCTTCTGGTTCTGCTTCCAGTCATCTGAGAAAGCACCATGACAAAGAAACTAATAAACGTCATACCATTTAGGGTCAACTGATTCTCCTGCTTCCGCCTGAAATAATTCAGCATCCATTGGTTCGTCTCTCAAAGATGCTTCTGAATAACCCTCTGTACTCCTAGATAGAAAATCAGCGCCACCATGATTCTTGCCAGGCTTATGAAAAATCCAAAATTCAAACTCCATGAGGAACATCATCCACCGTATTAGCCTACCTTGAATAATGACTTTATTAATCAAGAACAAAAGAGCTTGATGATCCACATAGAAATATAACAGTTTTCCTAACAGGAAATGCCTGAACTTTGTAGCACTGAAAACCATTCTAGAGCTTCTTGTTCAGTGGTCGTATAACCTTGTTCAGCCTGACTGAATCTGCAACTCGCAAAATAAACAGGATAATCAGTCCTTCCATCTGGCTAAGCCAATATCGCCCCCATTGTCAGTCCTGAAGCGTCCACATGTACATGGAAGATAACATCCCAGTTTGGTTGCCTGAGGACTGGTTTACTGATAATGGCTTTTTTAAAGTTCTGAAAACTTTCCTCGCACTCAGCAGTCCAATTGAACTTACTGGTCTTTGTGAGCTCATACAATGGTACAGCTTGGGAGGCAAATTTATGCACAAACCCTCTGTAAAAGTTAATATAACCCAAGAAAGAGCTTAACTCAGATGCATTTCTGGGCGCTTTGGCTTGCTGAACACACCGAATTTTGTCGTTGGCCATTTCTATTCCATTGCAGGATACTACATGTCCTAGTAGCTGTCCCTTCCAAACTAGGAGAACGGATTTAAATGGATTCAGACAAATCTGCTTCTTCTGACAACGTTTGAAAACCATTTCCAGGAATAGTAAGTGTTGTTCCTCATCAGAATATATGGTGAAATCATCCATGAATATGGCGAGGAACCCATGAAGAAACTCATTGAACATTTCCATCATTCACCACTGAAAAGTGGCTGGTGCATTGCACAGGCCGAAGGGCATCACCAAATACATGAAATCTCCCCACTCTGTGATGAAAGTGGTCTTCTCTCTATCCTCAGGAGCGATCTGTAACTGGTTGTAGCCACTGTAACCGTCCATAAAACTATACATTTCGTATCCTGCAATCTCATCAAGCAACATGTCAGTAAAAGGCACTGGGAATGAATCTTTGATAGTTTGGGTGTTGAGTTTCCTATAGTCAACACAGAATCTCAATTTCCCATTCTTTTTGGGAACTACTACTATAGGAAACAACCAATCGCTACTGACCACTTCTGTGATGAACCGAGCCTTGAGAAGATTGTTAATCTCCTCCTTGACCTTCTTAGCATAGTTGGCGTTCATTCGGTATCTTTGCAGTCTTACTGGCCGAGGATCTGGCTTCAACGGTATTCTGTGCTGGCATACTTCAGGATCCACCCCTTTCAGGTCTATGTGTTTCCAGGCAAATACGTCTTTGTAGTTCTGGAACATCCTGCGTGCCTTTTCCTTCATTGTAGGATTGAGATGCTTATTAACCTTGATCATCCTAGGACTATCCTCAGAGCCGAGGTTCCATTCTTCAACTTCTTGGTCGTCTAGAAGCAACCAATTAGGCCCACCGCCTTTTCTCTTGGTCGATTCCTCAACATAATCCCAAGATGGCCCGTTAAGTTCTGGATTAGCATTCTGATTCACTGTGTGCTCTCCAGAATACACTAGCTCATCTGCCATGCCAGTTTCAGCTGATTCTTCTAGCCTCCCAGTTAACTGAACTAATCTTTCTTCTGTATTGATTTCAGTAAACTGGTCTGGGAATTTCTTTTTCTGCTTGTCGACCTGCTCTTTGTTAAGTAAAACCGCATTCAGGTCAATTTCTGCTAGAGGAAATATGTTTAGAGCTGCTAACATTCGTCCAATCTTCTTTGCCTTGTACTTCTGGCATAATTCCTTAGGCCTCAGCTCTTTTCTCCAGCTCCTAGTATTGTTCGTCTGGATCTGAATTCTGCCACTAGCCCTTTGTACAGTCAGAGTTTGATTAGTATAGTCTTGAACAGCTTGTGCCATTCGCAACCATGGGCGCCCTAGTAGCATCCCATATGCCTCTTGCACATCAAGAACTAGGAAGCTGGTTTTGAACTTCTCCTTGCCTACTCGTATCGTCATATTTTCGATCATACCAGTAGCTTGCACTACTCGATGATCTGCCATCCGCACTTTGGAAGGTGCTGGCTTCAAATTTGTAATGCCCATCCTCTGCTGACGATGTACTCCCATTATATTGACTCCTGCTCCTCCATCCAAGATGACACTTGATAGTGGATCCCATTATTTCCAAACTTTGTAATCGACCTGAATGAGCGGTACTTCATCATCTTGGACAGCAATCAAATCAACTGTTTTGGCCTCCGCTTCAGCTTTCCTTCACTGTCTGATGAATTCCGCCACTTTAGGCAAAGTTCTTCTGATATCTTCCAACTCCACAGTGAGTTTTTGGATTCTATCACAGATCTTAACATGGATTTCTTCTTTCTCCTTATCAGACTGGTTGTCGGAGCTCGAAGAGTTGGTCGTATCTTCACAATGCCATTCCTCCCTTGTAGTGCTTCTAGTTCTTCTATCAACTCCCAATTCTCCAATCATCCCTTGATCGCAGCCAGCATGGTCTCAGGTATGCGAGGCTTTGACTGATCTTTCTCAGTAGATTGGGCTGGTATCTTCTGAATGACTCGTGCTTCAGAACTTTCTGGCTGCTCTGGCAGCTTCTTGGCTAAATCCTCCGTGATTTTTGTTGCTAGTTCTCTCTGCTCCTGCCATTCATCAACCACCTTCTCTTTACCCTTGGCCTTCCATACCTCTCTCTGTTGAGCCCATTTGTTGCTTTTAATAGTGACTAGTTTTTCTGGAATCTCTGGAATTTCCTCAATTACTACTCCTTTGCTCCGTGTTACTGCCCGTACTGGAACTGGCTCTGGTGCCTTTGCCTCAGTAGCCGCAGTTGCAGGTGTGTCTGGACATTGAGCCGCAAAATGCCCATACTTTCCAAAGTATAGCAATTCAAACTCCGGCTTTGGAAGTTACCACGCCCCCGGCCTCGATCAGTACCCGCTTGGTATCTGTCGCACCCTGGACCAGTACCATTGGTACCTGGTTTCTCCTCCTGAGAAGCTTTGGCGGTTTCCACTCTTACTGGTTCGGTATATGCTACTATTGAGAAGTCTTTGCCCTTCTTGAAATGATGAATCTTAATACCACAATTATTCCATAAATGACCAAAGGCTTTACAATAAGTACACTGCGGGCACTCGTTAGAAACATGGTCCTTGGATTTGCATTTTGAACACCAAGTCTCCATTTTTCTCACTGGTTGTCTGGTTTGGCTAATCTCGGCAATCTGCCTAGCCATATCTTCAATCTTCTTAGTCCAGGACCCCTTTTTTGACTTATCCTTGGACCTCTCATTGGAGCTACTCTCAGAACTGCTGGAAACTTCACTGGAATCAAAGTTCTCAGTAGAAGAACTATTGCTACTGGATCTTCTCTTCTTATGGCCCTTTTCCTTCTTAGCCTATTGTTCCAACTTCAGTGCTCGCTGTACCAGATCATTGAATTTCTTCATTGGTGCTGGTACCTCCTGCTCTCTAAGCTTCTTGCTACGAAAGCCATTCAAGAACCATGCACGCAGACGCTTTTCTGATGGAGGTTCTTGCAACTGCCTTGTCAACTCCTTGATTTTCTCCACATAGCTTTGGACTGACAAATTCCTTTGCTTGATCTTATCTAGTTCACAAAGAATATCTTCATCACCTCTGTTGTTGGAATACTCCAGTCTAAAGGCTTTAAGTAGTTTATTATAGGATCTAAGCTGACAAGCGGGGTAATGGTAGTACCACTTTCTCGTGCTACCTCCTTCAATGTTTGCGCAAGGTATTCACCCCAGTCATCCTCATCAATATTCTTCAGTTCTGCATACTGCTCAAAAGACTGGATGTGAACATCCACATCATCCTTCTTGCCCCCTTTGAATATTGGAAAAGAGATTTTCAGTGAGGATGTGTAATCATGTCGATTACCGTTGGTCCTGCCGCTTCTCTTCTTAGAGTCTGAACGTTGCTTTGGAGTCGTTTTACAGTTGTCAGTATCTGCATCCCAATTTATATCTATTTCTATCTCTGTGTCAGTGTCCTCTTTGGCCTGTCTACTGGAAGTGTGGCGATTGCTTTTACTACCTTTGGTACCCTCATCCCCCTGCCGGAACCGAGCTTTTGGCCTTGCGTGCTTCCCTTTCTGCCCGTCTGTGTCTAGAGTGATTGGAATGCTGTGAGTCCTACGTCTCATCAGCCTAACTGTGCTCCTCATGGGCCTCAGTGTCAATCACCCTCTCCTGCTTAGGGTCAGAGTCTCTTCCCGACTCCTCAGGAATAGGATCAACACGAATGGTTGGTTTCTGGCCTTGACTGGTTTTGGGTGCCATTGCTGTAGCTGAGAACTTCCAACTAGGAGAAGAGTGTTCCAGTCAATGAGCTTCAGCTCTAGCCATCGTGATCGCCAAAATGGAATTGGAGCTAATCTCTTGAGATAGCTAATTCCAATGTTAAAAGCTTACAGCTACTGGTGATGTATTAATTCAGACAGTAGACTGGACAAAGGAATAGAAACTGAACTGGAATACATCTACTGGAATAAGAATCAGACTAAGTACTAAGAATGATATTCAGATTCAGATTCAGAGTAATTGAGTACAGAGTAGGTATAACTAGAATATACTGCACTATTGCAATTGGAATTACAGATGAAGGATTACAATGAAGACGATGTGGCTTATGGACTAAAAGATGAACATAGTACAACCGACAAATGACTTAATGCATGTCTATAACTTATGACAGTAATTGCCGACAACAACTGCCAACCCGATTACAATGTAATGGGTCCTATTTATATGCCTTGGGTTTACCATGGTAATTACCGTAGTAATTACTGACTGATCCATTACCCATCTCACAGGAGCCGGTTCCCACATAGTGAAACTGTCTCAGCCATCTACAACCTCTTTCTACAAAAGAATACCAGAAAGCACATTTCATCCACACAAACCACTGATCGCGATTGGTAGAGATGATTGATCTAGCATCGATCTTACAAAGAAAATCCTTGAAGAGAAGGAAGAAGAAACTGAGGTAAACAAATCTTGACTGGTAGAATGTCATCTATTATTCCTTACTACAAGTGTTAAAGTCAATTAAAATGTTTTGCATATGGCACACCATGTTGATAGTATTTGCAATGCGTATTGTAGGTTCGTGCAACGTCTCCATGGGTAGGGGTATCTCGCTTTGGCACTGCCTGAGCACCTGGGGCCATCGATTCTTAGAGTTGCTCACACAGAGTTCTCTAGGAATGGTTATGCGGACCTGCTAAAGTGCAAAGCATTAAGTGGCATACTCGCTGAAGATTCTCTCACCCTCAACGCTCACAAATGTATATTGGTGGACCGAGATGCAGCATTCTATGCCTTTACAGGCAAGCACCCAGGCTCGGTCCTCTCCCACTACGCCTTGAGCCTAGGCCAAGGGCTGACAAACACAAAGGATATTATAATATCCCTTGGTGTCAAGTCAACCATTCGCCCCATACCCACAGATGAATTCGTAGAAAGCCTAATCAACTATGATGTAAGATCCAAATCAATAAAGAATAGTCGTGTTTGTCAATGAATTCTTTCACCATTCAGTACTTGTTTTTATTAATTCATAATGTCCAATAAATTTCATTTATGAATCACATGCACACATGGCACACAGGGGCTTTCTTACCCCCGTTTGACCCTGTTGGGTGCCGCCGATGTATTTTATGGTTCGGTTGACCCCGTACGCCCCCCCTCCATTGCCCTGTTTTGCAAAAGAATCATCGAGACGTGTCTCCCCAACCGCCCGGTGGCTGGATGTTTGAGGTTCTGTGCATGTGGACACCATCGGACGAGCCGGCTGCCATGGTGGTTAGCTTAAATTTAACATACCCAAAAATTGCACGGAATGGTAGAAATTTTCCATTTGATATTATAGAAAAAGATTACAAATCTCATCAAGAGAGAGTACATGGGACAAACTATTTCTGGTGAAGGCATCCGTCATTTCTTAAATTGATTGCTAAGGCTAAATCCGTATTTTTTAATGCTACACGCTTTGCATGCACCATACAGGAGACAGCATCCTAAAAAGGCTGCACCAAAATGTCTCAGGTGGAATCTTGTAGTGCCAGTAGAGCTGCACATTGTATTCGTGTAATCGAGTCGCTATATTCATCCATCATCTCTCTCACCACCCGAGAGAAGGTCACTTTGGGTATGATTCGCTCAATGCTCTTCTGATATTTTCTAATCTCACGTAGAGAAATTGTGCCTGGCTTCCATCTCCGCTTTTTCTGTGCTATTGGTAGTGCTGGAGGAGCTGCCTGCCTGGCCCATTGAGGAGGATCGTCTTTATACTTTTTCCTCCTCTCCTCTTGGGCTTGTTGCTCTTTAAGTGTCACCTTGTCCTTTTTTTTCTCTTTGCACATTGCTTGGCTCTCTGAGGGTTTTTTGAAGGCCTTGAGCTCCCAGCCTTTGCTTGTTGGGTGGCTTGAGCTCTATCCTCTACCGCCTTTCTCTCTGCCTCTACTCGTGCTTGTGAGTTTTCCAAATGAGCTCTGTTGGCCTCAACTCTCTGCCATTCCTCTTGCTCTCTCTATCTTCTTTGCTCTTCTTGTACTCTCTGCAATTCCTTCTCAGATGCCTCTTTCTTTTTCATCTCCCTCATTCTTTTCCTCTTCTTTGCATCTCGTGCTTTAGAAACCGGGTCACCTAGTATAACCTTGATTACTCTTTGCTTGACTCGTGGTGGAAACTTTTGCGGCGTGGTTTCTGTGGTGGCTTGAGCATCAGTTGTTGTGATAGCAGACGAGGGTGCCGGATTTTCAAGCGGACCTTGGTATTCTTCTTCTATTTCTCTTGTTTCTTGTGTGGCTCTGTGTAGAGTTGAAATTGGTGGGGATCTGGCAGAGGTGTGCGATTGGCATGTTTTATATCACCGAGATCTCCAGAAATATGTCGTATGGTGGTTAAATCATTTGGATTCGATGGTTGGGGAGGCTCTTGGGTGTCTGGAGTGAGCTGGGGTGCTGGGTTATCCACTTGTGGTTTGGGATGTGGATTTGAAGCCATAGATTTTTCATGGGGTTTGGGTTGCGTATTTTCTACGGTGTGAGTTGCTGTGGTGGTATTGTTGTGCGTAGTGCCAGTCTGCTCGTGTGAATTGTCCATGTGGTGCAAGATATGAGTGCGTGAGCATTTTTGTTTGAGTGGAACACTCTGATTACAACTGAGGATACCTTGAAACCATTGTTGTAGTGCTTTACCCACTGTTTGTATAGTGGTCACACCTTTTGCAGAGTTGAGTGTAGCTTTGCCAACCTTACCCTTACCCTTACCTTTCACAGAGTTGACTGGAGCTTTGCCACCCTTACCCTTATCCTTGCCCTCAGTTCCTAATGAGACTTTACTGTGGCAGCAATAAATGCATGGAAACAGGGTCATTGCACCCTTGCTTGCATCCTAATATACACTTGAGAATTTTCAAGTCTTTGCCAAATGCCACTCCACTTGGAACGTACCGAAACCTGAAACCTACACTCATTGTCCTTCTTGTTGGTTCCGAATGACGTCAATGATTGGGGTGTGATTAAATACCATTTGAGGGACTCATGTGTCTCATGTGGGAGATGAAAAGCTACCAGCCACCAAATATTCTTCTCGGATTGAACACCTAAACAGGTGTTTCCCTTCTTGCTGGCATTTAGCTCAACATCGATGCCCACCAAGGCTCTGTTCATAAGCGTAACGCTTACGCTTTTGAGCCGTTGACCTTTGACAATTTGGCACCCATCAAGCTTCATCACAAATATAACTTTTCCATCACAATTTTCCTGTGTCAACCCATAAAACATAATCATTGACTCTTGGAGATTCAACAAGTCAACATAGACATATTGAACGCATTGTAATGAAAAGATTTGTTCTCTTCTAATGGTAGGGAATCCTCCACATATTGAAATCCACCCAACAAGCTTGCAACATCATTATTGGCACACCTTTTTGCAACACTAACACTATAAGGTGTTGGAAGCAACCTAAACAAACCTTTTGCTATGGACCTAGTGTGACAAGTCTATACAAAGCTTTGTAGGCCTTGAAACTTATTCCTCCACTGTCACACACCTCCATCATCTCCTGAGGCAACACAATGCTCTTTAGCTCACTAAAATACTTCTAGCGCAAAACATTAGCAATGCCAGCATTGGACGGATCATCCAATAAGATCCACCTTTGATTTGATGATATGCTATAGCAGAGTATGTCCAGTCGTTTCAGCATCAGAATTGATTCCCATCATCATCCGAGCCAAGTTCATGCATTTCAAAATAATATCACATAAAATGTATTAAATTAGAAGCTTGCATTTGTATTCCTACCGATTTTGACGGATATGTTTCTTTTGAGCTCCACCGCTTGAAGATAGCATAGACATCATATGTCTCTTGCACTTGCGAATGTGATAGCCAATGGAATGTGTGTGAGATGATTGATTTTCCGGTGCATATAACGTGCAGTGTGTTGTAGATGAACATAATTGTCTAGACGGCGCTCTTGCTCCATTTTTTGATGCTCTGCTTTTTTAATAAGCTTTGACATCTTGTCATTTAGCTGCTTTGTCTTCTTGTTGGATTCCTCTTTGACTTGCTGGATGTCTTTCACTTACTTCTCTTGCAATGATGAATAGGCAGCACATAGATGCTATCTTGCTTCCCTTTCATCGACAAAAGATGAATGTAATCTCCAGTAGTAGCCAAACAATCCGTCTCTCCCATTGTTGAGCCAGCAGAGGATCACACCCATATTTTTGCTCACACTCATCATTTTGTAACCATTGATTGTAATAAATGTCTTTCCGACATTAATTTTGATTTGAGCCATTCATTAAGTAACGGGACTCAATTGAGTTTCCAGCTTGTAATCTCGAAGTAATTTCACTTGCTGATGTAATTAGTTAGAGATGTTCTCACCTCCAAGGCTGAGGTATATAAGCCAAAGTTTTTGTAACCTAAGGGATTCAGATTATTAATCAAAGTGAGTTTTTGAGCGCCGTGACTGTGTCTGAGAGAGAGTGAGAGAGAGAGAGTCTTATCTACTTGCTACGCGAGCTATGGAGCCGCCATTAGAGAAGCGACACCGCCATTGTGTTAGCAACGGCGAGAGCTACGCACAGATACCAAGAGTGCGCGCTATCGGCTTCTATGTGTGGTAAGTTCCTACGAGCTTCGGTGTGAGTTTTCTTCCAACTCGTATGTCGGAATGGAGCGTGCAGCATCTCTATAGAACCACAACGAGTAGAGCTACGCATTAGTACCATCGGGGTCAAGTTTCGGTCACCTGTATTTTTCGGCCTGTCTTCATACGCGTTTACTGCACGGAGTGGTTATAGGTTGATTTTGCAGTTCAAGTCTTTAGGGTATTGTTATTACCTAGTGTATAGACTTCCCCTTGAGTTTGAGATCGATTCAATGATTCTTGATCCTGTTTCGTATAGCATTCGTTCGTAGTACGGATTTCAGTCACTTGCGTATTTTAGAACTTAGATTTGATTTCCTTAGTAGTAGTGATTGTCATTAGAAGGTCGAGTAGGTGATCTGACACCCACCTAGTTGTTTCCATGCGCCTGTGGGTCAAGCTCCGTCCTCGTCTGACAAATTCTGTTGTTGGTTGAGTTGTCGCTATTTAGCTTCCGCTAGCGGCGTAACCGCCTTAACATTTGGCGTCATTGCTGGGGACGAGAGCCCTAAGTAGGTGACCTTAGACTAATCCTACGAGGTGAGTCGTATAAACTACTTTGTATACTTTAGTTAGAAAAGATTTAGGAGTGGTGGACTCCGAAGATCTCGAGAGATACTAGGAAGTGGGGTATTCCTAGGTCTTCCGTGTTGACAGTATTTTTAGTTTAGCTTAGATTTGTTTGTTGTTTTGTTGGTGTTGAGTAGTTGTTGATAGAAGAAGAATTTGCTAGTCCGTGAGTGGCAGTGGATCTCTTTAAAATCACAATTACCAAACCCATTTTATGATTAGGAATAGCTTAGGTAGGACTAGAGCCTGATCTAGAGCTAGTAATCATTGGAGTATTTGCTTGATATGGTTGATTGCATGTTAGATCACTAAACCGTTGAGTTAGTAGTGAAACTTGCAATAAACAATAGTCAGAGAAATTTTCTGTGTATCTGGGAGTTGCTGAGCACTTGAGAAAGCTTTAGGAAGGATTCTGTGCCAAAAAACTGGAAATCTGCAACTTTAGACATCATACGCGTATGATGTCTAAATGACCAAACAGAGACCAAAACAAAATTTTTGACTTTACCAGAGTGTTCAAAAAGGGGGGTTGTACCCTAATTTCAACTTAAAACAAGAGCATTAACACTCAAAGAAACCCAAAAAGACAAGCCGGAGTCCAAGAAACGCAAAGAATAGAAAATTTTGGATTCAGATCTTGTTTTAACATTCAAACCTGACAAAAACACTTGAAACTCAATTATAAACATTGGAGAAGGCTTAAAACCAAGAATAGTCAAAATCTGGGACAAAAGACATCATACGCGTATAATGTCTTTTAGCATAGCCATTGCTTATTTTTGATATCTGACCTGACAAGATTGTTACAAACACTGTAGAAAGCAAAAATATCAAGTCTTGACCCAAATTGATGTCTTTGACCTAATTTTGGACATATTTTGATACTTTGCCAACACAGATCCATTGTAATAGCTGTCTAGAGGTTATATTTCAAGTTTCATCCCATTTGGATCACAATTGACCCAAAACAAGTCAAAAGCGGAAAATTGCCAAGAAAAGCCTAAATTAGCCATAACTTGCTCAAACAGAGTTTAAACTGAATTTTGTGAGTGGACAGAGCATAAGGGGGCTACTGAGAGTAAGCATAACCAAAATAGTCCAAATCTGTGAAAAAAAGACATCATACGCGTATAATGTCTTTTTCAGCATAACTGCAACAAAATTCTCACTTGATGAAACAAAAGTTGTCCAACTGACAAGATTAAACAATTGACCAAGTATCAATCAGTTTGGATCAATTCTGACCACAAAAACTTGGGAAAACAAATTGCCGAGACGGAAAAGTTAAAGTCCTTTAGGGGAATTGATGAATTTGAGATCGGGTAGGAATCTCCAGAATAACCAACCAAAACAAGGGGAACAAGCAAGTGTCATATCAACCGAGGGAAGTGTAAACCAAAGTTGGGTGCAACCATTAGAGCCGATCTTTGAAGGAAGTGTCTCTGATACTTCTTCGGAAAAATCTTACGAGATTTTCACCGAACACTTGGAACACTTGAACCTGAACAATAGAGAAAATATGGCAGCAGGATCATCAAACCCTTCCGCCACAATGAAGCTATTGTTCATAAAATATCATTACGACAATGAGCAAGGTGCCAAGATCTACAAAGATGGAATGGACCGCTATTGTGTAAAGATAGAAGATAGACCTAGTGAGTTCAAGGACTTAGTGCCTGTGAGCTATAGCGGAGATAGATATCTAGATGACGAGGGTACCATGTACTTGGTAGTCCTAAACCCTAACATTGTGGACAAGTGGGGATTGATGGGCACCAAAGCCAAAGTAGATGAAGAACTCGAGGAGAAAGCACCAATAATGAACTTCCCTGATGCGAGGTTAAGAAGAGAGAATGAAACTACAAGGATCAACATTGATAACATCTATGTGGGGCTATACAAATATAATAATGGGGAGCAAGATCTCTATTATAGATGTGAAGAACCCTACACCGGAGAGTTGACAGACCAAAACAGACTTTATGTCTTTACCTACACAAAGGGATCGGAAGTGAAAATTGCCGCTTACGACAAGTATGGGAGGCAATACTCAACAATGGGCAAGAAAGAATTAGAAGGATATACATACTTTGGGGGACCACTACATCAGTATTATGTTACTTCTAGCTCACAAAGACCAGCACCAACAAATGGAGTGCAAAACCCAATGACAACAGGAGGACAAAGAACTCAGGTTGCTGACTCTTTCAGTCAACCTCAGTACTCGAAGCCCGGACCAATGGGATCATTACATTCCAGAGAGTCAATGGATACGAATCGAGGTAGTGCAGTTCCAATCCCCACGTATACCACTCCAGGTCCAAGGTTCGAAGCGGAACCATCACATTTACCTCCTAGTAGTAGACTCAGGGCAGGGGAACCGACAAGGGTAACCCATGAAGTCCATGATGCTAGAGAAAGCTTTAGCCGGGACACAGGAGCAATGAGATTGGTAGCAGACCATAGACGTATGAGACCATCTCAAGTAGCCAAGAGTATGCCAAAGAAGTATGGTGGTTCAGGAGATCCGTATGCACATGTGTCACTCTTTAAGCAAGTCTTAAGAGCTGAGCAGATAACAGATTTCCATACACAATACAAGGGATTTGGTCTTACTCTAGAAGGTACGACATTGACATGGTTTCAACCACTGAACAAAGGGGGATTCCATGACATTGACCATTTTCTAAGAGAGTTTGCGGAGGAATTCTCAAAACGAGGGATTAAGCACAATACGGTCTCACAAATATATGCTTTTAAACAGAGAGAACACGAAAAAGTGAAGGAAGCTTCACTTCGCTTCAAACAATACATTGAGAGATGTTCAGTACGTGAATGACCACAAGATGACAGACTATCTGTTCTCTTTATTGAAGGATTGAGAAACGACACTCTCAAGAAGGACTTGCACTTGAAAGTGTGTACAAGTTTCGAGCAAGTAACGAGAGAAGCATTGTACTTAGTGGATAACTGTACGGTTTATGGAGAGGTGTCAGCGGATACAGATTTTGCATCCAGTAGCTCTTCCTCCATAGCGAGCGAGACTACCACTAAAAAGAATGTTCAAACAACAACCATGCCAGATGTAGAGAAAATGATAGAAGATGCTCTAAGAAGGATGGCACCATACCAAAAACCATTGCCAAAACCACTGAAATGGTGTGCTATTGAACAAAAATGGACAAACCATCCAACAGAGGAGTTCTATTACAACAAAGGGTATGTAAGGGAGCGTCAGTATGCACCTCCTGCTCAATTAGCACCACCTCAGGCACATTCAGTACCTCGATACCCAACGGGAAATGCACCAGGACCTATGGGGATAGAAAGACCGCAACTGGTATTGGGACAACAACCACCTTTACCAGGAGCAAGAACAGTGGGCATTAGATATGCACCAACCTTAGAGAATCAGGAAGAACAAGCCTTAGTGCCTGTTCAAGCCTATTATGAAGAATCTGGTGCACACATGTCTCCAACTATGTATTACCCACCAGAAGAACGCAAACAACCAGAACCATGGGGCATGATTGGGAACGTTGGAACACCAACAGTTACAAGTGCTTCTGATGAAGAGAGATACAATTTGGGCGCAAGAACATTGATGTTCATAGCTCATGGAGGACAAAGACCATCATATCCACAAAGGACGAATCAAGTGGGACCAAGACCAGCACTAGGACCCTGTTACAAGTGTGGAGGTGACCATCTGATGAATGTTTGTCCACATACGGAAATCATTAGAATTAACGCTTATTGCACTGAGTGTGGGGTTACTCACTTCATTGAGGATTGTTCAAAGAATCCAAACAAAGTGCAAAAGACGACATTGAATATGCTAGAAACTATTCCTACCAGCAGTGGGTCCGAAAATGAAACTCTGATACCAACGCAAGTTGTTACTAGAGCTCAAGCTAAGAAAACCACTAGAGAACCTGAGAATGGAAAGTTAGTGACTGAAGTGGTTAGTCAAGGACCGCGGAGTCAGAGAAACACATGGAAAGCTAGAAAAGCACGCATGAAGTTGAGAAAAGAACGTGAAGACGCTATTCTAGCTGAGGAACTAAAGCGAACTAAAGATAGATTAGAAAAACTTGAGAGTCAAAACGGGAAATGAGAGATGAGCCCGGAAAGAACGAAACAAAAGAGTATCAAAGAAACAACGAGCTTAAGCTCAGGGGGATCAGTGCTAGTCGACAAAGTACACGAACCATTGGATGCACTGATGAGAGCTTACGAAGCTAGGTTAAAGAACAACCAAACACAAGAATAGAGGTGGATGACATACCCAAACGCGGAATTGGAAAAGCAGAGACTTGAAATGTGCCAGAGAATGATCGAGACTGCACAAGCCTTATTAGAACCACCAAGAGAAACAATGAATTGTGGAACGGAAAACCCAATTCAGCAAGAGACTATCATTTCACGGGTAGCTGAAAAGATTCCCAGTGCACAAAAGCCTGAAAATACACACAAGGACGACCGCATAGTGTTGAACACAACCGATCAAGAGATAGAGAGTTTTCATCCAGTCATACAGAGGTCTTACGGAAGAGATGAGGATTACAATGAATTTTGGAAACAAGTGAGAGAGGCAAACTTTGCAAACGAGCTAAGTTGCCAAGCTAATCAGACAAATTGGGAAAAGGACATCAGGAATCCTCCCATAGTGGAATTTGAGGCAGGATCTCAAGTGGACTTGGATCTGCAATCTTACTGGGGAGATGGGGGCTCTGTTAGAACAATGGAGAGAAAACCTCATTCACTAAATACCTTACCTTCATACTTAGAAGAGTATGAAGAAAAATCCGAGATTAGAGCACTTCCCTCACGAAGAATCTCATCAGAAAAAGTCATGGACTCGCAAGGATTGATAGAGATCTTGTCAACACCAGTGACATGCACTATCACTCTAGCTGAGCTTTTGAGGCTAAGACCACATATGTGGACCACTGTAGGAAAATGCTTGGAGAAATTTGGGATAAAAGACCCAACGTCGAGACTGCAAGAGGGTATACAAGAGCTGAGAAAACCACAAAAGAACGCTAAGTCTGTACCCTTAAACAAGGTCGGAGAGTATTGCGAAGGTGAAGAGGGGAATACAACCTTACCAGTTGAATTCCAAGGAGTGAACACGATGGCAACACTAGACAGCGGAGCTGGGGTAGCCATTGCTACAAAAGAAATCTGGAAAAAATGGGGGAAACCAGCAATAAGGAAGACTAGGTTGAAACTCCAATTAGCAGATGGACACATGGAGAAAGTCGTAGTAACTTCTTGCGGCATTGAATACGAACATACTTTTGCTATTGTCGATTTTGGCAAGGAGAATAACTATGATATCATACTGGGAAGACCATTCATGAGACAACTGAAAATGGTCCAGGATTGGGGCTACGATCACATATACCTGAGAAATATGGAAACCACTACACGTGTGAACCTGAGAGACCATAGCTACAAAGATGTGAACCGAACACCGGTAGAGGAGTTTGATTCAGCTACTTTGGCGGGATCCGAATTTCCAGCTTGGTTAGGTAAGCCCAAGGAGTTATGGATGTGTGGAGCCTCGAAATGTGGAAGTCTGAGGCGAGAAGAATATGTTTTAGAAAGGGCTATCGAAGACGAAACTTATATAGGAGAACCCTTTCCAGAGGACATGCTTGAACCATTAGAATGGACACACATTTTAGCAACCCTAGATGTTTGTGCAATTCCGGATGGTCCCACAACGAAATTTTGTGACAAGGACGGGTACGACGTGGTTCCGTACTTCATGCTGAGAACTATACTCGAAAAAGAAACTGAAAAGAACGATACACTGAAAAAGGAAGATGAAGAAGAGGTGTTTCACGACATCCCCGATCATCGAGAGTGGGGAAATGAAGCAGACAACGAGTCAACGGACAATTCAAGCGGAAACGAAGAAACTATAACGGATGTCCGATTTTATGATTTTCCGAACCAAACTAAACAACGCCAGAAACGCTATAGAGCAAAGAGAAAAACAAAGGGGGATAGAACCAATCCGATGCCTAGAATAAGAGGAAAAAATCAATTCCTAATGCTAGTAAAGGCGGAAGATTGTGTTAAGGACAAGATTTCTGGAAGAATGAGAGGCAATGATCAAAAGAGCTTACGAAAAGACAAAAGAAGCTCAAGAAATCAAGTTCAAAGGAATGAAACGAAAACTAAAACAGAAAAATCAGAAAAGAACAAGCGCAACAGAGAACACACGGAGTCCAAGTTAGAACGTAGAAACAAGTACAGAGAGCTCAAGAAAACTCTGAAAGAAGTTTGGACGACAGAAATTGAGAGTGGAGAGGACGAAAACGCCAAAATCAAGGAAAACATGGATGTTCCCTCTCACTACAGGAAATTCACAATAGAGGATAGGAAGGTGGTATTAACCCAACCTATTCGAGAGAGAAAGGAGAACGAATCTTATGACGGACCGGAGGATGCAAAAAAAGTTGATTTAGCAGCTCCAGGTGAGACACCTAGACCGGTGTACATAGCCACAGATTTGTCTCCAGGCGAGGAAGAGAGGCTTTTGAGTCTTCTCAGAGAGTACAGGGATGTGTTTGCGTGGTCTTATAAGGACTTAAAGGGAGTTGATCCATCAATATGCCAACACACAATCCCACTAAAACAAGACGCAAAGCCTAGCAGACAGAGACCATACACATATAATGATACGTTTGCTAAGTGAATCAAAGAAGAGATAGACAAGCTAATGGAAGTTGAATTCATATACGAGATTGAACACACCGATTGGGTATCTTCGATTGTGGTGGTACCCAAGAAGAACGGAAAACTCCGAGTGTGTGTCAACTTAAAGAAAGTGAATGCTGCAACAATCAGGGACAATTATCCCCTGCCGATAACTGATCATGTTCTAGAGCGTGTATCAGGGAAAACAACATACTCCTTTCTTGATGGTTTTTCAGGATATAACCAGCTAGCCATAGCACTGACAGATCAACATAAAACAGCTTTTGCAACGGAGTGGGGAATTTATGCTTATCGGGTTATGCCTTTTGGTCTAACCAATGCTCTCGCAACCTTCCAGAGGCTGATGACGCATGCTTTCAAAGAATACTTAAGGTTGTTTCTAGAAATATACATGGATGACTTATGTGTACATTCTCTTCTGAGAGATGAGCATCTAGAACACCTAAGAAAAGTATTTGAGAAATGTAGGACATATCGCATTTGTCTCAATCCTGAGAAATGTGTGTTTATGGTCCGACAGGGCAGAATTCTGGGACATATTGTCTCACAAAACGGAATATCCACGGATTTAGAGAAGATAAAAGTTATAGTGGATATGCCTAGACCAACCAATGCGAAACAAGTACAGAGCTTTATGGGACATTGCGGATATTATAGACGATTCATTTACATGTACGCTATAATAGGCCAACCACTTTACAGGCTAATAGTGAACTTTGAATGGACAGAGGAGTGTGAGGAATCATTCAAGAAATTGAAAGAGGCACTCATTACTGCTCCAGTCTTGAAATCACCAGATTGGGAGAAGATATTCCATGTGCATATAGATGCTTTGGCATATGCAATAGGATGCATTCTGGCTCAGCCAGAAGAAGGAAACATGGATTTTCCTATCTGTTACGCCAGTCGACAGCTCAACAATGCAGAGAAGAATTACACCACAACAGAGCGAGAAGGATTAGGAATGATATATGCTGTGAAGAAATTTCAGCATTATCTTCTAGCCAACAAGTTTGTGTTTTTTACGGATCACCAAGCCTTGCTCTACCTAGTGAATAAACCATGCAATACCGGGAGAATAGTGAGATGGTTCATTATCTTACTGGAATTCGAATTCACGGTAGTAGTAAAGAAAGGAAAAACACATCTTAGAGCTGATCATCTTTCACGATTGACGAATGGAGAAGACCCTATAGGAGTGGATGACGACATGCCAGACGCGTACTTGTTCAACATAGAAATGATATCGAAGTGGTCTCAAAATGTCGTTAGCTTATTAACCTATGGAGGAGAGTTTGATAGAAGAGAATACAACCAGAAACATATTGCTATCAACAATCCAAGAATCTTCAATTGGTTGCAGGGAGGTTGTATCAATTGGGAAATGATCATGTTTTACGACTATGCATCAATCCTGAGAAATATAATATATATCTGCGCGAAGCACATGTTCAGGAATGTGCATTTCATTGTTCAAGAAGGAACACATATAGGAATTTGTTACAATTGGGAGTCTATTGGCCAGGAATGAAAGAAAGCGTTCATGAATATGTCACTGTATGTATTGTATGTTCATCAAAACCGCCAGCAGAGTATTCGACATTATATCAGATAATGATCGCTCCGGAATGGAGTCAGTATATTGTTGAATATCTCACAAATAGAACTTTCCCAGAAGGAACGTCAAAAGCTCGTCAGAAATCTGTAGAGACAGAAGCTAGAGATTACGCTTTAATAGGAGATCAACTCTATAAGAGAGGTAAAGACAACCAGCTTAGGATTTGCGCATCAGAGTCTGAGTATGTGATAATCCTAGAGCAAGCTCATAGAGGAGTAGGTGGAGGCCATTTCTCAGGTGATAAGACAACAAAACTTGTCTTAGCCGCAGGAATATGGTGGCCAACATTACATATGGACGCTGAGGAATACGTTAAACGGTGTGATGACTGTCAGCGGACCAAAGTACCACTTAAAAGAGATGATATGCCGCTTAGACCAATGATGGGGGCAAGAGCTTTTGCAAAATGGGGGATTGATTATGTCGGGCCCATTTCACCTCCTGCATATAAGACTCATGCACAATACATTGTTGTGGCTACAGACTATCTAACAAAGTGGGTCGAAGCAAAGGCAACTCAAAATGCAGATGCCAGGACCACGGCACAATTTCTATATGAATACGTCTTTGTACGATATGGATTGCCAATAGAAATTGTGAGTGATCGAGGCACACATTTTATAAATGAAGTGATAGAGATCCTTCTAGATGAATTCATGGTAATCCATAGGAAATCAGCCCCGTATCATCCACAAGCAAACGGACAAGCTGAAGCAACAAACAAAACCATATGCACGGTCCTTACGAAGATTGTATCTGAGTCGAGAACTGACTGGGACCAGAAGTTGCATTCAACATTATGGGCATATAGGGTAGCATATAAAACATCAATAGGAACGACCCCATATAACATGGTTTTTGGGCTAAATGCTATCTTACCAATAGAATTCTTGATTTCAACCTTAAGGGTGGCTAAGGATCTAGAGTGGACAGGGCACGAGCTTTCTGATAGAATAGATGACCTGGAAAAGCTAGACGAGCTTCGCCTAAAAGCAGTAGCTTCTATCTACGCTCAAAAAAGGCGACAAAAGGAATTTTTTGATAAGCATGTGTGGACTAAAGAGTTTAAGGTTGGGGACTATGTCCTAGTTTACACTCTGAAACAGCATGCTAAGAAGCTTAAAAAGCGAGGGATGGGACCTCTGGTGATTAAAGATCTATCACCAAGTGGAGCCGTCAAGCTTGCTACATTAGACGGAGAAGAAATGCCCAATTGGATTAGTGGATGCAGAGTGAAAAAGTATCTTTTGCCGCTAACCCAAGACATGCTTCTCAAAATACATCAAGAAAAGCTACGTGTCCAGAAAAAGAAAAAGATTGTGGAGGAAGCGCAAGCCGAGGCGAAGGAAAGAATGGAGAAAAGAAGACTACTGCGTCAGAAACAACGCAATGAAGAAGCAATACGAATAAACGTAGTCAGTATTACAGAAATGGATAATGACAAAGAAGAACCCATCATTGAATGCAAAGTAGGAACTAACCAAATCAAAGCCAGAGCACTGTTGGATTCAGGGGCTCAAACTAACCTACTTTTACTCAGTTTGTATAGACAATTGACAAATGACACTAAATTACAAACTGCCAAGCAAGAGTTAAAGAGTTACTCTGAGAATTCAATCAAAACTGTCGGATGCACAATTCTACATATACAGATTAACCAGTATGTGTATCCTCACATGTTTTATGTGGTTGAAGACCAAGCTACACAACATCCATTATTGCTAGGACAACCATGGAAAAAGCAATACAATGCAATGATTGACTGGAGTTCTAAATCAGTGCTTATCAAATACGAAGGTGAAAGTCAATCAGTTAAGTTCACCAAAGGATCAGAGACAACTCCAAAGGAAGAATACAAGAACAAAGGTAAACAACAACCAGAGAAAAAGAAGAAGCAACGGCAACCAAAAATTTCTATACAACTGGATTGCTCTTCGACGAGGAACTCTCAACATTGGATAAGGAAGATTAATTATAATATAACAGCTCAACCTTGGGAAAAAACGGAGTCAAAGTTGGTATGGAGACCAAAAAAGGTTGTGCCAGAGAACACCAAGGTGGAAAACAGAGTCTTCAATACCAGACAACAGAGTGATTCCAGACAATCAAGGACAGTGAAACAGATCTGGATTCCAAAGAAGTTCATGACGGCACAAAGCTATAGCAAGCAAATTTGGATCCCAAGGATTTGTAAACAGGAACTCCCTTCAGTACAATCCACGGAAACTCCTAGGTATTTCAAGGCGAGGAAATCAACACAAAGAACAAAGCAGGTTTGGGTCGCAAAGAGTTTGTGGCAAGCACAAGCGAAGCGGAAGCAGATTTGGATTGTGAAAAAGAACAACAAGGTAAAGAAGAATCCATCTACTGATTCTACTACCGAAGTACCACCAACCCAAAACCCTACCACCAATCCTTCAATCAAACAAAGAGCAGCTTTATTGGAAAGACTGTTGTATCATCGCTCTACAATTTCATTGGGAACTTATGACCAAAACAACTACAATGCTTCGCCCACAGACACTTCATAGTCGTCCGGGAGGACTCAGACTAGGAGGGGGGGAGGTATACAGGTATACAGGAGCTACAAAGCAGCTACAAGCGACAAAAACAAAGAAAAAACAAAAAATTATATTACAAGGGCAGTGTCTTGCATGATTTTGCAATTTTTATGTTTGATTGCGGATATTGATAATATTTATGCCCTTATATACCTTGTTTTGCAACAAGAAGAGATCAAATGATGAATTTGGGTCTCTAGACGTGTAAATATCACTAAATAAGAGTGTTTTTGGAGCTAAAAAGTGGTAATCCAAGTCCAAAAATCCCAAATAAGTGTGTATTCATATACACAGGGTTACCAGCTATTTATTGTGTATGTTTGGAATTTTTTGGCTTCAATTTTCTATTTTCCTTTATTTTTTATGATTTTCTTAATAAAAGTAAAAGAAAAATAAAAAAAAAACAGGTGAAATGAGATCGAAAAAAAGAAAAGAATAGACGGTGATGGTCCTAATGACAAGGGCAACCCATGGTAAAAATTGGGTACAATTCTGAAAAAGTTGCGGAAAGTCCGAAATGACAGAATTTTGGCAAAATGGACAGATTTCTCAGAAAAAGGTCAAACGGAGTCCAAATTGAGAAATTTCAAATCCTAAAGTGCATTTCACGACGAGATAGGAGCACATGTCAAATTTGGTAACAAGTGATCCAGGAAGTCCAACGTTAAGTATTTTTCACATCACTTTCAAGCTCATTTCCACTATTACCTTCTTGGAGAGAGCAAAGAGCACACAGGAGCATCCAACCTTCTACAGCCTTCTACGACTGCTACGAGAGCTCAGAGGACACCAGACATGAGAGGTAGACTCGTTGCCATAAGCTTTTGATGCTTATCATTAACTTTTGTCGCAAAAACTGACCAAAACCAAGAAACAAGAGCAGACGGGGAATGGGGTAGAATGCTAGGTAGTGGCACAACCGCCTAACCAAACCTTACAAGAACTTATTGGTGGGTTACCCTAGTATAGAGATGGGTTTCTAACACTCAAAGCTTGAGAAAGAACGACTGGAAAAACCCTAGGTCAACAGAGCCTGCAAGAGGCAAACAGGAAAAAGTTGTCAAAACGACACAAAACTTCTCAGGAAGCTTAACAACATCGAGGGCAATGCAACCAAGGAGTATCTCCAGGTTTGGACCACCAAAAGTAGGTCGGAACAACCGATTCGGCTGCGGACACACAAAGCGTCATTTTGGCATAACGGCTGAAATTGACGACCGAATGAAATGAAACTTCACAAGCAGCTTCAAATATACATGGATGACTTATGTTTGCAAGCAAAACCCAAAAGAAAGCTGATTCACTTACCGATGGTGAAAAAGACGCTTTCGGGCAACCAAAAGGAGAAAGATGGAGAACGGGGAGCCAAAGTCAAGTTCAACCAAATAGATGGCTTCACAACATGTCCAATGAGCTAGAAATGCAACTCTCGAGAAGAAAAGTTGAAGAAATTCAACTCTAAGGCAAAAAGACGACTTCGGAGACTGAAATGCCTATAAGGGGGCTTTTTAGCTAAACTGATGACTTTTTAAGTTGAAAACTAGTTAGCAGGGCTTAGGGCACTAGCACAAAGCATTCTTTGCACAAAAAGACCAACATTTCAAAAATAGACATCATACGCGTATGATGTCTCATAGCATGAATTTCACATCCATTTCAACATTTGAGTGCATAGCCTCATTCCACATGTTAATCACATCCTATGAACCAAGTATCATGAGAATTGGAGTTAGAAAACCCAAGGAAAACCAAAAAGACGCAAAGTAGGCCATAAAATTGATTTTTTGGTCTTAATTTTGTCAAAATAACTCCAAACTCATTGAAACTTTGTAGGATTGTTGATTAACACATCTACAAGCTATCTGGAACCAAAAAGCACCATTTTGACACAAAAGACATCATACGCGTATAATGTCTATTTGCACTTACAGAGCCAAAACTGCTCATTTGTCATCATACATCCATTATATATATCTAATACATGCTACATATGAAATTTGGAACCATTTGGTCAAGAGGATCACCCCATTAGCCCAATTGAGGGAAAATCCTTCACTTAAAGCCTATTTTTGGCCCAAATCCAACATACTCAAGTCCAAACCAAGATTTGAGTAGAGACAGTCCTTCACTAGTACATGGGGAGTCCACAGAACCAATCCCATGGAAAATTGATAAAAAAAAGACATCATACGCGTATGATGTCTCCAGAGCCATTTTTAGCCCAAAATCTATCCAAACTTCATAAATCCACTGAATAAGCCTATCTAAAGCCAAATCCAAGCTTATAGAGAAATTTGATCCAAAAATACACTAAAAGACATCATACGCGTATGATGTCTCACTATGTGATTTTGGCACCTCAGGGCTTCAACCACCAAACAGAAGTGATCTATCTATATGCCATTTGAAAGTGAACCACCAAGTTTTATCCAATTTGTATCATAAAATCCAATTCCCTTTCAAAATTTTGCCAAGAGCCGAAACTGGACTAAATTGGCCAAAGCTTGACCAAATGGGATCCAAACTCAAATCCAAGCATACGATAATCATGTATACACTATCAGCTACAAGCACAACCAATATGAAGTCATTTTGACACAAAAGACATCATACGCGTATGATGTCTCCAACATGATTTTGAGCCCATTTTGCATATTTTTTCACCTACCTTGCATCCTTAGGCCCTGAATAGCTCATGTTTCAATTTTCAAGTCATTTGGATAGTTAAAAGCTTCATTTCGGCTTTCAGTACTAAAAAGACGCTAACTTCTGAAATTGGAGTTACAGGATCCATGGATTCCGCCAAGTCATCGGCAACGAAGAGAAAAAGACCGACAATCAAAGATGCTTTTGCAGAAGCGGAACCCTTTGACATTCCAATAGAAACCCTCAAGCCAACCAAAACTTGGGTGGAGGAAGCAGTATTGGAGAAAGAGGGAATAAAGATCTACCAGGGGACTTTCAGAGATCCTCAAGGGCAAGCGGTGGATGTACCGATGATCCCACAGGAATTGGTAGATTATAGCAGGTTAGAAGACATCAGCAGGTACCTGGAAAGGGCAGACTTGCACAGTTTCTTCACCTCGAGACCATCAGGTGTGGATACAAGAAGAGTGTACGAGTTGGCAACATCCATTCAGAAGGATGGAAAAGCCACATTGACAGCCATGGATGGAGAGAAAGTAGAAGTACAGATCACTCCACAGCTCATTGCAGACGCATTGAAGCTGCACAACAAAGGGAGCTCGATCAGGGAAAGAAGGGAGACCATAGAGGTCTATGGGCCCAAGAAGCAGAATGCAACCTATGGAGATATGGCTGACCCAAGAGCGGCAACCCTTTGCCGACTGTACAACCAATTTCTTCATGTTTGCAGTAAAAGACCGCAAAAGTATACGACACCACCCCATGCCATTGCGACCACTATCACATGGGCATTAAAGAGCAATATGCCAAAAGAGGTGAATTACGCTCAACACATCCACGAGCAAGTAATTTCCATGCACAACGAGAAGCCAAAGTACATAGGAGGAGCGGAAATTCTGACAAGAATAGCTTATGAAGCTATTGGAGCTAGATATCAGTGGCCAAAGGTTCCCTCCCAGAATGAGTGGCTTAGAGAAGCCGACAAGGAGGAAGAACAGCCCGAAGTATCCAAGAAGGCATCCACAAGAGCACGCCGGAAACTAGAAGTAGTTTCAGAACCTGAAGAGGATGTGGACGAGCCACTTAAGAAGAAAGTAAAGAAGAAGGTTGATCCCAAGCAAACCAAAAGTCAGAAAGCGGCAAGAATGGAAAGACTAGTGGAGCAGTTTAGAGCGGAAAGAGCTCTAAAGGGTGACTTTGAAGAAAAGTGGGTGCCAGACCCCACTAAAGTCGGAACTAGCTCAGCCAGGCCACATATTGATCAATACGATCAATATATTAAAGCTTATGAGGAGTCAGAGGCTATTCTGGAGCAGCAACCTATCGAACCATACATTGAAGAGGAGGTACAACAATTAAAAGCTGAGCTGAAAAAAGACGACAAGGGGAAAAGGAAAGTAGATGAATCTACTAAGCCTCAAGAGAAAGATGGGCAAGCTGACAAAGGGAAAGCCAAGGAAGCTGAGGACAGATATCCCTCTATGACTGATGTACCAAGCCCTAAGAAGACGGAAAAAACTGTGGAGGAGACCACAGTAGAGGTGGACACAGATGATTTGGAAAAGCCAGAGGCCGAGACCAAAGAAAAGAAGATAGATCCAGTTCAGCAAAAGAGAAATGATTATGAGGATCTGGTAGAGATAGGATACACCGAAGAAGAGGCCCTTGAGGCAGTTTATGGGATCACCCTACAAAAACAAGATGAACGGAGGAAAAAACAAAGGGTAAAAAACGAAAGTGAAGAGAAACTGGACGAACCGAAAGTACTAGAAGAGCCAAAGCCAGTGGAGGTGGTGGCGGAAAGAGCTTTAGAGTTGACAGATGATGATGAAAAAGACATGCACATGGTGCATGAACTGCTCAGCAAGATAAAAGAAAGGTCCAAGGCAAAGGAAGTAGAGATTGAGACAGCCAAACAAAGGGAAGCGGAGTTGCAGAGAAAATTAGAGAATGCTATGACTGAATTTGAAAGTCATAAAGCATCACTCTATGACGCGGAAAATGAGAGAGACGGCTTGATACTCCAGCTAGCCGAGGCTTCAATATAAGTAACAAGTGCACAGGAAGCAAGGGAGCGGATAGAGGATGAGTTGGAGGCGGCCAAGGATGAGCTCATTGAGCTAAGGGAGAGAGTCGAGCTCCAAGAAAGAACAATCACTAGACTCAAGACTACCGCTAGAGCTAGCAGAGCAGGAACCGAACAAGAGGGAGCTATCATACTAGCTTTGGAAGACCAGGTCCGAAGCTTACAAAGAGAGCTGAGATTAGAGCAAGTGCAAAGGTTGCACATTGCGGAGGGATCATTGGCCGCAGAGGAGAGGCTCACATTAGAAAATCAAACACTACGGACAGAGAATGAGGCCCTCCGCAAACAGCTCCAAGATCTACAAGAGCAACAAAGAAGAGATACAGAGACACCACAAGAAGAATCAGGTGGAGCGGCCATAGAGCTACCAGAAAATGGAGAGGCAACCACAATTGAAGATCCAACCCCAGCTCAAGAGGTGGCCTCGACTTCAAGAATCTCTGAAGAAGAAGAACAAAGGCTCCATG
Source organism: Adiantum capillus-veneris (assembly GCF_014529385.1). Lineage (NCBI taxonomy): Eukaryota > Viridiplantae > Streptophyta > Polypodiopsida > Polypodiales > Pteridaceae > Adiantum > Adiantum capillus-veneris. The sequence continues at coordinate 78,923,249 of NC_140936.1, forward strand.
ACCAAATAGAAAAGTCAGCAGAGGAGAGTGCCAAGGCGGAAATGGAATGGGAGAGGAGACTCCTAATCTCCATTAGACTTCAGGGACTAGACACAAAAGTGCTCCATGAATAGTGGATGCAACCCAGCCTGCCTTTCCCTTTGATGAAATTTGAAGTGCTAAAGACGAAAAAGAGAATAGAGGAGGAGCAGTATGTCGCTCTTTACGAAGGCGACATCACAAAGGAGGAACAATCAAAGAAGATAGTAGATTCACAACCTAGATGGAGGAAAGGTTGGCTGAACAAATACCCAGCCTACCTCATCTACTTGGTGGAGGCACCAAAGGAGATTCGGGAGGATGCAACCTTCTGCCCGGTGCCAAGAGTCAAAAACTGGAAAGAGCATGGCAGGATTGCAGAAAAGAAGCCAAATTGGCTTAATTATCCCAGGATGCCAAGACCAAAGGCAGGAGAGAGAATAGGTAAAGCCTACATGGTGAAAAACCTAATGGGCACCATCAAGCTCTTTACTGGCTCTCCTGACCTTTCATGTCAGATGCTCAAGAAAATCTGCAGGACTCTCTTAGCTTGCATTGAAGTGTTCGCGCCAGATAAAGCCACGACCTCGAGTCTACTATCGACGGCCGACACAGTGACTGATATGATGTACGATCTTTCATTGCAGCCTTCTCCAAAAGTGTTATACCTCCTATACCAAAGGATTATGTTTTTGCCTAGCTTCCACATGCAAACATTCGAAGAAGCTTTCTACACCGGATTTTTCACCCACGAAAGCAAAATATTCGGCCCAACCTTGACCATCGGCAACCTACGATACGAATCACATTTGCAGATGCTCAAGACGTCAGACTTTATTGACCAAGCATAAAAGTCATGTCAGGGACGACATGAACGCGGAGGGGGGGAGTGTTGAGCCAGCAGAGGATCACACCCACATTTTTGCTCACACTCATCATTTTGTAACCATTGATTGTAATAAATGTCTTTTCGACATTAATTTTGATTTGAGCCATTCATTAAGTAACGGGACTCAATTGAGTTTCCAGCTTGTAATCCCGAAGTAATTTCACTTGCTGATGTAATTAGTTAGAGATGTTCTCACCTCCAAGGCTGAGGTATATAAGCCAAAGTTTTTGTAACCTAAGGGATTCAGATTATTAATCAAAGTGAGTTTTTGAGCGCCGTGACTGTGTCTGAGAGAGAGTGTGTGAGAGAGAGTCTTATCTACTTGCTACGCGAGCTACGGAGCCGCCATTAGAGAAGCGACACCGCCATTGTGTTAGCAACGGCGAGAGCTACGCACAGATACCAAGAGTGCGCGCTATCGGCTTCTATGTGTGGTAAGTTCTTACGAGCTTCGTTGTGAGTTTTCTTCCAACTCGTATGTCGGAATGGAGCGTGCAGCATCTCTATAGAACCACAACGAGTAGAGCTACGCATTAGTACCATCGGGGTCAAGTTTCGGTCACCTGTATTTTTTGTCTTCATACGCGTTTACTGCACGGAGTGGTTATAGGTTGATTTTGCAGTTCAAGTCTTTAGGGTATTGTTCTTACCTAGTGTATAGACTTCCCCTTGAGTTTGAGATCGATTCAATGATTCTTGATCCTGTTTCGTATAGCATTCATTCGTAGTACGGATTTCAGTCACTTGCGTATTTTAGAACTTAGATTTGATTTCCTTAGTAGTGATTATCATTAGAAGGTCGAGTAGGTGATCTGACACCCACCTAGTTGTTTCCATGCGCCTGCGGGTCAAGCTCCGTCCTCGTCTGACAAATTCTGTTGTTGGTTGAGTTGTCGCTATTTAGCTTCCGCTAGCGGCGTAACCGCCTTAACACCCATCTTCAATAAAACACAGTAGCTTAGTGACATTACAAAAAGGCGGTGATGCATTGGTCATTGGATCGCCAGGGTAAATATGGTCATCAACCCATAAGTTGATTGCCTTGCATCCATGGTTTCATAGATGGTCTCCATCATTGAGATTAAATGTGCCAAGTCACACAGTAGCGTATTCATGCTCTAAATCAACGTTTAATCGATATCATTTTGATTTGTTAGTTATGTCTTGCAGTGGTAGGGGATTGAATGACATTTGTGTTAGTTAATCTAGCCAATTAGTGAGAATGTGTAATGGTGCCTGCTATAAGCAGGTGAAGGTGGCTATGGAGAAAAGAAGTGGAGAGTACTTAGAGATATGAGAAAATGATTATGTTGTGGAGGAAAGAAAGGGGGGGAATGCAGCTAAATCTCCTTTGAATTCAAATTGTTGATCATGAATGTAGAGAGAGAAATGCTGCTGTACACGGAGGTAATGGAGTTTTTCATTGCTCTCTGCTGGAGCTAGAGTGGGAGAAGCGTGTGTGTGTGTGTGTGTGTGTGTGTGTGTGTGAGAGAGAGAGAGAGAGAGAGAGAGAGAGAGAGAGAGAGGGAGGCAGAAAGACAATAAAGGAAGAGAGAGTGGGAGAGAGGGAAAATCTGCAACCTTGGAGGATCTGCACTTTTCAGAAAGAGACAACCAAGAATGTTCCTTAATGATTGGGAGAGGAAGTGACAAGAGAAAAATGGGAAAAAAGAAAGAGAGAGAGTTGGCTCATGTTTTAGAGAGAGAATACAGTGAGAGAATGTGGAAAATATGTTTTTTTGGCAGGGGGCTGAAAAGTGCCTCCTTTAATGAGTTCTAAGTGAGAGAGTGTTTTATATGTTATAGAGAGAAGAGGGGTCAGAAAAGGACATTTTAAAATGCATTTACCTACCTCTCTTTTGGGTTACTAAATAGACTATTTTCAAATTCAAAATATGGAAATGGATTTTTTTAAAATCTAGCATAGGCCTTTTTGCCCTCTCTTTTAGGCTTGGTCAAACTTGGCTTAAGCTTTAAGCATTCCCTTAAACTACCAAATAGAGAGGCTCTCCTATACCCCATTCACTTCCTAATGATTGGTTTTCTCAAGTTCAAGAATTAGCATTTAGCAAACCAACAATGAGGAGAGGATTTCCGCTTCATTTCATCACTACTTTATCTTCAAAGTAATTTTTTTTTTTTGGATGGTATAACCTGTAACCTTTGCTCTCAGTACTGTAACCAACAAAAATGCATTTGATAGCCTTATCAAGGAGTTTTCAGTGGTGCGTTTGTGGCACCAAAGCATAAGTTAAACAACCAAAAATGTGCATGTGATCAATAGACGGCTTTCTATCTTGCCATGCTTCATATCGAGTCATAGACTGCAAAGCTTTCATAGGACACATGTTAAATACATAAGTGGCACACATGATAGCCTCAAGACAAAAAAATGTGGCAAAGCTTGACTTTTGACCATACATCTTGCCATTTCCATAAGCGACCCATTTTTCTTCTCAGCAACACCATTTTGTTGTGGTGTATATGACACTGTACATTGGTGTTTTATCCCATGACTAGCCAAAAATGCATTAAACTCATGAGACATATACTCCACCCCTCGATCGGAACAAAGTGACCATAGTACATTTTGAAACATTTTTAGCCATAGCCATAAAGTTTTTGAAGCACATAAACTTCAGACTTGGATTTCAGTAGATATACCCATTTATGCCTAGAGTGATCATCAATGAACGTCACGAAGTACAGGTAATTGCCCAAGGACGGAGTTTGCATGGACACACAAACATAACTATGCACAAGTTGCAAACATCACTATGTGCAAATTGAACCGTCCTTTGGAGACTTTGAACATTGCATCTTACCCAAAATATAGCCTTCACAAACATGCTTCACACGTGCTTCAAGAGGTGGCAAAGAAAAAACCATATAATTTTTTGCAAACAGAGCAAATTGGAAAAATTCAGATGCCCAAAATGTGCATGCCAAAGTTTTTGCATCTAAAAGAGCCTTTAATCCACAATTGTATTTGCAAAATTCTACCCACAATTGTCATCCAAAATGAGCTTATATAGCCCATGGCACAAAATGCCAGATGCAACAATTCCATCACCAAAATTGAGATCATGAACTGTACATATGTAATCCACAAATTTGACAACAAAAAAAATTCAAGCAAGTGCAGATAGAGACAAAAGGTTCTTCTGATCCCAGGTACATAAAATGCATCAAGAAGTGTGAAAGAGTTTCCATTCGCAACAGTCAGCATTATAAGACCTAGGAGATTGAGACGCTAAATCCATCACCCACCCTATATATAGGCCAGCTCCTAGCTCTAGCCATAATATGGATCCCCAATCCACACTGGTCCAGTTCGATCCCCTGGCTCATGTCCTTGGCCCCGTAGGTCGAGCCTTGCTCCTTAGGATCCTTATCCTGACATTACTCCCCCCTTGGAGAAGCGTTTTTGTCCTTGAAAACAAGAGTGGTGATACACTAATGTTTTCCACTGTGGCATCCTTCACAGTCCAGTTGTTCGCTTGACCAAAACACTGTTCAATAAGAGTTAAATGAAACCAAGAGTAACATCTTGATTTTCCCCATTGTTGTCTATTTGTAACCGTCATGTGTTACCGGCTCCTATCCAACATAGTGTGTTACCGGTTCAATAGGAGTTAAATGAAACCAAGGATAACATCTTGATTTTCCACATTGTTGTCTATTTGTAACCGTCATGTGTTACTGGCTCCTATCCAATATAGTGTGTGGACTCCACTTAGAACACATACGAGCATACTAAGTGATTTATCACAACAAAGATGTACCCAAAAGAGTACCTCATTTATCAACAAAATATAAGTCTTTGACTTGCTCTCAATTTCCATCATTAACAACCGCACAAAAACTAGTGTTCAAGGTTGAGAACCTAACTTAAACATGAAGGGGCTAAACCTAGTTGCAAACATGCTTTAACTTATGGTGAGCAAACTCCAACTAGAGCAATAAATGCTTTCTAATTGGATTGCTTCGTGCTAAAGCACACACTTCACATATCCTTTAGCACGAGATTACACTTTTAATTTTACTATCCCCTTGGATACTGACAGTATTGAGATGTGTCTCCCCACAATTTATAGACAGTCTTCCAAATGGCTAATAAACCGGGATCACAATGTCATACAATATTGCTAAGGAATCAGCAATGACATGCATAACCATCTTGGTTAACTTGAAAGATCCACAAGCATCAAAACCGATCCATGACCTCTATTGGTGATTGGTAGATCCAAATTAATCTCATATAGATACTACACATAGAGTGCAAAATTCTTCATAAGCAACTAATGTGATGAATATGCATGTTGTTCCAAATCAGCCTTTGCTAAATACTAGGGCCCATAACACCTAGTGTGCATGCATTTAGCAAAAAGAGATCCAAACCTTCATATCCATGATCATACTTACCAATACTTATGGAAAATGCTCCTAGCACACATTAAAGAGGAGTGTAAATAGTTCTAAAAAGAAACTAAATACTTTCTGCTGCAATCATTTGTAAGCCTTGCTAAAATGTTTGAACCATAATAGAAGGTGAAACATTAATCACTTCTAGGTAAACAATGAAAACTTTTCAGTAACAACTCATAGACTTGCTATATGCATAAACAACCATCTGTTAATCTTGTTTAGCAACACTTGTACCTTAACAAGTCATTCTGAGTATCCGACAATTTTTGGCCAGTGAAATTGTTTCCAATACAGCATGCTGAAAATGGTCTAGAAAATGGATTGGACAAGCACCTAGGGACTTCACGTGACACATAATTGATATGATAGGTGCCAATGACAGTCCCAAAGACTCATATTCTCCACATGTGGAATATGTCTCATGTAAAGATGTTTGAAAAAAGAACATCCTTCAAGTACGTGATGTACTTGTGTGTGGAGGTAACTGGAAACACTCCGCGACGTGAGTGAGAGGGAACCCTCATTATCCTTACTCCACACTGGCTAAACCAAACTCCTTGAGTTCCTAGACCATGTTGTATCCTACGTGACAACATGCACCAAATCAGAACCTACAAGCGGGTCCATAATTGCGTATTGCAAAAAATTATTTTGGACACTACATCCCAAATTTCTTGGCTCTTACATGACCTTGTCATCTCTCTTAAGAGCAAAAATGGATGAAAACATAGAAGTTTACACATCCTACTTGGAAAATAACGAACATATTAAAAAAAGAAACAAAACCAAATCAGATGTGTAACTAGAGGTTGAACATAGTGTTCAGTTATATGTAGGCAAATGCACCTGCCCAAATTTCCCGCCTGCAAAGGCCTAGCAACACTAATTGAAGATCAATGAAATTCAAGTAGTATGACACATATAACCCTGGGTGTTGCCTTTGCAATCCAAACCCCTTGGTTAAACTTTACAGAGAAAAATGCTCAACTAACACCCGACCCTTGGCCTGTGTCTGTGACCCCCCTTGAGTTTGTCCGTATGACTTCGGAAGCTTAAAATTTTCCACTACCCTTTGGAAGTTGGTGGACTTCTTTCCTTAAAAGAGCAAGTGCGAATGTTCCAAGAATTGACTATCAACACTTAATAAGTGATTTTGTAATCACGAGTTGGGTCTTATCCCAAAATTGTATGCAGATAGACACTGTTAGTGCTATAGATAAAATAGGAAATCCACTTAAGTTGGAATCATATTCACAACTAGATCTTTTTCAAACCTAAAAATCTATAATCTTGGGTTTTTGTGAACAATCGTGCTGTCTGAAATGCTGGCACCATCTGTACACCTTGGTAGAGATAAGTCCTTATGAGTTTAGAGTTAAAAAACTCAACTTGATGTTCACACTTAAAGCGTGTAGTGTTAAAATAATGCCCAAAAAATTGCTAATGGCAAGACTCTTCCTTGTCCATTAGAATCGATGGGTACTCAACTGAATATAATTGTTCGATCTTGAAAGCAATCACTGATGGATTACAAACAAATGGCTCTTAGCCATTCCAAAATAGGTGGCAATAGATGGATCTTAACCCTTTGTGTTGTCTCTTAGTCCTTCCTGTTACCGTATTGACATAGAAAGATTTTAATAAAGTCATGCCTAGTTTCACCTTTCCCGCATAGAAGTTGGAGAGAGAGAGAGAGAGAGAGAGAGAGAGAGAGAGAGAGAGAGAGAGAGAGAGAGAGAGAGAGAGAGATGTCATTATCGTCCTCGGAGGTCAAATATGACCCATGGGACCAAAACATGCATACAAAGGGTATCTCCTCTCATCAAGGAGAGGGTAATGGTTGTTACATTAGCATGTGCGCGCGACCAAAAAAAAGGGGTCGGTAGGTCTAGGGTAAGATCTAGTGGATAGGTGGGACAACCTTAGGATGCAATACAAAATAAAGTAGGGTAAATGGGAACTATGGGGCTAGGGGGTGGTATCCGGCGGTGTGATAGGAGGCTTGGGAGACCAAAACTCCTGTATGAGAGCCTTTCCTCCGCGATATACCGCCCACTTCCCTTGGGCTCTTGCTGCGTGTACTTTTTTGAGTTCGCTACCTTTGTGTTTTAGTTGTGTCGTGGTGAGCTCCTCGGCAATCCAAAAGCTGGTGCCTTTGAGGAGGCGCGATTGTTGGAGTAGACGGAGTCGTCCTTCTTTGTTCTCAAACTCGAGGATGGTATGTCCGCTTGGTGTATTTTTGTGGTTGAGCTTGTTGGTGATGCTTTCGATCATGTCGTAGTCCACATGGATTGGCTTGAGGGTTTCGTTGAGGAAGTTGATGCGTTCAGAGAAATCGTCTTCACACTTGTCCCATGCTTGGGGTAGGCCCCCAATGCGAACCTTGAGTGTGTTTGATTCTTTAAGGTGTCGTTCTCGGAGCTCTGCCTTCACACAGGTTTCAACCTTGGTCAATGCCACTGTGTGAGCTTGGGTAACCTTGGCCTCAACTTCCTTCACTTTGCTAGTGGCGAGCCCAACCATGGTGTCGAAACGCCCCTCAAGCACACTGAGACGTGCTTTGAGGTCACGGTTTTCTTCCATCACCCTGTCAAGGGTTTCCTGGAGTTGCCCGATGCAATCCGCTTTGCTCGGTGCCGCAAGGACGGTGGCAAAGCTCGGGCGGGGTCGCCGCGGTGTCAAAAACTTTGAGTTACTACTTAGCTTATCTGGTTCTGCAGACATACCTTGGACAATGTAGCGGGTTGCTGAAATAGTGGCACGAGGGAGACTCTATCTCGTTCACAACAAAGATGGGAGGCTCGTGCTAGAGAGAGAGAGAGAGAGAGAGAGAGAGAGAGAGAGAGAGAGAGAGAGAGAGAGAGAGAGAGAGAGAGAGAGAGAGAGAGAGAGAGAGAGAGAGAGAGAGAGAGAGAATGATGGGATGAGGGAGACCCCTTATTCTAATGTGCTGTATGTCCCTTGCAGACCATGTCTGTGTCATAGTTTATCCTATAAGCGTACAATAGTGTGCTTGTACAACTCCCTTGTAAAGAGAGGTAACATAAGTCCCTTCTTGACCCACCTACCTTGGATGTGGTCATGACTTTACCATGGTGACTTAAGTATGACAAGTTTCCTATTGACTTATGTATGGAACTTTGCGTGTAAATAAACATAAAAAAAATATATAATTTAAGACATCAGTCACTTAGCTTGTCCTTAACAGAGTAGTTAGTGTTATAGCGAAAGCGTAAATAGTAATGAGATGGAAAAATGTCAATCTCATGGGCATGCCATGCACGCAGAGGTATAAGCACTTGGCAACATTGACGGGCCTACAGATTCAGCTGAAGTGTCATGCATAATTGGGCATGGATACATCACAATTTGCCATTGTCATACGTAAATTATAAGCTTATATCCTCACATTGTTGAATGTCTAGAATTGTGTGCCAATGCCAGTTAGTTGAATTCAATGGCAGGACCTTGGCACGGGTTAGAAGCCTTGCTTCTCATAATTGTTTTCAAAGTAGTTTTCTTTGTACAATAGGCAGTCTTTGCCAACTTAAAAGTTAAAATGTAGAAAAACAAGAAAAATTGAAATTTGGTAATATTGCCAAGCCTTGCTATAGCTTAACACAAGTCGTGCTTGTCTGAAATGATGTGCCAACATATCATATATTTATAAGCCATATGTTTGTGCAATTCTACAAATGAACAATCAATCATGCGTGCCAATCCATGCAAAGAAATAAAATTGACCAAGCTGAGTAACAAACTTGTTGTAAAGGCAACCAAGCCATGTTTCGATAAATCCTAACCAACCCCTTCGGCGACAATCAATGCCTAAGTTGGAATTGACAAACCTCAACAAAATTCAAATGATTGCATAACCATTACACAATTGAAGTGGAAACTTAAACATGAGTACCTGAAGTCTTGTCAAAATATCCATGAAGACAACATAGTCGAGGGTACCTGCTCTATCCCTTGGATATCCGTGCATGCAGGTGGAAGCAATATCATTTGATGAAGGCGTACCCATAATGAAAATTTATCCACTTTTGGAACTCTACCCTGGGCTAATGCTCTTAACTAGGGGGGGTGCCCAAATTAGGGTGCCTTTTTTGCTCAAGGTATAAAATCTGGAGACCAACGACGATGGCCGCTGTCCTGTAGCATCCTTTCTTGCCCATGATGCTTTGTAGAGAGCTTGGTAGTCGGCAGTGCAGAAACGAGCCAAGCTTCTACGCTCGGCATGCTCCCAACGGGCTCCTCCTCTCTTGATTCCATGCCAAGCTTTTCTCCTTCTTGTGCATCCAAGGGGAGACTCCCATGGTCCCCGTTGGCTGATTTCACACCAGTATGTTGTGCACACTATGGCGAGATGCCTAACAGCATGAGTGAGGGCTTGATCTACCTGATTCCCAAGGAGGGAGGTTCCTTGGATGAGATTTGACAGTGGCGACCCATTACCATCCTCAACTCATCCTACAAAATTCTAGCGAATGCGGTGAGCTTGAGGATTTAGCAACTACTAGAGAGCATTGTACATGGAACCCAAACAGATTTTGTCAAGGACAGTAGTATCCTTGAAAACATATTCACTTTTTGGGAGGCATTTTCCCTCACGTGTCTTCGAGTAGAGGATCTGGTGATACTCCTCCTCAGTTTTGAGAAGGCCTATGATAGAGTTGATTGGGACTTCCTGGAGGGCACTCTACGTAGGATGGGCTTCTCAGATTCTTGGTTCAGAGGTATGTCATCTCTCTTACAAGCATGCAAATAGTCAAGTGCTCTTGGCGGGGAGAAGAGGGGAATGCTTCTTGCTCACGTATTTGGTCAGACAGGTTTTCCTTCTAGGCCCCTTCCTCTTTTTATTCTATGCTGTGGTGATGTTTAGATTTTTGACTTCTCAGTAGGTTGGCTTGCGAGGTGTTGAGCTCCCTATTAGGGCAAACGATCTTCCTAACACTGAGTCTATTCTATGCTGTGGTGATGTTTAGATTTTTGACTTCTCAGTAGGTTGGCTTGCGAGGTGTTGAGCTCCCTATTAGGGCAAACGATCTTCCTAACACTGAGTTTTCCGACGACTCAGCTTGGACTTGGAGGGCCAGGAGATCAATCTGCATAGGTGTGAGCATGCTCTTGAGGTGTTCTATTGTGCATTAGGAGCACTGATCAACTAGAGAAAGGCAATAGCTTTTTGGGCTGGCAGTGCTCCTATGCTTGATTGATCACCAGATGAGAGTTTTAGATGGATTCCCCCAGGGATTGCAGTTTGTTACTTGGGTTGTGAGGTTGTTGGCCTAGACTTGTCCCCTAAGCACCAGACTGCTTCCCTCCTCCTCTCCATTAGGAGGAAGTTGCTGCGTTGGAGTTCGACACGGTTCTCTTTGGCACACAAATTTATAGTGGCCAACCAAGTGGTGTTGGCTACTATGTGTTACATCATGTCTTATTGGATCTTTTTGAGCTCTTGTATCAACCAGCTAGAGAGGATGATTAGGAAATTTCTTTGGTCAGTGTGCGACACCCAATTAGCCTGGGCCAAAGTAGCATGGAAGGTCATCACCTTACTATGTTCTTAGGGGGGGCTGGGGATCATCGACCTAGCACAATAGAGAAAATCCCTTCTTGGGAAGTTTGTTGTCAAAGGACTGCTTCCAGGGGAGGAACCCTGGAAGGAGTTGTTCCTTGAGCGGCTTCAAGCTCAAGTCCCTCATGCAAGAGGCCCTTGGAACCCTTTCATTAGGTGGATCTTTATAGAGATGTACAAAGCTTGTTCAAGAAGGAGGATCAAGGATTGATTTGCTACGAGCCTGCTTTGATCTTGAGAGCAGTTGCGGAGTGGCCTGGAGCAACAGCAACCCACTTGCACGGAGGAGCGTTTGAGACAACTCCTTGTTTGGAACCCCATGGGTAGCACTCAGAGAGGCCACCTGGTTGGTAATAGGCCCCATGTTTCTTGGGGTCCCATGGTAGAGAGCCCAGCATACACTCTCAATGACTGGCTTTAGTTTTCAGGATTCTTAGAGGAGGCACAAAGCATCCTGCTACAAGGCACGAGGGGTGTAGAGCATGTTCCATGACATTTTAGAGGCTTTACCAGCTGAGTGGATCACCCCTCTAGAGACAACAACACCAAGATGGATGGGGGCCTTCATGCAATTGGAAGTACTCATTGCAGTTCGTTTCTACTTGGAGTCCGTACCCCCATGTTATTTGAGATCCAAGTTGAGGGTCGCCTACACAAAGTCTTTGTAGAGGCTCCACAGGTTGCAAAATGATGTTTTCAGAGGATACGGGTAGTGGGCATGTGGGAGGACCTGTGTCACAGATCTTGACCTCGCAGATCTTGAGACAGCAGGCCACTGGTGGCTATGGGCTTGGGAGAGTTTCCCTCTTGCACAAGTGTAGTGGGACCGTGGAGAGTGGTTTTGGAGAGACCCCTTCTCTTCAGTCGATCACCCTAGGATCCCCTTATTTCAGTACACTGTTCGAATGAGGCGACACATACTGGCGGCGGACGGCATGGAGAGAGGCTTGTCCCACTACAACACTTCATCAGCAAGAGGAGGGTCTCACAACTGAATTCTTGTCAGGCTTTTGGGAGCGATTATGAAACTCTAGACAACTAATAAGAGTCACTCTGTCCCAGCGGCTAGTTGCACACATAGCTACAACAATGGGAAGCTGGCTAGTACATAATGGATGTTTGGCAGCATGTGCAGCTTGTGACCATCCTTTGGAGAGTCTCTGTGGGGCTGCCCCATGGCACAATAGATTTGGCTTAGGGTTCTTTGACTGAGGCTAGATCTTTCCATAGCACAACAATACACTTGGGGTGCTGCTCCCAAGTTCACCCTTACGGGCCTTGTGCTCCAGTTTGAGCTATCCTCCACTAGTAGGATGATAGTGATCCAGGGGGGTCAACCTACAGTTCAGCCTTCCATAGAGCTTACCCCCCAAGAGTTGTGCAATGAGAGAGAGGTGTGTTGGGAGATCGTTTGTGGCCTGACACTATGGTTCATTTGGTGGGCCCACTGCTTCTACATCTTTGAGGCCCACCTTGTCCCACCGACGGATGTTGTTTGTGACTTTTGGCTAGAGCTGATTCATACTCTTAGGGATCAGCTCAATAGACTTCAAGGCATCTCCAACCACATGTGGGAGCGTATAGAGGCTTTCCCTCTGGCGCCCATGGCATTTCTTCACCATGGTCTAGGGTGCGCCCAGATGGCAGTACCAGCCATTTGTGTTTCTCTTTCCTGCTCCCATTTTGTGATTTAGCATCATTGTACATATTCTGTTCACTCACTGGGAGAGTCTCCCCATGCTTCTGATGTAGCCCTCTCTAGTAGAGGTGGTTTGTAGCCCTATCGGAAGTTTTTATTAACTAATAGAAGGATATTTTCTCGGGAATTTTTTTTTCAAATTCTCTTTTCAAGTGAAGTAAAGTAACCTTGTGTTTGTGTGGAGTACTAGATTCGAGCTAAATCCATAAACACTTCTGTTGCACCTGACATGATTGTAGATCTGACTTAGTTCTAGAGAGAAAAGAGCTAAAAATTGGAAACACTAGGGTTGATTTGCTATTGCAGCAAGCACTAGGGCTAAAATATGCAATCGCTAGCTGGTGGGACACAAAATTTGGAAACGCTAGGGTTGATTTGCTACTGTAGCAAGCACTAGGGCTAAAATTTGCAATCGCCAGCTGGTGGGACACAAAACGCTTGGGCTGATCCGATCTCAAAATGCTAGGGTTTCTCTGACTCAAAGATGCTAGCAGATCTCTGGCATTGGTTGTAATTTGAGAAAAGCGATATCTTTTAGCTCCCTTAATAGGAAATATTTGCAGCTTAAAAATCCCTCAAGGTCTGGGTAGGGACAAACTGGATGACAAAGTAATTTCTTTTTCATAAAACTGATTCTTAATAAACTTCATTTTTGTTAAGTTTTTGGGTGAAACTGTCATACATTTGTCCGCTCAAGAATCTGATTGATTTAGAGAATGGCTCTTTGGATTCCTCAAACCTAAAACTATGTACCCATTATGCCAGATGCCCACCGTAGTATAATAACATCTGTCAAACGGCTTGTATAAGCCATTTATGCAAGAGGATTCCAAGATTAGGAAATTGGCTCTAGAAATTGATGAAGCATGTCCACATGGCACATAGAGACATGCACGCATGACAACACCGGATGGTGGCTTGCCTACATGTGTTTGGACCATTACGCTCTTAGACCTCCTACTAAGTTGGGGCATCACATTCGTCGATAGCGAGGGATGTTTAAGCTACAAGGTGATAACTTTGAGGTAATAATCCAAATGTTTGAGAGAGAAGGTGGGTAACTAAATTTTCATTAAGTTGATAGTTTGGAAGATCCTTGATTACTAGACAAAAGAGGAGTATATACAGTATTGCCAGTAAAACTCACATAATCCCTTGTATTTCATGAACGAGCTACTAGATTTCCAACCTTCAAAGGTACAAAAAAGTAGTGCATGTCTTCTTGGATGTTCAATAATTGAGAAATGCATATATATGAAGACTCCCCATGTTGGACAAATGTAGTGAACATTGGCCTTCTCCCCTTCGTACATAGATACAAAAAAGTAATGCATGTCTTCTTCGTGCTCACCAATTGTGAAACACATGTATAAGAAGGTTCCCCATGTCGGTCAAATGTAGTGAACATCGGCCATTTTCCTCTTTGTATAGAGGAAAATGCTGACCCACAAGATTTTCTTGTCATGGGAAATGCAACTACAACTCAACCATGCATTGGCCGTGAAATCACAGTCTCCAACAATAGATGTTGCTGCATTAACATGTGTGAATAATTGCATGCTTGTTGTTTACCAGATTCTTTTGAATCCATTGCCAACTACATGTTTTCAATGTCCATTTCTCCAAAATGGTTTGCAAAGTTATGTATGAAATGCTCAAATTAGGAATTTGGCAACTTGAGTGTCTTCCTCTTTCTCGTTCTCTTCCTCTTGCCATCAATGTGTTCAATGAGATTATCTATTGAAGTTTGCTAGAATGGCTATTGAGGAATGTGTACGCTAAGTTGAGAGAGCAACTACATTTTGTATACGAGAAACTATAATTGAGATATTGATGTATTGACTTGCAAGCTCATGACAAAGAGCAACGTTTACAAATGACTTTAGAATTACTACATTTCCTCATGTACTTAGAATGGAATGCAACTTTAATTTTGTGCATACGTAAATGTACATTCCATTGATTTTGCATAATAAAATATAAAATAAAGGACAAAACTGAAATTCTTGTGAATGTAGGTATTACCAAAGCTTCGTACATTCAAGGTGGGGTCGAGCTCCTCACAGGTATGTACAAATGTGCAACTCTTGGATTTTCCAAGAAAAGAAAATCTTCCTTCTTGATTAAAAAAAAAGGAAACAAAGACGTACCTAGGTGATGATAAAAAATAATCGGCATTCACCTTGGCCACATATTCAACCACGTACAAAGACTTCATTCACTTTTCCCTATTTAATGTAAGTTGATGTTGAAAGCCTTATGGTGAAAGCAATGGATGTTGCTAACTTTGAAAAATTGATAAAGTTTGGTGCTATCTTTGAAGCTGGATATATTCTCAGCAGGTATGGGACCTACTACCAATCTACAAGTGTAGCTACCTCAATTGTGCGTGCAAACTTGGTCGATGAAAAGGGTTTCACTACAATTAAGCTACAAGTTTTCAAGGATGTGATTTCTAGATTTGAAAAGTTCATAAAGAAAAGATCATGGATTAGAGTAGAGAACTTCCAAGTCCAGCTAAAGAAAATTCCTTAATGACAAATGAGACGCTCATGTGGTCATTGTACTCACTAAAGACTCGGTAGTACATGAGCTCCCTTCCAAGCATGAGAAGAAACATTATCTGCAGTAGTTGTTCAGGATGGAGGAGCTCAAGTCACACCTAAGCAAAAAACTATTTTCCACATCGACTTTGCGGACGGCATTACCACCGACGACGAAGAAACATAAGAAATCCATCTTGTGCCAAGGTACTTTCTTTATTTACTACTTGAACATGTAGGCATTTTCACTCATTGTAAAATGAGAACAAAAATACCCTTGATTTCTTCATTTCCATGCTTGATTTCAAAGGTAAGCCCCACTCCGAATGGAGAGCACTGCTCTGTTTGAAAGCATGCCAAGCACCTCTTGAGATGGAATGCGGCGGGGCATTTATATTGTGCAATTTCACCAATGTCATGCTTCAAATATCCGTCTAATAGGAATCAAAATGTACCTAGCTCAACAACACACAATTCCAATGCTTCGATGGTCTTTATCTTCTTGAGCCTCTGCCTTTTGTAGACATTTTGAACAAAAAACACTTCTTTGAAATTGTCCCTTGTCTTGGAAAATGGCTCCCATGAAAAAGGGGAGCATGCATTTCTTTTTAAATTGCAAAATGTTGTCATAACCATCTCCAATAACTGGATTACTACTTTTTTTTCACAGGCCACAATGCTCTTAACCTCCAAAAGAAATAAAATAATTAAAGCTTAATTATTTTAACAAACCTTGAGTACCCAAATAAAAGACTTGCCTTTGGGTTTTCAGGAGAGGACAAAAAGTTATTCATGTCTACATATAAAGCTCCATGAGCAACAAGCACTGATCCAAACATGCTTTCCATGATGAAGCCATAGCTTGAGCTCGTTCTTGTGAGGTCCCCCTCTAGGCCTAATAAAAATCTGAGTCCCTAAACAAGAAGTATCCAGGGAATTCACCCTTACCATTAATAATGGTTTAGGTTTATAGCCTAGTCCTATCTCCCAGTGGAAACGGGACAACTTGTTAAAAGAAACTATTTTGGCCCAATAACTTCCATCATTCAGATTAAGGTTTCCTTAGCCAACTCTTTTCCCCCCCTAACATATGTGAGGGCACAGTCGCTGGTGGACTCCTCTTCCAAGTGGAGAAATTTCTAGACGTTTTCAGTGCGCGGGAATGGATAGTAACGTGACTAATTAGGTCCACCCATCCATGATTGACAACCTTAGTCAATCCCCACTTACCACCCCGCACTCACACATGTTGCTTTGTTATTTAATTACTACCACATTCTTGTCACAATTACAATAATGATTTCTTTCAACTTTCATAACTTCATTAAAACAACCCTTGAAAACAGTATTGAAAACATTCTTTTAGCAAACACACATCTTTAGACTTAAGACAAGGAACTGTCATTTTGGAGTAACTATGACCAGTATTGGCTTGTCTCAAGACCACCTATACAGGGTTGAAAAAACAGCACCCACTCCTTATTTATAA
Source organism: Adiantum capillus-veneris (assembly GCF_014529385.1). Classification (NCBI taxonomy): domain Eukaryota; kingdom Viridiplantae; phylum Streptophyta; class Polypodiopsida; order Polypodiales; family Pteridaceae; genus Adiantum; species Adiantum capillus-veneris. The sequence continues at coordinate 78,939,896 of NC_140936.1, forward strand.
AAACCGGGGTGAAAAAAGTCATCACCCAAAGTCCAAGCGCCCATACGCCAACCGGTTGCCCATACAACCGGGCGGTCCCTCTAGGATAAACTCGATATCCTAAGTAATATCCACAAGCACAAACAAGCACGGGGTAAAGACTCCACGCGCACTGAGGAAACCGACTCATCCATGGCGGAATCACCATCATTACTCATTACCTGGAGTAAAATATTCCAAGGAATCAGAGGTGTCTTGAGACAAGCTGTCTTAAGGATAATCAAACATTTCATTACCAGGTCAATCAGTCGTAGCCCAATCATTTCTTTCCTATTTTACAATCATTGCTCGTTGGTTTCTCAGGGAAGTTACCTTCGGTTTACGGCTAGTTAATCCTTCCTAGTTCTTACGTATACAATGTTAATTTATAAACAAACTTTAAGCTATTTAAAGAGTTAAGTGAACAAATGGAAATCCACCTATGAGACTGGTCAGCCATTTGCTGCTGCACTAGCGCCTGCAGACTTTCCTCCGTAGGCCTATGACTAGGCCCAACCTCATGGTCATGAGTTGCTCTATTTATTTTGTTGATTGTATCCTCTTCATCGGAAAGAGGATTTTCTCTGGTTCTTTTTGGAGCCATATTGGCAGCCTTTATAAAATGACTTAATCGATTAGAGAATTAAATGAATAATCTCTTTTATTTCTTTTATCCAAAAATAAGGATTTTTGGAGTAAATAGGTCTCCTTGTTAAATATTTGGATGAGATATTTCTCCTTGTAGCTTCTTGGTACTATTAGTATTCTCTCATAATTATCGCATAATTATTGGAACTATTTTTCTAAATTTCTCTTTTAATTTTATGATCCAAAATACCCTATTTTGGCCTTAGTAAATTATAAGTTACCTATCTGCTAGTGGGATATTTACCCTAGATGGAGTTCGATATGTTATATCTCCAATAATTTTCTGGCTAACTCATAAAATTTGATATATAAATTTTTCTTCTAGATTTATGGTCTAATTTAGACAATATTGGGGGACGGTAATTTGTTACATTAATTATCTGGGCTAAGGTAATTTTTCTAATCTTCAAAAGTTATTTTTAATATTTTTTAATTATCGGGTAATTATATAAATTCATTTACTAATTTCCTTTCCTCAATTTATACACAAAATCTGTTAATATTAGTTAAGATAATTAGATAACTAACTATTTGTGGTTAGGATAATTATCACAAGTTTCTTAAGATGCATTTTACCTCTGCTAATTATCTCAAAGCTTTTTAGTTTCATTTGCTATTTTTTTCTTTTATTTTTTCTTAAAAATAATATTTTTCTACTAAGATAATTAGATAAACTAATTATTTGTGGTTAAGACAATTATCATGGGTTTTTAAAGATGTATGTTACCTTGATAGTTATCTCAAATCATTTTTAATTGATTTTCTATTTTTTTCCTTTTATTTTCTCGTAAAAATAGTGTTTTTTTGCTGAGATAATTAGTTAAACTAATTATCTCTAGTTACGATAATTATCATGGGTTTCTTAAGATGTATTTTACCTTTGATAATTATCTCAAAGATTTTTAATCTAATTTTCTATTTTTTCCTTTTAATTTTTATTTAAAACAATGTTTTTCTATTGAGATAATTAATTAAACTAATTGTTTGTAGTTAAGATAACTATCACAAGTTTCTTAAAATGTGTTTTATCTCTGATAATTATCTCAAAGCTTTTTGGATTAATTTGCTATTTTTCTCCTTTTAATTTCTCTTAAAAAGAATATTTTTTTATTGAGATAATTAGTTAAAATAATTACCTATAGTTAAGATAATTATCACAAGTTTTTTAAGATGTATTTTACCTATGATAATTATCTCAAAGCTTTTTGGATTAATTTGATAAATTTTTCTCTTACTTTTCTCTTAAAAATAGTATAATTTTTCTTAAATAATTACAAAAAGTAAAAAGATAATTTTTCTAGCATCTTGATAGTCTAACACAGCTCTAAGAATTATCGTATCTTAATCTAAGTTTAATTAGTATAATTATCATTAAGTTATGGTTAAAATGAGTAATTTCAGTCCTAATATAATATAATAATTAAATAGATTAGTATCCCTAAGCTTAATCTCAATAATCAACAGAGAATTAAGAATTAAGGGAGAGTTTTAGAGTATAAGTAGGTTTAATCTTCTTAATTAATGAAATTAATTAAGAAAATATAAATAGATTAGCATAATTCTGTTAATTAAAAAGGTTTAGTGCTAATTACCGTTGATTAACCAACTAGAGCTTTGCTTCTCTAGTGATTTTTGAGTAGAGATCTCTCTAAATGAGAGAGAATTTTCTAGGACTCCGAGTCTAATTTTTTTGTGAAGAAGGGTCTATTTATAGTTTTTTAGGACCCCTGGGTTGTTTCTGGCAAGTCTTGGCACCTCAAGCAAGCCCCCAGCTTCCATCTAGTGCCACCTGCTGCTAAAATTAGCTTGGGTAGATTCATCACAGCCCACACAGTCCCCACAACTTCCAAAATCGATTTCTGCTATTTTCTTTGACTTTTAATGATTAGCTATGAAAATATATGCAGTTTCTAGAACTTTAGGACAAAAAGTCTTTAGCAGTAATAATACTGAAACCTTTCAATTTTACTTAGCTAATTAAATTCATGGTGTAACCTTTCAGAGCCCGTAACTTTTCCAAATTTTATCGGAATTCTGTTCTGAAAAATTCTTAACCATAGTAAAGCTCTGGTTACGGTTCCAAAAATACAAATATTTGCCATAGTTGGATCATTCTACAGTGTTTTCTTAACAACCAAGTTAATTTGATCAGGCTTTGTACGATTTCTAAGGTTTTAGAAACTGAAAACCTTACAATCACCCCAACTTAAGGAATTCAGATGTCCTCATCTCAACCGAATTTGAAAAAATCTTTGAGAAGTGATACTCCGTCCTCCCATGTGGCGTCTTCAGTGGGGTAGTCCTTCCATTTTACTAAACGTTCTCTGATTACTCTGTTTCACAGACTTCTTTCCCTATTATCGGGAATACAATCTGGTTGGAGTTCAAGAATTCCTTGCTTCTGCATCACAATCTGTTCGTCGTCTAGAGTGTGATTGGGGTTTGGACTATAGGGTTTTAGAAGATTGATATGGAATACATTATGGACCTTGAGGTGTTTAGGTAACTTTAATTTGTAAGCTTGATCACTGATTACTTTTATCTGGGGCTTAGTTTTTTGAATTTTTCCAAGGATAAATTGTTTCTCTTTGGCCGTACCCTAAGGAATACTTTATCCCGTTGTTTGAAAACCCGATCAAATCGTTTTTGATCAGCATAATGTTTTTGGCGGTCCTTAGCTGCTTGAATGTCCTGTCATATTGCTTTGGTTTGGGCATCCATTTCCTCCAACATTTGTTTTGAAGCTTCTACTCTTGTAGTGGGGTCAGAATAGTTTAGGGGTGATATACATTCATGCCCATAAAGTGCATTAAACGGTGACATCCCAATGATTTTATGGAATGAGGAATTATAGGCGAATTCTACCAGAGGAAGAAATTGTATCCATTTTCGGGGTTCTCTACTATAGTAAGCTCTAAGGATGTCTTCAATAACTTGATTCACTCTTTCCGTCTAGCTGTCTGTCTGAGGGTGATAGGTTGTACTGAAACATAGATGGGTACCTAAGGATTCAAATAAAGCTTTCCAAAATTTCGAGGTAAATTTTGCATCCCTGTCACTGAGTATTCTCTTAGGAAGTTCGTGTAATCTAAAGATCTCTTTGATAAATAAACAGCTTATGTCTGATGCAGTGTAAGTTGTTTTCATAGGCATTAAATGAGACACTTTAGTCAGCATGTCCACTACCACCATTATGGAGTCGTAACCCCCTTGAACGGTAGGAAGGCCTGTTACAAAGTCCATGCTAATGAGTTTCCACTTCATTTGAGGTATCTCAAGAGGTTGAAGTTTCCCTGGCATCATTACCCTTTTAGCCTTAATCCTTTGACAGGAAAGACATTGTTTGATGTAGCAAAGTATATCTCCTTTCATTCCTCACCAAAAATAGATTTTTCTTATGGCATTAAGGGTCTTTGCATAGCCAGGATGGCCAACACCTAGAGTGTTGTGTCCTTCATAAAGGATTAACTCCTTTAGCGTTGTATTCTTAGGAATGTAAAGCCGGTACTTATAATAGAGAAGCCCATCTTCAAGTGAATAATCCTTGATTCTGTCCTTCTCTTTCTCTTTTAGGTCCTTTTGATTGATAACCTATAGGAGTTTTTGATAATCCTCATCTTCCAGGGAGGCTTCGTTAACCTTGTTTAGAATTGGATTGCCGATTGTGGAAATGGCCCCAAGAAAAACCTTGAAGCTAAGGGCATCAACAACCACATTCTCCTTTCCTGGTTTATATTTTATTTCAAAATCATATTCTTGTAAGAGTTTTATCCATCTACGCTACCTCATGTTGAGTGTTGCTTGTGAAAAAATCCACTTTAGACTTTGATGATCAGTGATTAACTGAAACTTTCCTCCTAGAAGATAGTGCCTCCAGAGCTTAAGAGCACGGATGACGGCTAGGAGTTCCAAATCATGAGTTGGATAATACAACTTGTGGATTCTTAATTTCCGAGAAGTAAAGGCCACTCGTCTGCCTTCTTGGTTTAAGACTCCTCCTATAGCAAGGCCGCTGGCATCGATTACTACTTCAAACTCTTGAGTGAAGTCAGGGAGTTTGAGGAAATAGTCCTCCTGTTCTTTTTCCCATGTAAGTTTGGCTGTCTTTTTAAGTAGCTGCGTCAAGGGTGCGGCGATGACTGTATAATCTTTGATGAAGATTCTATACCATCCTGTAATGCCCAAGAATCCTCAAATCTCAGTGACTGTCTTGGGTTGTGGCCATGGGTTGTGGCCAATCTATTATGTCCTTAATCTTTGCAGGGTCTACAGAGATTCCTTCAGGGTTTATTATAAATCCAAGATAGCTAACTTTAGGCGTGAAGAACACACATTTGCTCATCTTGCCATACAACTGATGTTGGCGTAGAAGATGAAGTACTTTACGTACATGGCCCTCATGCTCTTTTTCATCTTTGGAATATACCAAGATATCGTCGAAAAATACCAACACAAAATCATCCAGATACTCTCTGATTATATCTTGCATGAGACGGGTAAAGTTAGCCGGAGCATTCGTAAGACCGAAAGGCATCACGATGAACTCATAATACCCATATTGGGTGTTGAATGAAGCTTTATTAATATCTGCTTCCTTAATCCGGATTTGATGGTAACCTGATCTGAGATCAATTTTTGTGAATACCTTGACTCCATGTAATCTATCAAGTAATTCGTCGATACGATGAATAGGATACTTATTCTTTACTGATACCTGGTTAAGTCCCCTATAATCGATGCAGAGACGTAAAGATCCATCCTTCTTCTTTTGGAATAGAACATGTGCACCCAGGGTGAAATGCTTGGTCTTATGAATCCTTGTTCAATAAGTTGACGAAGATGTTCTTTTAATTCAATAGCTTTAGGGAGGGGCATTTTGTAGGGTCTTTTTGAAATTGGTTCACTACCTTGAAAGGTTTCTATTTCGTGGTCTATGTCCCTTGGGGGAGGTAAATTTGAGAGATCTTCCGGAAATATATCCGAAAATTCCTTAAGCCATTCTAGAGTTGTGTTGTCCTTTGAATCATCCGCCTTATTGAGTTTTACTACAAAGATATGTTGCCCCTTGCGTAAGCTTTTCAGAATTCGACTAGCCTTAACTAAACGAGCCTTAGGCTTCCCATTTGATCCTTGTACTAATGTTTCTTTATCTAAGTGATTTTTGAAGGATAGGTTCCCTTGAGATCTACTTAGAAATCACTAGAAAAGCAAAGCTCTAGCTGGTTAATCAACGATAATTAGCACTAAACCTTTTTAATTAGCATAATTATGTTAATCTATTTATATTTTCTTAATTAGTTCAATTAATTAAGAAGATTAAACTTACTTATACTTTTAAATTCTCTCCTAATTCTTAATTCTCCTGATTATTGAGATTAAGCTTAGGGATACTAATCTAGTTAATTACTATATTATATTAGGATTCAAATTACCCATTTTAACCATAAATTAATGATAATTATACTAATTAAACTTAAATTAAGATAAGATAATCCTTAGAGATGTGTTAGACTATCAAGATGCTAGAAAAATTATCTTATATATTTTTAGTAATTTTGATATTTATTTAACCAAAATTACACTGTTTTTAAGAGAAAAGTAAGGGAGAAAATGATCAAATTAATCCATAAAGCTTTGAAATAATTATCAAAGGTACAACACATCTTAAGAAACTTGTGACAATTATCTTAACTATAAATAATTAGTTTAACTAATCATCTCAAAAGTAGAACACTATTTTTAAGGAAAAATAAAAGGGAGAAAATAGAAAATTAATCCAAAAAGCTTTGAGATAAAATAAAACACATCTTAAGAAACTCGTGATAATTATCTTAACTACAAATAATTAGTTTAACTAATTATCTCAGCAGAAAGACACTGTTTTAAAGGGAAAATAAAAAGAAAAAAATAGCACATTAATACAAAAAGCTTTGAGATAATTATTAGAGATAAAACACATCTTAAAAAACTCGTGATAATTATCTTAACTATAGATAATTATCTCAGAAGAAAAACACTGTTTTTATGAGAAACTAAAATGGGATAAATAGCAAATTAATCGTAAAAGCTTTGAGATAATTATTAGAGGTAAAAAACATCTTAAGAAACTTGTGATAATCATCTTATTTATAGATAATTAGTTTAACTAATTATCTCAGTAAAAAAACACTATTTTTAAGAGAAAATTAAAAGGAAAAATAGCAAAGTAAACTAAAAACCTTTGAGATAATTATCAAAGATAAAATACATTTTATAAAACCCATGATAATTATCTTAACTACAGATAATTAGTTTAACCAATTATCTCAATAGAAAAACTCTATTTTTATAAAAATTAAAAGAGAAAATACCAAATTAATTCAAAAAAATTTGAGATAATTATCAAAGGTAAAATACATTTTAAGAAACCCGTAACAATTATCTTAACAAAAAATAATTAGTTTACCTAATTATCTTAGTAAAAAAACATTGTTTTTAAGGAAAAATAAAAAGAAGAAAATAGCAAATTAATCTAAAAAGCTTTGAGATAATTATGAGAGATAAAATACTTCTTAAAAGCCCCATGATAACAATCTTAACCATAGATAACTAGTTTATCTAATTATCTGAGTAGAAAAATATTATTTTTATGTAAAAATTAAAAGAGAAAATAACAAATTAAACTATAAAGCTTTGAGATAGTTATCAGAGGTAAAACACATTTTAAGAAAATCGTGATAATTATCTTAACCACAGATAGTTAGTTTATCTAATTATCTTAACTAATATTTACAGATTTTGTGTATAAATTAGAGAAATAAAATTAGTATATGAATTTATATAATTACTTGATAATTACCAGAGATCAGAAACAACTTTTGAAGGTTGGAAAAATTACCTTAGTCCAAATAATTAATATAACAAATTATCGTCACCTTATATTATCTAAATTAGACTATAAATCTAGAAGAGACATTTATAAATCAATTTTATGAGCTAGCCAGAAAATTATTGGAGATATAACATATCAAACTCCAAGTAGGGTAAATATCCCACTAGCAGATAGGTAACTTATAATTTACTAAGACCAAAATAGGATATTTTGGATCATAAATTAAAAGAGAAACTTAGAAAAATAGCTCCAATAATTATGCGATAATTATGAGAGAATACTAATAGTACCAGGAAGGTACAAGAGAAATATCATCCAAAAATTTAACAAAGATACCTATTTATTCCAAAAATCCTTATTTTTTGATAAAAGGAATAAAAAAGATAAATTTATTTAATTCTCTAAATGATTAAGTCCTTTTATAAAGGCTACCAATATGGCTCCAAAAAGAATAAGAGAAAATCCTCTTTCCGATGAAGAGGATACAATGCACAAAAGAAATAGAGCAACTCATGACCATGAGGCTAGGCCTAGTCCTAGGCCTACGGAGGAAAGTCTGCAGGCGTCAACACAACAGCAAATGGCTGACCAGTTACATGTGGATTTCCATTTGTTCACTTAAGTCTTTAAATAGCTTAAAACTCATTTAAAAATTAACATTGCATACGTAAGAACTAGGAAGGATTAACTGGCTGTAAACGGAAGGTAACTTCCAAGAAATCAACGAGCAATGATTGTAAAATAGAAAAGAAATGATTGGGCTACGACTGATTGACCTAGAAAAGAAATGTTTGATCATCTTTAAGACCGCTTGTCTCAAGACACCTCTGATTCCTTGGAATATTTTACTCCAGGTAATGAATAATGATGGCGACTCCGCCATGGATGAGTCGGTTTCCTCAGTGCGCGTGGAGTCTCTACCCCGTGCTTGTCTGTGCTTGTGGATATTACTTAGGATATCGAGTTTATCCTAGAGGGACCGCCCGATTGTATGGGCGTTCGGACTATGGGTGATGGCTTTTTCTAACTCGATTTTTATAAATAAGGAATGGGTGCCGTTTTTTCACCCCTGTATAGGTGGTCTTGAGACAAGCCAGTACTGGTCAGAGTTACTTCAGAATGACAGTACCTTGTCTTAAGTTTAAAGATGTCTGTTTGCTAAAAGAATGTTTTCAATACTGTTTTCAAGGGCTGTTTTAATGAAATTCAGTTATGAAAGTTAAAAAAAATCATTATTTTAATTGTGACAAGAATGTGGTAGTAATTAAATAACAAAGCAACATGTATGAGTGCGGGGTGGTAAGTGGGGATTGACTAAGGTTGTCAATCATGGACGGGTGGACCTGATTAGTCAGGTAACTATCCATTCTCGCGCACTGAAAGCGTCTAGAAACTTGTGCACTTAGAAGCGAAGTCCACCAACGGCTGTGCCCTCACATATGTTAAGGGAAAAAAAGCGTTGGCTAAGGAAACTTTAATCCGAATGATGGAAGTTATAGGAGCGAAATAGTTTTTTTTTATTCAACAAGTTGTCCCGTTTCCACTGCGAGACAGGACTAGGTGCGCTTCTAGGGCTATACACCTAAACCATTATTAATGTTAAAGGTGAATTCCCTGGATTCTTCTTGTTTAAGTTGGAGGGACTGTGTGGGGTTGTGATGAACCTGCCCAAGCCAAATTTAGCAGCAGGTGGTGCTAGATGGAACGTGGGGGCTTGCTTGAGGTGCCACGACCTGCCAGAAACAGCCCAGGGACCCTGAAAAACTATAAATAGATCCCCCTTCTTCACAAAAAAATGAGAACCGGAGTGTTGGTAAACTCTCTCTCATCTAGAGGGATCTCTACTCTGAAATCACTAGACAAGCAAAGCTCTAGCTGGTTAATCAATGTTAATTAACACTAAACCTTTTTAATTAGCAAAATTATGCTAATCTATTTATATTTTCTTAATTAATTTAATTAATTAAGAAGATTAAACTTACTTATACTCTAAAATTCTCTCTTAATTCCTAATTCTCTACTGATTATTGAGATTAAGCTTAGGGATACTAATCTAGTTAATTATTATATTATATTAGGGTTAAAATTACTCATTTTAACCATAAATTAATGATAGTTATACTAATTAAACTTAGATTAAGATAAAATAATTCACAAAGCTGTGTTAAACTGTTAAGATACTAGAAAAATTATCTTTTAATTTTTTGAATAAGTTTTGTAATTATTTAAGCAGAATTACATTGTTTTTAAGAAAAAAGTAAGCAAAAAAATAATCAAATTAATCTAAAAAGATTTGAGATAATTATCAAAGATAAAATATATCTTAAGAAACTCATGATAATTATCTTAATTATAGATAATTAGTTTAACTAATTATCTCAGTAAAAAAACACTATTTTTAAGAGAAACTAAAAGGGAGAAAATAGCAAATTAATCCAAAAAGATTTGAGATAATTATCAGAAGTGAATTACATGTTAAGAGACCCATGATTATTATCTTAACCACAGATAATTTGTTTACCTAATTATTGCAGTAAAAAATTTATTTTTAATTGAAAATAAAAAGAGAAAAAAAGTAAATTAATCTAAAAAGTTTTGAGATAATTGTTGGAGGTAAAATACATCTTAAGAAACTCGTGATAATTATTTTAATCATAGATAATTAGTTTACCTAATTATCTCAATAGACAAAAATTATTTTTAAAGGAAAATTAAAAGGAGAAAATAGCAAGTTAAACTAAAACGCTTTGAGATAATTATCACAGGTAAAATACATCTTAAGAAACCCATAATAATTATCTTAAACATAGATAGTTAGTTTATCTAATTATCTTAACTAATATTAATAGATCTTGTCTATAAATTAGAGAAAGAAAATTAGTAAATGAATTTATATAATTACCCGATAATTATCATAGATCAAAAACAGCTTTTGAAGGTTGGAAAAATTACCATAGTCCTAATAATTAATATAATAAATTACCATCACTCAATATTGTCTATATTAAACCATAAATATAGACGAGAAATTTATAAATCAATTCTATGAGTTAGCCAAAACATTATTTGAGATATAACATATCAAACTCCATCTAGGGTAAATATCCCACTAGTAGATAGGATTGGCTCGGGTCTTTTTAGGTGCCATAAATTCTTATCCTTATAAAAAGAACGTCTAATCATTAGGTAAATTATCCAAAAGCTAGATTTAACCTTTGTATCCAATTTGGGTAAAATTCCAATTCAAATCTCAGGATTTACCAATTAACCTTTGTATCCAATTTGGGTAAAATTAAGATCTTAATTGGTAAATCCTTGACCTAGTAATTTCTTATTTGCCTATATAGGCATGATAATTTTTTCCAAAGCTTTCCTAAGGGTTTTCTAAGCTCTTCTAATTTTCTATATCTTTTTCTAATTTTCCATTGAATTTTAAGCTTGGAATATGCTTATTTTGAGCTTAATATTATTTCTATTTATTTTCTCATAAAGATTTTATTTTCTCAACTTTATATCACAGGTTTACACTTACTATAATTTTCTTAAAGACTTTTGATCGCAAATTCTATTTATTTTAATTAAATTTTTTGCTAAAAATAGGACTTTTGGTCAATTATAATTTTCTAAACTCACTAATTAACTACAGTATAATTATTATAAGTAGATACGAATGCTTGTGACATCTGATAATTAATATTAAATCTTTCAACTCAATTATCTAATTTTCAACTCTAATTTTTAGCTAAAATGAGTATAATTTGACTAAGATAAATATTTATACTAATTTTCTAACCTTGGCATAATTATCACGGCCTCTTTATCATGTAATCTAACTCTAATAAATAGCATATAATCATATAACATGATTTACTAATTTTTCACTTTAGTTTTCATTTAAAATTAGTATAATTTGACTAAACTAAATATTTATACTAAGTTTCTAACTTTGACATAATTATCACAGCTCCTTTATGATGTAATATAGCTCTGAAAAATAGCATGTAATTATCTAATATGATTTACTAGTTTTTTCCTTTATTTTTTTGATAAAATTAGTATACTTTGACCTAGATAAATATCTATACTAATTTTTTAACCTTGACATAATTTCCACGGTCTCTTTATCAAGTAATCTAACTCTCATAAATAGTATGTAATCATTTAACATGATTTATTAATTTTTCCCTTTACTTTTTTAATCTAAAAGTAATATAATTTGACTCAAATAAATATCTATACTAATATTCTAACCTTGACATAAGTATCATACCTTTTTTATCGTGTATTTTAACTCTTATAAATAGCATGTAGTCATATAACATGATTTACTAATTTATTCCCTTAATTTTCTCTTAAAAACAGTATTTTTCTACTAAGATAATTAGATAGACTAATTATCTATAGTTAAGCTAATTATTACAAGTTCTTTAAGATATATTCTACCTCTAGAAATTATCTCAAAGATTTTTAGTTTAATTTGCTAATTTGTCCCCTTACTTTTCTATGAAAAATAGTAATTTTCTACTAAAAATAATTAGCTAAACTAGTTATCTATCATTAAGATAAGTATCATAGGTTTTGTAAGATGTATTTACCTCTTAAAGTATCTCAAACATTTTTAGTCTAATTTGCTATTTTTTCCCTTTAATCTTCTCTTAAAAATAGTGTTTTTTACTAGGGTAATTAGCTTAACTAATTATTTGTAGTTAAGATAATTATCACGAGTTTCCTAAAATCTATCTTAGCTCCAAAAATTATCTCAAAGTTTTTTAGTTTAATTTGCTATTTTTATCCTTTAATTTGTCTTTAAACACAATGTTTCTCTACTAAAATAATTAGCTAAACTAAATATCTGTGGTTAAGATAATTTTCACGAGTTTCTCAAGATGTATTTTACCTCTCATAATTATTTCAAAGCTTTTTGTCTAATTTTCTATTTTTCCCTTTTAATTTTTTCTTTAAAACAATATTTTTCTACTAAAATAATTAGCTAAACTAATTATCTGTGGATAAGATAATTATCACGAATTCTCTAAGATGTATTTTACATTTGAAAATTATCTCAAAGCTTTTTAGTATAATTTACTAGTTTTTCCCCTTTACTTTTCTCTTAGAAACAGTGTGATTCGGCTTAAATAATTACAAAGATTATTCAAAAAATTAATAGATACTTTTTCTAGCATCTTCACAGTCTAAGATAGCACTGATAATTATTTTATCTCAATCTAGGTTTAATTAGTATACTTATCATTAATTTATGATTAAAATGATTAATTTCAGTCTTAATATAACATAATAATTAATTAGATTTGTATCCCTAAGCTTAATCTCAATATTCAACAAATATTTAAGAATTAGGAGAGAATTTTAGAGTGTAAGTAAGTTTAATCTTCTTAATTAATTGGATTAATTAATAAAATATAAGTAAATCAGCATAATTCTGCTAATTAAAAAGGTTTAGTGCTAATTATCGTGGATTAAACAACTAGAGTTTTGATCTCTAGTGATTTTTGAGTAGAGATCTCTCTATGTGAGAGAGAAATGGCCAGGACCCCGAGTCTGCTCGAAATTGTGAAGCAAGGGGTCATATTTATAGGTTTCTGGCACTCATAAGCTCTCATAGGTTGAAAAAGGCAGTTGCTTGCAGCTCAAGCAGCCCCCAAGCTGAAGATGGTGCCCCTTGGTGCTAATTGTATCCCTGGCAGGTTAGTGATGACCCCTCCCATTACCTGTCAACTTTAAAATATCAATTCTGTTATATTTTGACCTATTTTTGCTTAATTGATAAATATCTGGTAAATATATGGGAGGCCTGTAGTAAGTCTATGCTTAAATGATTACTGCAACCATTTAATTTTTCTTAATAATTTAAATAACATTGAATCTTTTGGAAGGACTAGCGGGGTCAGTTTTTGTCCGAATTTAAATTTAAAAATTTCTAGCCCGGGGTTCGCTGTGCTTAAGATTCCAGAGATACCATTTTTAATTACTTTTGAAATAGTGCTTTACCTGTTTGTAAGTCCAATGCTTTCCCCTAAAACTTTGAGTCCATCCCTTTGCAGCTAGAAAGGTGGAGACCTTACAATCACCCCAAATTAAGAATTTGAGATGCCCTCATCTCAACCGAAATTAAGAAAGTCTTTGAGAAAAAGAGGTTTCAATTTTCCAAGTGGCATCCTTGGTGGAATAATCTTTCCACTTTACCAAGTGTTCCTGATTATCTAAGAATTCTTTCTAGTTTCAAGGATTCAATCCGGTTGGAGTTACTTGCTAGTCAATTTTTTCCCAAGAAACTCTCAGTGTTGAGCTCATCTTAAAAACCTTTACAAACCAATTGTATCATCTCAAAAACCAGATTAAATCCATTCTATAAAAGATCCATTTATCCACCTTGTCAACATGAACGTGCTCGTTCTAACTGACTATTCAGAGCAATCAGCGTTTGACAAGTATCATGTATTCAAGCTTTGCCAATCTGAATGCGCTCGGAGTGATCTTGCCATCTTGAGCAATTTGCATTCGACACAAGCTTCCACTACTGTACCAGAGGTACCCCCTCTGTGCTCTAACTTGGTTGACCTACAATATGTAAAGGGTTTTAAGAAGTATCATACCAAGAGTTCTTTTTGGCTTCCTATTAGTCTCGTACATTAATACTTTCATATCTAGGTCATTTTTCAAGGAAGGCTATCATGTGCACAAAGAATGTGAGTTGGTTTCTTAATAACTATCTCAATCTCAAGATTCAAATTCTTTTCATACTATCGAGAACCTTTGTCTCATTTGCTAGATCAAACCTTGATTTCTTGATTTAATACTAACTTAACTTTAGATTCCTAAGTAATTTTGAAAAAGAAAATCATGTATACCATTATAATATATAAGTAACTCAAGTTTTTACATTATTGATTTATAGTGGTTTACAAAGATCTAGGATTGCTAACTGTGGCCAAGCGAGTGGCTCCCATGATTGCATAAGATCTGGCTCCTCTTGATCTTCCTCTACCTCGTCCTCCATTTCTACCTCCTCTTAGATTATCTCCTTGATTTTGAGGAATGGCTCTAGCAGTAGTTCAAGGGTTTTGCTCTTCTGGACAGTTATTTCTATAGTGTCCCATTTGATTGCATCCATAGCACCTCACGTTTGGGAAGTTTTTCTCCAAGTTCACTGCTACAGCTACTCCACGTTGCTGATATCCTTGGTTGAAAGTTCCCCTGGCTCTTCCTCTAAAGTTATTAAATCCATTATAGTTCCTTGTAGAGTTGGTTCCTTCGCTTGCAAGAGGCTTAGCCCTGAGAAGGGCATCCTATATTGATGTAGGCATCCTGGATTCGAGACGTGTACTGAGGGGGTTGTTGAGGCCTTGACAGAAACAGGCAATTTGTTGCTCCATGGTCATCTAAGGAGCATAGCTTCTTAAAGACACAAACTTGGTGTAGTACTCCTCTAATGAAAGTCCTAGCTGGCATAGACCAAAGAATACGTTCATCTTGATAGCCTGATGTGCAGGAGGGAGATAACGTTCTTTGATTGCCTGCTTCATTTTCTCCCAAGATGGACTACTCGTGGGATTATCTCTGCAGTGTTGCTTCCACCAAAGTTTGGCATCTCCGCTGAGACGAAACATATCAAACATTGTTTGGTTTTCCTGAGCAGTTCCTGTATAAAATAGTCGTCCATAGCATCTAACCATGGTTCGATATCTCGCTCTAAATTGGGTCCCTCTCCCTTGAAAGTAGGGAGTTCAAACTTGCTTTAGTAGTAAATTTTTCTCTTGAGCAATAGTGTAAAGGCTATTTACACGAGTATTTCCCTGAGATTAAATTAGTGGAATTTAGTACCAAATGAAATTTTTCTTACTTATGCTTTTAACTTATTTGCACACAGGATGAAGACAATTGCCAAGCCATAAATAAAACTGCTTATAGCATACCCATGAGAACCATAATATGTACAAGAGTTAATACAATCCATGAAGGTCCTACTATATACAAGGGTGACGACAATCCTATACTAGAATCTTGTGGACTTTGGGTGGATCAGATATAGGATCAAAATATATAACATCTTTTGGTCCATTAAAACTAGGGCCTACACCTATGGGCCTAATTCTACCTGGGTAGATTACTTTAGACACGTGATCAAACACCCATTGATTTTGTGATACTTGGACATCATCTATTACAAAGGTTTCCTCTGGATTCTCCGTTCCAATGAAAAAGTATACTTCAATCACTTGAAGATCTTTGGTCCGTTTGAGTCTCTTCATATTTAGTTCTAAACCTTCTAACTCTCCCGCATCAATGAAGAAAATTCCACCAGATCCTGACCAGTTGATCCTCCAAGTGGAAGGAGAAAATCTCTTTTCTAGCCATTTCATCACGCTTTTTCGAACTGAATAGTGTCGGGATAGGCAAGCCCTTATAAACCTAATGTTGAAATCCATGGATTTGCGGTAGACTTGATGGAAATCTTCCTGCAAAGATGGGGATAATTATCTCTATGTCTTTCTCTCCCTTTATTTAATTAAATATCTCTTTAATTAAATTTGTAAAGATCACTTATTTCAACCTAACACCTTAACTTTTTCCTAGGTCCAAGACTTTAATTAACACATGCTTTGATACCACTTGTGAGATTCCCAACCCGCCAATACCAAGATCGGGATGGGATCCTTGATAGGTCTCTAGGTCTGAAATTCAAGGAATAGACCTTTACCATTGACAATGGCTTGGGTTTATAGCATTAGAAGAAGACTTAGCCCTATCTCATAGCGAAAACGGGACAACGTATTAAAAGTCCAAAAAACTATTTCGGCCCTATAACTTCCACAAATTGGGCTAAGGTATCCTCAACCAACGCTTTTCCCCCCTAACATATGTGAGGGCACAGTCGCTGGTGGACTCCTCTTCCAAGTGAAGATGTTTTCCAAACGTTTTCAGTGTGCGGGGATGGATAGTTACCTGACTAATCAGGTCCACCCGTCCTTGATTGACAACCTTAGTCAATCCCCACTTACCACCCCGCACTCACACATGATGCTTTGTTATGTAATTACTACCACATTCTTGTCAGAATTAAAATAATGATTCCTTTTATCCTTGATAACCAGATTTCATTAGAACAACCCTTGAAAAGTATTGAAAACATTGTTTTAACAACATGGGAGGACGAAGTATCACTTCTCAAAGATTTCCCCAAATTCGGTTGAGATGAGGACATCTCAATTTCTTAAATTGGGGTGATTGTAAGGTTTCCAGTTTTTGAAACCTTAGAAATTGTACAAAGCCTGATCAAATTAACTTGGTTGTTAAGAAAAAACTGTTTCATGATCCAACTATGGCAAATATTGGTATTTTTGGAACCGTAACCAGAGCTTTATAATGATTAAGAATTTTCCAAAACAGAATTTCGATAAAATCTGAAAAAGTTACGGGCTCTGAAAGGTTACACTGTCAATTCAATAGCTAAGTAAAATTGAAAGGTTTCATTAATTATTACTGCTAAAGACTTTTTATCCTACAGTTCTAGAAACTGCAAATATTTCCAAAGCTAATCATTAAAAGTCAAAAAATAGCAAAAATCAATTCTGAAAGCTGGGGGGCCTGCGTGGGGCTGTGATGAACCTGCCCAAGCCAATTTTAGCAACAGGTGGTGCTAGATGGAAGCTCGGGGCTTGCTTGAGGGCCATGACCTGTCAAATTAAAACAGCCCAGGGGCCCTGAAAACCTATAAATAGACCTCCCTTCTTCACAAAAAATAGACTTGGAGTCCTGGCTATTTCTCTCTCATACTCAAAAATCACTAGAGAGAAAAACTCTAGTTGGTTAATCTACGATAATTAGCACTAAACCTTTTTAATTAGCAAAATTATGCTGATCTACTTATATTTTCTTAATTAATTCAATTAATTAAGAAGATTAAACTTACTTACACTCTAAAATTCTCTCTTAATTCTTAATTTTTTGCTAATTATTGAGATTAAGCTTAGGGATACTAATCTAATTAATTATTATGTTATATTAGGACTGAAATTAATCATTTTAATAATAAATTAATGGTAATTTATGAATTAAACTTAGATTGAGATCAGATAATTATTAATGCTGTATTAGACTGTCAAGATGCTAGGAAAATTATCTCTTAATTTTTTGAATAATTTTTGTAATTATTTAAGAAAAATTACATTGTTTTTAAGAGAAAAGTAAAGAGGAAAAAATAGCAAACTAGACTAAAAAGCTTTGAGATAATTTCATAGTTAAAATACATCTTAGGGAGCCCGTGATAGTTATCTTAACCACAAATAATTAGTATAGCTAATTGTCTTAGTAGAAAAACACTATTTTTAAGAAAAAATTAAAGGCAGGAAATAGAAAATTATGCTAAAAAGCTTTGAGATAATTTTCAGAGGTAAAATACATCTTAGGAAACTTGCGAAAATTATCTTTACCATAGATATTTAGTTTAGCTAATTATTTTAGTAGAAAAACATTGTTCTTAAGGACAAATTAAAGGGGGATAATAGCAAATTAGACTAAAAAGCTTTGAGATAATTTTAGGAGGTAAAATACATCTTAAAAAACCCGTGATAATTATTTTAACCACAGATAATTAGTTTAATAATTATTTTAATACAAAAATATTATTTTTAAGCAAAAATTAAAGAGGGAAAATACAAATTAGATTAAAAATCTTTGAGATAATTTTCAAAGGTAAAATACATCTTACAAAACCTGTGATAATTATCTTAACCATAGATAATTATTTTAGCTAATTATCTTAGTAAAAAAACACTATTTTTAAAGGAACAGTAAAGGGAAAAATTAGCATATTAAACTAAAAATCTTTGAGATAATTTTCAGAGTTAAAACACATCTTAAGGAACTCCTGATAATTAGCTTAACCACATTTAGCTAATTATCTTAGTAGAAGAACACTGTTTTTAAGAGAAAATTAAGGGGAGAAATTAGTAAATCATGTTATGTCAAGGTTAGAAAATTAGTATAGATATTTATTTGTTTAGATAAAAAATAAAGGGAGAAATTAATAAATCATGTTAGATGATTACATGCTATTTATCAAAGTTAGATTACTTGATAAAGAGGTCATGAAAATTATGTCAAGGTTAAAAAATTAGTATAGATATTTACCTAAGTTAAATTATAGGAATTTTAGCTTAAAAGTAAAGGGGAAAATTAAAAAAACATGTTAGATGATTACATGCTATTTTTCATAGCTATATTACATCATAAAGGAGCTGCGATAATTATGTCAAGGTTAGAAACTTAGTATAAATATTTAGTTTAGTCAAACTATACTAATTCTAATTGAAAACTGAAGTGGAAAATTAGTAAATCATGTTATATGATTACATGCTATTTATTAGAGTTAGATTACATAATAAAGAGGCCATGATATTTATATCAAGGTTAGAAAATTAGAATAGATATTTATCTAAGTCAAATTATACTAATTTTAGCTGAAAATTAAAGTTAGAAATTAGATAATTGAGTTGAAAAATTTAAAGATAATTACCAAATGTCACAAGCATCTTTATCTACTTATGATAATTATACCGTAGTTAATTAATGAGTTTAGAAAATTATAATTGACAAAAAGTCTTATTTTTAGCAAAAGATTAATTAAAATAAATAGACATTGCAATCAAAAGTTTTTAGGAAAATCATAGTAAATGTAAACCTGTGATATAAAGTTGAGGAAATAAAATCTTTAAGAGAAAATAAATAGAAATAATATTAAGCTCAAAATAAGCAGATTCCAAACTTAAAATTCGATGGGGAAATTAGGAAAAGATATAGAAAATTATAAGAAAATTAGAAGTGTTAGAAAACCCTTAGGGAAGCTGTGGAAAAAGTTATCATGCCTATATAGGCAAATAAGAAATTACTAGGTCAAGGATCTACCAATTAAGACAACAAATTTAACCTACAATTGGGTAAAATTGGATACAAAGGTTAAGTCTAGCTTTTGGATAATTTACCTAATGATTAGACGTCTTTTTTATAAGGATAAGAAGTTATGGGACCTAAAATGCCCGAGCCAATCCTACATTTGATGATGAGGATAGAGCTCTAAAAAGAACTAGAGCGTCACAAGACATTGAACGGGGCCTAGTAGTAGGCCTACGAAGGAGTCTTTAGGCGCCAACGTAGCAGCAAATGGCTGACCAGTCGCACAAGTGGATTTCCATTTGTTTACTTAAGTCTTTAAATAGCTTAAAGTTTGTTTATAAATTAACATTGCATACGTAAGAACTAAGAAGTATTAACTGGCCGTAAACGGAAGATAACTTCCAAGAAACCAACGAGAAATGATTGTAAAATAGGAAAGAAATGATTGGACGTCTACGACTGATTGACCTAGGAAAGAAAGTTTTGATCATCCTTAAGACAGCTTGTCTCAAGACACCTCTGACTCCTTGAAATATTTTACTCCAGGTAATGAGTAATGATGGTGACTCCGCCATGGATGAGTCGATTTCCTCAGTGCACGTGGAGTCTTTACCCCATGCTTCTTTGTGCTTGTGGATATTACTTAAGACATCGAGTTTATCCTAGAGGAACCGCCCGGTTGTATGGGCAACCGATTGGCGTATGGGCGCCCGGATCTTGGGTGATGACTTTTTCCACCCCGGTTTTTATAAATAAGGAATGGGTGCCGTTTTTCACACATGTATAGGTGGTCTTGAGACAAGCCATTACTGGTCAGAGTTATTCCAGAATGACAGTACCTTGTCTTAAGTCTAAAGATGTCTGTTTGCTAAAAGAATGTTTTCAATATTGTTTTCAAGGGTTGTTTTAATGAAATTCAGTTATGAAAGTTGAAAGAAATCATTATTTTAATTGTGGCAAGAATGTGGTAGTAATTAAATAACAAAGCAACATGTGTGAGTGCGGGGTGGTAAGTGGGGATGGACTAAGGTTGTCAATCATGGACGAGTGGACCTGATTAGTCAGGTAACTATCCATTTCTGCGCATTGAAAACGTCTAGAAATTTCTCCACTTGGAAGAGGAGTCCACCGGCGGCTGTGCCCTCACATATGTTAGGGGGGAAAAAGCGTTGGCTAAGGAAACCTTAATCCGAATGATGGAAGTTATAGGGCTGGAATAGTTTTTTTTAACAAGTTGTCCCGTTTTCACTATGAGATAGGACTAGGTCTAATTCTAGGGCTATAAACCTAAACCATTATTAATGGTAAGGGTGAATTTCCCGGATTCTTCTTGTTTAGGGACTCAGATTTTTATCAGGCCTAGAGACCTGTCAAGGATCTCATCCCGCTTTTTGGTGGCGGCGGGTTTGGGGACCTCACAAGTGGTATCATTCTTTCAACTTTCATGATTGAATTTCATTAAAATAACCCTTGAAAACAATGTTTTTTTGCTGAGATAACTAGTTAAAATAATTATGTAGTTAAGATAATTATCATGAGTTTCTTAAGATGTGTTTTACCTTTGATAATTATCTCAAATCTTTTTAGATATTTTTGATTTTTTCCCCCCTTACTTTTCTCTTGAAAACATTGTAATTCTGCTTAAATAATTTTCAAAATTATTCAAAAAATTAAAAGATAATTTTTCTAGCATCTTGACAGTCTAACACAACTTTGACAATTATCTTATCTTAATCTAAGTTTAATTAGTATAATTATCATTAATTTATGATTAAAATAAGTAATTTGAGTCCTAATATAATATAATAATTAACTAGATTAGTATCCCTAAGCTTAATCTCAATAATTAGCAAAGAATTAAGAATTAAGAGAGAATTTTAGAGTATAATTAAGTTTAATCTTCTTAATTATTGAATTAATTAAGAAAATATAAATAGATTAGCATAATTTTGCTAATTAAAAAGGTTTAGTGCTAATTATCGTTGATTAACCAACTAGAGCTTTGCTTCTCTAGTGATTTCTGAATAGAGACCCCTCTAGATGAGAGATAATTTGCCAAGACTTCGAGTCTAATTTTTTTGTGAAGAAGAGGGGTCTATTTATAGTGTTTCAGGGCCCCTGGGCTGTTTCTAGCACGTCCTGGCACCTCAAGCAAGTCCCTAGCTTCCATCTAGCGCCACCTACTACTAAAATTGGCTTAAGCAGGTTCATCACATCCCCACACAGCCCCCCCAGCTTCCAAGATTGATTTTTGCTATTTTCTTTGACTTTTAATGATTAGCTTTGGAAATATCTGCAGTTTCTAGAACTTTAGGATAAAAGGTCTTTAGCAGTAATAATTACTAAAACCTTTCAATTTTACTTAGCTAATTAAATTCACAGTGTAACCTTTCAGAGCCCGTAACTTTTCCAGATTTTCTCGGAATTCTGTTCTGAAAAATTCTTCACCATAGTAAAGCTCTGGTTACGGTTCCAAAAATACCAATATTTGCCATAGTTGGATCATTCTACAGTGTTTTCTTAACAACCAAGTTAATTTGATCAAGCTTTGTACAATTTCTAAGGTTTCAAAAACTAAAACCTTACAGTTCTCTTGCTAGTTGGAATAAAAATTTGTCAATGTCTTCAAATCTCTACGCATTAAAGGAGCACACAATGGTATCGAGGTCAGTAATTTGTATTTTGAGTAAAAGAGAAAGCACAATTAACCTAATAAACAATGACCATCATGGCAATGCAAAGTTCCTCTTGGAACTTCTTCCATTCTTAGTGTTTATTCTGTGCATTGATGTATCTATAGATTGTAAACAATTACATGTGCAACAACCAACTCAACGTAAGTAACGCTTGATACATTCTTATTGATGTTTTTTTGAAGATTACCATTTTACTAAAATTTTTCTTCCTTTCCTTTGTTGTTGCTGATAGGGACCATATACTATTTCATGAGTGATACATTAAAAGGGAGGAAAGACAAGGTGGGGAGGTCAACAAACTCATCACATTCGGTAGTTTTTCCTTCATACCTCACATAACTGACTACGGTTTTAGATGAAACTCCATTGGAGGAAATGAGTACACACACTAATGTCGGTTTAATGTCTCCAAATGATTACGAGTATGTTCCTAGTGATTGTGTATTCAACACTCTAAATTATTTATTGAGAAATACATCCTCACCCAGTATACTAAGAAGAAAAATCATGAATAGCTTCACCTCTTCTTTACGTAAGAAAGAAATCATGCGATACAATGTTTGTGAATTTTTTCATCACTTGATATTCTATGTACATTACATGGTGTTTACTCCGTAAATGAGTACATTTACAAAATGCAGCTACCGACTTTAGCTAGTGGACTATGAGGATATCATTTTTTCATTTTTTGGTTTGCGCATTTATATAGAAAAAGCATCAAACTTTGGTCCAAGTCAACTATGAAAAATTACATAACATACTTTTCTCACTTTGAAGTAGACTTACGTATACTTTATGATATCTTCCTTTGCATCTTGGACATTTTGAGCCATTAATTCCTTCTCGATTTCAATTTCCTTCATGTACAAATAATGTATGTGTACACCCTTTGAAAGATATCGTTCTCTCCAATGAGCACACTATGAGCTTCTCAAATTTCCAAATAGTGGATTTTTTTTATTACAATGTTGGTGACTGCATGTTTGATGTTGTAGCCTACTTGCTTAGCTGAGAAAAGTCAAGTCAAGAAATAAGACAGATAGGTCCTCATGAGCTAGCTCAAAATCTGCAAAATAAAGATTTTGTAGCTCTAAAAGCTATAGAAATTCATATTTAATTGAATCTTTCTTACAATAGATGCACAATATTGGAAATGTAGAACAATACACTCAAATCATGATGGTCCCTGCCTTTATTGTAGGCATGTGGGGAGATGCAATTATTCTCTATTGGATAACACGAGGATTAAAATCAAACGTTACAGTGTGGGGTTTTTCAAATAAGAAAAAAATAGTTAAAACATTTTTTTCAGAAAGTAAACAAATTTGAATTTACTAAATATGGAAACGAAGGCCACTAGGAGCTGTTTGTTGCTATCTCTAGTGGAGAATAAGAATTGAGAATTATTATATAAAAAGAGATATACAACAAGAAAAAGCAATAGATGAAAGAAAGAGGAAAAGAAGCTACACACGTTGGAGTGAAGATCTAGAAAAAAGCTGATACATTTGTACAGTTTAAATACTATATCTTTCCTAATGGATCTAAAATAAATAAAAGAATTTCCTTATGGCGTAAAAAAAAGAAGCTTTCCTATTGGCTTGAAAATGTTAGAGCAAAGATAATTAATTAAGGTGCATTCAACCATCTCTATTTATATGTACACAAAAGACTTTTGATTTTCCACCTCCATGGTATTTTCATTTCCTAAACTCGCCCTTCACTTATGCACTGGAGATGTTTTGAAAGGATTTTTAATTTTTGAGATCGGGAAGACCTAATAGAGCTTTAATAAAACACATTATAGAAATTTTCTCACAAGAAAACAGAGAAGATATATTACTGAGAAAGGATCGGAGTAGCTTGAAACTTACAAACTTGTTAAAACAACTTCACAATTATAAACAAATTGAAGAATGGTCAAATGAGTGTTTCTCGCTCCACAAATCAATTATAGATAGAGAGTTACTACATCTCCATAGAGACAAACTGAACTTGTCAAAAGAAGAAAATTGCTTGCAATTTTTAGAAAACTACAATCTATCGGAAGATAATCGTAATAAACTTAAAAGTCATTTCTACTTTTTGCTAAGGAAAACAAAAACTACAGTCAAAACTGCTAATGAGCAAACCATGAATGAAGATCTTTTCAAAGTCTTTAAGATAATGATACACCTTAATTGACACATCTACATGGGTTAGATTGCGAAAGGCAACATCAAATGACTGAGTCATCCGTGCCACATATGTAAAGACAACATAAAATTTAGAAAAGGTATTGCAATTGAATGTTGTATACAAAGACCTCGAGCGCTTGAAAATTTCTCCGAATGATTATAAGCGTTTGCAAAAGGAAATTTTCTCAATGATCCATCAATTTGGACCGGTGAACGTAGCTAAAAACCATTATTAAGCGCATTATAAAAACTTTCAAACATTGACGACCACCTCAAAAAAACAAAGTCATAAGCGAGGATCCATAGCCTCACATACACAAATCAGCCTTGCATTGGAGAAAACACCAGAAAAAAGAACAACAAGCTTCCCCTCTCTCAACCAAGTTAAAATGGCACCAGATCAGCCTATACTCGAGCATCCAAGGCTCAAGACATTAAGGTCTTTGATACCATGTCAGAATAGGCTGTGAGAGATGCAATACAAATTCCTCCGAAGGCCCACTCTCTATGGTGAGAGCGGTTTACTATCGATTGCACAAATCTCTACAATCCAGTGGACTTGTTGACGATGTCGACGACGATGAGCCGGGCTGAAAACTGAAAATGCTAAGGGCTGAAATCTGCAAATCTTGTACCTATTGAATTCTGACTCTACATGTGACGACAGCGATGGCAACAACATGACGACAATGCGTTGAAAATGCAAATGTTGAAATCAGCGAATAGCTGGCGGAATGTGCAAACGATAGCTAATTTGACTGTGCGGCGAGTGTGCTGCACGAAGGTGAGATTTGTGAAGTTTGGGGGCTGCGATGCGGAATCTACCTGTTGAAAATTGAAAATGATGATGCAAGGGAGGTAAGTACTCTTGTTGTTTTCTATCATTAGCCTCATTGAAAATTGGATTTTCAGTGCTGGTTTACATGGTAAATCTGTTGCATTTTGAGTACCAAATCTACGTTTTTTATACCTAGTTTTCAATTCTTTAAGTCAGCGCTGGAGCCTTCGATTATCCAGAACTACTCATTCCTCCACCACTCTCCTAGTGTAATACCCTATCGCCTTACCTCCAGTAAGACTGTAAGACACAGTGCCATCATCATTACTAGCAGGTAGACGAGAAAAATCACATTGAGAGTCTCCGCAATGAGCTTGTTTCTAAAAAGAGAAAGGACTGAATCTACATCTTCTTAGCAACACATAGCCATTAATCCAGAGTCAAAGTGTTCCAATCTGAGGTAACCACCACGGGAGTCCACAAGCATCGTGAGCCTACATTTGGACCCACATCTTTTACAGAGACAAGGATTTATCTAGAGCTTCCATCTTTTAGCAATCGAGTCAAAGCCCCAAGATGAGCCTCTATCTGAGGGGTGCCTATAAAGCGAGACCCCGACGTAGCTATTCCACAAGCTGACAGATAACACCCATGCTTGCATGTTGCACTTTTTGTAGCAAGCTTTCAGTTGTTCATTCCAACAAAACTAAGTTTGTAGCATTCAACAAGTCGCCAAAACTAGAGAAGATACTCCATCTAATTAGATCCAAAAGAAATCATGATACCAAACAAGAAAGATATTCTGAGGACTAGTCACCTGAAAATTGTTAATTTTTTTACATAGCTAAAGCAATTCAACCTTCGAGATGGCTATAAATCGTGGGGATATCCCAGAGTACAACACCAAAATGTTTTCAAACCTTCCTCCGAAGGCCACACTCGCTATGGTGAGACCAATCTACTATTAATTGCTCAAACCTTTACAATGCAATGGGCTTGGTGACGATGTCGACAATGATGATGAGACGGACTGAAAACTGAAAACACTAAGGATTGAAATCTGCAAATCTTGTAACTCCATAATTTTGACTCTACATCAGTGACGACGGCAATGACGACGCAGATGCTGAAATCTATGAACAGTGGGTTGAATCTACAAACACTGGCTGATCTTACCATGTAGCGAGGATCTGCTGCGGGAAGGTCAGATCTACGAGATTTGGGGGCTTTGGTACTATGGAATTTAACTGCCAAAAAAACTGAAAGCACTGATGCAATGGAGGTAAGTGCTTGCGTTGATTTCTATCATCGGCCTCATTGAAAGCTGCATTTTCAGCCCTGGTTTACATGATAATTCTATCGCATTTTGCGTGCCAAATCCATGTTTTTTGTAGCTAGTTTTCAATTCTTTAAACCAGCGCTAGTGCCTTTGATTACCTAGCTTATGTTTGCCTATAGGAAGAGTACTAGAAAGTTTTGGGATGGTTTCAGTGAATGTAAGGCAACAATTTCCCTAGATGTATTGTGCTGAACTGCACTTTAAGAGGATATGTATGGCAAGGGCTCCCCAAGAAAACAATTCTCAATAGATGTAACTATCAAAATTTTTGATGTGCTCAATGCATGATGCAGGTCTAAAGAACCAGAGGCAAATGTATGTTAGTAGCATGAGAAGAAATATAACATTCCATCAGACAAAGAACAGTGCATTTGCATGGTTGATTCCTTTGACAAAGCTATTTGGGTAATATTGCTGGTGCCATTAGTTAACCATTGCTATAGGTGCTCATAAAAATTGGTACAATGTGAAGCTTGAAAGGTTTGTTATAAGTATACAAGCCCCATGAAATGTACAGGTTATGTCTTCATTAGTTATATTCATGTTGGCATACATAAGGAGGAAGAAAACATTTGGACGCGTCAGTGCTACGTAGAAGCTGCTGCTACGTTGACACGAGTGAGTTTTTATGCTTTTTTGTTTTTGCATACTTAGCACCCAGAAAACTATTTCTTATGCTCAAACACACAGTCCGTCTTCTCAAGCAAGGTTATCAATGTGACATAGAAAGATAGTACAGTTGTAGTAGAGGCCATTGCAGGGGTTCTCCATTTGTATCTCCGAGCTTTCCTAGTTTCAACACACATACCTCCTCGCTTGTACATGGATGCTCTTTATTGGCCAAACACCCTCGCCATTCCCACGATGGCAAGATAATGAGGAACTATGTGCATGGTGTCCAAGTAAGAGACTGCCATAATGTCTACCTCACTGCAAGCCTACGTAAGACTACGCTTGAGAACACAAAGCCAAGAGGGCTGTTTTGGGTAGCCCTATGCTCCTCGCAACTTGCCATCCATTAATGCGTGGATTAGTCCTCTCACAAAGGGATGCAACTGTGCATGGATCTTATTCAGCAAGACCTGTAATCTCATGGTTAAGTCTACTTAAACCATTTGCTTGGCCTCATACTTGCCCATGAATACTGTTGCTTCGGCCAACAGCGGAAGATACATTTGGTGTGCCTTAATAGTTTTTTTGATAGGAATAAAGTGTGCTTGCTTGCTAAACCTGTCAGCTATTTTCCATATTCCCGTATTCCCATGGATAGACTTGGGCAATCCAAAGATGAAATTTATGGATATAATCTCCCATGGTGAATTTGGGATAGGCAATGGCTGGAGTAATCCAGGTTGCTTCCCTCTATCATACTTGGTCTTTTGGCATACTACACATTTTGAAACATACTTTTGTATGTCCACTTTCATGGTAGGCCAATAGAAATACATCTCTACTCCTCAAAGAGTAGGTTGAATACCTCTATGCCCCGCATAGGGAGGAGCATGGGATTCATACATAACTTTCTCGCGAAGGGAATGGGTAACACATAGCCTATTTCCGTGGAGAAGATAACCACCCTACAAGGTGAGTGGTTCCTCTTTCTTCCCCAAACCAAGGGCTGACATTAAGTCTCTAAAGTCAAGGTCAATATCATACTCATCTATCATAGAGGATAGATCATTGTGAGTAGCTATGGACACCACATTAACTTTTGGTCGTCGTGAAAGTGCATCGGCCACTTGATTGTGCTTACTAGCAACGTGAGCAATATGGAAATTAAATTGCGAAAGAAAAATTGCCCACCTCATTTGTTTATCGGAAAGCTTGGTTTGCGTCATGAAATACTTGAGACTTTGGTGGGCAGTTTGTAGAATAAATGGATTCCCCAATAAATAGTGCTTCCATGTGTCTAGGGCATGTAGAACAGGTAAAAGCCATAAATTCCTAAGATTCATTTATCGGTATTGAGCCTTCGGCTCTCATATGCTATGGCATGACCTTCTTGAAGCAAAACTGCTCCAAGGAAATCACCACAAGCATCACATTGGACCTCAAATGGCTTTGAGAGATCCGGAAGCATGAGGACTAGTTGGGAGGTAAGCCTTTTTTTGAGCTTATCAAAAGCATTTTTCTCCTTAGCAGTCTGTACATACTTAATGTTCTTCTAAGTTAAGTCATGAAGTGGTCCTGCTATTTGAGAGAATTTTGCTATGAAGCGTCTATAGAATGCACACATACCAATAAAGCTTCTTAGATCATGTAGATTCCTTGGATTAGGACATGCTTTTATTACCTCTAACTTTGATGGATACCTATGGATACCATCTTGAGAGATAATATGACCTAGGTATTGAATCTCTTGAAGGAAAAATTTTCTTTTCTTTTGGTTGAGAAAAAGCTTGTTCTCCCTCAATGCTTGAAAAATCACTTGGAGATTTTGCTTATGTTCCTCCAAATACTTGGAGTAGATGATGATATTATCAAAGAACACTCCAGTGAATTTGCAGTAAGGTCTAAAAATTTTCTCCATTAGACGATTGAACGTAGCTGGTGCATTAGTCAAGCCAAAAGGCATGACTAGATATTCATAAAGACCAAACGTTTTGCAAAACGCGGTCTTTAGGATATCTTCATCCACTATCCTTATTTGATGATAGCCACTTTTAAGGTCAATCCTACTGAATTATGTAGAGCCTTGTAGCTTATCAAACAGATCTTCTACCTGAGGCATGGGAAGTTTTTTTTTGATAGTGATATGATTTAGTGCTCGATAGTTCACACACATATGGTATGTACCATCTTTATTTTGCACTAAAAGGACTGGAGAACAAAAGGGAGAGGAACTAGGCCTCACCATCCCTTTGTCTACCAATTCTTGTACTTGCCTCATGATCTCCTCTTGTTGAGCTTGAGAGACTCGATAAGGAGGCTTGTCAGGTGGTGAGATTTTTGGAAGGAGCTCAATGCAATGGTCATCATCCCCTCGTTTTGGAGGTAAGTCCATAGGGATATCATCGATGAACACATCTTGGAATCCTTTTAGAAAATTAGACAAGTCTAACTCTTCTTGTTTTCTATCATTTACATTTGATGAAACATTAGGATCTTTTAGAGACTATTTGACAAAAATCATGTACACATAAACTGAGCTCTTCATTGATTTATCAAAAGCAGAAGGATTTACAAGTGGACTAGCTCGACCATGCTCACTAGCATCCATATACATGTTCTTTCCCTGTAGGTGAAGTTGATTCTCCTTTTAGGGAACTTCATATCGACAGCCATGCGATCAAACCATGACGTCCCTAGGATAGCATCCTCATGTTGGATAGGAGAGATGAAAAAGTCTTCTTTGTCGACATAACTTTGGACATGGATGCTCAACTTCCCAATCAAGGGAGTAACGGAGGCTTGTTGTCCCTTGAAATTTGTGTCAGCCATTAGCATATATCCCATCTCAAAAGCTTGAATGCCCAACTTGGTGGCCAAATCCGTTGATATGGAGTTGTGAGTAGAGCCAGGGTCAAACAAGATGAAGGCATCATGCTCTCTTACCTTTCCCCAAGCATAGGGAAGTGATGATCCTTTGCAATGAACATCCTCTTTTGGAGCTTTGATGGTGAAAGCCCTAGGAGTAGATTCGATGGTGGAAGCCATGTTCTTGCTCCCCACACTTGAAACACTTGTGGTCCTTGTGAAAAGCTTCAAGATCTTCAGGAGAGAGTTTGTTTTTGCCTCTGTAAACTCCCTTCTTCTTGGACCGATTGTTGTTGTTGGAAGTACCTTGGCAAGAATTTTGAGCTTTGGTTTTCCCCTTTGCATAATTTTTGTCTTTGTTTTCCATGGGCTTCACATTCTGTCTATCCCCTTGATGGAAATTGATGTGTGAAGCAACCATGGTGTGATGGATTACTTTGGTGATAGAACCAGGCCTTTGAGAGTTGATGTATTTGGCCATCTCTTTAGGTAATCCCGCACAAAATTGTTGCTTTTTCTCGGCAAAGTCTATCTTTTGAAAGATAGTAGCCTTGAGAGGTAAATCCCAAAACTTGTCTACATACTTGTGGATAGACTCATGAGAGAGAAGCTTCAAGCTGCACCATTCGGTAAGCACATTGTCCTTTGAATCGATTGCAAGGAATTGCTTCATGATGGAAACTCGTAGAGTTTTCCATGTCTTTGGGGCTTCTCCGTTGTTGGCCATGAAGGCTAGCCCACCATTGACGAGTTGATTTTTGGAAGTGCATAGCTATGGTGTAGCTTGGAGGACTTTGTGAATCCCTCGTCTCCAAAGGCCACATCAAATTGTTGGATGAAGGTCAACACTCAGTAGCACCAAAGGTGCCATCATAGGTGAGAAAAAAGATACTCTTTCTTCCCTCCTTGAACTTCTTTAACTTTTGTGACCTTTGCCATGCAGGGTATGATTTGTGATGTCCTTCCCTTTTGTATTATCTAGGAGAATAGCCATAGCTTTCTTTGGAAGAGGAGGAAGGTGAAGAAGAAGGATAAGATAACCTCTTTCTTGCCCTTTTCTTCCTTTTTCTCCTCTCTTCTCTTTCGGAGTGACAAGGAGAAGGACTGTGTGTTGATCTTTTCCTCTTGGAAGGAGTGGGAGATCGTCTAGACCGTCCTCTTTGTGGAGCCAAATCTTTAGAGGAACTTAAAGTTTCATTGCTTTCTTGCTCTTTGGATTCCTCCTTTCGTATGGGAGAGAGTCTTCTTTTGGGGGTCTCTTCAAGAGGCCTCCTAAGCTCTCTCTCCTCTTGGAGAGGAAGGGAAATTCCATAAGCGCGAAGTTGTTGAGTAACTTTGGCTTGCAAACCAGGGTTGCCCATAGCTTGTTGCAACCTAGTAACGAGATAATTGACAAACATGGGGCCATCATCATGAGCACCTTCATGTGAAAACTCAAAGCTATCAATATTCATTCTACTCTCTTGGTTATTTTCAGCGATGTTAACAAAATTTTTGTACGTACTTAGTGTATGCTTTGGCAATTCAAAACCTTAGTTGCCACTCCTCTTAGCCTTTGAAAATAGTCTCTTAAGTATCTACACCCCCGGCTTGAAGTGGTTAATTATAGAGAGTAGTGGAGTAGGTCTAACATAGCAGAGTTGCCAAGGGCTAGCTCCTTTCGGACTTCTTATGGCTCAATAATGATAAAGCCGTAGGCAAGTCAAAAAAGACTCCACTATTAAGTCCAAATCTCCCGAGGTGTGCACCATATCCCACATAGTGGGCTCAACAAAATTGACAATAGATCTCAGTTCCACTTACCCTAAAATAATTAGCAAAATCAACCATTTATAGGCTACTTAAGGACCTCTCTTCTTAAGCAAGAAAAGAGAAACCAAATGCTTTGATACCAATGTAATGGAATTGGCCTATGAACTTGAGAGTAGCGGAATTTAGAGAGAATACTTTTGTGAAATTACTTTTTGAGCATAGCAGGTGAACATAATTGATGGTAGCAACATAAACATAGCATTTAGTTAACTTGGCATGAACAATAATTTTACAAAAAGAGAGAATTTAAAGAACATGACAACAGTTGAGGACCAGATTTATGTGGAGCCGGTCTCCCCCTCCAATAGGCATTTGTATCATGATTTCTCCCATCAAGAGAGACTTGTTACAATACAATCTTTGTGTTCCTTGTGACCTAGGTGATGCAATGAAGATGAAGAGCTTCATGCATCACGAGCATAACATAAACTTTGAGGAAACCATTAACTATCCCAAGCCTCAGTCTCAAGACCTCAAACACCTTCGAAGGTGGAGAGAGCTAGCAGGGAATGAGGATAGGGAAGAGGAAGAAGAAACATCTCATAGGATAAAGAATTAGTTTCTCACTTATCATCACTCTTCTTGCTAGCATACATAATAACATAGTAATGAAGATGGAGAAGATGGAAAGCTTAACACTAGAATGGTAACCTAACAGGACATAAAAGTGTCCTTTCAGGGTTTTGGAAAAAAATTCCAAAACCATAGGAGATCCACTCATTTTGAAAAATCCTTTCATGAGCTTATAGTTCAATAACTACTATATATGGAAAAAATGAGAAACTTGTAATTTTTCTCATCCCTTGGTCACTACAAGCCTCCAAAGTTGATGGAACAGTGCATTTTGCCCAAAACAACAATTTCTTACGGTTGATTGCATATAAATAAGAGTGGAGATTTTTGTAGGACATGAGATAAAATGCCCCGTTAACTTCAATGGGTTGGTGACCAAAACATATGGTTTCTTTTACCTCACTAAATTTTTTTTGGGCAAAAAAAAAGGTACAAAAAAGTTGCATTTTTGCCATTCTGCGGACCTATCATCAAAGTTTCTATAGTCACGCTCAATACAGATACTATATACATGTTTTCTTAGTTCCCTTTGGACCTCTGGATTCAAAAGGAGCCATGGAGCATGTCAAAAGGATAATGGATCTCTTACAATTGGAACCTTGGGGGCAATGATAAAGTGCTAAATACAACAAACATGAGAAAACTGGGTTTAGCATTATGACCTCTAGAAACCCATAGAAACTACTCAATATCTAGCCAAGTTTGTAGTCTATGATTAGATATGGTCACTACCTAAAAAATACACACAATTGGCCTAAGAAACTAGCAATATTGAGAAAGTTATACTTGCTACTCTAAAATGTATCGTATTCTTCAGCAATCAAAAAACTCAACCATCATCATATACTATGCTATATAGCATATTAGGTCCCCCAAAACTCAAGGAAGATTAGATTTATGTTATACATTACACTTACACAATCAAAATTGAATTTGGATATCAAGAAAGCCACCAAAAAAATCATAAAAGTGCTAATTTTGGCCAAAAAACAAGATTATGCAATTCTTGTAAATTGGTCATAACTTTCAATTTTAACACTTAGCTCTCCCTACAAGCATCAAAACATGTTGAGAACTATGAAGGCCTAACCTCTAGCCATCTCACAAACATGAAGTTTAGAGTGGTATAGTTGCCAAAAATTGAAAAAAAACCAAAAACAGGACCCGTTTTTTCACACAGTTTAGGTTCAAAAATGTTGTGCAAGAGTAAGGTTAATGGTGAGATCGATACTCAAAAAAAAATGCTAAGTTTTTTTCAGCTCATAAGGCAACTTTGTGGATATATAGCACCTAGAAATTCATTTTCATACTCTTCAAATAATTCAAGCAAAATGGTCACTTAACAGGACACAAAAGTGTCCAAGGACATAAAAGTGTCCTGTTACCATTCTAGTGTTAAGCATTGAAGCATGGCTCTTGGTTGGATTTTCATTCCATAACCAAGAGTGTTGGTGTAGCTCTCAACCTCTCTACTTGCTTGGCGAAGGAGAGGGAGCTCTTGCACTTTGCGCTTCACACAATGAGTATGTGTGTGTGTGTGTGTGTGTGTGTGGTAGAGTATACCCCCCAGGCATGCCCCTAGCTTCCTTGGTCAACCCCCCCTTGTAGCTGCTTGAAGCTCATTGGACCCCTCTCTAGGTCTAGCCAATCACAAGCAGGAGGTAAATCAAGTAACAAGGGTAGCCTTGGGACAATCGTCCCCCATTCCCCTTTCAGAGAGAGGACTTTATAAATGTAAAAAAAATTAATTAGATACTCTAAATTATCATTGGACCCCTTGGGTGGCCAACCAATAGGCTTTAGGCACACCATGAGGGCAACATGAGGAGGAACTTGACAAGTGTCCTTTTCGCTTTCTTTGTACCAAGCATGCCTTGTGTGAGTGTGAGTGTGTTCTCTCTCATCCACCTCTTGTGGGGCTCGCCCCCTACTTGTAGGGATTAGTGTTGACTTTTGCACACCTCAAGCCACTCAAATTTGGACCAGGATCCCACCACAAGCTTGGCCCTTAAGCCCCTCAAGCTTGGGCTAGGTTCCTACCTCAAGTACAACCCTAGCATCTCGAGCATGACAAGCACCTCAAGCATCTCTGTCATCAAGCACGTCAAGCATCTGAGTCATCAAGCACCTCAAGCACTTTAGTCATCAAGCGCGTCAAGCACCTAAAGCACCTTAAGCTTGGGCCGGGTTCCACCTCAAGCTCAGCCCTAGCTTACCTAAGGTCAAAGGACTTTTACACTAACTATTGGAGGTCTTCAATGAAGCTAACCCTAAGGTATTTATGTTCCATTGGTTAGCCTTGCTCTTTGATAGAATATCTCTCATTTGGGTCCCTTTACTATTAGCCCCATGTTGAGATAGATCTATAAGCACATGTCTATATCTTAACCCTTGGTCCCGTTTATTCTCCCACATAAATGATCAGTTTAATATGAGAAAATCATTTGGGTTGGTTAGATATTAGAATTTATGCAAATGGACATTCCCTAACAGTCTTGACTCTGTCATAGTCTCAGCCCACTGTATTATAAATGAGGCAACATCCTCCTTGGAGTACATTGAAGTACATCTTATAGAGGGAATCATCCAGCAGGGTGGAAGCATGTTAACATGTCACGCTTTTTGTGCTAGTTAACATATGCCAAAAAGCACATCTTGTAAGCATAACACATGATACACTTTGTATAATTCATGATGGTCGCTCACACACTTGAAAAAACATGACTGTTAGACTTCAAGAAAATGAATTGTAATATTTTTAAAATCTTAAATAGTTAAGCTCAGTCGTTATGTTGAGGCAGTGATGCATGGAGGGAAGCACGGCGCAGGGGCCACATGTCAGAGAGAGGGAGGAAAGCGATTGCAAGATGCAAGCAGGTCTGCAGTTAGAGGCCAACAGTTAGCCCAAGTGGAGGATAGCTCACCACTAAAGCCAACCACCTCCGACAGCTCTCTTGACAGTACTCCATCGAGAAGGAAGTCGAGGGGCAAATGTTTTGTTGCTTCTCCTCCGCCCTGCAAAAGATTGAAGGTTTCTAATTCCCAAGGATCCCCAATGTGAAAGTACATGCATGTAGGGAAGGGGAAGCAGGACTCGGGTACTCTCTCTCTCTCTCTCTCTCTCTCTCTCTCTCTCTCTCTCTCTCTCTCCCCCAATGAGGTGGCCACATTTGGAAGTTGTAAATCAAGCAAAGCATGACACATTTCTCCAGAAGTCCCCAACTACTAATCTGTTAGTGAATCCTCTCACCCATGAGAAAATTGTGTTGCTAATCATATGCTGCACTCAAAACAGAGGACTATGTATTCAACTTATATGCTTGTTTTTGTAGTAGCCCTTGGTTGCAATCTTGTTGTGGATTCTCTCGCACTGATTAGGTGCTTGTGCATTGCCTTAGGCATTCAAGGTGCATGCTTAGATGATTGCGTCTAAGGAGAGTCCGTGCAATTGCTTGTGTAGAAATTACTTGACAGCCCTATTCTAGTGGGGCTCTGTAAGGTTTTAATCTTATAATCTTGTGTGGTGTGCAGGCCGATGGAAAGCTCCCAAGCTGAACACCTACTATGGAAAAAGTTTTGTGTAACAACAGAAGAATTTAATGTTGTCCATGGCCTCTCCATGGACGGTGTCGACCCCAAATTGGTGACGTGGGAGCAGATTACAGATGTGGAGTGGTTCAATGTATTTAGAGAGGCGAAGGATCGTAGCAAATATCACTTCAAATGCAGTAGCATTTGTAGTGACATGTACGACCAAGTACTTTAGCTGCACTATAGGATGTACCAAAAGGCCCCCACCAACATGGAAATTAATTCGGCTTTTGCGAAGGGTTTTGTAAAACAATTCAATCCAGTGGAAATTGCAAGTGGCTCAATCATGCAGTTCAATTGGGTTGAGTTTGCTGTCCAACATTTTCAGGACCTTCGAGAAAAAGGATAGTACGATGCCCATGTCAAAAAGGAGGGTGCGTAATACTCACCCCTCAAGTAAAAAAACAGAGGAGGGCTCCACAAAAACAAAGGACGATTGCGCTAGTCAAGTAGCTCCGAATGTTGTTTCTGCTACCAGGGCAACACCCCTCTCTATTAACAGCTCTCACAAAGTGACAACAAGCCTGGCATATTTCGAGCTCTCTTATTTGTAGCACATCATGAGTGCAAGTGACCATCTCAGGAATCAATTGCAGGATGCTAAACAACAACTCAAGAATGCGGGTCAGGAGCTTGAAGCTATGAGGGTTTTAAAAGCAAGCCATGATATGGTCAGCCCTGTAGTACTTGCTATGAGATAGAAGCTTCATGATGTTGATAATGAATTGAGGTGTTTAGGCCTCACTAACGGTGTGGATGCAAGGAGAGAAATAGAGCTCAAGGTAAAGATCAAGACACTGGATGGTTTGGGGTTTCCTGTGTATGATGGCAAGCACAAAAATATCAAGACTATAGCGGAGTGCCTTGCTGATGAGCTGACCAATGCAGCCAAAGGTTCTTCCAAAAGCTATGCTATTAAGAAGAAGGATGCGATTGAGCGCGTGGCGAAGGCCAAAAGTTAATTTTTTAAATTCTTATTGTTGTTTTTTGATGCCAGAGTCTGGCACGAAATTTTGACCTTCTTGAAGACTACTGCTGAGAGTTTTATACTCACAGCATTTTCTTGAGAAATAGTAGTGGCTTGTTTCTAGCAGCTTGCTACTCTTTCTTCGGAAGCTTTTTGACTACATACGTACTCAGGCTTGAGGTGATCTCTAATTAGTTTATTGGTAGAAAAGAGAGAGAGAGAGAGAGAGAGAGAGAGAGAGAGAGAGACATTGCACAATGTGGGTGGCAATGGCAAAACCGGGGCGACACAGGGAGGATTCAGGAATGGATATCGAGCAACACGCTCGCCTGGTGAAAGTTATCCATCAAACGTTTGCTACTGAGATCCCCACGCACCGTCCTCTCAAACCATTCCTCAATGAGGACCTCGTGGCTTAGATCATTTTTCTGCCCCTTAAGGCGGCCCCATACCCAAACATCTCAAGCTACAACACCTCTTGCAAACCTCTCCAGTGCATGCCATCATCCAAGATTTTGTTGGTGATGTTCCTATGAAGTTCGGAGAGATAGATTATGACAAAGATCTTTATGCCACGAATCAGACCTTGCACCATACGATTGGATCAAGATTCATGCATGTGTCAGCCAATAAAGTTATTGATCCTCCCTTCCAAATGCCTCCATTGTCAACATTGTCGTAGATGGCCTCATTGTCAAGCATGACCGCCATATCAGTGTGCTCCACTAGGGAGTGGGTAGATGGGGAGTGAAGTTTGGATGTTTTGCCATAGTCCATTGGCAAGCGCTCCAAGAGTAGGGAGCCAAGGCCAGAGGGGTGCCACCGCCCACTGCGTAGTAGACCAAGAATCCCCGCAGCCGGTACAATTGTTGGCCAACTTTCAGATACGGTCCAAGCAAAGGTCCATAATTTCCTTGCCAATTGGAAGGGAATTGGGTGCAGTAATTAGGACATTTAATTAGCAAGTAATTAGGGCATTACTTAACTGTGCGCACGGTGATCAATTGATAACAGAGGAAGGAAGGGATGGTTTATTACTAGTATAGTGGCCTTGGGCAAAGTTGTTGGCGGCGTCCTCCTTGCCGCTGATGACCTTTGCAGGATGGAAGAGCTGGTGGTGAGTGTCGGTCCTCACTTCATCGATGAGAGTGGGCTCCAAGTCGAAAAAGATGGCACAAGGCACGTGCTTTCCAATGCATGTCTTGTTGAAGGTGTTGAAGTATCATCTCCTCCTCCCACTGTCTTGTCACTCAGCATTTTCCCTTAGCATTTACCCATTGGGTTGTGCATGTACACACCCACCATCCAACAACAATATCATACACGCATGCCATGATCAAACTCTCTTAACAAAATAGCTCTCAATTAATTACCTGAATTCCATGCTCCAAACAGTATAACTCCCAGCTGGCATTGTCTATCTGAATGCCGGCCTGGCTGATGTGGATGGAGATGCACTCTCTCATACTATTGGAAAGGAAGAAATACTGCCAAAAGATTGAGCCAAGGATCCTTGGATTGTCCTCAGCAGATACGAAGCAAGGGCACATGTCCAAATGCTATCACCTATGCTTTCGTCTTGAAGGCATATGGCACTGCCTTGGTTGACATGTATATCTGGAATATCGTCTCTTGAAATGCACTGATTGCTGAATATGCCCAACAAGGATTGGGCCACGAAGCTCTGGCTCATTGGTTTTAGGATGCAAAGTGAGGGAACTTCTCGCACTATGTAGGAGTCCAATACGTCTATGATGTAGAACATAAAGTTACCTTTGCTTCTCTTTAAGTTTAATCTATATCCTGCATCTTTTATATTTGTCTTAACGCGTGTTTTTTTTTGGCAAAGAGGACATATATTCACAATAGTGGACGGTTCAATTGCACAAGCATGATTCCAGCTCGACAACACTATAAGGTATCTTATCTACATCCAATTCCTTATGCCTATGTCTTTGCTTGGCGCAACACATAAATTTTACGGAGCAGGGCACAACTTTTGTTTCTTATAGTTTTTGAAGAGACAACAATGCCAAGTCTTTACCAAACTTTTGTTTGGCACTTCTATATGACGCGCACTGTATATTTATCATTTTTTCTTTGTGATGCTTCATTGCAACACAAAATGTTTAACTATTCACATTAACTTTATGTATCTTGGCTCAAACATTGCTCTCCGGCTTACACAATTGGACAATACTCGTATATGATTATCAGGTCGATAGTGCAGTTTAATTTTTATTGTGTGTTGATGCTTTTTTAATTTTTTCATTTAGTCAATGTTTCCTTAAATCTAGTTTAGCTACATGTTCTTCTCAGTAGTACATGCTCAATCGTGACCATCATATCTATATATCAAATAGATGGCGTATACTTATTTTCTCATAGTTGGACAATTCAACTTATGTACTGCAATACTCCATGCACTCTGTACATATTTACTTTATTCCTAGGTGGTTAATGTCAATCTACGTATGTCCTTGTTTGACAATACATCTTATATATTATAGGCCAACGTTCTCCTCTGCATAATCGTTCTATAGCATGAAGACAATTATTCATCCCAGCATTTTGCTCCTCAGATATGTTTTGCACCAGGTTATGTCATCGACAACCAAGAACCTCCAACTATGACAACATGTAATTCTCTCTCTCTCTCTCTCTCTCTCTCTCTCTCTCTCTCTCTCTCTCTCTCTCTCTCTCTCTACAAGAAATAAGAGAAAATTCACTAGGCTTGATTTAGAGTAAGATGGGTGCCTCAAAGATGGGTCCCCGGTTTAGAGACTAAATTTACCAAGTTGAATGGCAATCTACAAATAACTACCAACGTAGGTTAAAGAGTAGGGTTTAAGAATAATGATTAAGTTACAACCCTTTGCAAAATCTATTAGAATATGTATGGCAAAGAGCATCGTCTTCTTCTCACTACACAAACAATTGTAGAGAAAGCCGTGAAATTGGACCATTTTAGAGATAGCTACAGAGGTAATCAATCATCAAAAATCCAAAAGGTATTCCTAATAGCTTCAAAAAAATAAAAGGTATTCCTAAATCAAATATTCCCTCAACAAAAACAAAAATGATGCACTACTTTGTAGTAGGTAGCAACGGGCAATGATGAGCATGTAGATTTTCAACAGTATCAACTAGGAAGGATGGATACAACATTGCGAGAGAGAGAGAGAGAGAGAGAGAGAGAGAGAAAGCGAGAGAGCAAGGACACTTTAAAGAGAAGAAAATTCTAAAGGAAAAATAAACGAGAAGAGAAACACAAATATACCAATGTGAAGTTGACCACCTCTTTATATGGACACGAAAGGTCTTTTGACTTTTCACCTTCATCTGTCTTTTCATTTCCTAAACTCACCCTTCAGATACACACTTAACATGTTTTGAAAGACTTTTTATTTTACAGAGATTGGGAAAACTTAATCAATCATCATATATATTTAATAAATAAACATGCAATTAGTTTTTAAAAATTTGCCAATGCACTTTGTACTAATTTACTTTAGTGTTAGATTCTTGATATCAATATGTGTTTATCTTGTTATGTTCTATAGGAATGTCCACCAAGCAAGACTAATTATGGTCTTTTGTGCTCTCCCTCTAAGATATCCTAACATTCTCAATGCAAGTGCTGAAATTGCTCAAGCAAGGAAGAGAAATGTAGCCCCTCAAGTGGCTAAGTCTCTTTATATGCCTTTATCTAAGAGGGAGCTTAAAGGAACCCTTTCCAAGCTGAAAAAAGGTAAGACACTTGGTCTAGATGGTCTACGAAATGAATTTTACCAACATTATCAAGATTTTATGATACTCTACTTACTTTTGATTTGATAAGAAGCTCTTGGGCAAGGGGTTCTTCCTAGATGTATTAATATTGGAGTTATGAATCTAATCCATAAGAGAGTAGACAAGGAGGATCTAGGGAACTAGAGGCTTCACTTCTGTATATAAAATATTTGTTCTCTCCTTGGATAGAAGATTTAGCTCTTTGATGGACGTTGTCCTTCTTCAAGAGAAAAAAGGCTTCATAAAAGGAAGGTTCATTTGTGATGCTATTATAACTATCTAGGAAGATATTGAGTATGCTCAAGAAACATGTCAAGACTTTGTTTTGTTGAAAATTAAGGCAAGGTCGAGGGTGCCACATGGGCTCAAATATGGGCATCTACCAATAGAAGCTCAAGCTATAGCTAGTAACCATCCCACCATGTGCTCATACTTGTCCCAAAAGTAGTGCAAAAACAAATTTTAATGAAGGGGTTGTCCATCTCTCTAGGCGGGGACACCCCATTATTGGCCCGCTTATCCTATGATAGAATGGAACGGGACTTTGTCTTCAATCTCGATAGTATATTGGTCTGGGTAGATATCAAATTTGTGCATACTCTATTGCACTGCATATGAAAAAGTGTCGGTTAATAGGGAAGTGCCTTTGCTCTCACAAGACCTGTTAGACAAGGATGTCCTTTGGCACCCTTACTTTATGACATTGCATCAAATGCTCTAGGTTGGCTAGTTCAAGCTGTTATGCAAGAATGTAAGATTAAGCAAATTGCTATATCAGGTGCCTCCAAAGATCTATGCATCCAATAGTTGGTGGACACGGACACATTATTGTTAGAAGATGATCAATCCATTAGCACTTTTTGGAACTGTATGAATCAATATTTCTTAGCTATTCAATGAGTGATTAGTCACACAAAAATAGGTTATAAGTCCTTCACAAACACAATGGCTCAGGTTGTAAATTGGATGCCAAGAGATTAAAGGTGGGGAAATTTTCAGGTCATTGAAATTCCCATGGGCTTCAAGTTTACTTATGCTAAAAGGTGGTGATGGGTATTTGAAAATTCAACAGCAAGGTCTTTGCTTTGCAAAATTACCAAGATTTTTTACCTGCTAGAACTCTTGTGCTTAACAATTATATCTTGTCATTTTTATGTCATGCTAGAAACATGCTAAGTACCAATTGTAGAAAGTGAAGTCTTTGGCATGAATATTCTTATGGGGAGTAGAACTTGAACATAGCAAGACACTTAAAGTTGCATGGCACCTATGCACCAAGACAAAATTTAAAGGTGGTTTGGGCATCATGGGCATTAACTGGATGGCTAGCAAAATGTATGCAGAACGGATCCTCAGATCATTGGACTCTCAGAACTACTAGTATATCCTTATCAAGAGGAAAATCCATCAGCTCTCTCTTGGGAAGTATAGAGCATGGAAGAACATGCGAATCAAAGACATCAGTCTATCCCCAATGGATTTTAAATCAGTGGGTATCACCCTTATTAATAGATTTTGGGATGCTTGGAATCTTGGTAAGAAGGAATGGAAAGTTTCGCATGCTATCATCTATGATCCTTCCTTTTTTATGGATGACTCAATTTGGTTTGGCATGCATGCTACAAAGTTAGAACTACCTTTATGCAGGAACACTCATAGCTATATTAAAAATGGAATTAAACAATGTGTGTGTGTGTGTGTGTGTGTGTGTGTGTGTGTGTGTGTGTGTGAGAGAGAGAGAGAGAGAGAGAGAGAGAGAGAAGTCAACATCAAGTAGTAGAGTTCCATTTCTAAATGCACTAGTCCCAAATCTTAACACCTACTTCAATATTTATTTCTTGATTGATGATTGCAAAGAGCTTGCTCTACAATTTGAACAATTGAGATTGCCAAGGCGGCTCCCCGAGGCTCATATATAAAGGCCCTAGGCCATAAAAGCATCAAATAAAGAAGATAGCATTCAAAAATAGATTTCAGACTTTTAGGGATTTTGTATAGTTTTGCAATTCATGTTGTAGTTTTTGGAATGTCCGTACCATGCCACATCATCCATTTTTGGCTAAAAATTACTCTTCTTTGAGTTTTCCCCATATGGGCACTTAAAATGGGTCCTTTTTAATTGGTCTTTCACGTCATCATATTTGTGAGATGCCTACAAGGACCATGCTTGGTGAACTATTGCCTAGCTTGTGGAAATTGTAACCTTTCTCTTGCTTGTTCTAATTGGCTAATGTGCAAGATCAAACTTGATCAAGAGAAAGGAAAGGCTTGCATGCAAGAGTAATCATGGTCTAACTGATACTCCAAAAGTAGCTAAATGGATTTACAATTACTTTGCTCAAACATGATTTGTGGAAAACTCTCCAAAGATAAAGTTGACGGTCCTATAAATTCAAAACACTATGGGCCTTTCACCAAGCAATCAAGCACAATTATTTGGGAAATGTAGTGGATTTTTTCCCAAATGCAAGAGAGAGAAGGAAACAATTCAACACCTATTCTTCTATTGTCCCTACAAGAAACAAGTTTTGGAGAAACTTTAACAAGCATGTCAAGATGTCCATCCTCAAAATTGTCAGCATGTGAGATTTTTGTGGTTGATTGTAAGGCAATGGACACATTGCTATGGAATGTTTGGAGAGGAATGCATTGATGGCATTACAAGAAAGTTTTTATTTTTCAAAAGCATGTACAAAATTTTGTGTATCTTTTTGCCCATGACCTTCAAAGGTTAGTCAATTTTTGTATCTCCAATATCAAGACTGTCGACCATACTATCACTAAGCTAATCCAAAAGGTTACTAGACTGCAGCAATGGTATAGAGTTCTTTCTACCTAATACTGTACTCGTAGGATAAGGACTCTTAGTAACATCTTGTGAGGATGATGTGTTTCCTTGTCCCCTTAGAACCACCTCTAGACACTATTCCTTGAGAGATATGGGGTTGGCCTCCCCCTCCTTGGAGGCCTTTGATTGTTTTTTTTTTTTTGTTATTATAAAGCTCATACCATTTCACAAAAAATAAAAATAAAATTGGTGAGGTCATTGACACCGTTGCAAATGTTGCATGCACTCGTTATTTTCATTGCATTAAAGCAATGTCACCCTACCATAAAAGGAGTTCAAAGACTCACTCACCAAAATTATGGAAAGGGTTATGTGAGAGCCTTGC
Organism: Adiantum capillus-veneris; assembly: GCF_014529385.1. NCBI lineage: Eukaryota > Viridiplantae > Streptophyta > Polypodiopsida > Polypodiales > Pteridaceae > Adiantum > Adiantum capillus-veneris. The sequence goes on from NC_140936.1 coordinate 78,983,721, forward strand.
CTCACCCAAGATTTACAAGGGCTTGAGGCACTACCACCATCTAGTTAAGTGGTCACATCTATTGTTTACAGGGTTGTGAGGGCAATGCACAACTACCCTAGCTACTACAAGAAGGTTACCCCAAAACAAAAAATAATTGTGCAAGGTCTCCAAAAGTGGAGATCATAGGTCATTGCACCTCAAAAAAAGATTGTTGGTGGGACAATTGGTTAAATTCGACATAGATTTTAATCTTCTCGTGCGTAAATTAGGGAGAATATGTAAATGGAGAACTGCAAGGGTGTAGCTATGAGCTTGCATGATTGCTATGGGACCATAAGAGGCATGCTTCAATCCAAGTATTGTAGCCCACACAAGCACTAGGTGGGATACATCCATGTACACTTTATCTTCGGAATGTGCTTTTGTGGATGGTTCAGTACTATCAAACAATTGGCTCCAGGAGTTGGAGGCTATTCATGATGTAAGATGCCATGTAGACAAGGAAGGTTCTTGGTCAACCAATTGGTTGAACACTATCAAACAATTGGCTCCAGGAGTTGGAGGCGATTCAGGATGTCCGATGCCATGTAGACAAGGAAGGTTCTCGGAGAGAGAGGACTTTACTTTGCAGAGCAGGAAAACATTTTGTGGTTGTGACCTTTACAAAAATGGACTTTGTGTTTGTTAAAACCTGGTATGTATGAGTTGTGAAGCCTCATCAAGTGTCCCAATGAGGAGACAACTATTGAATACCATTTTTTTGGAAATGCTCAAGGGGTTCCATGCCATGTGCAATCATCTATCATCTATAAAGAGAGGTAGACCAAATGGTAGAGGTAAATCCCATTCCTCATATGCCCTTAATCATGCATGTACTATTTGTTTTATTGCTTATGCATCAGAAACATACATCTGTAATTTGATTGCTTCTCTTGGATAATCTATGGTCATAGAGAGTTGCCCTTGAGTGCAAGACAAATAGGGAGAGAATGGTATTAGCATGCAAATCCGAGCTGATCCTTTCTAAATGATTGAAGCTGAACAAAGTCGGGCCCCCAAATGCAAAAAGACAAGGGGTGCACTAGAAGATGGGGATGTGGTAATAGGACGAGGGAGATAATTTGAGGTTGCAAAAAAGTTCCCAAATATTTTCCTATGCAAGAATACAAGTCTTCCGATGTTGTGTCAAAAAAATAGTCCCAAAAAATGCAGGTGCCTCTCCTCCTCATTGACATAAAAATGCAAATTTGAGCTGATTCTTCACAACAAATTTGAATCAAAACATTGTCAGTCCCTTGATGCAAAATTTACCTTTCTCCTCAAAGTAGCAAGTCTCAACCCATCAAATGAAAAATATGAAAATAAAATACCCTAAAATAGGTATCTCTAATGAACTTGGGACATGCCCTAACCCCATCTTGGAGACTATGGCCTCATGAGGCTAGCCACAACCACAAAGAAACCCTCACTCCCCTGATCTAGACATAAACAAAGAAATGACCCACCAAACTTCCAACAATGGGAGGGCTACTCTTCGAGATGAAATCACTTGCTTGCATCTTTAAGATATGTGCATTATGCATGACATCAACATAGCAAGCATGAGAGGATCTATTAAGCACTGGGAATTGATGCGAGGCTTATGGCTATTTTCATTGATAACGAGGGTTCGCTCTACATAAAATCATCTTCTTGCTTAATGGAGAACTTGAGGGATTGTGAATGGATGCATTTATTTTAGATCAATTGGTTATATTATGTCTACTGGAAGAAACGTGAGGAATTGTAGATATGAGGCAAGGGCTTCTCTTTGGATACGATTACATATGATACAAGGATGCGATTTCTTTGAGTACATTGACATGAGCATGAAAGACTAGTAAGCAATGGGATTTTTCCTACGATGACAAATTGATGGTTTGTTCTAGCTCTTGGGTATTTTCATGGGATATACTAAACGCTGAAACAAGGCCTGATATGAGCGTATAATTCATGCTGCATGATGCAAGAATTTGAGGTTGGCACTAGCCTCCTTTCATTCGATGCAAATCAAAGGTTTTTCTCTAATGGAGTCTCCTATGCTTTCATCTTCAACTCATGTCATGTAAACCACCGAGGGATATCAATAATTGGGTAGGGTGTAAAGTGAGGGCTACTCTTCAGATGCAATCACAGACTATCACAAGAAGTTTTGGACAGATTCTCACAATAATTCCCACATTATGACTTACCTCAACATCATGAGCTTCTGTGAGGGAGGCACATCATACCTAGTTAGGTACGATTGGGGCAGGGGACCACTAGCCCAGTGGGTGGGCCGGGAGTCCCCTGCCCCCAATCGTACCTAGCTAGGTATGTGGTGCCTCGCGAGCAAACGCTCATGATGTTATGCATTGTATGAAAAACATTGAAAAAGGCTCCCTTTTCCTACATGAGAAATTTTCTAAATCTTCTTGTGTATGCTCGCAGCTTGAAGGCACATTGTATCATGCAAGAATTTGAGATATTTACAATCTCTTTGGATGCATTCAATGGAGGTGGAAAAACAACAAGAAAAAGTGCAAGGTTTGCACAAGGAAAACGGGAGGGATAGCGCACACATAGCCGTAAAAGCAAGGCTGGAAGGCAAGTTGCAATGAGTAGGCAAGGGAATGGGGTGCACGTAGGCTGTCTATGAGGTATCACTCTTGAGGCAGAAGTAGAGTGGAGGGTACTCTATTGCAAGGGTTGATCCTAGGTCTCCTAACTGAGCCGGTGAGAAGATATCCACTATCATTTGGTAGCTAGCCATTGATGCATATGTCTAGGGTGCTTTATGAAGTGTATGTTGGCAATGCATAGCCATGGAGCAAGCTATGCATTCGTGTTAGCTCATGGGTGATTTTGCTTCTACCCTAGATATGGTGTTGAAATAATAGGCATACAAGTTTGTGGAGTTTGGTTAGGGTGAGCAAGCCACTATACAATCAAAGTGCAGGTGTATGTGCGCATGGGTTGTGGAGGATTGTGGATTCTAGGTGTGGAATGTGCAAGTGAGGTAATCTTGTAATAGGTTGTGGTGTCTACAAGCGTGTGGATGTTAGTGAATTTAAAAGCAGATGCAGACTCTTTGAGAGATCAGGGTCTTCTATGTTGCACAAGAGGGTAGTGAGAGCATGAATGAAGGTGGAGAGAGGGTGGGTTGTAACACTATGCACCTTATGGATCGGGTTATGTATTAATTATGTTAATTCTGGATAGAGCCCTAATATTCCCACTTGAGTAAGATGTTGATGGCCAAGGTAAAGTTGAGAATGCATGTGAAGATAGTCTTGAGCCTTCATTAGATGAAATTGTATGCACACAAAGGTAGAAGCAATAAATTTGCATAAATGGTATTGTTTTGGGGCTAGGGAGAACCATCCAAAAATGTTGATGGAGCTTATAAATGTGACAAAGAGGTCTGACTAGGCTTTCACCATTATCAACATCTATGGCCCATGCACCACAGAGGATAGAGCTAGGTTGTGGGAGCATGTGAAGGACTTCCCTGTTTTCGGGGAGTGGCTCCTGATTAGAGACTTCAAAATGGTCGAGAAGAGGAAGGATAGCCTTGATGGACATGTATGCTAAGAAAAATCATTGGTTGGTTTTTCATCTGATCTCATGGTGAATAGGTCATTTTTAGAGTTGAAAACAATGGACCTCATGCATCCCAAATGGCCACTTAGTATCCCACAACTTCTCCATTGCCATTGCACATGAGTAGTGCTAGACTCAAATCCTAACATAGAGAATTCATGGTAAGATTGCTAATTGTGTACATTGATTCTAGAATATACCCAACTCCGTTATTGCAAGCAAGCTTTGATACGAAGTCAAAGTTTTGTTCGTTATGAAAATTGACCGAGCTTTGTTTGTGAAATAGCACTGTACTTGGATTGGTGCAAATACTCATAAATTGTTTTTACTTTTATTTTAAGTATAAAACATTCAACGCTAGGAAAATGTTTCATGCTTCCTACTTAAATTTGAGAGCTTCCTAATATTATCATGTTTCATTATAGTTAACATATAAAGAAGCCTCGACACAACTCATGTGCATTTACAAGCACAAGATATTTAAGTGTGCGGTGAGTTACTCTTGATCACTAAGAACGATGTGACATGAAAGCACTAAAAATTGCATGCTACCATGGGAATAGAACGTTCCGTTGTATTATAAAAAATGGGGAGGACTATGTAAACTCCCCCATTGAAGGAGACTTGCATGCCTTCTTTTTGTCCAAACATAAAAAGGGAGCAACATCTAAAAGGAAACATATTTCAAATAATCTATATCATCAATTTCTATGAATTCTAACCCCTCTTATGGTTCTTTTGCGAGGTATATGGATAAAAAATGGAACGTCACAATCATAACATACTAGAGGTGGTACCATTAAAAAACCAGGGAAAGATGCTTTAATGAACGGTAACAAAATTTCTATGTCTTTCTATATATCTTTCTCAAGTTGAACTTCAATACCTTAGCAGAAGTGAGATCACCAAAACATTGACACCTAAGCAAAAAATGCCCGAATAGCACCTTCAATGTGAGGAGGTCAAGGAACCTTGCAAAGTAGCACCCCAACCCAAGGATAGGAGGCAGTACGCCACCTTGCATTGTATATACCCTTTCTAAACCAACATGGCAAACACTAGCTTTGCTCAACTCAACACACTAGATCACAATGCACATGCCCTTTTTGAGCTTGCTACTCCCCAAGTTGCGAATGCCTAGAGCATCGATGCCTTTTGTGTGGCTTGAAACTTACTTTTTTTTCAAATCTCACAATATGTGAGAGGTTATATTAACATGACAAACCCATTGCATCAACACCATGCTCAAACTGAGCCATGGTCACATATATTCCATTGAAAATGGAATACCAATAATCAACCCTCAGAATGTCGTGGATCTAATGCTAAGAGTTATCCACTTCCATTCATCATAGGTTCTATTTTTTCCAATCCCTTAGATAATAACCTTGCTAGCTTGGATGAACTCTGCATAGCTAGCTCCTGAGAGATCCCGGGCAAACACACGACCATTCCTAGCCTTCCAAACATGGTGACAATAGGAGTATCTAACCACCTGAGTACATAATAGGACCAACAGGCTTTCAATTCCATTTGCTCCAAAGAGCAAATCATTCTTGAAAAACTAAATCTTTGAAGTCCTTTGGATTGTTTTGCATACTATCCCTGATAGTCCTCTAACTCTCCCACATTCCAAGAATAAGTGGGGTAGGTCCTTAGAAATTTGCAACCCAAGCACCTATCGAGGCCGCTACCTTCAGATAATATCTTGACACCTATTGGCAGGGGCCCCTATAATACATTCCACAAAAAGATCTTCATGGGCAAGGGAAACTGAGGGTTCCATATGTTCTTAGTAGATGCCAGCTAGTGAGCCTTTGGCCACTGCTTGCCCCACTGTTTATTAAGGGGGGGGGGGGGGGGGGGGGGGGGGGGGAACTAGTTGTTCTTATGCATCACGCCTAAGTAAGTCCCTTGGTGTGTTGTTAAAGAAAGTGGCTGCTCTGTGGACATCGCCAAGCTTTCCCCTCAAAGTTAGGAGCACTAATGAGAATTATTAAAATGCCCCAACTATCTAAACTCTATTGATTAGCAACCTCTCTGTGCCATTAAGGTGGAACTGGGCATCCACCAAGTCTGCCTCTCTCCAGTTCAGGCTGATGTCATCCCATAAGTGGGCAAGGCATTGCACTCCTTTGTTGTTCACCTTTCTAGAAGTTTCCCTCCTGTAAGGATTCAAAAGTAGCCCAACTACCTGAGATATTCAAGGGGACCAAAGTAATATAGAGTTTTGGATGTATCTGGTAATCTCTCCCCATTCCAAGATGTTTGTTGCCTTGTTGCACTTGTGCACCATCTCTCCTGTAGTGCCGCTCATCTTCAAGTGATTCCAATGAGGGGCTCAACTCAAAGTGTTGCTCTCAACTCAAAGAATTCAATGTCTTGTGATTCTCTTGGACTCTCCTCAAATAGGAGGTGTTTCATTTGTTTGGCCTCTTGAATCCCTTTGACGGTGCGGTGGATGTACGGGATGGAGGTGGTAGCTTTCCTTGTATGCTGGCATCCTCGCTCTGGATCTTGTCTTGACTTTCTCAGGTGATGGAGTCAAACTCCACCCTTCTTTAAACTTTTGACATTTTTGATGGTATCGAGTGGCTCCCGTTCATAGCTGAAGTAAGGTTTTGAGATTTGGTCTTAGTTATGCCTCTGTGTTAAATGCAATGAATAGAATGCAGTTTTTGGCCATGGCTTAATTTGAGTATGGTGTTAAGGTGAAGACTTTTTCTATAATATATTCTCTCACAGAATGTGAGATTTGCAAAACAAAAAAATGGAAGCTTAAAGCCCATTTAGTCTTGCCCAAATCTTGCCATATCCAAAACTCTATGCAAGTATGTATCTCATTGGGGTCCTATAGTGGAAGACTTGGGCCTTAATGACCACTGGATTGAAATAGCCACAAATCTTAACAACAAGGGTGTTGACACATTGCAATCACTTTGGGATCATGAAAAGGGAGACGAGACTGGAAATCTTTGGAGCATCTAAAGCACTACAACAATCTCTCACTCTGGGAGGAGATCCTCATCGAAAGATTACTCAAAAAAATTCAAACCTAACCCTTCCTCCTTTCTCCACACCGCTTGATTGGAGATCTTGGAAGTGGTCCAGTGAAAGAATATTTTGCTCACTCAAGGCCAATTTTTTTTATGGAAAGCCATGTAAAAAACCTTCAAAAATAGCTGAGAGTTAGCAGAGTTGCCTCCCGTCATCCGCCTTTGTTATCTATTGAGGCTTGCTCCTACCTCGAGCTTGCATGCCTTCTGTCTTGGATTCATCAAATCAAACTTTTCAAATTGTGTCAATTCTCAATCTTGTAGATGTGGATACCAATTTTTTATTTTTGATTCTCGATTGCAATTTCGTTGATCATCACTTTGTTAAATTTTTATCGTAAACCCAATGCTTATTCTCCCTCCCCTCTCTCTCTAGTGCCAATGTGAGAACCTTCTCACCCCTCCAGTCTCCCTCTCTCTCTCTCTCTATCTCTCTTCCTCTCTCTCTCTCTCTCTCTCTCTCTCTCTCACACACACACACACACACACACACACACACACACACACACACACACACACACACACACATGCAGTCATTCAAACTGGCTATAGTGAATGACGCTCTCTTTCATCACTTACACATGCGTTCTCCCTCTCTGTCTCTCTCTCTCTCTCTCTCTCTCTCTCTCTCTCACACACACACACACACACACACACACAGTGTACAAGACATCCACAACAAATTGTGACTCCCATCGTTGAATTGTTGAGCTCAATATACTTCATTCATGCAATGCAAATATGGAAGCCCTTTGTGCAAAGCTCCAACACCTCAGCGAATGGCACATCGACTTTGTCTCTCATACATGCACACTCATTGAGGCAATGGGTGTTTCTCTCTCACATACACACATATATAGACAAAACATGAATGCACTCTTATGATTACTAAGCTTTGAGCATCGAGATCAAAGATCATTAATGACATGGAAGGTTTGTGCAAACGCATGAAGGGAGGTTCATTGAGAAACAGATGGAGGGAAATTCTTTATGGCAGTCAAAATGTAAAAGAAAATCCACCCTTCAAATGGTTTTCAAAAACAAAAGTAGTAAGTGGTCAGCCTTGAAATCTAATGGCTGGAGTGAAAATCGTACTATAAAATTAGATAGAGTACTAAGTTTTCTTTTTACTTTCCATTGCCAAGACTAAGAAGTCTTTTCATTTTTTACCATCTTTTTGGCATGCCCCATAGGGGGAAAGGTCTTAGTGATGCCTTCCCTTTTTGGCGAGCCTAAATGGTAGAGCCATAGAGATGGGTTTTCTTTCTGACTGGCTAATGATAGAATCATTTTTTTATGAGGTTTTTATTATTATTAGTGAGTGCACTGCAGCACTTGAGAGAGGCACATGAGTGCTAGTGGTGGATTGTTGAAAAATGTGAAGGGATCCAATGTTTCTCTCTCTCTAAAGTCGGAGTCTAGACAACAAGGAAAAGAGGGCAAGACAACCTGCAAGCGTTGTGGAAGCTTTGCAAGTTGTGCTTGAGCCTCAACAATGCGAGCTTGCTTTGCTTTGACACATATCCGGCCTGCTAGCTACAAAATTTCTCAACCTCTTGTTTTTAGTGCTTTGGAATCAACACGATAGTGATTGCCTTACTGGTTACTTTGCCAAGAGTACACTCCTCAACTACGTATACTAGCTGCTATGGCCTCTGAAGATGACCTCTTTTTTGATGCAGAAGAGGAAGAAGAAGATGATGATGATGATGCAGATGAATATTTGAAGAGGTTTTTAAGGCGTAAATCCTAAAAAAAACTTGCATGAGTTGAAGACTCTATGCAAAGCCTGACTTGGTCACAAACAAGGCCGAGAATTGCTTATATGCAATCTATACGACAATACATTGGTTGAAGAGATGGAAATCTCTTCTTGGCCATGCAAAGACCTGTAAGAAGAAGATGATACAGCAACATAGAGGCTATACTGAGGCTATCAAAGAAGTCCTACGAGTGCATAGCACATCTACCTCTTGTAGCAACATTGCCCCTATAGAGACATGCACTGAATCTTTTAGCCCCGAGGTTGCGAGCAACCATGTCAATATTGTGTGGCTTACAATCCTCCTTGTTTCACACACTCTTAATTTTACTTAGTGGCTAGGTGAGGGTATTAGACGAGGTGAAATCTCTCTCTCTCTCTCTCTCTCTCTCTCTCTCTCTCCTTGAGCTTATACGTGAAGATACTCTAAATAAAGCCCTGGGTCCCCTCCATATATATACCATCTTGTGTGCATATTTTACACACTTTGGGGTTGCACTCTCTGTCTATCATCTCTCTGTTCTTGTCTTTCTCTGTCTTCTCAACATGGTATCAGAGCATGGTGGCTTTTTCTTCACAAAAATAGAGCGTTTTTTGCCTTGCGCGACTTCTCACAACGCGTGCACAATAAAAATACGCAATTCAGCAAAACATAAAATCATCATAACTTTATGCTCTAAACTCAAATTTCCATGCTTGAAGAGTCGTTCTTACGGTTTTGGGGCATTCCAGAGGTGTTGATCATTACATAGATTTGTCAAATTATGCACCGGAATTAACTCACAAGGAATTGGTAACTATTTTCAATACGTTTTTGATTGAAATCATCAAAATGTATGAGCTTGCATATTTTCAAATCTATTTGTGTTAAAATTCTTGTAATGAATCTTTGATTTACCTTTCATGCATCATATTCAATTTGATTAACATAAAAAAACTTAGATCTAGAGTTAATTATGTTGTATTGATTAGATTTCTATATTGATACATGTTGAGGTTTTTGTTGCATGATTCTTGGATTTCCTTGTCAGGGATCATATGCAATTCGATTTGTGTAAAAGAAATTAGAGTAAAAAGTTAAGCATATAGAAATTACAATGTCTTCAATCCTCCAAACGCAGGGAGTAGGTGCTTCAATGTCCTCTCTCTCTCTTTCTTTCTCTCCCTCGTTTAGTGTTCAGGAAAAGTACGTCGCCTAAGCCTTGATCAGTTGAATCGAATATTCAAAACAGCCGATTGAAGGAGGGGGAGAAGGAGAATGTCCGCTTGGAAAATTCAAGAAAACGGAGTTATATTGTAAAAAAAAATTCTGTTTTGAAAATTTTTCTTTTTGAAACTACCCCAAAGCAGACGTCTGATTGATACTTTTGGAAAGAATTACCAAAACACCCCTCTAATTTGTGAAAATTCCCAAAATACCCCCTAAATTTAAAAAGTTACAAAAATACCCTTGTATTATTTTTCTAATCTTTATTCCTTTTTGATCAACAACTAAGATCTGGTTTTGAGTGCTTAACATGTAATTAGTCACAAATTACCTAGCAAAAAAGGGTAAATATTAAGTCTAAAAGTAATGAAGCAATTCATCTCAAGAGCCTATCAAAAATTAGTTTTAGCATCTTGTATTGATATTCAATCAAGTCTTCTTTTGAAAAGCTACAAATTTTGTCGTCTTTCAAGAAATTGAATCCCACGACCACGGGTATTTTGGAAATTTTGGAAAAATTGAAGGGCATTTTGGGAATTTCTGACAAAATATTGGGGGTGTTTTGGGAATTTTAGAAATTTGAGGGGTATTTTGGGAATTTCCATAAATTAGAAGGATATTTTGGTAATTTTTCCTTTTTTCCACGAGCTCTGTGGGTCGCTAAAGAGAGAGGCTCCATCACCAGCCTAACCTCGCACTGCTCCACTAGCTCGCCATCGTGGCAGATTCAGACACCTTGCCTACAACCATACATTAAGTTTACCCCAGAGGAGGTGCTTTGGGGCCCATGCGTCTGCATCTGTGCTCAATACATAGTTGGAGATTGCAAGTGGCGAAGCCCATTGAGTCTCGACGTTTGTGTGTGTGTGTGTGTGTGTGTGTGTGTGTGTGTGTGTGTGTGTGAGAGAGAGAGAGAGAGAGAGAGAGAGAGAGAGAGTGCTGCGAGTGGATCTTCTTCTCTGCGTTTGTGTCTGTGCAATGCGCATGTGTGTGTGTGTGTGTGTGTGTGTGTGTGTGTGTGTGTGTGTGTGAGAGTGAGAGAGAGAGAGAGAGAGAGAGAGAGAGAGAGGGAGAGAAACCCGTATGGACTTTGCTTTTTCTTGAATGTGCGCACACGCGTGTGTGTGTAAGACAAAGAGGGTCTTAGGCCATACTGGGTTCGAGCCTCGAGGATACGCGGGTGTCGTCAGAGGTGAAACTCACCTCTCTCTCTCTCGCTCTCTCTCTCTCTCTCTCTCTCTCTCTCTCTCTCTCTCTCTCTCTCTCTCTCTGTATTGTGTCAGTCGGAGTGACTACTCTTGAATGTCACCTATCCAATGTGTCACGTCGCGCACACTAGTCTGAAACCTACGGAATCAAACTTGTGCTGACACGCGTCTAGGGGGAGGGGCCGAGATCCCTTCCCCATTATAATAACTAGTCAAATGGCGCCGCCCCCGGTCTGGGTAAAACCCCCTCCCTCCTCCACCTAAAGTCCACCAAAATTGGGAGAATTAGGATTTGTGTGCAAGGTTCATGTGCGAACAACCATGCCGTATCTGCCTGTTGGGGTTTGAGTACACTATAAACGTGCAAAACGCCCCTAATATATTATTTCATTTCTTTCCAATTTGAAGCATTAATAGAATTGCAACGGCCACACCTTTTGTGTGATTGTCCTGTCCCCTATGCCTAACCATCTCCATCACACACACACACCATTTGTGCCTGGACAGGCGCCGACAGTGTTCCGGAAAAATCATTTTTCCAAACATACAAAAGCCTGTTCCTTGAATTTTCCAAGAGGTAATTTTAGAAAATTAGGTTATTTTTCCGGAGTTTTGCACTATTTTTCTCTATTTTGGAGCGGAATTGCTCCTTTCCTCCTTGCTCTCAAACGACATTTTTGATATTGAAAACGACATGATATTAAGCCGAGACACATTTTTCCCGAACACTGGTCACCCGCGAAAAAGGCTCTCTCTCCCTCTCCCTCTCTCTCTCTCTCAGCGTTTGCAGGCACACTGGCCAAAGACTCAATTTTCTACTCTATTTTCTGTCGGCACAGACACATGAGTCACTCTCTCTCTCTCTCTCTCTCTATGTGTGTGTCACACTCATCGTCTTGTTGGGCTGACTTGTGAGCCTCTGTGTGTGTGTGTGTGCACGCATGCGTGCGCGTCACATTCGCTGCCTTGTCCAACGTGGTCTACAAAGGAAATTAGGTCTAAAATAATGAAGCAATTCATCTCCAAAGCCTACATAATCAACTCAAATTCTACTTTTAGCATCTTGTATTGCTAACATTCAGCTATTTTCTACGCTGATAAAATGTTGGGGGTATTTCGGCAATTTATGAAATATGAGGGTTATTTTGGTTATTCTACAGCGCTGGCAGTGGGGGGAGAGAGAGAGAGAGAGAGAGAGAGAGAGAGAGAGAGAAGAGAGAGGGAATTTTGAAAAATTTACTAAGGGCATTTGGGGATGTTTGACAAAAGGCAATTTATGAAATTTGAGGGGTATTTTGGGTATTCTGCGGCATTGGCAGCCCGGAGAGAGAGAGAGAGAGAGAGAGAGAGAGAGAGAGAGAGAGAGAGAGAGAGAGAGAGAGAGAGAGAGTCCTATAACGCCGGACCTGGCCTGTTTTGGCAATTTATGAAATTTGAGGGGTATTTTGGGTATTCTGCAGCGCTGGCAGCGAAAGAGAGAGGCGGAGAGAGAGAGAGAGAGAGAGAGAGAGAGAGAGAGAGAGAGAGAGAGAGAGAGAGCGAGCTTTTGTAGCGCTGGGCCTGGCACATGTGGAATGGCACAGTTTGTCAGTGAGCATTAATGCTCTCTCTCTCTCTCTCTGTGCGTTTGCACTTGATGCCTGGACGGCCTTGGAGGCTGGGACAATCACGTCTCTCTCTCTCTCTCTCTCTCTCTCTCTCTCTCTCTCTCTCTTTCTGTGTGTGTGTGTGTGTGTGTGTGTGTGTGTGTGTGTGTGTGTGTGTTTGCATTTGGCGGTGTCGGGGCATGGGATTCGGATGGGACAATCAACGCTACTCTCTCTCATTCTCCTCTCGTCACTATCTACGCTTGTTCTCAGGGCACACTGGCTGGACTAAGAAAAAAAGCCACGTGTCGAGGGGGGGGGGGGGGGGGGGGAGGCAGAATTCCCTCCCCCATTATCCTTAGTATAGATATAGATATAGATAGAAAGGGTGTGTGGACGTCCTCATGAGGCTACATGTTGTCCAGATGCGAAGCACATACCATTTCCTTTACCATAATTGAAGGTTGTAGATGCACTCTATATATTGGAAGATAATGATTGTATTGATTAGAAGTTGTTTGAAAAACAATGCAATTGGATTTTGACTTCGTAATCACAAAAGTGCATGTTTATAAAAAGGGCATAACATCTTCACTCTTGATGGATGTCCCTTTGCCCCAGGGACAAGGAAAGAGTGCATAAAGGCACTTGGATCTTGGCTCTTGACTCCTAATTCATGACCATGAACATGTATGTCCCTTTGTACCATGAAAATGGATGCCATTGTACAATCATATTTTTCAGGAAGGCAACTTTCTACTCGTAGTATAAAAGTTTTTTTTGTGTGTGTGTGTGTGTGGGTTTTTTTGTGGTGGTTTTGGGGGGGGGGGGGAGAGAGAGAGAGACAGAACTACAATATGGTTTGTTTGTGAAATAATATCATGTATTTTAATTTATATAGTAAAATTTGTAAATGCTCATGACTTAGCACTATATGGAGGGCTAAGTCAAAAACATTTGCAAATTCCTTCCCCCATTATAATAGTTTAGATAGATATAGACAGAAAGGGTGTGGACGTCCTCACGAGGCTACATCTTGTCCACATGCGGAGGAGCACGTACCATTTCTTTTACCATAATTGAAGGTTGTAGATGCACTCTATAGATTGGAACATAATGATTGTATTGATTAGAAATTGTTTGAAAAACAATGCAATTGGATTTTGACTTCGTAATCATAAAAGTGCATGTATAAAAAGGGCATAACATCTTGACTCTTGGGTCTGATTGATGACCATGACCATGGATGTCCCGTTGCCTCAAGGTCAGGGAAAAGGTGCACGTCCATAAAGGGACTTGGATGTTGACTCTTGACTCCTAATTCACGATGAACATGTATGTCCCTTTGTACCATGAACAATCATATTTTTCATGAAGGCAACCTTCTAGTTGTAACATTAAAGTTTGGGGTTCTTTTTTTGGGGGGGGAGAGAGAGAGAGAGAGAGAGAGAGAGAGAGAATGGTTTTTTATTAAAAAAATGATGTATTTCATTATAGTACAATTTGGAAACACTCATGTTTTTGAATTAGCCAGTAAGAGCCAATACATAAGACACTACTCAAAATTTATATAGGATGAAATAGATGGTAGTTGTGCAATTATACATTGTACAATGCTTGATTGTACGGCATGAGCGTTCATATAATGTACAATAACTTCCATGTGCGTATGTGTGTGTGTGTGTGAGAGAGAGAGAGAGAGAGAGAGATAGATAGGAAGAGAAATTTTGATGTGGTAGGAGAAGAAGAAGAAGAGGAGAAATTTTGATATGGTAGGAACAATTCCAAGAGACCTCAAGGCTCTATCCAATGATTGTGTGAGAGATTTAGCTAGTTACTCCCTCTACCGTTAGTTACTCCCTCTACCATTAGATTGTAGAGGTAGATATATGCAGAGGGTATGTGTGACATCCTCACGAGGCTATCATTTCCTTTATGATAATTGAAGGCTGTAGATGCAATTGAGTAGATATTGTTTGAAAAACAATGCAATTGGATTTGGATTTTGTAATCATAAAAGTGCATACCATCTTGACACTTGAGTATGATTGATGACCACGACCATGGAAGGCTGCACGTCCATAAAGGGACTTGGATCTTGACTCTTGACGCCTAGTTCTTAACCATGAACATGGATGTCCCTTTGCATCACTGGTCAAGGAAAGTGTGCCTCATCTTTCATGAATCGTTCAAGAATGATGATTGAGAACAAGTGAGAAAATTTGCATCTAAATTGAGAGGTTTAATGTGAAAATAGTGAAAATTTTCTTTAACTTTTAGAATTAGCTTTTGCAAAAATAAGAAATAATATTCATGTTTATTGGCAAAAACAAGCTCACAAAACATTCTTTTACCTTGACATTGTTGTCAACATTTACATTGTCACCCCCCATTGGTCTAGCATAAGATTGGGAGTCTTAGAACGGCTTGTCAATTGCTACCTACTGACTTGCGAGTCTAGGTTTCATTGGAAAGCATGGCGGTGTGCATGGACAGACACTTCCATAAACCACACACCAAGGATGTGTACAACATCCTCATGGTCTCGTTGGATTGGTTCTCCCCCATGAACAATCACTAGGGCAAGCAATGGCTGGAGGCAAGATAGGTTTGGACTATTGCTAAGAGCATCTAGTGCCCACAATGGCCACTTAGGAAAAAGGTCTTTGTTTGGAAGATACTCTAGGGGACCTTACCGACTAGGGTGAAGGTCCTATCTAGAGAGATTTGTCCAGATAGATGCCAGCAATGCAGATCAGCAAGTGAGAACATCCCCCACCTTTCCAAGGAGTACCCGAGGATCTGTAGTCTAGCAAGAAAGACATGAAAGTGGGTTCAAAAGACATGGAAGATTGGGTTCTGCAAGAACGATCTCTTCTTGGGTGAAAAGGTGTTCATGAGCCAACCACTTCTAATCAGTACACAAGTCGTCAAGTTTTGTTACTTTAAACACGTCTAGAAGGCCATGAGCTATCGACTATTCGGGAACGTCATTAAACCAACGAGGTTCACGAAGATCATCCAAGAAAGCAAGGAAGCGATTATAGCCATTGGGAAATGAAGGAACTCTGAAGAGTGGAACAAGATTGTGATTGCAGTAATATCAAAACCACATGGGTAAGTGTCTGCTCTGTATCCAGCCAAGTGTTTTACATTTTCCGTGGGGTGGCTCCTCCTTTAGCTGATGTACTAATGGTTGCTGGAAGATGTCATGGCTCAACAGAAGCATGACTGGTAATTGCAATTCTTTGGGGTTGTTAATATAATCCACTCACGATTGTGATTTTCGCCAAAAGAAAAACAAATTGGGAGGCACAACATGTGAGATTGTTCATAAAGCTTCGGACGCATTAGAATGGGGTGACATGACAAGGTTGTCCCCGTGGATTTCAAACATGGACATCATCCAACTTCACCCAATCTGGAGAGAGGTAGCTAGGAAGATCAATAATAAAGGGCTCAATCATCTTGGCCATCTTTGTGATAACGTGAACATGAGCTAAAAAGGTGCCAACCTCCTGGCTACCCAATTTCTCCTGAACGAGACTGGAAGATTTCTGGTCATTAGTGTCTTGGATGGATTGGAGAATTATCTTATGGTGATTTGCGTGTCTACATTCGATGGAAGGCCTCACAATTGGATTTTGACTTGTAATCATAAGAGTGCATGTATATAAATGGCATGACATCTTGACTCTTAAGTCTGATTGATGACCATGACCATGGATGTCCCTTTGCCTCGCTTGTCAAGGAAAGGGTGCCTCATCTTTCAAAAGTAATTCAGGAATGCTGATTGAGAACAAGTGGCAAAGTTTGCATCTAAATTGAGAGGTTTGATGTAAAAATAATAAAATTTGACCTTAACTTTTTACAACTATTTTTTGCAAAAATAGCAAGAATATTTATGTTTGGTCACAAAAAAATTCACCCAAACATTTCTTTTTTACATTGTCCACATAGAAATTATGAAATTTACCTCTTTATTAACATTTTGAACCTGCAGGGTTCATAGGAATTACGGATGAAGCTGTGAAAAAATCAGCATAGTCAACTTACCTCTAGATTACTTCTAAACAAATTTTCTATAGACATGTTTTCTTAGAGAATCGTGTCATCTTAGAAGGCGGCCCCCACCAGAACTAAAAAAAAAAAACAACAAAATAGAATTGTACCTTGCCTAATAGCTACAAGAATTTAATGTTCATAAAAAGAGTGTCTCATCAGAAGAAGCTTATAGACAACTCCTTTAAGAAAATCCAAACAAAGCGGAAGAACAGAGCGGAAGCTAACACGTGAGGGGAAGAGAACATCTAGGGGGAAGTGAACGCCTATGCAAACACTGCTCTGATGTTCGGAGGGAACACTCTCTGAGCAAGGGGGGTAACTGTCTGGTCTAGTAGTGCTGGAGACTGTGGGGTGGCTGCGATCTTGAGCTAGTTGGGAAAGAGGTGTGCCTTGCAAGCGTCGCGGGTGCTCACCTTACTATGAGCCTTAAGATTGACGTGCTTTCAGCTACTGTTAAGAACTCCCCTCTGCCTTTCTTGCTCGCAATTATTGTCTAAGGGGGAAGACGATTATTACCTTTTTGACTCCTTGCGATTATTGTCTAAGATGGAAGGCGACTATTACCTAGTTGATAGAGCGATTATTATCTCTTTAGCCCTTAAGGTCTTGAGTTCAATCAAGTATTGTAAGTGCAGGTCACCTGGTAATGGAACTCGACGCTTTGGCCGTAAGTGAAGATATTGTCAAATTTTCACAGATGTTAGTGGCAGGTAAAATACCCGAAATGGAGTTAGCCGTGTCGATGGATGCAAGCGATGTCTCGGTCTTGAGTCCATTGTATGATGTGGAAATGTCGAGCCCCGATTTGCCAAAGACTTCAACCATGAAAGAGGACAAAATTGTCTCGATTGAAAAAGTTCCCTCTGAGGAAACAAGAGAGAAAATGGGCTTAACTCAAGGGTCTAAATTCGAGGTAAAAACCCTGAAAGACGGGGTTCCTCAGGGTCCCATATGTATGAACATAAACAAGGCGTTGTGAGCGGGATGAAAACACACACAACGCCTCTATAACGACCCGACACACACTCTTGGGAAGATACACACACACACACACTATGGGGCACCACTCGGCTTACACAACACACCTGGCCGAGACAGGGAACACACCTCTGGAGTGAGAGGAGAGAGACTATCCACTTGCCCACTCCACACAAACACACACACACACACACACACACACACACCCAAAAAACTTAGCTCAAAAGAGGAGAATTTTTGATGTTTAGATACAAATGAGCTTGGGCCAACACCAATGGGGCAAACAGCTCACACAATATGGGTAAAAGATACCAGATACAATCACAAACTAGAGCAGAAACTTCGCTCATAGGAGAAACTTACACAGAAAAACAGCAGGAAAAGAGTGAGGAATTTGGCAAAATGGACAGCGCCATCGCGTCCGGAACGGCCCAAAACCCCAGTCTACATTGTCAAAGTGCTCAAATCCGTCGGATGAGCAGTTTACGGCCAAAACAGGCTCCAAAATGAGCAAAAACACACCTGCGGCTGTTCCTCCTCTCTTCTCCACGTTTTTTCTGGTCTTCTCTCAGTTTTTTTAGTTCCCACACTTAGCTTTATTATTTGGGCACCCTTGGCCTTTTAGATGACCTCAAACGGACCCCGAACAGGCCAAAAACTGACCTCGCAGTGCATAGTTGTCACCTTTTTGCATCATTCGCACACCTGGCACTCAGCTTTTTTCCAATAATGTATCTCGCCACCACGTGAAGTGGCCCCAAAAAGTGATCCTAATGATGACCTTTCTGCATAACTCTCACAAGAAAACACCCACGTTGTGTCCGTCCTCATCCGCGTGCAAATATTGACCTCGTTCGCCCTCCTGATGCCACTAGATGCCATCTGACGCGCTTGCTAACCTCATGTCGTCGGCCCGCAGATAGCTTCCTCGAGAAGTTTTACGTGCTACCAACTCCTCCTTATTGTAGAAAAAACACACTGGTACTGATAATAGTGAAAATCGATGCACTATGTACATGTTGTCCTACCTGTACACATGTGGGCCCCACATAACCACCTGGCTAAGGAAAATGGGCAATCCTTTATTTGATGCACCATGCATGTATATGTACATATGCGCAATCCCTTGCTCCAAAAAACTCCTGACATAATTTGCCCATCCCCTAGCCTGCTAGATCATTCATGATCAGCAGTAGCAAAGAGAGATATGAGACTTGCCGCATCACAGGTCTCCTCATCCCTCACCAACACTCCTTGATCCACAGACAGCTCATCTTGCTCCATCATCATCAATCTAGCATGATACAATTTAAGACGCAACCCATTTACCCTTGACTTATGTAGAACACCATCCAGGTTAGCCAGCTGATATGTGCCATTTGGAAAACACTCCACTACCTTGAAAGGGCCTTCCCACTTAATTTGAAACTTCTTTTGGAAGGTGTTGTCCAGCTTACTGTTGTAGCGCAAAACCAAGTCATGTTTCTTGATACCCTTACTTTTGACCTTTTCATTTATCTTTGCCAAAGCTTTATCCTGCATCTGCCCATAATGCTCCAATGCGCTCATCCTATCCAACTGGACCTCTTGTAACTGCAAGAGCCTCTCTTTGAATGCATCACTAGGTGGCCCAAGCAACTTCTCTAACATCTTGACCGTAGGCAACTCTACCTCCAAAGGCAATAGTGCTTCCTTTCCATACACCACATGAAATGGAGTAAACCCTGTACCTGTCTTCACCAAAGTACGGTAAGCCCATAATGCACTAGGCAATTCCAAATCCCAATTCTTTCCTTGGTGCTCTGTCACTTTAGAAAGAATTTGTACCAACTCACCATTGAATCTTTCATTTAAGCCATTACACTGCGGGTAATAAGGAGTGGTATGCTGGTGCCTAATCTTCATCTTTGTGCATAAGAAGTCTAGCAGTTTAGCTCTAAATCCTGGCCCCTTATCTGAAAGTAGCTCTAATGGCACCCCAAACTTGCAACATATTTCATCATACACAAATTTTGCCACATCCTTTGCAGTGCTCTGTTTTACTGCTATAGCCTCTGCCCATCTAGAAAGATAGTCCACTGCCGTCAAAATATAGCTTTTGCCCCTACTTGTGATAGGTAACGGGCCTATTGCATCAATCCCCCACTTTTCAAACACATCAAACGCCATAATGGTTTTTCGTAGCTCTGGCTTCAACACTCTCTTCCCAAATGCTTGACACCTATTGCAAGACCTACACCAATGGTGAACATCCTTGTGCAAACTAGGCCATACATACCCCTCTTGCAAAATCTTATGCAAGGTGATCTTTAGAGCAAAATGGCCACCACATGCGCCTTCATGATTCTCTTCCAACACTCTGTAAAGCTCCTCCCGCCAAGGTACACGTCTCAACACGAGATCAGCCCCTTTCATGTATAAGATATCACCAATCAATTTGTACCTGTATGCTCTACGCACAAAGCCATACTTCTTAGACTTCTGAATCTCCTTTGGAATGATTCCTGTTAGCAAAAACTCCTCTTCTTGAGCCAAACTTTCCCGGCCATGATAAAGAGGTAAATTGGTCCTCAACACGAATAGCTCCCCAATCATGCCTTGAGCTGCTTCATGTGCCTCTCCATTTAGAGCACGTTCAATGTGTCTGATGCTCCATGCTTCAAACCTTTTTAACAGGCCTTTAATTCTGAAGCACATTTCCTTCAATGAGGTGTTCTTGCTCTTCCACACACCCAGCACTTGCTTCACCACTAACAAGGCATCACCTTTTATGCTCAACCTTTGAACCCCATGCTTCAAACAAATGTGTAATCCGGCTTCCAATGTAGCATATTCAGCCTCATTGTTACTATGCGCATCCAATTTGAACCCTCTCTTGCATACTAGCTTCCCCTCTGGATCATAAAGTGCTATACCCCCTGAAGCTGCATAGTGGCTCTTTCTGTATGAACCATCAAAGAACAACACATGTGCATTTTTGATCTGTGGCACTTCTTCAACTACCTTTCTCACCACCTCTTCCTTAACAATAAGGGGATTCTCCTTGTAGGTCAACAAATCAGCTAGGGTAGCCCTTGTACTATCTTCCACTAGAAAAGAGAACTCAAACTCTTGCAGCTCAATTACCCATTTCTTCACCACATTTGACATGTTAGTACCATTAATTAACTGTGGAAAAAAGGCATAACTCGTCAAGAAAACAAAAGGCCGTGGTAGCAAGTAATGACGAAATCGTCGACAAGCAAATATTACACTGGCCATCACTAGCTCTACTTCCGATAACTTTCTCTCCGCTACCAACTTCACTCGGCTTGCACAATACATTGGCCTCATATAATGGCTGACCTTCCCCTTTTGCAATAGCATGGCTCCAATGGCATCATCCCCTACTGATGGATTTACATAAAAAACTTTCTCCCAATCAGGAGCCTGCATAGCTGACAACCCCCCTAACACCTCTTTCACCTCTTGAAACACTTCTTCACACTTGTCATCCCATTGCAATGGATCATGCTTTGCCACTTGCTGTAATGGATAAAGAAGCTGCGAAGACAATGGAATAAACCGTGCCATGTACTTCACTTTGTGTATAAAGGTTGCCAATTGCTTCGTACTCATAGGTGATGGAAGAAGAATAATAGACTTAACCTTGTCTAGATCAGCCTCAATGCCATTTTCTGACACCATGTGGCCCAATAACTTCACCCTTGGCTGTGCTAGATGACATTTCTTTGGATTTAGTTGTCCTCCACATTCATCATATCGAGCCAATACCATCTGCAGCTTCTCATGGTGATCAGCCCTACTGCTATAGACACAGAAGTCATCCATAAAAGCTTTAACACAACTACCAATGAATGGTTCCAACACCCAATTTGCTCTCTCTTGATAGAAAGATGGTCCATTTGACAACCCAAACGGCAACACTGTGTAGCAATAGTAGCCCCATGGCGTAATGAAAGTTGTCTTTGTGCGGTCTTTAAGAGCAATCTTCAATTGAAAATAGCCTGAAAAACCATCACACACACTGTACCTCTCATAACCTGCCACTGAATCCAAGTTCTGATCAATGAATGGAAGAGGATATGGGTTCTTCTTAGTGGCTGCATTTAAGGGTTTAAAATCTACACAAATCCTCCACTTCCCATCCTTCTTTGGACTGACTACTACTGGACTCACCCATTCTGTGGTCTCCACAGGGACTATGAACCCTGCCTTCAACAACTTGTCCACCTCTTCTCGCAAGGCTTCCATTTGCTCTTGACCCATCCTTCTTAGCCTTTGCCGCACTGGCTTAGCACCTTCTTTCAGCTCTATATGCATCTCTCCACCCTTGAACCCTCTGATCTCTTCATATGAAGTAATGAAAAAATCAGGAAAACTAGCCAGCATATGCAAAAATATATCCTTGTCCATAGCTGAGAGGTCTCCACTAATCATTTGCGTCATTAATTCCTGCTTCTTTGACAACTCAACCTTGGTTTGCATCAGCCCTTCAATCACTTCATAAGGCCCTTCACTTTCATCTTCAACCTCATTCGCAAATGCAACTAAACCAAACTTCTGGATTTCTTTGTCCATCAAAAGAAATGCAACATCAGCATCCTCATCACTGCTGGTAGTGCTATCACTGTCCTCATGTGTCACCGTGGAAGAGTCTTCATCACTAGACTCATCCTCATCTTCATAAAGCTCCTCTAATCGTTTTCTTGTGTCCATATTATAAAGCTTCTTGGTACCGTCTTTCCATAGAGGCTAATCGTACCATGTCGCCAATCTTGAACAGCTCCCACTGCACGTAACCATGGTCTGCCCAGTATAATAGGATATGCTCCCAACCTTGCTGGCATCACATGAAAATCAACCACTGCCTTTGCATCATATGCCTCCACTTCTAAGCTCTTTACAACACCCAAGCATTTTACTTTTTGATGGTTTGCCAATCTGATCCGAAAACCTGACACCCCAGCCACTGTGAGACCCATCTTCTCAACGCATGAGTGTGTTATGACGCATATTTGGGCTCCGCCATCCACATAACCTTGTCCCAAATTTTTCCTTTTATGCCACACATCTACTATTGGACAAATGTCTGGTAGCTCGTCCATTGCCAACACCTTCACTGAACCTCTCTCTGTCTCTTTCTCCATTGGGTTAACCATCCTCTTCCACTGTCGCTTTAGCTTAGGAACCATCTCTATAAGCTGCCCAAAAGTAACATCTGCCTTCCTGCTCGTCATATCCTCCTTCAAGTCATAGCTTAATTGCCCATCCCCTAGTGGAAAATCTGAAACATGAAACTTTCGACGAGCTCTCCTTTTCCTTTTGGCCTTGACATCCTCGCCTTCATGGCTCTTTCCTTTCTTCTTACTAGGACATGGGGCACTTCTTCCTTCCTTTTCCTCTGTGGTCCTTTTAGGCATCACTAATGTATCCTCTAGCTTTGATGCCTTCTCCAAGGTGACTACACTTAGCACTTTTGTCTTTCCCTTTTCCTCCTGGGTCAGTCCACTGGTTCCTTCGTCTCCCTTAATTTCGATGCCATAATCATTTGACCTAGTTAGCACCTGTCTTGGCAATGGATACATGTCTCCCCCCATCCTTGGTGGCTTATCACATTGCGGGCTGATGTGACCCAACTCTCCACAATTATAACATGTGGGCGTCTGCCTCCAAAACCTACCATTGCTTTGTCCAACACCATTCCTAGGCCTTTCTTCACCTCCTTGCTGATTTGCAAACCTCCCTCGACCTCGATTATTTCCCACTTGACCTAGCATGTTTAGGCTGAGATTCTTCATCAAATCTACCATTTGCCTCATGTCTTGCCTTAGCCCATCATCTTGCACTGCTGTAGTGACCACTGCTGGCATAACCTGAGTAGTAACAGGAACTACTGGTTCATGATGAACCCCTGACATGCGCCCTTGTAAAGACTCTATAGGCTGAAATTCAGACCTCATTGGCAAAGACTCCACCCCTAACTGGCTCATTTTCCTCAGCTTCCACTCTTTGTTCCTTGCTACCTCTAGTGCATCCTCATATGTCCTAGGCTTCTTTAGCTCCACTCTCCAACGTATATTCTCCCAAAGACCAGCCAAGAACCTGTCCTTCTTCATCATGTCAGGCGGGGGTACCTGTGGTGCTAAAGCCTTGCACATTCGCTCCCATGCCAATGAAAACTTACGTATGTACGCATCTACTGGCTCACCTTCCTTTTGCACCAAATCCTGTACTTCTTGCCACACCTTATCAGGATCTTCTATCTTCACAAACTCCACTTCCAACCCATGTCGTAGATTGTCCCAACTCAACCTTACAGGTGGATCAGCCACACGCAACTCCTCTTCAAATGCTTTAGACCAAACTCGTGCATCACTCTTCAAACAAATTTGGAGAAGGCGTAACATCTGCGCAGGGTCATGAATCTGGTTGCTAATGCAGGCAGCCTCCATCTTTTCCAAAATTCTTCCACATCTTCATCACTTCTTCCATGAAACTCGGGATAAGAGAAAGCCATGGCTACCCAAATTATGATGCTTTGAGAACCCCTTCGAACACACGTGCAAGAACCCAAAACTTTTCACTACCCAATCCCCAGAAACTTCAATGGAGCTCAACTTTAGATAAGAACAAACACATGCACATCAAATGAGTTTTCATAGTTAATCATCGGAATGACAACAGGCAAAGGACATTCCAGGATCTCTCTCAATCTTCTTAGCCCAAACATAAAGACTATGCGCTGCTGGAAAAAGATCTTCCTGGACACATGAACATTAATCTGAATTCTTTGAGTTAAATGAAAAGGAGTGAACTGAGGGCCATTTTGATCATCCATTAAAGCCAACCATGAAGCTCCCAAGAAGGCACACCTGACTCAACCTCTGATTTTGCCAAAATTTCAGCAGCATAACAGCATAAATGGCTCAAAATACCAAAAAACCAGCCATCATAACTTGGGAAAATTTTGACAGAGTTTCCCCAGAAGTAGAGCAGTAGGAACCCAAAATATAGACTGTCTATGTATGCATAAACTGTCAACAATAGAACCCGAGCATCAAGTAGGACTCACTAGTACATAGCCTATGGCGAGGTCACAAAAAGGGTGCTCCAGCTACCTGTATCACCGAAAGGATCTCCACATTTGAGAATCCCCCAGCTCAATAAAAACCTCACGCTATCGACCCTCACACGAAGGCTAATGCAAATCGCATATAGTCAAGTCTCAGAAATGACTATCTTCCAGACCAAGTCTCAGAAATGACTGGGACTGCCAAATACAACCAAGTATGGCTCCACAAATGCGTACAATGGCAGTTTCCACAAGTAACGTACAATCCAGCAGACAATGCGCTCAAATAGGCGCCAAGTGATGCATACCCACAACAACTGCAAGTGACATCACTGCTAGTATATCACTGTACTCCAGCTACCTGTACCTGTGTGAATCACCTGTACCTGTACCTGTCCTTGTAACCTGTAACCTATAACCTGTAACCTGTAACCTGTAACCTGTAATCTGCAACCTGCAACCTGTAATCCCGAAGCTCGAAGCTCGAAGCTCGAAGTAGAAGGTACTCGAAGAAGATCCTCCGTGCGGGCGCCAAAAGAATGTGAGCGGGATGAAAACACACACAACGCCTCTATAACGACCCAACACACACTCTTGGGAAGATACACACACACACACTATGGGGCACCACTCGGCTTACACAACACACCTGGCCGAGACAGGGAACACACCTCTAGAGTGAGAGGAGAGAGACTATCCACTTGCCCACTCCACACAAACACACACACACACACCCAAAAAACTCAGCTCAAAAGAGGAGAATTTTTGATGTTTAGATACAAATGAGCTTGGGCCAACACCAATGGGGCAAACAGCTCACACAATATGGGTAAAAGATACCAGATACAATCACAAACTAGAGCAGAAACTTTGCTCATAGGAGAAACTTACACAGAAAAACAAAAGGAAAAGAGTGAGGAATTTGTCAAAATGGACAGCGCCATTGCGTCCGGAACGGCCCAAAACCCCAGTCTACAATGTCAAAGTACTCAAATCCGACCTCGGATGAGCAGTTTACGGCCAAAACAGGCTCCAAAATGAGCAAAAACACACTTGCGGCTGTTGCTCCTCTCTTCTCCACGTTTTTTCTAGTCTTCTCTTAGTTTTTTTAGTTCCCACACTTAGCTTTATTATTTGGGCACCCTTGGCCTTTTAGATGACCTCAAACGGACCCCGAACAGGCCAAAAACTGACCTCGCAGTGCATAACTGTCACCTTTTTGCATCATTCGCACACCTGGCAGTCAGCTTTTTTCCAATGATGCATCTCGCCACCACGTGAAGTGGCCCCAAAAAGTGGTCCTAATGATGACCTTTCTGCATGACTCTCACAAGAAAACACCCACGTTGTGTCCGTCCTCATCCGCGTGCAAATATTGACCTCGTTCGCCCTCCTGACGCCACTAGATGCCATCTGACGCACTTGCTGACCTCATGTCGTCGGCCCGCGGATAGCTTCCTCGAGAAGTTTTACGCGCTACCAACTCCTCCTTATTGTAGAAAAAACACACTGGTACTGATAATAGTGAAAATCGATGCACTATGTACATGTTGTCCTACCTGTACACATGTGGGCCCCACATAACCACCTGGCTAAGGAAAATGGGCAATCCTTTATTTAATGCACCATGCATGTATATGTACATATGCGCAATCCCTTGCTCCAAAAAACTCCTGACAGCGTCAAGTGCATCTGCAGCTCGCAGGCCATGCATTTTGTTTGCTAGCATACTCAAGGGGCATATCTCTAAGGATTTTGAAAAAGGATCATCAGAATGGTTGTCGAGTGAAGGAGATATCAAAAAACTACAGCATAAAGAGCTAGACTTCAGCAAGAGCTCAAGGAAGTCAACAAAATGATTGAGTCCGGCCCTAACAACAACAAAAGAATTTGCTCCCAAACAGATTACAGTGGGTTGGTTGAAGACAGGTTGGCAGATCGGGCCTTTTCTGCTTTAAAAAATTCTTTGCCACAACAGGTGGAGGTTGTCGAGGATATTACTCTGGCGATTCCACCAACACTTATAAAAAAATAGTTAGCCGGGCAAGCTAAGATAACGCTTGTATTTGGGTTCAGTGGAAGAATTCCAAACAGGTTTGAGATGATTCAATGGCTTCAAGGCCCTCAAATTCTTGGTCATGGAGGAGCAATTGAAATTACTTTTTACCTAGCTAAGGGTTTTTGTTCAGTGAGATTCAAAGAGGCCTCTGATGTGGAAAAGATCCTTGACAAAGGGCCCCTAGCATTTAATAGGAATACAGCTTGTGTGGTGCCTTGGGAGCCAGTGTTTGACTCAGCTAAATCTCTACAAGGGTTTCATCCGGTCTGGGTTGAGTTTGTGGGACTACCTAGTTGGCTGTGGAAAAATCTTAGGATGCTTGCTAGTCAACTGAGCACTCCCTTATTTATACCTAGCAAGAGAGGGTTTGGCAGAACCTCAAACACGGTTTGTATAGGCTGGGATGTATCTAAAACTCCACTTAAGAGCATGGTAATCAATGTCGGAGCTGGGTTTGTTACTATTCCGCTAAACTTTGGAACATACTTTGGAGCATCTTTTGAATGCAACAACTTTGGACACTTAGCCAAGGATTACCCCTTGAAGTCTAATGGTACTGCAGTTCCAATAGCACAGGCCCCCAGTGAAATGGAAACCTTGATGGAAGGGTTGGAGAAGCAAGGAGGCAGTAACGAAGGTGGCAAATGCATGGAAGGATAAAGAAGATATGGTATGTGAAAAAATGGATATAAAGATGCAGGAAAAGATTGTGGAGAAAACGATTCCCATACAACAAATTTTTGAAGGTGCATGCAATAATGATCATTACTCTCGCTTCTACCCCGAAATTTATGACAATGACATCGGTGACGACTGTTTAAGTCTCTGGTCTGAAAGGAGCGAAAAGGGTGAAGGTAGTGGCAAGAGACTCCAAAGTGCTTGAGGTCGTGAGAACAAGAGGTGAAAGGATCTAATCCATCCTCCACCCCCTTTGAAAGGAGGGAGGTTCACTGTCCCAATGCACAGTCCATTTGCAGCACTGCTTGGAACCCTCGGATTCTCCTGAGACCAAAGAGGGGGGGGGGGGGGGGGGGGGGGGGGGGGGGATGATTTGGATGCTAAAGAATTTGTTCCTCTATCCCAATGAACTCTTCATTAATAAAGGAGTCTCTCACTATCCAATCTTGGAACGTAAAGGGGTTGAAAACCCGTAAGAAGAGTACTCTATTGTGGGAGGAATTAAAAAAGGAGAAGGCACTCAACTGTTGGGCCATCCAGGAACACCACTTAGATGCCCAGATTAAGAGAAAGCAAGTGCTAGGAAATTAGTATTCTATGGAGAAGGAAATAACGGTTTTAGTGGCTCCTCAGCATTGCAGACAAAGAATTGGAGCCGAAGTTGGTTCTAAACCACCCATCCGACAGAATCCTGGGGATTAGAATTAGATGGGAAGGGCATCCCTTCACCATTGTGAATGTGTACAGTCCTTGCAATTCAAAAGATAGAGCTAAACTATGGATGCATCTTAGAGATACTCCTATTGATGGCTAGTGGTTGTTGGTTGGCGACTTCAAGATGGTAGAAAAGAGCATGGATAGAATAGGATCCTCCAGTATGTTGGCTGGCTCGGAACGGTCGAAAAGTTTGTGCAAAAAGTGGGCGATGATCGACTTATGGGAAGTCGGCCCATGGAACAGCATGCCTGGTTTCACCTACACAAAACTCCAGTATGCCCGCACTGTCCAGGCTGGATAGATGCTATTGCTCACACCAAGCTGATTGGATACCGTCGTTGATGGAGATGAAGGTAGTCCCAACAGAAAGCCTTTCGGATCACATACATTTTCACATACATTTTAAGAAGAATAAAGGGGAGGAGCAGACCCCAAGAGGTGGGAAAAAATTGTTAGTAAGAGGGGCACACCTATTCAAAGACCCTCTTTTCAGGAATCTAACCAAGAAAGCACTAGGTAAGCTCAAAAAAGATGTGGACCTCAACAAACACAATGCGGAGCATCCAGAGAGAAACTAAAACCTCGGGCCCCGAATCAAGAAAGTTAGGGAGGTGCACCTTCTGCATCTTACAGCGGAGGTACAATTGCTTACCTCCATAAAAGCCAAGGGGCTTGCTACTGAGGATGAGCCCAAATGATGGCTCGAAGACAAATCTAACCTTGCTAATGAGTAGCTAGAAGATATCAGAAAGGGAAGGCTTCTCTCCAGTGAGACTTTTATTCAACCTAAAGCCTCTAATCAGGCTCGGTTTTTTAGGGCTTTAAAAATCAAGAAGAGCCGGGGCCACGTTCGCTCGCTCTATGATGAGAAAGGGACAACAATTCATAACCAAGATGAGATGGTTGGTCTGATGTTGAGCTATCTTAATCGAATCATTGGACAGCCAAAGATCTAGTCCCAAGAAGTGGAAGAAGCCAGAGGGACCTTACTTCAGAGTGTCAAGCAGAAGATTCCCCATTCATAAGCTAATAGCTTGGAAAGGGCATTTTCCGAAGAAAAATGTTCACTAGCATTGCAATCCCTTGGCAAAAAAAAGTCCCCTGGTTGGGATGGGATGACGGTGGAATTCTATAGAGAATTTTGGGATAATCTCAAGGTCCCAATTACAAGGTTGGCCAATAAAGCCATTGTCAAAGGGTCGTTGAATATAAGTGTAAAGAGAATAACGATGATGTCAGTGGCCTACAAAACTATTGCTAAAGCAGTAGCCCTCAGACTGGCCCCCTTACTAACCAAGATCATCTCTCCCCATCAACGTGGGTTCATTAAAAGAAGGTCCATTTACGATAACATCTTGGCAGCAATGGTGGGCATCAAATACGCAACTGTCACAAAGCAAGAGTGCATTCTGCTACAGTTGGACCTGGATAAGGCTTATGACAGAATAACATGGACATATATAGAAGCCATCATGGAAGCCCTAGGCTTGGGCCTTGCATATGTTTCCTAGTACGTGTACTGGGAGCTGGAAGCTAGTTAGAGCTCCTATTCAATGATAGAATTGTGGGCTCTTCTGAGGTCAAAAGTTATATTAAGTAGGGATGCCCTCTGCCCCCCCTGCTTTTTGCCATAGGATCACATCCTTTAATCACGACGCTCAAAGCTAGTGTGGAACGAGGGGAGTTGCAAGGCCTGGCTTTACCAGGGAATAGCCAACTCCTAGCAAAATTATTTGGAGACGATTCTCTCCTCTTCTTGAAGGCGTGCCCCCAGGTCATCAAGAAAGCTTTGTGTCTTGAATCACAACTATGTGGGGATTCAAAATTTTCCTACAACACCTATGAAGGGTTCTCAACCTCCTTGCTTATCTCACCCTGCTTCATCCCACTATCCCCCACCTCCTTTGTAGAATTATTTAGGGTTTCTAGAGACCGTATGTCGTCTTGCACATTGGACTATGGGCCACATCACCCTCGGGACAGTTCTTAGCATAGTGTCTTATCCTTTGCAATTGTAGCATGCATTAAGGAACGAGGCAAAAGTCAACTCTTGTCAAAAGGCACCATAATCCCCATATTGAGATCCAGGTATCTAGCAATAGGAATGCACATGTCCCATAGAATGCATACTTTCACATCCAAGCTTGTCCTTACCCTATGCATCTTTGGATTAAATGGTACCCGGCCCAAAATGTTAGCAATGGAATGAGCATGGCCTTAGATCCAAAGAGGAAGTCTCTTCAATTTGACCCACATTGGGGAGAAATTTATAAACTCTTCATCTAGATAGAATTCAAGTGACCACGACATGGTGTAAGCTAAGTAAGATTGCCCCCAAATATGACCTCTGATAACTAGACCCTAGACCGTGCTCTGAAAGAAGCACTCTATCACATAGAACCCTTTTCCAAAAATTGTAAAGTGGCAAATTTTGTATTTGTTTCTTGTCGCCACATCCGTTCTTTCCCATAAGCTATGGGAAGACATACACCAGCACATAAAGTACATGACCACCAAGCGGGAGAAACACATATCTCTAATCCTTGCATCGCTAGCTCATTATTGAAGTCTTCCTGCATCATGTACCTATCCTTAGCCTTATTCTAACTGCACAAGCTCACCTCGTAAAGGATCTCTGCCTTGAAGGTACGCATCTTGAAGGGGTCTAGACGTCTTTAAGACTTTCTTCGGACAGGAGACATTGTCACCTAATTCATTTGCTTCTTTCCTACACTTGAAGATGAACACAAAGTCCATGCCGATGGGATTGCCTTTGCTATCTTGATTGGGCTCAATATTTTTTCCATGGCCATAATTGTTGGTATACATGCAATGCCCACCTCTCTCAGTTTTTCCACCACAATACATGTTGCATAGTTTGTAAGGCCCCCATATGAGGAGAAGCCAATGGTGCACATATATTTAGTGGATTCCATCTTTGCACGCTGATGAGATCGCTATTTCTGATTGTGGATGGTACGGAGCAAATTTAGGGCCAACTTTTTACTTGCCTAATTATTCATTTTGCCGTAATATCTTCATCGGACGGTGGTCGAAAGACAATAAAAAAACGGCCTTCACGTGGCTGGTGATGGTTGTTCGTGTTCTTTGGCTAGTGGTTCGCGGCTAGTGATCTTTGGACAATGGCCGGATTTGATAGGCTCGTGGCCAAGCTCTAGAAGGACTTGTCTACCCAAAAGAGCTACACACATGGGTGCATGGGAGAGTCCTACTTGGACCTGGTTACACAAGGGCGGCCACACACATGGACGCATGGCCGAGTTCTACTTGGACTTGGTTATCTAACAGCGGCTACACATGGGCGTTTAGAGGCTCCCTTACATCTATATAAGGAGACCTTCTCATGAGAAATTTGGTAAATGGTGTGCACACTTGGTGCACACACGCACATCCTTGTTAAAGGATCGTTAGTCCCTTGTATTCCTACTTGCTCTAATTGTTTAAATCTCCATCTAAGCTCTACCTTGAGAGTGCATGTGTGGATGATGCCATCACTTTGTAATAGTGTGCCAATCTAAAGTTTTTGATTTTCCACTAATCTACTTGGCATGGCATCTCTCTACTCTCCTTGCTACTAGATCCTTGATGTATTCCACATTTGTTACATGGTTTTAGAGCACTAGGTGCTCAAAGCTAAGAAAGTATGATAATCACTTGTATTACTTTGCAAAAGCAATCATGTCAGTGTCTTCAAGTGCTACTCTGCTTACATTTTTCCACTAGCCTTCACCGAAGGCAAGGTTGATGGCACCAACTACAGATTGTGTAATTTTTGGCAATTTTGGATTCGTACAAATTTCTAGAAACAGTGTTGGGGTCAAATGGTGCAGACCTAGAGCCGAATGCAACAAATGATCTGGAAAATAAAAGCATTGTAATTCCCCGGATTCTACTCTTGTACGTGCCTGGAAAAGAAGAAATGCAGATGCATAATGCACCATTGTCATGTGTGTAAGTAATTCTGTCCTTACTTTGATTCAACATACCACTAAAGCACATGAATCTTGGAACATATTGGCTCGCCAATATGAGGTGCACAATCACACGAGAATTCAAAATCTAGAAAATTAGCTTGTTGCTGAGAAACTTGCTGATGGAGAGAAGGTGGAGGCCTTTATCAAGCGGATTAAGGACCTCCAAGATAAATTAGCTGCCATTGGCGTGGATATTTCTCCAAAATATTTAGCTCAAGGTTGCACTTGCATACTTTCGGCAAGATATAATGGTCTCATTATGGCACTCGACACTCAAGTTCATCCAACCCCTCTTATGTTTGAAAAACTGAGTACAATGTTGATTGAAGAGGAGGTGCGACTTAGGACCAGGGATGGTGGAGGTGATGCTACCTTCACAACCAATGAAAAATGAAAGGGGACTACATCAAATGCCTCTAAGAAAAAGCCCAAGAAGACAAAATTTTTAGGTAGTTGTTTTTACTGTGACAAGAAGGTTCATGTTGTTAAAAACTGCAAAAATAAGAAAGCAGATGAGAAGAACGACACCATGAAAGCTTCTTGGAAGGAAAGAGAATCTGCCAACAATGCTGAGGTAGACCTTGAACTATGGGTTGTCAGAGAAGAGGTAGGCTTACCAGCACAAACTCCACTTGTTGATGGTTCTTGGATTCTAGATAGTGGTGCATCCAAACATATGACTAGTAAGAAAGATTGGTATAGTTCTTGGAAGCCTCTATAGGAATCCATATATGTAATTGTTGGGAATAATGTGAAATGTCCTATTAAAGGGTTTGGAACAATTTATTTTTTAGCAGCTACAGGTGAAACTAAAGAGCTCTTTGATGTGTTGTACGTGCCTCAAATCAAGAAGAATATCCTCTCCATTGTCGTAATCCACTGATGGTGATCTTGAGGTCCGTTTCAAGAAAAGTGCAATAGAAATCTTGGATTCTAAAGGCAACACAGTGGGAAAGTGCATGAGATGCTATAAAGTCTACAAACTTTCTGCACTTACGGTCACTACAGAAAAAGGTACAACTCAATTATGGCATCAGAGATCTGGTCACTCAAGCATCGTTGTGCAAAAAAATATGCAAAAATCTAGGATGGTGGAACACATGCCTCAAATCTCATATATGAATGAAGTTTGTGAATCTTGCATGATGGGAAATCAACAAAGAAAGGCATTTCCCCAAGAAAGTAGTACTTGAGCTCAGTCTCCTCTAGAGTTGGTACATGCGATCTCTGTGGTAAAGATTTTTGTTATGCGCATATTCTTGATTCACAAAGAACAAAGCTAGAAGCCAAACGAAATAAGTGCACATTTATGGCATACAGTGAAGAGTCCAAGGCATATAGACTCTATGATCTAGAGGCAAAGAAAATACTCACCAGTTGAGATGTGGTTTTTGAAGAAAAGACACATGCCGTGGAGAAACTAGGTTCGTCCACTTTCTCATTAAATAAAGAAATAACTCACTATGTGCCAAACCAAAGTTAGGTGAAAAATGAGGAGGAGGAGTTGTTTGATAATGACGCCTCAACTAAATCTAACCAATCTATTGCGGCATCACATGAAAAGACACTACCAAAATGGGCTCAACAGCTTTTTGACGCTCAAAACCCTCAAGTTCCAATCCACATGAAGAGGAGGGGGGTTTTCCATAGTCAAAGAGAATAGAGAAGAAAAGAAGAGCCTCCAAACACATCATCAACATGGCTCTTATGACCAAAATTGTGGGCTTTGTGAAGGAGCCAGTCTTTGGCGAGGAGGCCATGGATGATCCAAAGTGGAAGGAAGAAATGCAGTCAGAGTACGATATCATCACAAAGAATGACACTTGGGATGTACTAGATCAGCCTACAAAGAATAAATTCATCGGCACCAAATGGGTGTACAAGCGCAAGCATAAAGCTCCTGGTTCTTTGAAAAGCTACAAAGCTAGTCGGAGGTGTATATAGAGCAACCACTAGGGTTTGAGTGACCTCATTCAAAACAAAAGGTTTGCAAATTGAAGAAAGGATTTATATGGCCTAAAACGCTTACCAAGAGCATGGCATGTCAGAATTGGTAATTTTTTCAAAATCGTTGGCTTTAGAATAAGTGCTTCTGAAGAAAATTTATATGTGCTTAGAGAGAAATTTGGAAAACAAGTCACTATTATCTTGTATGTCAATGAGTGGATAATCACAAGGGATGACAAAGAGCTCACCCAACAAACTTGTGAGAGTTTGAGTTTTGAATTCAAAATGACAGACTTGGGTTTGTTGCATTATTGTTTGGGAATTGAGGTTTGGAAATTCTCAAAAGGCATCTTCATCTCTCAACAAAAGTATGCAGCAGAGATCCTAAAAGCTTTTGGCATGATGGATTTATAACCTGTGAGGACTCCAATGGAGGTAAATGCAAAACTCTTTGTGGAATATTATTCTCCTTAGTTGACATCAAAAAGTGAAAAAAACTTATGGAAAGCTTAATTTTTTTGTGTAACACTAGGCCAGATACTTCTTTTGCAATAGGTGTTTTAAGCAGGTTTTCCAACCAACCAAGGGAATCTCACTGGAAGGTAGGTACACGTGTTCATAAGTACATCAAAGGTACTTTGGGCTACAAAATTGTCTACGTCATTGACATCAATACTCTTAGTGGGTATTGTGACTCTAATTGGGCAGGCAAATATGATTCTAAAAAGTCAATCATTGGATTTTGTTTTTCACTTGGTTCTGGAGTGTTTTCTTAGATCAAGAAGAAGGAGCCAACCATCACTCTTTCTTCAATAGAATCAGAGTATAAAGCTACTTGTTTTGCATTTTTAAAGGAGTTTGGATTAGGCGAGTTATCATGAACTTAGGTGTTTCTCTTGAATCAACAACATCACTTCAATGTGACAACCAGAGTTTCCTGGCGATTGCCAAGAACCTTGTCTTCCATTCACGCAAAAAGCATATTGAGGTTCAATATCATTATGTTTGAGAGATAATTAAGGATAAGATTGTGGAGCTCGAGTATTGTCCTACCGAAGATATTTGTGCATATATCTTCAACAAAGCTTTAGGGAAAGAACAACTACCTCAACATCTCATCAACTTGGAGTTGGCACACAACCAACATAAAGCATCTGGTACTGATTGAGGGGGTTGTTGGTGTACATATAATGCCCACCTCTCTCAAATTTCCACCATAACATATGTTGCACAATTTGTAAGGCCCCCATATGAGGAGAAGCTAATGGTGCACATATATTTAGTGGATTCTAGCTTTGCACGCAGGTGAGATCTCTATTTGTAATCGAGGATGGTACGGAGCAAATTCAAGGTCAAATTTTATTTGCCAAAATATTGTTTTCACTGGAATATGTTGGTTGGATGGGGTCAAAAGACAATCAAAAA
The DNA here is from genome assembly GCF_014529385.1 of Adiantum capillus-veneris. NCBI lineage: Eukaryota > Viridiplantae > Streptophyta > Polypodiopsida > Polypodiales > Pteridaceae > Adiantum > Adiantum capillus-veneris. The sequence continues at coordinate 79,019,082 of NC_140936.1, forward strand.
ATGATCTTCGGGTGACCAATGACTGGTGATCGGTTGTCCGTGGTCTTTAGCCGATCATCGGTGGCCAGTGGTCAGTGGATGATGGCTGGATTTCCTTGGCTAGTGGACAAGTTATGGGCAGAATTGTCTACCCAAAAGAGGCTACACATGGGTGCATGGGAGAGTCCTACTTGGACTTGGTTACACACAAGGGTGACCAAACACATGGATGCATGGCCAAGTTCTCGTTTGACTTGGCTATCTAAGGGTGCTTACACTTGGCGTTTAGAGGCTCCCTTACATCTATGTAAGGATTCATTCTCATGATTAATCCGATGAATAGTGTGCATACTTGACACATATGCACACATCCTTGTTGAAGGATTGTTATTCCCTTCTATTCCTACTTGCTCTAGTTGTCTAAATCACCATCTAAGCTCTACCTTGAGACTACATAAGTGGATGACTCCATCACTTTGTAATAGTATGCTAATCTAAAGTTTTTGATTTTCCACTAATCTACTTTGCATAACATCTCTCTCTACTCTCCTTGCTACTAGATCCTTATTGTATTCTGCATTTCTTACAATAAATTCCAAGCATTGGCGTGACCTGGACCTAAGACAAGATCTCAAAATGCTTTATGATTTATGGACGACTAAAGATGCCATAATGGATGGATAACAATCTGATCTCCAGTCTGATGGATCATCAACTATTTAGGGGCAAAACCTACGAAGGGCACCGTCGTCTTTAGAAAAGCTCTGCACAATGCTTAAGAACATACCCTCCAAAGAATATCAACTTGTACAATGGATCATGATCTAGGAGGATGTAATGCAATTGGTAAGGCTAGGTCAACCTAACTTTGCAATATAACCAACAAAATCCACCCCCAAAAAGAGCTCTCATGCCCACCAACTCCCACACCCACTCCTACCGCCCTCGGTACTCTCTCTCACCATGCTGAGAGAGGAGAAACTCTCAGTAGTCACACTTGTCTACTGCACCCTCAACAAGCCTTGTTAGCATCAGACAAACCTCCACTCTTAATAGCTCCCCCCTCTTTCAACCCTACTATGGACGTTCTCTTCTACAACATCCTTCAGCTACACCATCACAGAAGAGGGGCTCTTTAATCCATTTTATTGTCATATTTTTGTGAAGAAATATGTGTGTGTGTATATATATATATATATATATATATATATATATATATATATATATATACATATATATATATATATATATTCCATACTCACAATTGTGACTAGAGAGAAATTATATTAACTTTAAAATAATACAATTGACCTCGGGCCTCAAGCACAACATGTGCATTGAGGTTGCCAACAATCCATAGGGTATGAGTCCAGCCTCAACTAAAATGAAAACACGATAGAATAAGACTATATATCTTAGTGCATGTCTCCATTATTTTACCTCCTACATCATGGATGAGCTCGGTGCTAAAACGCACTATATCACCAAATTGAGCCACCACTCATCTTGCCTCAAACACTCGAAGGTTCCTTGATTTCTAGGCTTGATTAAGGTAGTAAAATCTAGTGATTTGGGTGCACACCATTGGCATGGTTATGATACTTCCACCCTCCCAAGATCAGGTCATCAATCAAGAAGCAAATCTTCCAAGTCTTTCGTACACATTTGCATATTTTGGTGGTAGTCCTCCAAAGAGATAGATCTATTCAAAGTCAAAATTTACGTCGGAGGGGTTTATATTGGCTTCAGATGCATGTGATATTTAAAATATCTTAAAAGTGTACACCCCATGAAAATGCACCATTGATTTAGACTGTAGAGTCTAGAGTATGCAATCCATATTTTCACTTGTAGATTTGAGAGATCACGTAAAATCATGGCAATAAGAGCTACACATTAGGATCATGCATGTTGAGAATTGGTGACTTGTAATAGACTACTTGTCTTCATATGCACTTGCTGCACCAAGTGGTTATGGGTGGGATATAGGGTCGGAGTCCATAGGGTAGTGACCTCTTGGTAAGTAGAGGATTCCCCGTCAGTTTTGAGGTGATTCAAGGAATTTTGATCTTGATTCAAATAGAATGAGTTTCCTAGGTTTTGTTTCAGTCACAAACAAATAGAATGTCTGGATTTGATGTTCTGGAGTAGTGATTGTCATTAGAAGACCGAATAGGTGTTTGGAAACCATATTTTTGCTTCCACGCACCTGCGGGTCGAGCTACGTCCTTGGCTGACATTTTGGTATGTTGGTTTATTTCGCACTATGCTAGCATATACTCGCGGCATACCCGCTAACATTGGCATCGTTTCTGGGGACAAGAGCCCTAGGTAGATGACTTTAGATTAGTTCTACGAGGTAGAAGTCCCTCTGGTTTTCCACAATCTTTTTATCTTATTCCAAATAAGATCCGGGAGTTGGACTGTTGAGATCGTGGAGAGGTGTCACGGAGCATGCGACTTGCGTGGATTTTTGTCCATAGACAGTATATTAGTCATGTTTTAGTCTTGATTGTATGTGAGTAATTTGCGAGGTGATAAAAATGATATCTAGTCCGTGTGAGGCAACGAAGCATTTTTCTAATCACAAATTCAACACCCCATGTGATGTGTATGAGTAGTTTTAGGAAGGACATGTTGATTATTATCTAGGGATATTAATCACAAATTTATTTTCTTGTGTGTTTGTTTGCATTTAAAAGCATAGAAAAATTCAATATTTAGGGTAAAAATGCAACCATCAAGCTTTTGAGGATAATTGTGCATGACTGAATGATGTTGAGTATATAGGAAAGTATATGCAAGAGATCTGTTGAGAAAATTTGTAATTTTACAACTCTGGACGTCATACGTGTATGATGTCCTAAGGGTTAGTAGACAACCAAGTTTGACAAAATTGCAGCAAAGTGTTCAAAAGGGGTGTTTTACCCTAAGTAGACCTTGAGACTAAAGTTATGACCAACAATTAGTACCCAAAAGGCAAAAGGCGAAGTGTCAGAAATGAAAAAAAAAGGAATTTTTGTGATTCTAAGCATACTTTTGTATGAAAATTGGTAAAAGTGCTTGAAAACCAATGCTAGAGATTTTTGGATGCCTGTGGATAAGTCTGGACAAAAATTCATTAGCAGACATCATACGCATATGATGTTTGAATTGTGAATATGGGATCCTAATTGAGCTTTTGACTTTACACCCATATTTTGCATGTTGTGTTGAGCACATACACCAAGCATCATTTCTCGTGCTTGATTGACATCCAAATTTATTTTTGAGCATATTTGTGTGTTGTATGAGTGGTGCAGGACCTTTGTAGAAGGCTTTACCTTATCCTTGCATAAAAGAAATCATATGCGTATGATGTGTGATGGGAATTTCTAGAGACGAGAGATAACATCAGTGATGACTAGAGTGTTTAGCACCATTAAACAAGGTTAGAGACCAAGTTTCATCCAATTTGGATCATCTTTAACTTAGAAGACCTCCTGGATAAGTTGATAGAAAATAAGACAGAATTAGGGATGATAGACTTGCCAAGGGGTGTCTGAATCACAAAGAAAAAATTGGAGTGAATAGAGTACATGAAGGAGAGTCTAAATTTCAAATTTGGGATAATTTTGAGCACTTAGACATCATATGTGTATAAAGTTTGGAAGCTCATTTTAAGGCTCAGGTAGTGATTTTGATTGTTCAAGAGCTTTTTTTGTGACCCTAGGATCCCATCTGTCTCCTTAGATTAGTGTATAGATGTCACATAGGGAATCAAGTTCTTATATATAGTTGTTTGGTTGAGATTAACCCTCTAGCTATACCAATCAACATTGTAGAGTACTTATGTGAGGATTGTTACCATATACATGTGGTAGTGATGTGCGTGAACACACTTAGGACCATTGGGGCATTTTTTCCCTCACTAGGAGGTTTTTTCCCCCGTGCATTGTATATACGCCCATCATTCTAGAGGTATATATCTTTCCATTTCACACTAAGTAATACACTCTCCCTTGTGTGCCTTGAGCTTTCTTCATCTTCTCCAAGCTGTGTGTGCTTGAAACCCTAATTACAACAATTGGTATCAAAGCATGTTACATCCTCCCGTGCTTAGCTCCCAGCAACTCCATCACAGGCTTGTTCACTTTCTCCGATTTATATGTGATTTGGCGAGCATTCGTTTGCTCAGATTTGTGATTCAGCAGTACTGCACAGGCTATTTTTTCATTTTGTGCAAACAATTTGTCAGTGCCATTTTATGCATAACACATCCCTTCTTACAATCTTTAACGGTTTGTGCTATATAGCACGTTGGTGCACCCAAAACATGTCGATGCCAAATATGGGCTCATGCAAGGGTATGGATGCATACAGGTGCACGTAGTGGTGTTGGGGCAGGTGTCTAAACCCATAGCAGCGAGAGGATAGCGGAAATGTATGCTTAAAGTGGCTTTTTAGGCCAAAGGTGCAACTGAGTGGTCCAGATGGGATAACAGGTTGAGATGTCTGGAATGCCAAAATAGTGTCCTTAAAGGTAGTGCTTAGTGTGCTCTAGCAGTCGGTCCAGACGGCTCGTCAAACGGAGCCTCGATGCTCTAGATATCGTAGTTTAAAGAAAGGGTGTGTAGCAGATCCCCGACGGGCAGGGCAGATGGGGACAGGTGGCCCGGGCCGGTGCCAGTGCATACACGTGTAGAGCTTGAGTTATGGAGCATGCCTGTCTTCTCGGATTGCGAATCGGAGCTCTGGATAGCAAGTTATGGACATTAGAAGATTTTTTGGGGGTCGGGTCTGAGCCCACTTGACCGTATTGGAAGATGTGCCATCTGGAGTCTTTTGAGCCTCGTCAAAGATTTCGGTGGAAGTATGCACCATGGGGCGTTAGCACAAATTGACGGCACATCAATCGGGTACTTGGTCAGCAAGTTATAGCAAGTTGAAATTGGCAGCAAGTGCTAAGGAGGATGATGCAGGTACTTTTTTTGGTTTTTGGCGGCCTCCGACGACGAACTCAGAGAAGTCAAAGTGTGGGCAGGTTTGCATGGCATTGGGCCGGCATGGCTTAGCGGCCCGAGATTCTGACCATCAAACGGTACAAGGGATCCTGGGGAAGGTGTGCCCAAAGTATGAAGGTGTTTTTTTTTTCATGGAGGCTCAGTGGCCCAAGGGCTGCCACGTGGCACAGGCGAAACCCCATATGCGGAGCTGGAACTGAGTGACGCTGCGTATATAGGTGATACCGTGACCCCTCCATTTCGCATGAGAAGGAGAGAGTGGAGCTCCTTGAGCTCGTGGGCTATGGCGGAAGGCGCCACCGGCGCTGCGCAGGCGGCGGGTGGCAGTTCATGGCAGTTTTGGGCAGCGGCCGGCAAGGCGGGGCGGCGCGCCCGCATGAGAGAGAAGCAGGTTGGGGCCGTTTCCCACTGTGCGGACCTCGGGGTCCCCCCCTCCCAAATATTTTTGAAGGCAAACTCGCCCTTAGGAGCAACGATGGCGCCGTCGTTGCTTCCTAGAGGGCTCCCACATGTGGGTGTGCAAGTGAGGCCTCGGGCTGTGTTCAAATTGGTCAAAGCAAGGTCAATCCTCCCAAGAAGAGTGCCACATGTAGGCCTACCATGAAAGATGCTTAAAAACTCAAAAACGGGCCCAATAAAGGGGCAAAACTTTTTGTAACAAAGGGCTCTTTGTTTTTCTTGGACTGTATGTGTAGGAGATCAAGGGAGAGAGAGAGTGAGAAGCTCAGAGGAGCATTGTAATGGAGCTTGGAAGCTATTAATGAACAACCCACTTGGCCAATTGTGCCGTGTTGCATCCCCCTTCCCCTTTTCTCTTTGTCGTCTCGTCTGTTGCCAGCCGCGGTGCCGGTGAAGCGTATGTACGCCCGGATCGTTGGTGCTTTGCAAAAAGAGAGAGAGAGAGAGAGAGAGAGAGAGAGAGAGAGAGAGAGAGAGAGAGAGAGAGAGAGAGAGAGAGAGAGAGAGAGAGAGAGAGAGAGAGAGAGAGAGAGAGAGAGAGAGAGAGAGAGAGAGAGAGAGAGAGAGAGTAAATGTATGTGCGGAGGGAGGCAGAGCAAGTGTAGTGAGGTGTGGACTCATTTTGCAATCTTGGAAAGCACGTGTGCGCTTGGGAACTGTGCAAGTGAAGCGGATTATGTGCAAATTGTCCTTTTGAAGGTTTTTTCGAGTGGATTGGGGTGTTGTGTTGACCCTGGGCTATAGAGAGGCACTTCTGGTCGTGCCGAGTGTCGCCCCCATTCCCGCTCTCCATCTTCTGGTGCCCCCACTGAGGAGCACGCTGATTGCTCCCGTCAGTGAAGGAAAATATAGGTTTTCGTATAAGTAAGGATGATGTCTCGAAGCTATGGTCCGATTTTTACAGGTGAAGAGAATCCAGATGAATGGCTTGCGGACTTTGAGTTGTACATGTTGTCTTTGCGAATGCCTAATGAGGAAAGCAAGATGCAAACCTTCCCTTTAGTGATGCACAGAAAGGCCAAACTGTGGTTCGAAGCTTTGGAGATTGAGTCGAGGCAGGCATTGCCGGCTCTACGGGCAAAATTTTTGCATGATTTTCACAAAGAAGCTTCTCCAGTCAAGATGGATGCGAAGCTAAAAGCTCTAAAGCAGGATGTAGGTGAGGAATTCAGATTGTTTCTAGATCGTTTTGAAGAATGTTGGGCAGAGTTAGCAGTAGCTATGCAGCTAGCCAATAGTGAGTACTTCAAATTGGATAAGTTTATGGCATGCTTATATCCGAAAGTGAGAGAGAAAGTGGACTTTAAAAGCCCAGAGAACTACAATGGGGCAGTGGCAATTGCAAGGTCGAAAAGTAGAAAAATTTAAGAAAAGATAGAGCAGGGCGTAGCAGGTTATGAAGCAATGGCACTTGTTCAACCACAAAGCCCTCGAGAGTTGACTCAAGAGGAAAATCAAGGGAATAGGGCTATGGTTGCTATTCCACATCAGTGGATACGTACGGTTCATGATCTATTAGAGCAGATGCAAGAGCTTTGATTGAGTGTAATGGACAGGGGACAGCGGAGAGGAGCAAGGGGCAGGGCAAGGCCTCTACCTGGAAGGTGCTATAATTGCGGCGAAGAAGGGAATTATGCACCTGACTGTCCCCATCCGGTGAGGGAAAGAGGTGGTATCTACCCATTGTTTGGTAGAGGAGGAGGCCAAGCACAGTTTAATGGTCCAAGGGAGCAGGTAGTCGAGAATCCAGTGCAACAAGCTCAAACGGATGGCGGTGAAGTCCCTAGAGTGAACATCATTGGGGTGGATAAATAGGATGTTGAAGTGTTGGCTAACAAAAGAGCTAGAGTTGAAAGGGAGGCAGAAACCGAGCAGGAGACTAGAGCTCGTAAAGGAAAAGAGAAGGTATACGAGGGGAAAGAAAATCCTGAAACTAGCAAGAAAAGAAGGCATCACAAGATTAAACAAACAAATTTCCAGCTTGGGCGCGGCCATCCCGAGTATGATTTGGTGAGTGATGTCCAAAGTCAAAGAGCAAATATCACTTTTGGACAGCTGTTGGCATTGAACCCAACGTTAAGATGGCAGTGGTCGACTAGTGTTAGCACTAGGCTACCAAGGGGTAAAGGCAATGTGCAGGCGGTGCAAAATATGGCACTCAGGGTAGGTAGCCCGACGGATGTTCTTCCTTTGGTGGATGCTGTCATCGAGAAAAAGATGCAGGTTCAAGCCTATATAGATGGCAGAGCACAGGTTTGCGTCATGACAGAAGCTGCGATGAAGGAAACAGGGGTCAGGGCGGTATCCAAGTCGAATGTGTGCATGAGGATGGCTAACCATACTAAAACTAGGTGTTTGGGAGTGGCCCAGGATGTGAAAGTGAAAGTGATGGGAATAGAGTGCCTGATCGACTTCTTTGTGATGAAAGCTGGGGATAACGCGTACCCTATAATCCTGGGTAGGCCATGGCTGCTGGCAATAGGTGCCAAATAGGATTGGGAAAGTAAAGTGTTTACCCTACCTGATAAAGAGAAAGGAAGACAAGTGGTGCTAGACATGAAGACCAAGGAAAGCCATTTTCATCCAATAGCGGCTAGAGACGAAGAGGACACCACCAACTATGAGTATGAGATTGAAATGGCCTATGATGAGGGCTATACAGATACGGAGGAAGAAGAAAGCGAGGATGACATGCTCAAGATTGATGTTGACTTGTTTGGGGTCACGGTGGAAGAACCTTGTGTGAAAGAGGAGGTGCAAGCACAAGTGCATGCCATGGGTACTGAAGAGGTGGTCAATATGCTAAGTGGAGACTTGACCAAGAAGGAGAAAGAAAGCTATGTCGAGTTGTGTGCATATTTTCCAAACCTATTTGCAAAGGAGTATAAAGATTTGAGAGGAGCCAAGAGTGTTGAGCATAAAATAGCCCTTAAGGAAGGATACAAACCTAAGGCGCAGAAGCTAAGGAGATTGGGTGAAATTCAAAATGAAGCCCTTTGGCAGGAGATTAATCAGCTACTGGATGCAGGTATTATATACCCCGTAAAGGAATCAGAGTGGGTTTCCCCAGTAGTTATCACTCCTAAAAAGAATGGGAGATGGCAGGTGTGTGTCGACTATAAGCCATTGAATGTTGCGACCAAGAGGAATCACTACCCATTGCCGTTTCAGGATGAGATTTTGAATCAGGTGGCTGGCCACGAGAGGTATTCCATTATGGATGGGTTTTCAGGTTACTTTCAAATAGGGATTGTTCTTGAAGACCAACTGAAGACGACATTCATATCTCCATGGGGTTGCTTTGCCTATCGCAGGATGCCGTTTGGTTTGGTGAATGCCTATGCCACCTTCCAAGACTGGATGAATAGGGTGTTTGGTCCTTATTTGGGCAGGTTCATTAGAGTTTTCATGGATGACATTGGATGTTATAGCTCAAGGGCAGATCATTTGTCAAAGCTACGACTATGTTTTCAGAGGCTGGATGAAGAGGGAGGCCAGTTGAACCCCAAGAAGTGCAAATTAGCACAACCCCGAGCATCATTGTTGGGACATGTGGTGTCACAAAATGGGATTGAAGCAGATCCAGAAAAGGTCAAGGCTCTAGTCTTGATGGAGCCTCCGCCCAGTGCACAGGCTTTGGCATCGTTCGTGCACAGGTTGAAGTATTTGTCAAGGTTTTTTTGGATGTTGTCGCAGTATGTATTCCTTCTTAAAAAAAGGGCGCAACTAGTGCATGGTTTTAAATGGGATGAAGAGGCTCAAGTAGCTTTTGACAGGGTGAAAGAGATTTTGTGTCAACTACCTAAAATGTGTCCTCCCAATCATGAAGATGATTTTTATGTTGCCATGACGGTAGGCACTGTGGCCATTGGGGCAGTACTATTGCAAAAGGTGGGAAGGATCTATAAACCTATTTATTTTGAAAGCAGGGTGATAAGTCCTGGGGAGGAAACCTACACTGAAGCCGAACAGTGGGTGATGGCCTTAGTTTTTGCTTGCAAGAATTTCAAGGTATATCTCATCATGCGAATTTTTTTTGTGCTAACGGCCAATAATCTATTTCCGGAAGTAGTGTTGCACTTGAAACCAGGGAAACGGATCATGAAATGGGTGATAGAGCTACAAGAGTTTGAATTTGAATTCAAAGTTGACCATACAAGTCGATCTCACCTGGCAGATACTAGTCATCAAGGTGGTTGATTTGCCAATCTATCCCAGGGTGGTGTGGGATGAAACCAAGGAGGAGTTTGACTTAGCGGAAGCTTTTACCATGTGGTTTGATGGAGCATATAGAAGGGTAATACAAAAAGCAGGTGGTGGTGTGGTGATACGAGATCCACGCAACAGGGCGATCTTTTCAAAAGTCTATGACTTGGAGGATGTGCATACCAATAATGAGGCGGAGTATCTGACCCTCAATTTAGGTTTGAAACAGTGTGTTGAGTTTGGTATATCGAGGTTGGTGGTGAAAGGTGATGCGCTGTTAGTCATCAAGTAGTTATTGAGCCAATGGAAGATGAAGCGGGATTCGTTAAAGCATTGGTTCTATGCAATCAAAAAGTTGTTGAAGTTTTTTGAGGAGGTTCAGTTCAAGCATGTTAGAAGAGAGTAGAACCAAGAAGCAGATCAGCTTGCAAGCAGCAAAGTACAAGTGCAGGTTGTAGGTATATATGTTGCCCCATCCACCTATGCTAGTCGTGAAACCTTGAAAGAGATTTAAGACTTTTTGGATACCGGTCAGTGCTCTGAAAGATTGTTGAAGCTACAAAAGCGGAGGGTAGTACAAAAATCTCGCAAATTTACACTGATAGGGGAGGATCTTATGACCTATGGACGGGATGAAGTGCTGCGAAGGGTACTTTATAAAGAAGAAATCGGTATGGTGTTGCAACAATGTCATGAGGAAAGTGGGCATCAAGGTAAAGACCAGGTTTTGTTTCGAATCTTTAGAGCAGGTTTTTGGTGGCCGTCGATAGTACGTATGTGCACTATTGGTGAAAAACCTGCCATGAATGTCATACTATGGGCGAGAGGAGGCTGATAGCCAAATCACAGGGAGCTATCATTGCCCAAGATGCTTTTGAGAAGTGGGTTTTGGATGCCATTGGTCCACTCCCGAAGTCGGCAAGCGGTAAAAAATACATTATAGTGGCGATTGACTACCATACCAGGTGGGTCGAGGCCAAGGCTGTCAAAGAGGTAAATGCAAATGTGGTAGCTCAGTTTGTGTTTGACAACATTTGTTTCCGTTTTGGTGTTCCATGGGTACTGATCTCTGACAGAGGCCAAGGATTTTGAAGCAAATTGGTGCGGGCTTTAGTAGAAAAGCTGGGTATCCAACACCGCTTCTCTTCGCCATATCACCCGCAGTGCAATGGTCTAGTAGAGAGTGCCAATGGGCAGATTGTGAAGATGTTGACCAAATATGTTTATAAGCAGGTGACAGAGTGGGAGGTGAGCTTGGAGAAGTGTTTGTGGGCCTACCGCACATCCTACAAAGTGGCCACAAACTTCACTCCATTTGATCTGGTTTATGGTAAAGAGGCAGTTTTGCCAGTACATGCACAGCTAGGTGCATTGAAGGGTATGTGGCGTGTCAGTGCCACTCAACAGGGCGTGTTGCAGGATCGGATCACTAGTTTGGAGGCTTTACAGATGGATAGGGAGGCTGCGGCAGACTTTTATGTGAAACAGAGAGATAAACGAGTGGCAAAGTTCAACAAGAGCTTACCAAATAAGGAGATTCAAGAGGGAGATCTGGTGATGAAGTATGAGAGCTACTTGGACTTTACCTTCCAAAAGAAGTTCAAGAAGAAATGGATGGGTCCATACAAAGTGCATAAAGCCTTTCCAAATGGGACCTATCAGCTGATGAGAGCCAATGGCAAGCATTTGAGGCATAGGGTGAACGGTGTGTGACTCAAAATGTACTTTGCCAGGGGGTTAGTGCCTAACGTACACCAGATTGTAGCTACGGGGGTTGGGCAACCAACCTAGACAGAGGGAGCTTGTGAAGAGAAAGGACACCTTGTACATACTCTGTACATAGCATGTACATACAGCTATGGTTTTTTTCTTCATTCCATACTTGTCAAGTGTTGCAGTTTTCGGTTTTAAAGTGTGCTTTTAGTTGAGCATGAATGCTCAACAAGAGGGTTGGGCAATGATAGTGCACCCAAAACATGTCGAGGCCAGATATGGGCTCATGCAAGGGTATGGATGCATACAGGTGCACGTAGTGGTGTTGGGGCAGGTGTCCAAAGCCATAGCAGCGAGAGGATAGCGGAAATGTATGCTTAAAGTGGATTTTTAGGCCAAAGGTGCAGCTGAGTGGTCCAGATGGGATGACAGATCGAGATGTCCGAAATGCCAAAACAATGTCCTGAAAGGTAGTGCTCGGTGTGCTCTAGAAGTCGGTCCAGATGGCTCGTCAAACGGAGCCTCGGTGCTCTAGATATTGCAATTTAAAGAAAGGGTGTGTAGCAGATCCCCGACGGGCAGGGCAGATGGGGACAGGTGGCCTGGGCCGGTGCCAGTGCATACACGTGTAGAGCTTGAGTTATGGAGCATGCCTGTCTTCTCGGATTGCGAATCGGAGCTCTGGATAGCAAGTTATGGCCATTAGAAGATTTTTTGGGGGCTGGGTCTGAGCCCACTTGACCGTATTGGAAGATGTGCCATCTGGTGTCTTTTGAGCCTCGCCAAAGTTTTTGGTGAAAGTATGCACCATGGGGAGCTAGCACAAATTGACGGCACGTCAATCGGGTACTTGGTTAGCAAGTTATAGCAAGTTGAAATTGGCAGCAGGTGCTAAGGAGGATGATGCAGGTACTTTTTTTGGTTTTTGGCGGCCTCGGACGGCGAACTCAGAGAAGTCAAAGTGTGGGCAGGTTTGCATGGAATTGGTCCGGCATGGTAAAATTTCGGTATGGCTTAGCGGCCCGAGGTTCCGCCCATCAAACGGTACAGGGGATCCTGGGGAAGGTGTGCCCAAAGTATGAAGGTGTTTTTTTTTCATGGATGCTCACTGGCCCAAGGGCCTCCACGTGGCACAGGCGAAACCCCATATGCGGAGCCGAAACTGAGTGACGCTGCGTATATAGGTGATACCGTGACCCCTCCATTTGACATGAGAAGGAGAGAGTGGAGCTCCTTGAGCTCGTGGGCTCTGGTGGAAGGCGCCACCGGCGCTGCGCAGGCGGCGGGTGGTAGTTCATGGCGGTTTTGGGCGGCGGCCGGCAAGGCGGGGCGGCGCGCCCGCATGAGAGAGAAGCAGGTTGGGGCCGTTTCCCACTGTGAGGACCTCGGGGTCCCCCCCGCCCAAATATTTTTGAAGGCAAACTCGCCCTTAGGAGCAACGACGGCGCCGTCGTTGCTTCCTAGAGGGCTCCCACATGTGGGTGTGCAAGTGAGGCCTCGGGATGTGTTCAAATTGGTCAAAGCAAGGTCAATCCTCCCAAGAAGAGTGCCACATGTCGGCCTACCATGAAAGATGCTTTAAAACTCAAAAACGGGCCCAATAAAGGGGCAAAACTTTTTGTAACAAAGGGCTCTTTGTTTTTTTTGGATTGTATGTGAAGGAGAGCAAGGGAGAGAGAGAGAGTGAGAAGCTCAGAGGAGCATTGTAATGGAGCTTGGAAGCTATTAATGAACAACCCACTTGACCAATTGTGCTGTGTTGCATCCCCCTTCCCCTTTTCTCTTTGTCGTCTCGTCTGTTGCCAGCCGCGGTGCTGGTGAAGTGTATGTACGCCCGGATCGTTGGTGCTTTGCAAAAAGAGAGAGAGAGAGAGAGAGAGAGAGAGAGAGAGAGAGAGAGAGAGAGAGAGAGAGAGAGAGAGAGAGAGAGAGAGAGAGAGAGAGAGAGAGAGAGAGAGAGAGAGAGAGAGAGAGAGAGAGTAAATGTATGTGCGGAGGGAGGCAGAGCAGGTGCAGTGAGGTGTGGACTCATTTTTCAATCTTGGAAAGCGCGTGTGCGCTTGGGAACTGTGCAAGTGAAGCGGATTATGTGAAAATTATCGTTTTGAAGGTGTTTTCGAGTGGATTGGGGTGTTGTGTTGACCCTGGGCTATAGAGAGGCATTGCTGGTCGTGCCAGGTGTCGCCCCCATTCCCCCTCTCCAACGTGTTGTTCCCCCATTGTTTCTCCTCTTTTCATGCAATTTTTACATCAGGTGCAGAATTTACCATGGTTGACAACAACACAGATGTGTTCAAGATGCTTGTTGGTAGGACAGATTGTATTGGGACAATTACTCTATGTGGGCTTATATAATGCAACATGTTCATGTGTCAGAGGGCGTCTAAAATATTGTGCAGGGCATTGATGTACATCCTGGTTGTGAGGATGTTGCAAGTCTTGCTGCAAGGATTGCTATTGTTAGAGTTCTTTTGCCTATACTTGAGCAATCTTGTTGGGATATAAAAGATTCACAGGCTCATGAATTGATTGCATTGTTTGTGAAGCGCACTATTACTCCCTGCATTCATTCAATGAAATCTGCCAAACAGGCTTGGGATATTCTTGCTGGCCGCAAAATGTACTATGGACACCCTCTGTTCCTATCAAGGGGGGAAGTATATATCTCATGAATCTAATGCATTTATGGCTACTTGTGGGAAAAAACACCAATGTACAGTGCCTTATACGAATGGTGTTGCTAAAAGAAAAAACATGTCACTTACGGAAATGTCACAATGTATGGTCAAAATTCAAGCTTTGCCGCATTGTTTTGGCTTGAGGCCATCATGTGTTCCACTTATGTACTAAACATGTGTCTTATGAAAGCTTTGCAATCTATTACTCCACATGAAGCATGGCATGATAGAAAGCCTTCTATTGAGCACATGCGTGTTTTTGGCTGCTTGGCATATGCTTTTCACAAACACAATATAGAAAATTGGATGATAAGGCTGTCAAATGTGTTTTTGCTGGTTATAGTGCTGAAAGTAAAGGTTACAGGTGGTATCATCCACCAAAAAAGCGTATTCTGGTTTCAAGGGATGTTTTATTTGTGGAAGATTCTATTCAACCCTTGTTCTTATGTGGTGGAAGTACAAATGTAAATTCCAATGAGGCAAATGTATAGCCTATGGGGGTTTTTGAAAATGTTACAGATCAGCCTATTATGATGTATATGTACATGATATACTTGATGAGGAAAGGGCTGAGAATGAGTAGGTTAGACGTATGCCTAAATGGTTGGTGCATACTTTGCACAATAGTAAATTGGAGGCACCTTTGACTAGTTGTACTTGTTCAGGTTCTCGCCATGCATCTTATGCATTAAATTTTTATGTTTTGGCTATGTCTAGCTTAAATGATGTTCAGGAACCTCAGACTTTTTTGTCTTTTGATGAAGCACAAAATTCAAAACATTGGATGGTTTCCATGCAATCAGTGCTGGGATTAAAGCCCAAGTGGCCTCTTATACAGATATGGCCGGCCACCCGCCTAACTCACTTATCACTAACTCTTTGTATATACTCAATTATACTTTTGTGGATAATAAGGTTTGGGAGATAACCCTTCAACACTTCTCTACGTACTGTGTAAGCTCTCTGTGTATCTGTGTGTGTGTGTGTGTGTGTGAGTCGATCTATGCTCCGCTCCGCGACTTCAATTGGTATCAGAGTGAGGTGCAGTGCGGTTTTGCGTAATCGTGCGCGCACACTTTTCAGGCAGATTCTGGATCCGGAGCTTGGAAATTCACACTTGGCGTTCCGGGAGTATTTCCAGTAGGTGACCTGAAGTTTTACCCCCCTTTCGAAGCTCTTTATGCCCTCAGAATTTCGTTCTGAGCACTACATCAGAAGATAGGTTTCAACCGCAAAGAAACCCGTCTTGTGTAGATTGGCAAGTAGGAGGTGGTCGGCATCAATATCGGCATTGACATACATCACTCATTAGTCTTCAAAGCATCATCTATAGACCAGGTACACATATATATCATCAGATATATATATATTGTAGTCTGCATTGCTACTTCTTGTGCTTGCCAGGTTCCAGGGGAGGTGTGGCCATACGACGGCTTGACATCACTGACATGTATTGCAGATTGATGTACTGTGATTGTGGGTCTGCTAGTTGTGAGTCACGCTAGCAGACAGACCGCCGCAGCGGTCATAGGACAGTGATTGGTCTATTGTAGGATGTATGCTAGTTCTGGGCAGCTTGCTGAGCCATCTGAGAGGGTTGTGTGTAAAGTTTTTTGAAGCCAAGCACTGGGGGCTGGGTTACCCAATGCGAGGTGGATTAGGTTGCTGTTCCCCTCTACACGCATCCTCTTCGATGACTTTTATCCCATAGGATGTATGACTTTGTGTAGACACTGGATTGCATCTTATGCATCAGGCCATTGAGGCATTTTCAGGGTTCAGTCTTGAGACAGCTACAGGTTCTGTGATCGCCCAGATAGGAGACAATGTATGCTTACAGGATAGCATATTACAGAGATTTCTAGATTTGTCACTGGTCAGCTATTTATGGTTGTTTTTTAGCTATATTTTGGTTTCCAGAGCTCATTTTACAAGGGAGACTCTGTCAAAATTTTTCAAAATACTGACAGTTCTTGAGGAGAGGTGTTCAGCTTGTTGTTTACAGCTTGTTTATTGTGTACAGAGGCCAGTTTACAAGAGAAACTTTGCCGGATTTTTCCCATAAGTAAACGGTTCGGCAGATATGGCATCTTCTCAAAGTGAGACTCTTTACAACATAAAGAAGCTGGATGGCACAAACTTTCCATTCTGAAAGAAGCAGATTTGGCAGGTTTTGGTGCAGAAAAAACAAGTGAAGCCACTGAAGCTCAAAGGGAGAGACCAAAAGGTATGGCTGAAGATGAGTGGGAAGAGCTTGACGAGTTATCTTGTTCCACAATCATGCTGACACTAGCAAAAAATGTTTACTTCAACGTAGCAGAAGAGACTACAGCGTATGGAGTATGGCAAAAGCTATGTGGTATGTACGAGAAACAAAGTGCTGCTTCTCAGATTTACTGGCTCAAGAAATTGGTGGATTTGAAGATGAAGGAAGGGACAGCCATGTCAAATCATCTCAATGAATTTCACACAATTTTCAGCCAGTTAACAACACAGGAGATAGTCTTTCCACATTCAGTGAAGGCTATGTTTCTCTTAATCACTTTGCCAGACAGTTGGGATACTTTACGCACAGCGTTAAGTAATTCTGTCGTGCCAGAAGGTCTTACAAGTGCCAATGTAGAAGGTAGCTTGCTCACAGAGGAAGTGAACAGAAAGAACATTGAAAAGGCAAAGGCAATAGTGCTTTGGTTGTTCGAGGGAGACAAAAATCTACAGAGAAGAAGGCTAAGAAGGCACAAAACCGAAGTAAGTCTCGTGACTCAAAGTCAAAGGATGACATAGAATGCTACCATTGTGGCAAGAAGGGTCACATGAAGAGAGATTGTACGAAGTGGAAACAAGAAAAAGGCAAAACAAAGAGTTTTGAGCAAGATGAAAAGAAGAGTTCAGTGAAGATTGAAGAGGTGAATGTCACAGGATCTGGTTCAGATAGTGATTCTGATATAGCAGCTGGTGATATCTTCCTCACAAGAAATCTTGATTCTGTTTTCTTGACTGCAGAGGATGGACATGCTATGAGTGATTGGATTATCGACTCAGGGGCATCTTTACATGTTTCTCCGCACAAAGAGTGGTTTACATCATATGTGACTACTAAAGATTATGTCAGACTTGGCAATGAGAAGGCTTGTGACATACTTGGAGTGGGAGATGTGCAGTTGAAGTTTCAAAATGGCTCTTCTTTATGGCTCAAGAATGTCAGACATGTTCCAGCAATCCGAAAGATCTTGATAAGTATAGGGAAGTTGGATGATGCGGGTTATGTGACAGTTTTTGGGAACAGCGCTTGGAAGATCTCCAAAGGTTCGATGACTGTAGCACATGGCAGCAAGTTAGGAACTCTATACACTTAACATGTTTCAGAGGTTAAAAAACATGTAATTAATGTGATTGAGCAGCCAAGTGTGTCACTGTGGCATCGTAGGCTGGGACATATGTCAAAAAGAGGAATGGAAATACTTTTTCATTATGGTTATTTTCCTGGCTTTTCATTTCAAGATTTTGAGTTTTGTGAGCATTGTGTTTATGGTAAGCAAACGCAGGAACCTCACAGATCAAAGAGGAATCATAGGGACGAACGGTTAGCTCTTGTGCATAGTGATCTATGTGGACCAATGCCTAGTTTGTCACTAGGGGGAGTAGCGTACTTTTGTACATTCATAGATGACTGTTCTCGCAAAGTATGAGTTTACTTCTTGAAGCACAAGGATGAGGTGCTCACAGTCTTCAAGACATTCTTGCAGCTTGTGGAGAATCAGAGTGGTCAGAAGCTGAAGTGCTTAAGGATAGACAATGGTGGAGAGTACGTTTCCAAGGCTTCCAAGACTTTTGTGAATCAAAAGGGATAAAGCGGGAACTTACTGCACCATACAATCCTTCACCAAATGGAGTTGCAGAACGTATGAATAGGACCATACAAGAGAAGGTAATAAGCATGTTGTCAAATGCTGAATTGCCTGATGGATTTTGGGCGGAAGCAGTGGCTACAATAGTCCATTTGATCAACAGATCTCCTAGTAGGGTTCTGGATAAGAGTGAAGTGGCCCACATGCTATGGACAGGCAAGGAACCTTCGTATAATCATCTTAGAGTCTTTGGTTGTGAAGCTTATAGCCATATTCCTAAGGAGTTCAGGAATAAGGTAGAACCAAAGAGCAAGAAGTGTATATTTCTTGGCTATGGAGAATCGGGCGAGATAGGTTACCGGCTTTGGGATCCTGAGTCCAGAAAAGTTATTCGTAGAAATAATGTGCATTTCAATGAAGCCAAGTTTCATGCTAAGCTAGAGAAGATAGAGGAGATCAAAAGAGTTGTCTTCAGGGAAGATGGACCTAGTGTTAGCACACCAAGACAGCATGGTTAGGCTCAGGAACAGCCTATAGTGGATAAAGAGGCAGAATCAGTTGTGGTGAGATGTTTTGAGTGTGTCTTCAAACCACCTGATCATTATGTGCCATCTCTAAATTATGTCATGCTCACGGATTGCGGAGACCCATCTTGTTACAAGGAGGCATTACAAGTGGTTGATTCGAAAAAATGGCAGTTGGCCATGCAATCAGAGATGACGGCTCTGCATATGAATCAACGTGGGATTTGGTTCAATTGCCAGAGGGCAAGAAAGCTCTACCTTGTAAGTGGGTTTACAGGTAAAAGCTTACTCCTCATGATGGACATCCAAAATACAAAGCACAGTTGGTTGCTAAGGGTTTTAAGGAAGAACACGGAATAGATTTTGATGAAGTCTTTTCAACAGTTGTCAAGATGACAACATTGAGAAGTGTACTGGCTTTGGTTGCCAAACATGATCTACATTTACATCAGATGGATGTGAAAACGACATTTCTTCATGGAGATTTGCATGAGGAGGTTCATATGCAGCAACCAGAAGGGTATGTTGAGAAAGGCAAAGAGAAATTGGTATGTCAATGGAAAAAGATTCTCTATGACAAAGAGAAGTTTCACCAATTTATGCTTTCTCAAGGATACAAGAGAAGTGAGACAGATCATTGCGTGTATACTCGACAATCTAAGGATGGTAGCTTGATAATCCTCATCTTGTACGTGGATGACATGTTACTTGCTGGTAGACAAATGGTAGAAATTTCAGCTCTTAAGTCAAAAATGGCAAAGGTTTTTGACATGAAAGACATGGGTGAGGCAAGTCATATACTAGGTATGCGTATCTAGTGAGAAAGGTCAAAAAAGATGCTTTACTTATCTCAGGAAGAGTATATTGACAAGGTCTTGCAACGTTTTCTTATGGACAGGGGAAAGGCATTGATGACACCATTGCCATCATATGTGAAACTAAGCAACCAAGTTTGCCCACAGTCTGAGGTGGAAAAGGTCGAAATGGATAAGGTGCCATATGCGTCTGCATGTGGCAGTCTGATGTATGCATGATTGCTACACGTGCGGATATTGCATTTGCAGTGGGAGTGGTTAGCAGATATATGTCAAATCCCGGCAAGAAACATTGGGAGGCAGTGAAAGGTATCATGAGATACTTAAAACATACAAAGAGTATGCGCATATGCTATGGTAGTCAGTATTTGAGTGTCAGAGGATACACTGACTCAGATTATGCAAGAGACTTGGATAAGAGGAGATCTACATCAGGCTATGTCTTTATATTGGCTGGAGGTGCCATATCATGGTGATCTCCATTACAAGATTTTATTACGCAGCCTACTACAGAAGCTGAGTATGTTGCAGCAAATGAGGCATGCAAAGAAGCTATTTGGCTTGGTAGATTGGTAGCAGACTTGGGAATCAAAGTAGATATGCCAAAGTTATATTGTGATAGTCAAAGTGCTATTAAATTGGCAAAGAATCCAGTGTTCCATTTGAAGACTAAGCATATTGATGTGAAATTTCACTTCATTAGGGAAGTACTTGAAGACAAGCAGATACAACTGCTGAAGATCCACACCAAGGACAATCCTGCTGATGTACTCACAAAGGGACTTCCAGGAGAGGGCTTTGTGCATTGGATAGATGGTAGCCATGTAAATCTTTGTACATTTATGTTCATAGATTTACAGTTACTTAAAGTGCCACATTGGACTTTAAGTGGGAGGTTGTTGGGATTAAAGCCCAAGTGGCCTCTTATACGGATATGGCCGGCCACCCGCCTAACTCACTTATCACTAACTCTTTGTATATACTCACTTATACTTTTGTGGATAATAAGGTTTGGGAGATAACCCTTCAACACTTCTCTGCATACTGTGTAAGCTCTCTATGTATCTGTGTGTGTGTGTGTGTGTGTGTGTGAGTCGATCTACGCTCCGCTCCGCAACTTTAATCAGAATATGATGCACTTATAAAAAATGACATATGGACTTTATGTAATTTTCCTCCTGGAAAAAAGGCCATTGGTACGGAGTGGATTTACAAGTTGAAACGCAATCGGGATGGTGAGATTGATCGCTATAAGACTCGACTTGTTTGCAAAGGGTTATGCACAACAAAAAGGCATAGATTACAAAGAGACTTTTTCTCCCACTTGTCGTATGACTATTGTGCATTTATATGTGCATTGGTAGTCCATTTTTGTTGGGATGTACATCAATCAAACATTGTTACTACTTTCTTGAATGGTGACATATTTGAGAAATTTTATGTAACACAACCTTGTGGTTTTGTCAAGAAAGGATAGGAGGATAAGGTGTGCAAATGTAACAAAGATTTGTATGGGTTGAAGCGGTCTCCTCGTGCTTGGTATGACAAGGCTGAAACTCATTTCATCAAACGAGGATTTCGTAAAAGTCCAACAGAAAGCACGTTGTATGTGAAGCATGAGGGTGATGTACTTCTCATTGTGGTTCTTTATGTAGATGATTTTTTGATCACTGGACCAAATGAGAGACATATTGCTGAATTTAAGACTGATTTGAATGCTACGTTCAAGATAAAAGTTTTTGGGGATGTTGCATCATTACTTGGGTACATAGTTTAAGCAGTGTGATGGTGGTGTTGCCTTGTTTTAAAAAAGTTACATAGAGACATTGCTATGTAAGTTTGGACTTGAGTCTTCATGATGCTAGTGATCATGTAGATGTCAATCTTTACCAAATTGATGTTGGATGCCTCATTTATGTATGTAATAAGAGTCTAGATATTCAGTTTGTAGTCTCATAGGTCAGCAGATTGATGCATAGCCTAGGGTCTAAGCATTGGCAAGCTCTCAGGAGGATTTTTCGCTACTTGAGTGGCACTTTATGTCTTGGATTGTTTTATCCCAAGGGGATCATTACCGCAAGGCTTACCTGCTTTTTTAGACTCAGACTGGAGGGCTAGTTGTCTTGACACGCAAGTGTGCACAAGTGGTTTTTGTTTCATGCTTGGCAATTCATGTATATCATGGTTGAGCAAGAAGAAACCTACTATGGCCACTTCTAGTTGTGAAGGTGAGTACAGGGCATTCTTCACACCTCCCGTTGAGTGTGTATGGCTCAGATGCCTTATGGCCCATTTGGGTGCTAGATAGGACGCTGGAAGCACTATCTACACTGATAGTGAGAGTGCATTGGTAGTTGTGAGGAACCTTATATTTCATGCTCGCACAAATCACATTGAGGTGCATTAGCACTATGTGAGGGAGAGGCTCTTAGCAGAAGAGATCAGCTTGGCTTATGTGCCAACACAGGAAAACCTTGCAGATATTTTCACAAAGGTATTATTTTGTGAGAATCTCAAAGATTTCTACAAATCTTTAGGCTTATTCCCCTTTGTGGATTGATCACGTCCTCAAGGCATGGCACTTTCCTTTACTCATGTGCGAGCTCTCATTCACCGCAGAACTCTAGGAGGGATTTGCTACCATATACATGTTGTAGTAGTGTGTGTGAGCACACTTAGGACCGTTAGGGAATTTTTTCCCTCACTAAGAGGTTTTTTCCCCCGTGCATTGTATATACGCCCATCATTCTAGGTATATCTATCTTTCCATTGCGCACTAAGTAAGTATACACTCTCTGTTTTTGTTTGCCTTGAGCTTCCTTCGTCTTTTCCAAGTTGTGTGTGTTTTCTTACAAATCTAATTCCAACAAGAATCACTACTTTGACAAATAATTGCACAGTCAAATTTTTTTTGTAGATAGCCAGAACCAAGGATCCTACAAGTTGGTGATCATTTTGGAGTGAAAATTAATTTACAAGTTGGGAAAGAAGGTTAACAGCAAGTTAGAGCAAAGAGAGACTGTAAGCAAACTTCTAAGGTAAAAGGGTTTGGGTTGATAGTTATTTTCATGAAAGATTTGATGAATTTGAAATCTGGTAGGTTTCTTCAAAGAGACCAAAGAGTGGGAGGAGATCATGTTATCTTAGTGTTGACAAAAGAGAGTGTAAACCAAGCAAGCATAGATCTACTATCACCAATCATAGAAGAGGCTAGTGATGCTGACACCTCTTTCAAATAATCATATCATTGAAAGGAACCTCCCAAAAACCCTTAAACATACCAAAATACACGGTGATCTTCCTAAAGGGAACAAACACCCATGGATCCCTAGTGTATGCATCTGTATTAAAGAACGACTAGCGAGAGGATTGGCAATAATTGTGGTAAATGACCATGGTGATAGGTTCCACGATGAGGAGGGAAACCACTACCTCATTGTCAAAGAACCAAAAAATAAAGTTAGTATGGAGAAAACGTAGCAAAAAGGAAGATGGTTATGAAGACCCAAGAATTGCCTCCTAAACTCAATCTTCCTCAAGCCTTCTACATTCATGAGAAAACATTAGTGAGAGTGGTTATACAATTCACAAAAATATTGTGATTTACAAGCACGGGGAGGGGAGAATCACCTCTTACTAACATCGCATGGAACCCCATGTGAAAAAATGAATTAAAGACAAAGTCCTGTACTTATTTTTGTATGATCCTGGGCTGGAACCCATATATTTCTTTTTGTAAGTACGGATAGAATACAAGCCAATTCACACAAAAGATGTAGGGATATTGATAATGCCAGAACTGTTGGCATAGGCTTTTAAAGAGAAGCAAAATCCCATAGAAACCCCTAGAGAATCTACAGATCCCTTCTCAAATGATTACAACGGGCCACATTGCATAATCAAATAGATGGCCATTGTCCAACCCTTAGAACTCACAAGCCTCACCACTATCATTTCAAGTGTGGATCAAGAAGTTTGCAACACCAGACCTAAACGTGAAAGGGGGTGGATATCAAGCCATGTCATGGCTAGAAGCACCATCAAAACCACCACTCCATGAGCAATGCAAAGATGAGAGTAGAACAAGAGCATCAAATCTGACCACGATTGAAGCACCACATTGAGAATGAGAACAAGAAGAAAGGGTTCAAGAAAAAGAACAACCACTTGCTAGACCAATCAAGAATTATAGATTAAGAGCACCCCTAAGTGAGGAACACATACTATATCCTAGGCCAGAAATAGCTCATAGAGGAGAAATGGGGAATCATATGCTTAGGTTTATGGATCACCATAGGATCAAACCATATCAAGTCCAAAAATGGGTTTACAAGAAATGCTCTAAAACTAGGGACCCAAGGGATCATGTGGTAGCATTTTGTGCATCATTAGAGCCGAGGAATTCCTAGATGTTCCCATGCATTTTGCAAGATTTGGGTTAACTCTAGAGGAGGGTGCACCATGTGGTTGAATTGCATTTAACATAGATATTTTGAGTCAATGGAGGAGGTATTTGACAAGTTTATCGAGTAATTCTCTCAAAGAAGGATAGCTCACAATAAGGTCTCACAAATCCATAAGTTCAAGCAAAAGGAAGGAGAGCGCGTACAAAAAGCATATTTAAGACTAAAATGCTACATAAAAGTATTCCTTGTGGAAGAGTTACCAATGAAATCCAGATTCACGTTGACATTTATCCAAGGACTGAGGAATGTGGATCTTCACGTTCAAATTTATCCAAGGACTAAGGAATGTGAACCTTGAGAAGGACCTGCATATGAAGAAGAGCACAATTCTAAACGAGCTAACGAAAGAAGCCCTATACCTAGCAAAAAAATGTGTTGCCTACAAGGAAGGTGACTATAAAGAATTGGATGATGATTTGTTATCATAGCATAGTGGATCAAAGTCCACAAAATCAACACAAAAGAGCGAGGCAGTTATAAGTCAGGAGCAACTTATCGAAAAAGTTCTCAAAAGAATAAGCCCATTTGCTAAGACACATGCTAAGCAACCAAGTGGTGCACCATTGAGAAAAAATGGATGAATCATGTGATGGAAGATTGTAACTACAACAAGGGATATGTGAGAGAGAGATAGTATGCCCCACAAGCCCAGGTAGCACCTCCTCAAATACAACCAATGCCTAGGTATACAACAAGAAATCTGTCAGGACTAGTAGGGGTTGAACGGACACAACCATTTTTGGGGCAACAACCACCTCTCCCATGAGCAAAACTAGTACGCATTAGGTATCCACCCACTAGAAGAATTAGAGGAATAAGCCTTAGTGCCTATGCTCACATATTATGAAGAGTTGAGTGGATATATGTCTAGTTCAACACACTATCCACCCAAAGAGCCAAAATCACCGGAACCTTGGAGCATGATTGGGAATGTTGGACCACCAATAGTAGCTCATGATCATGGAGAAGGCAGATAAAACTTAGGTGAGAGAACATTATTGTTTATAACCAATGGAAACTTAGAAAGACAAAGTCCTGCCTATCAACAGAGAATGGCTCTAGGAGTGCCATGATAACCATTAGGACCATGATACAAGTGTGGTGGTGACTACCTTATGAAATATTGTCCTCATATGGAGATCATTAGAGTGAATGTATATTGTCCAAATTGTGGCATCACTCATTGTTGGAATTAGGGTTGCAGAGAAACACACACAGCTTGGAGAAGATGAAGGAAGCTCAAGGCACACAATAGAGAGTGTATTGCTTAGTGTGCAATGGAAAGATTGATAGCCCTAGAGTGATGGGCGTATATACAATGCACGGGGGAAAAAACCTCCTAAAGAGGGGAAAAAAATGCCCCGGCGGTCCTAGTGTGTTCACACACATCACTACCACATGCATATGGTAACAAATCCCCCTTGGAGTGATGCGATGAACGAGAGCTGACACATGAGTAAAGCGAAGTGCCATGCCCTGAGGACAGGATCAGTCCACAAAGGGGAGTAAGCCCAAAGCTTTGCGGAAAGACCATGCCTTTGTGAAAAGATCTGCAAGGTTGTCCTGTGTTGACACATAAGCCAAGTTGATCTCTCCTGCTGAGAGCCTCTCCCTAACATAGTGGTAATTCACCTCAATGTGCTTTGTACGAGCATGAAAAACTGGGTTCCTTGAAACTGCCAATGCGCTCTGACTGTCAGTGTAGATAGTGTTGGCAGTGTCCTGTCCAACACCCAAATCAGCCAGAAGGCGTCTGAGCCATACACACTCAACCGTAGTTGTGAAGATTTCCGTGTACTCAGCCTCACAACTCGAAGTGGCCACAGTAGGTTGCTTCTTGCTCAACCATGATATACATGAACTGCCAAGCATGAAACAAAAACCACTTGTGGACACTTGCATGTCAAAACAACCAGCCCAATCTAAGTCCGAAAAAGCATGTAAGTTTGGCAGCAATGATCCCCCCTTGGGATAAAACAAACCAAGATGTAAAGTGTCACTAAGGTAGCGGAAAATCCTCTTGACAGCCTGCCAATGCTTAGACCCTGGGCTATGCATAAATCTAATGACCTCTGAGACTGCAAACTGAATATCCGGCCTCGTGTTGCATACATAAATGAGGCAGCCAACAACAGTTTGGTAAAGAGTGACATTAGCAGGATCGCCAGCATCATGTAGACTCAACTTCAAACCTGTTTCCATGGGAGTGGCAATAGGTTTTGAATCCTCAAGTCCAAACTTACATAGCAATGTCTCTATGTAACTTTCTGACACAAGGCAATACCACCATCACATTGCTTAAACTGTATACCCAAGTAATGATGCAGCAGCCCCAAATCTTTCATCTTGAAAGTAGAATTCAAATCAGCCTTAAATTCAGCAATATGTCTCTCATTTGTTGGTCCAGTGATCAACAAATCATCAACATAAAGAACCACAATGAGAAGTACATCACCCTCACGCTTTACATACAATGTGCTTTCTGTTGGACTGTTACAAACGCCTCGTTTAACCAAATGAGTGTCAGCTTTCTCATACCAAGCACGAGGAGATTGATTCAACCGATACAAAGCCTTCTTACATCTGCACACTTTGTTCTCTTGTCCTTTTATGACAAAACCGCGAGGCTGCGTTACATAAACTTCCTCAAATATGTCACCATTCAAGAAAGCAGTAACAATGTCTGATTGATGTACATCCCAACCAAAATGAACTGCCAATGCACATAGAAAACGTACAGTATTCATACCACGAGTGGGAGAAAAAGTCTCTTCATAATCTATGCCTTTTTGTTGTGCATAACCTTTTGCAACAAGTCGAGCCTTATGGCGATCAATCTCACCATCCAGCTTGCGTTTCAACTTGTAAACCCACTTCGTACCAATGGCCTTTTTGCCACGAGGCAAATCACATAAAGTCCATGTGTCATTTTCTATGAGTGCATCATATTCTGATTGCGTGGCAGCCATCCAATTTTCTGAATTCTGTGCTTCATCAAAAGATAGAGGTTCATCAACATCATGTAAGCTAGACACAGCCAAAGCATAACAATCTGATGCATAAGATGCATGGCGAGAGCTTGAATGAGTACGACTAGACAAAGGTGCATCCAATTTACTGTCACGCAAAGTGTGCACCAGCCATTTTGGCATACCTCTAGCCTGCTCATTTTCAACCCTTTCGTCATCAAGTACATCTGCATCAGTAATAGGCTGATCTAAAACATTTTCAAAAACCCCCATAGGCTGTACATTTGCCTGATTGGAACTTACATTCATATTTCCACCACTGAAAAGGGGCAACAAAGTGTCATAAATGTCCTGTGAGCTTACATTACTGTCTCTAGTACATGACAGCAAGGGCTGAACAGAATCCTCCACAAACACTACATCTCGAGAAACCAGAATACGTTTTGTTTGCGGATGATACAACCTGTAACCTTTGCTTTCAGCACTATAACCAACAAAAATACATTTGACAACCTTATCATCCAATTTTTTGCGCTCCACTTGTGGCACCAAAGCATATGCCAAACAACCAAAAACACGCATGTGCTCAATAGAAGGCTTTCTATCATGCCATGCTTCATATGGAGTAATAGACTGCAAAGCTTTTGTAGGACACCTGTTAACTACATAAGTGGCACACATGATGGCCTCAAGCCAAAAAGAATGCAGCAAAGCTTGACTTTTGACCATACATCATGCCATTTCCGTCAGTGACATACATCGTACCACCCTTTCTTTGAGAAGCAATAAAAGCCTGTTCAACTGCACGCTGCCTAGTCCTGTTTTTTCTAGAAAGTGACTCTTGCAACAGCAATGTGCATAATGCATCAAACTTCACAACTTCTGGATTTCCTTGGGTCATAAGTCTCCAAGTACTAGAAAAAGTTTGGTAAGAATCTGGTAAGGCATCAAGAACAGTCTGCACAAGGGAATTGTCTGAAATAACTTCACCTGCAGAAATAAGTTGCTCATTGATATCCTTGACACTAGCAAGGAAAGTGTCCATATCATCTTCCTCATGCATAATCTTCGACTCCAGCTCTTTACGCAGCAAAGCAATTCTAGCCTCATTGCGGCTTGCATAAAGACCTGCTAGAATATCCCAAGCATGTTTTGCAGATTTTGCTGAACGGATGTGAGGAACAATGGTGTGCTTCACAGACAACGCAATCAATGCATGAGCCTGCGCATCCTTAACATCCCAATGAGCTTCTTCTATCGTAGGCAAAACAACTCTAACAGTTGCAATCCTTGTAGCAAGACCTGCAACATCCTCAACATCGCCTACATCCTCAGAACCAGGACGTACATCAATGCCTTGCACAATGTTCCAGACACCCTTTGACACAAGAACATGTTGCATCATATAAGCCCACATAGGGTAGTTGTCCCCATCCAACCCGTCCTCAGCAGCAAACATCTTGAACACATCTGTGTTGTTGTCAGCCATGGTAAATGTTGCACCTGATGTGAAAATTTCCCGAAAATAGGAGAAACGGAGCGGGAACAACCTGTGCTATATAGCACAAACAGTAGAAGACTATAAGGCACCTGCTATGCAGAAAACAACACTAACAAAAATTCTGCACAAAATGACGAAATAGCCTGTGCAGTACTACCTATAGTGGAAACAGAGGCCGAAATGAGCCCAAATCAAAATTCTGAGTAGACCAAGCTCTACGAGTTTTCCCAAAATATTTGTTGACTTGCGAACGCTCGCCAAAGCTCACTGAAATCGGAGAATATGAGCAGGCATGTGCTGGAGCAGCTAGCGACTAAGCCCGGGAGGACGTGACCTACTCTGATACCAATTTTTGGAATTAGGGTTGCAGAGAAACACATAGCTTGGAGAAGACAAAGGAAGCTCAAGGCACACAATAGAGAGTGTATTACTTAGTGTGCAATGGAAAGATTGATAGCCGTAGAGTGATGGGCGTATATACAATGCATGGGGGAAAAAACCTCTTAAAGAGGGGAAAAATGCCCCGACGGTCCTGGTGTGTTCACACACATCACTACCACATGTATATGGTAACAGTCATTTGACCAAGAAACTTAAATAAAATGATGAAAACAACATTGACCATGTTAGAGGCAATCCCGTCAAGTAGTGGTTGTGAAAATGAAACAATGATACATATACAGGTTGGGACAAGAGTGCAAGCTCAAAAATCAATGGACAGACCAATAATTGAGGAACCTAGAACATATGCACCTAGTCTTGAGCATAAGAGTCAATCAACACTTGGAAGGCTAGGAAAGCATGCATAAAAACAAGGAAGAAACAAGAAAAAAGTAGGAAAGAGACCCCTGAGGTAGAGCTTGAGAAGATTGAGGAGCCAAAAAGCGCAAGTTCGGGAGGATTTGTACTAGTTGAGAAAGTGAATGAACGTCTAGACGCACTTTTGAAAGCTTATGAGGCATGACTTAAAAATAACTAGACCCAGGAACAATGATGAATGACATACCCATAGACTGAGTTGAAAAGAAAATTATGGAGATACCAGAGGGTTGGATAGAGGTTCTAACTCCAACACCAGTGGTCCCACCAAGCCACAAGCTTGAAAGGATAGCTGAGATTCCCACAATTGGATTAGAACCTGCAAAGCTAATTGAAAAGCCAAGAGTAGTGATGAATACCACAGATCAGGCATCTGATGGTTTCCATCCTATCATACCTAAGATATATAGAGAAGATGATGGCCTAGATGAACTTTGAAAAGAAGCAAGAGAAGGAAACAAAGAAAATGAGCTAAGCAAGAGAGTTAACCATACCAATAATGGAAGGGATGTGTTTCTTTCTCTTATTGAGGAATTTGACGTTGGATCTCAATAAGGTCTAGATGTGTTCTCATATTTGGGGGATAGAGGATTTGTAAGATCTTTACAAATCCAATCTAGATCTCTCAAAACCTTACCCTCTTTCATGGGAGAGTAAAAAGCAAAGTTTGATGTGAAGGCAGTTCCATCACAAAGGCTCTCCTAAAAAAAGGTAATGGAATCTAAAGGATTGATAGATTATACTAGTTGAGCTTCTTTGATTATGACCGAACATGTGGACAACAGTCAAAAAATGCTTAGAAAATCTAGGTGTAAATGATCCAACTTCACAGTACAAGAAGGGATCAGAGAGCTAGAGAAGACTCATTTAAACATGCAACCAGTACCCTTAAACAAGATAGGGGAGTATTGTGAAGGTGAGGATGGTAATACTACATTTCCCATTAAGTTTCAAGCTTGAGGCGTCCACTCAAAAATATGTAAGATAGCACGTGCAAACAAAATAAGAGATTTATAATCAGGTACATTTACATAAAAATGTACTCACATAAATGGTTTTTTAATTGATAAAGTAAAAAATTTTATACTTAAGGGCTAGTTATTTTACAAAAATGCATACATAAGGGGTATATATAATACTTGAAAATATACAGGTAAGGGATTATTTAAATACCTTTTGTTCCCATGTGCTATATGTAATTTTTACATAGTGGACTCCCCGCGGTTTCAAGGTGTCACAACCTTGGCAATTTTTGACAATGGAGAAGGTGTGGCTATTGCAACCAAAGAGATATGGAAGAAATGGTGAAAACCTTCCTTGAGAGCCACCAATATGAAATTGCAATTAGCATATGGTAATATGGAGAAACCCTTAGGGTTTCTATAAAAGGTAATTTTTACTTCTTGCAACATTGAGTATGAGCATACCTTTGCTATAGTAGATTCTGGCAAGAAGAAAAACTACGACATAATACTTGAACGACCATTCATGCAAAAGTTGGAGATGGTCAAAAATTGGGGTTATGATCATATATTACTCAGGCACATGAAAACCACAATGCACATAAACCTTGAAGACCATAGTTACATATATATGAATCAAACCCTAGTTGAGGAGTTTGATTCAACTACATTAGTAGGATCTGAGCTTTCAGCTCAGGCACATGAAAACCACAATGTGCATAAACCTTAAAGACCACAGTTACAAATATATGGACCAAACCCAAGTTGAGGAGTTTGATTCAACTACATTAGCAGAATTTGAGCTTTCAACTTGGTTAGGTAAGCCAAAGGAGCTATGGATGTGTGGATAATCTCACTGCATAAGCTTAAAACGAGAAAAATGTATTCTTGAAAGGGTGCTTGAAGATAAGGAATACATTCACGAACCCTTCCCTAAAGATACTCTAGAGCCTTTATAATGGACACATATTCTAGAAAACCTAGATGGGTGTGCTATTTTGGATGGTCCCACGACAAAGTATTGCAACAAAGATGTCTATGATGTGGTTCCATACTATATGGTTAAATGGGGAAGATGAGGAACCAGTCTCTGAAAAACCCAAAAAGGATGAAACGGTGAAAGTAGACGAAGAAGAGTTGTTTCATTACTCTCCAAAGAATCTTGAGCAAGATGAGGACGTAGATAATGAGTGCTTTGACAACCCTAGTGAGCAAGAGAAAATAATAGTGCATGTCAAGTTCTACGACTTTCTAGATTAAAAACCTAGATGCCAACAATGCTATAAGGAAAAGAGAACTAAGCGTAGGGCTAGAGAGAATCCATTGATGCCTAGAATAGGAGGCAAAACAGAATTTTTAGTTGCACCAATGTTAAAAAAGAGAGATTAATGAGGAAAAGAAGGAGAAGGTAGATGAAGAGAGGGATTAGAGAGAGCAGATAGAGATAGAGTGAGTGTGTAAAGAGAGAGTTTGGAGAGAGAAAAAGAGAGTAGAGAGGGTGTGGAGAGATAAGTTATAAAGTAGACAGAGGATAGAGATAGAGAGATAGTAGAGAGAGATACAGAGAAGTTAGAGAGAGAGAGAGGGAAATAGAGAGGGAGAGAGATAGAGAGTGGGAGAAAGAGAGAGATGGAGAAATAGATAGAGATACAAAGAGAGAAAGAGATAGAGAGATAGATAGATAGAGAAAGAGAGAGATGGAGGTAAGAGAGAGATAGATAGAGAGGGAAAGAGAGTTTGGTACCAATTGTGAGAGTGCTAAGTGCGAAGGTGCATCCGGAGTGCAAGAGGAGAGAGAGAGAGAGAGAGAGAGAGAGAGAGAGAGAGAGAGAGAGAGAGAGAGAGAGAGAGAGAGAGAGAGAGAGAGAGAGAGAGCACATGATGTGGGTGGACCATCTTAACACAATGTGTGTAGAGAACCCCTTATTCTTCTATCTAGTAAAGAATAAGCTGTGTACAAGTAATGGGAGGCTCGATGTCTGTGGCGTGTTTGATTGGCGTAAGAGGCATACCTCCTTTATCCCAACAAATTGAGTTCTTTATAGAGTTTTTGCTACACATATGGCTAACTTAGCTTTGGTGGAAGGGGTTCTTGATACAAGCATTAAAAGGGGCCTAATGAAGCATATCCCTAAGCAAGTAAGCTACTTCTAAGTGAAACACAAGTGGCCGATCAGGATGGTGGTGGTAGCTTATTGAAAAATTACCAAAGATGTTATCCTCATGCTCTCTTCCCTCTTGGATAATGCTATCACGTTTAACCACCACGGATTTATCAAGGGAAGGTCAATATGTGAAAATATTTTGGGAGCTATTTGGCATTGAGTATACAAAATTCACCAATCAAGAATGTATCCTCCTACAACTTGACCTTGATAAATCATACGATCAAATTGCCTCGTGCTTCATTGAAGATGTCATGAAATCACTAGGTTCTGGACAACGACTATGTTGGTTGGTTCACACCCCTTGGAGCAGGTAGCCATCCGCGTTATTGTTGAATAATAGAATTATGGGTTCCTTTGAAATAAAAAGATAAATCAAATAGGGTTTCCCTTTTGCCTCGCTACTCTTCACCATCGGGTCTATTCCAAGGGGGGGGCCAAAAGAGCTAGCCCACATCCATGAGCAGTTAAACCAAGAATCAAGAAGGAAACAATTACCATCATACATGATAAAAGAAAAAAGATGGGTAAACGGGGGGGGGGGGGGTTGAGTCAAGTCTATGTAACGGGGTTATGACTAGAGACAACATAATGGCGAGTAAATGTCATTATAATTTGTATTTAGGCTATGGCTATCATTATGTATAAGCTGCATAATTGAAGAATATATTGGTGTCACTTCTCTTTTGTGTTTGAGTATTGGTGTCTTGTCTTTGTACTCTAATGCTAGTAATGGCATAGCCTTGGCGCTATAGCCAGAGTTGGCTAGCCCAATGTAGTAAATCTTGTTCCAATAGACTAGTGTGTTGAAAGACAACATTAGCGATCATGCTAGGGAAGATCCAAAAAAGGGCACCAACCTGGAAGATTACATAGAAAGAGAGGGAAAAAACCAGTAACCTACAACAGGAAAAGGGAGAAGAATACATAGTTACCATGGATCACGAACCAAAGGATGCTGATGAAAATGTTGGAGCACAACCAAAAGCACCAGACACAAATCTTGCCAGACAAGTGATGAAGGATCTTCAATTGAAATTACCCGAGTTCACAGGAAAAAAAGACCGAGTCCGTTAGGTTCATCTTCAGGCATTTAAGAGTTTGGCGTTTCTCAAAGAGCTACCCAAATTCGACTGGAGGCTATGATTTTGTCAAATATTAATGGCAGAATCTCGAAAATTGGTACTTCAACTACTAGCCATGCAGCAACAAGTGGAAGATATCATAACCAAAGAGGTAGTACAAACCTTTTATAAAGACCTACAACAAGAGACAATCAAAGGGCTCACTATCAAAGCCAATAAGGAATCCTTAATCCACCACTTAAAAATTGACAACAAAAGTAGTAGGGCAAGTCTAGAGACCTGAAATGGGGGTCTAGTACCTGGGAGAAACAGAGGAGGATGTGACCAAGAGGAAGAAGGGTGCTCATGCTATTCCTACATAGAAGCTCAAGGAGCATACCAAATTGATGGTGTTTGTGACCTATGCACTGTGCTTAAAGAAAGAAGATTTTTTTTTTTGAGTAGGTGCTCATGGAAGTTGCAAGGGTTTACCACATGAGGGGAAGTGTGATTGAGCTCGGATGCTGGCAAAGTCCATGAACACTAAGATGGTATCCATCAAGGAAAAGGTATAGTACATATGGGCTCCCATCTGGAAAGAACTCTAAGTTCAAAGACGGAAAAATCAAAGACAAGTCAAGCATATAATAGGGTGAAGCCTTTAGGGCCAAGAAAGATCTAAGAGACCACCAGCATACCCCAGGTCAATGATCAGAAGGGAGCACTAATACTAATACAGAACTTGAAGATGGGTGGATCAAGCTAGCTTAGAGATACTACTAAAGATAGTCTGAGGGATATGTGGGAAAGATCATGGGCCCCCCTTTCCCATCATGAGAAAACCAAGCCCCTCATAGAAAATGAAGGAGCATGCGCTAGAACAAAATAAACTAAGGCTAATGCAAACATGGGAAGAACACCAAGCACAAATCTTGCAGGCAACTGCAGTCCTAACAACCAAAGCCCTAGAAGAGCCTTATGGATTACCTTTTGATAGGCTTCCAATAATAACCCTCAAAGAAGAGAAAATGGACCCAACCACAACAATGGATGCAAGGCATATGGTGAGCATGGTTTTCATAAACACATTAACCCTTCAAGTGAAGCACCTATTCAAAGCATCCATTGAAGGATCTTCAGGTGCCAAGCTCAAGGACGAAATGGAGGAGTTGGTACAAAGGAACAAATAGCTATAAGAACAAAGAGCAAGACTGGAGGCACAACTCAAATTCTATCACATGAGAAGGAGAGCCAAGATGGCAAGAGAAAGAAGTGGGCCACAATCAAAAGGAAGGTGAAGAAGTAGGTGACCCAGGCTCTAAAGGAGACAGAGAAGCAAAAAAATGGGTTGCACAAGAGGAGACCGCTAAGTCCAAGAATTGTATAGAGTGATTCAATCTTGTGGTACTACTTTGAATACTGGAAATCATGAAGGCACTACCTCAGGAAGGAATTCGAGTGACTGGGGACCAATTGCAGGGTCTCATGGAAAAATCCTTGGAGTTGCTAGACCAACACATCCAAGAACTTAGGCAAAGTTACCACCTAGGCTTCATAAGAAGGAGTAGGATGAGGATTATAAGGAGGACAAGAATGAAGATAAGGATGATGACAAAGAGTAGACAAACTTTGAAAAAGATGACGAGGATGATGACAAGGATGTTCATGGAGGAGCAGGGAGTCAACAAGGAAAAGGGGTGGAGTTAGAAAAGGAGTCAAAGAAACAAGAAGAGGAAGGAAATCTCAAGGGGGAACCCAAGATGTTCAAAACAATCAAAGAAAAAAAAATGATCAACTCAAGAGTGCTCAGACAGCTGTCTAGTTTGAGAAAAAGCCCCTAGTAGTTATGCTGGCCAAGAAATTGCCTGAAGAGAAGATGGAATTGAAAAGGATCAAAAGGGAATTCAAAATCAATCAATTCACTAGAGAGGGAATCCTATATGAAGAGAAGTTGAAGGAGATGAAATGAATATTCAAGAGCTTCTTGAGAAAATGACCAAGCCAATGCCCACACAACGAAAATAGATTCAAGGTGACACCTCATCCAATGTGCATCCAGGTACTAGAAGCCCCCAAAAGTGGTTCTAATAGAAGAAATGAGGCCAAGACTAAGATGGACAACATTCAACTTATAGAGCCTGTGAATAGAGGTAGATCTGTTATTGGGAAACAGACCCAATGATAAATGTATGTAGGATTGTTGATGGGACATTTAGACAATCAAAATGCAAGCCAGAATCATAATGTTAGACCTGTATAAAGAGTTTCAAAATATTGAGACACTACAAGAGGCTGTGTGCTCTTTTGATGCTTTTAGCGACAGAAATACACTGGGTTTTTATAACCCCCGGCGTCGCTACGAGCGTCGATATGGGGACGTCGCTATAAGCGTCGCTATATAGTGACGGCTATAGCGACGTTGCAGAGCCTTATATAGCAATGGTCATAGCGACGCCCGAGAGGAAATTTTTTTGGTGGCAGGGCATTGAATGCCCTGCTACCCATCAACCATATTGAATGTTTCATTTGTCTATTTACCTTTGAAAAAAAGTACAAAGGTAAATATAGACCCAAAATAGTCATCCACAAGACAATATAATCATTAACTCCATCATCCATAGTACGTATTGTTTGCAAAATAAAGATACAAAACTGACAAGCGGGAATTGATGAAAGTAAATCAATGACAATTGTACACATAGGAAAAATCACTTGATTGTTAATCTTTGCAAATGTAATAGTTACAAACCATTGTCATTATTTAAAAAATATACATGGTTTTCAAAAAGACGTATAAAAGTCGTCTCATGATACATAAGCTATGACAAAAAGAAACTAATGCTATCTAGCTATGGCTAAACACGTCGTCTAATCAGACGTCTCATTGCGTCCAAGCGGTGTATCTGTTGGATTCTACAAAAAAAAAATAATAAGATAGCTTTTTGTAAGTATAAACATATAGCAAAGTTTACAAAACAATATAATAAATAGAAAGGAATAAACCCTAATACTAACCATGCCTCCGCGAGATCTCAGGATGTCTATAAGGGCGTTTAAGCCCTTCCTGCCTGCGTACTCACACTCGTACGGTGTGGGATCACGTCTTGTAAATGACCACTGTCAAAACATACAAAGAATCATTTATGTTAGAATTTAAAATCCCATAAACCCTAAACTATCAAACATAGAGAGCAATGCTAAAACACTTACAAAATTGGCCTCAAATGATGCCCACCCGCCGCTCCCCAAGTGGTGAGAGCTCCCTGCCTCTACTCGCGCTCTGGCTGCCTCCTTTTGTTGCTTCCACTTGTCGGGATTCTCGCACACTGCTTTCTTTGCATTCTTCCAATCTTCTTTGGCCAACCAATCTGGTCTGCTCCACCCATGCTTGATTGCTTTTTGGACTTCGGAACGCTTATGCTTGCAGTATTTGCGCATTCGAACCTTCATCACATCTTCATTGAAGCGGTCATCACATACAATGATGCAATGACGCATATAAATACAATGACACAATGACACAAATACTTAGAGAGCCAGAGTTTTTACAAACCAGAGAATCGTACAAGAACTTGAAGGTGCTTGTAGCTTTGGAATGTTCAAAGGCTAGCAGTAACAGAAAGCGTTCTTCTTCTATTCAACTTAAGTGATGGAAGAGGCCAGTGCATAACTCTAAATTTTCAAGAGAGAGAGAGCGAGAGAGAGAGAGAGAGAGAGAGAGAGAGAGAGAGAGAGAGAGAGAGAGAGAGAGAGAGAGAGAGAGAGTTTTTACAAAATGGAGCACAATTGTTCAAATACAATATTTATGGCTTTAAGAGATCTCTCTCTCTTCCTCGCATAGCTTAGCATAACTTCCTATATCTATATAGAGGTCTCCCTTTAAACATATGCCCTCTATTTCATTTTGTAGATCCTCTACATGCACCCTATAGAGAATAGTAGCTTGATATTCGTCTGGCACCACCTCCACGGCTTCTGACTGAGCATCTTCTCCGATCTCCTCCATTGATGCTACTGTGATTAGCACATGGTAGACTTCATACGTCCGTGCACTACGAGGGGCTACCTCTATGATGTATCACCAATTTGATGCAGAATTTGTAGGA
Source organism: Adiantum capillus-veneris (assembly GCF_014529385.1). Taxonomy (NCBI): domain Eukaryota; kingdom Viridiplantae; phylum Streptophyta; class Polypodiopsida; order Polypodiales; family Pteridaceae; genus Adiantum; species Adiantum capillus-veneris. The sequence goes on from NC_140936.1 coordinate 79,056,359, forward strand.
TGAAATATCACCTACCAGAGCCACATAACTTACATGAGAGCTTCCAAGCACATAAACTCTAAAATGGGATGTTAACTATTTACATACTTACTTGTTCACAATGCTCGGGTAGTACAAAAGTGTCTCTTAGGTTACTCCATTTCTTAGTTGAATTCACCTCAAGAAAACCAGACTCTCCTCTACGCACAGTAGCGTTGCGACCCTCCATGATTATCTTGAACCATTGCACGTCGAACAAGTCGACAAAAAATCCTCTATAATCGATGCTCAAAATCTCTTGTAGCGTGCCGAAGTAAGTGGGTTCCGCCACCACAGGATCTGCATTAGAGGACCATCGTCGACTAGACTGTTCAAATTTTGCCATGATTCCACAATCTTGAGTAAAACGCTTTTTGTCGATCCATTCCACCCTAAAATATCGACCTTTACACCATGTTGTTGTGTATGGAGTGTTACCATGCACCGAGCGATTTTTTCCGAGCAAGGACAAACCCAAGCAAGTGTTGGGTATTCAGTATTAACAAACAAGAAATTACCCATAGCATACACACACGCTATGTTACAGCTTCCTTTTGAATCACCGACCATGGTCAATGTTGAGGCAACTTTGATAGAATCATGAGACATGATGATTACATGCATTACTTATTTGTCAAACCATTTTTTTTTGGCCAGCAGTCACTTTAGAAGTCAGCAACAGCTTGTGAATTCCAAAGGGCCACATACTGAAACCTCACCATCAATCCTTTGCTCGCACAAAGACACCTCACACAGTACCCAATCAGCACAATTATGACGAGGGCTAGCATACCTCACAAATATCGGATCAACGCAATTATGACAAGGGCTAGTATCACAATCCGAAGAACCATCAAGATGAGGGACATCACTGAACACCCACTGCTTGTCTTCTACCCCAGTACGCGTAGCCTCCTCTGCATAGCGTTCAGTTGTGTATTTGTTATGTCTGTGTCATCATCTAAATTATCCAAAAGCTTTGTGTGCAAATCCAGCGTTTTATTTACAGCCAAGGCAATGTTTTTTGTGCTTGTCATTGTCTCTTCATGATTCAAAAGGTCATCATCTTGCTCCCGCATGATCTGTCAGACTGTCATTGAAGCCGAGCAATTCCATAGTTATCTAAGCCTGTTGTTCTATTGTTCTCTTTAATAGGTTCCTCTCTCCCATCCTGACCCAATAGATTAATCCTGTTAGAAGCTTGGGAGGAATTTAAGTTGTTTGACATATGATTCATCCTAGAATGAAGACTCAGAAATCTGTCTTGTTGTTTGCTTAAGTCCTTTTCATTCAAAGATTTGGTGAGCGAAGGATTTCTCAAGAGGGACTGAAGGCTGTCAAGGTGGGTACCAAGCATGGTGATATTTCGTCTGCAGTCAAGACACAACACGCAATCATTTACGATCAGAGTGCCATTGAGCACATGGACAACTTTAAGGGATCCATTAGTAAGTGAGGCAATTTTGGATTCACAGACAACCACAACACAAAGTTTCAAAAGAACAAACATGCAATATCACTAAGAGATGACTGAGTGAGCATAGGAGGTCAAAGAGAGAGCAATGTATTACTAGCTTGTGGCAAAAACGAGGCGGGAATTGTTAGCAGCACGGGACCCACTGCCAACGGGGGGCTTCAGAGTTGCACTCTGCAATGCAGGCTGCTATATCCTCTGCAAGCCAAACTGCATCTTCAAACTCTTGGATCCATGAATCATTCTGTGCCATCATATATGACCCTACAATGACGTGCAAAGGAAGAGCGGTCCCAAGTTCATGCGGGAACGAAGGGCGGGGGACACCTTCAAAACGCGTTCACAGTCCCTCACATCACGCCAATGTCAAATAGAAAAAACAATATGCGCGCTCTCACTCTCTCTCTCTCTCTCTCTCTCTCTCTCTCTCTCTCTCTCTCTCTCTCTCTCTCTCTCTCTCTCTCTCTCTCTCTCTCTCTCTCTCTCTCTCTCTCTCTCTCTCTCTCTCTCTCTCTCTCTCTCTCTCTCTCTCTCTCTCTCTCCTTCCTCTGTAGCCCGCCACCTCTAGCGGCCTCCTTCAAGCGTCCCTTTTCACCTTTCCATGCGAGGCTTGGCCCTCTCAGTTCTGCAAACCCGCCCCGTCTAGGCAACCTCTGTAGGCAGCCCCTGCTCGGCCAACTCTGCCTCTGCGACTCGATCCTGCTCAGGATAATTAAACAAAGAGAGAGAGAGAGAGTTTTACAGCAGAGAGGGTTGGAGAGAATATGGGGGTTTGGTCTCTCAGTTTAAAAAAAAAAACTCTCTGAAAGAGCGCGCGCCAGCGCGCGCTCTTTCAGAGAGTTTTTTTTTAAAAACTGTGTGTGTGTGTGTGTGTGAGAGAGAGAGAGAGAGAGAGAGAGAGAGAGAGAGAGAGAGAGAGAGAGAGAGAGAGAGAGAGAGAGAGAGAGAGAGAGAGAGAGAGAGAGAGAGAGAGAGAGAGAGAGAGAGAGAGAGAGAGAGATTCATTGTGCGAGAGCTAGCAACTGAGAGCGAGGCGTTTCTGCTATGTGAGGGGGTTATCATTGTTGTTGTGTACTGAGGGGGTGTCGGAATGGAGCAAGGGCTACCTCGGACAGTGATCGAATGTCCAGGCTGAAAATCCTCTTTCCAACTATAGCTTGGAAGACATCTACACCGCAAGTGATCATCTGTGCAATGCCCTCCACAATGGCAGTCTTTCCCACGCCAGCCTCGCCCACAAAGCATGGATTGTTCTTAGTCCGCCGGCTGAGAATTTGGATTGCGCGCTCGATTTGAGATTGTCTACCAATGACAGGGTCGAGCATACCTTGTCTTGCGAGCTTTGTGAGGTTAGTAGCAAAAGCATGCAAATAAGACATGAAAATTGTGTCTTTTATTTCTGCATCGATGCTGGCGGGAGTGATGGTGATACCCTCAGGCGGGAATATAGCGATGCCTTTCTTCCGCCTAAAATATCGACTGCGAGTGTTTGCAGTGGTACCGCGATCGAGCATGTCAAGTGCTTCAATATCTTCGTATAGGGCCATCATTTGGATCACTTCCCTTCTGAGACGAATATAATCAACTCCAAGTGTGTCTAACACAGAGACGGCAATGCTACATTCCCTTTCTCTAAGTAGTCCCAACAGCAAGTGCTTGGGGCCAACAAACCAATAACCCAAACACCTTGCTTCAAAGCAAGAAATCTTCTCCAGGACGTGATGTGCTTCCAGACTTAGCTTGATCTGAGGACATAACTCTTCGTCTGCACTATTAATGGAGCTGCATCCGACAGGATCGTCGACCGGCGATTGTGCTGTGCTAGTGTGATGGCGCGCAGGGCTTGCAAGTGAACGGAATTGGAGGTGAGAGCGATGGCAGGGATAGAGGAGGCATCGTGCAAGAGAGCGATCAAGAGATGTTGGGAGCCCATGCACCTACTTCATTGTGTGCTCGTCCACCACCAGCTGCTTACACGATGTCATTAGTAAGCCTTAAAATTCTCTATTGGTCCCCATTCTCATCCGCTTTGTACCAAATCTGCACTACCCAGTTTACTGCAAAATGTGGGATCTAAGAATGCCCCAAATCAATCCGCGGACTGCAATCCACAGACTGATTGAAGGGGTTTTTGCTTAAATGATTATAATATAAGGCCCCCACCACACACACTGAGATGGAAAGTTTTGATTCAAAGCTATGGCGTCCATGGCTCCGTCGGTGGCTTGACCCCTTGCCCATTCCGGAGGGTCATTGGACACAACCAAAAGCAAGGGTGTAAGCGTGCTTGAGCCGAAGAATTGGGGCCTCCATGCCTACTAGCTGAATCCAAATGTCGCCAATCCTCTACCGTCAAATGCCCTACACAAATATTGTGGATGTCCTTCACGTCCTCAAATTCCTTGGAGATGGAGATGCCATCCCTCAAATCTTCATTTGGAAAGATTCAATGGAGTTTATAAAAAATTGATTAGCTACAAAGTAGTGCTTCAATATATGGACATGGAAAATTATTTTGTCGACCAGACGGTACCATTTCTCAAAATTTTGGTTTACCTGGATGGAGCTTTAAGTTTTGATTGTTGTGTGTGTGTGTGTGTGTGTGTGTGTGTGTGTGTGTGTGTGTGTGTGTGAGAGAGAGAGAGAGAGAGAGAGAGAGAGAGAGAGAGAGAGAGAGAGAGAGATGTGGATGGACTTTTAAGTTTTTATTGTTGAGAGAGAGAGAGAGAGAGAGAGAGATAGAGAAGAAGAAGAAGAGATTTCTAACATCAGAGTGAGTCTACTTCTGATAGATAGATTTTATTATTGTCCTCGGAGGTCAAATATGACCTATGGGACCAAAGTTACATGTGATGTAGTATGTGTTTGAGTGATGAGTGACTCTCGATGCTCCAAAATTGTGGTGATGAGAGTCGCAATGGAGAGCCCACAGTGTGTCTAGGAAAGGAAAGTGTGTAGGTCTAAGTCATTGCTGCAAATGTGAGAGAATAAAGTTCGGATGTGACCAAAAGCTGAGCACTCTGGTACTCAGACTCTCGAACTTGCAATGAGCATAATTTGTGCACAATTGATTTGACTTTTCTCCATTGCCCCAACACCCTATCTCGCATCGAAGGGAATGTGTGTGTGTGTGTGTGTGTGTGTGTGAGAGAGAGAGAGAGAGAGAGAGAGAGAGATAGATAGAGAGAGAGAGAGAGAGAGAGAGAGAGATTCCTTTCTCGTTCTCAAAGGTCAAATACAGCCTCTAGGACCAAAATTTTAAAAATTATCATGTGAGTGCAGTGCATATTATTTGTGACTCTCAATGCTTGTGAAAGAGAGAGGGAGAGGGAGGGGGAGAGAGAGATATACATGGAATGTGTACACCTATAAGAAAATTTGGTTTTTCTTGCATACATGCAGATGCCTCTAGATGTAGAGAAATATTAATAAGAAAATTCTATATTGTTTACCAACTTTATGAAATTTCACATGAAATTAAGTATTGTCATAATGTATCAAGAGTTGACAATGATATGTATGTTGTCCTCTTTGATTGGCTTATTTTGCTCGATTTTTGGTTCGCTCGACAAATCTTGCTCGGTCTTTGGAATTCCTCTTGTGTATGACTTATACTAAAACCAACAAAGATTATGAGTGGCCGTTCAAACATCTAGAAAGTTACTAGTCGTACATTGCAAACTTACCTTGGTCGCGCAACCCCGAGAGTACTCCCACTCTTCCTTAGTCACTTCTTCACCGCACTGTTGTGCGCTTTTCAATTGGTTGTGCAACCATCTTAAGCTCATGAATGTTGGTAGGCTCTCCACACCCGTCGGATAGTGCATCGGTGGTCATCTTCCCCGTCTCCACTCGATTCGTGCCCTTTGTCGCTCTTGCTTTGCATCCTCATATTGTGAAATCCACTTCTGTATGACTGGATTGTGAAGCATGCAAAATCCGTTGATTTTAGCCTCTAGATCTTCCGTCATCTTCTTCTCAACACCGAGATTGCACATGAAAATCCCAGATATGCGCTCATCATCTATGGTTCTCCATAGCGTGTCCCGGGCTTTATCAAATCCATCTAGCCACTCTCCAATGTACACTAGGGACTCTGATACCAGCCAACCTTCTGCCATGCTACCCTCCGGACGTGCCTTCTGATGCACATATCCCTTGAGTGTTTTCATGAAACGTTCTAAAAAGAACATCCATCTGGAATGTAATATGCCAGCTATTTCCACCTCATCAACTATGTGAACAAGAAGATGCACCTGAATGGTTAGCATGGTAGTAGGAAAATGCTTCTCAAACATGCACACAACCTCCGCAGCGTTTAGTTTGGCGAATGGTATGGACTCTACATTGATCTCCTTTTGTGAGATCCATTGCACCAACTTTGCAAGTTTGTAGATTGTGTTACGGACGTCAAGAGACAAACATCCCTCAATGGCAACCGGTAAAATAAATTGCAAAACACGTGCACAATGATATTAAAGTCCACACACGAATTTGTTACACAATTCCCACTATGATATACTCCACTATGAACATACCTAACACATTTTATGCCAGTTGTGTGACTTCAAACCGGTAAGATTTCCTTCTTTAGTAAAACACGTTCGGAGCGAGTGCATTACGCCAGTGGGGGTCCGCAAAGATCGAATAGTCTCTCCTTCTTCTCTAACCATGCTTGTGCAGACATCCTCGGTGGCTCTCTTCCCAAAAATCCGTCGCGTAACACATGATTCGCTGGAAGATACGCTTGATGACCTTCGTAGATTTGCTTCTTCAATGAGGGCGCCCTTCGTGCATTCAGTCTAGGTCCACATGTGACACATGCTTTGTATCCGCTTGTTTGAAGCCCTACATGTATACACATGATAAATAGATGAGCTTGAGAAAAACCAAGATTTACAGTGTCTGAGTGAGGAGTGTAAATAGATCACCTGAGCATTCTGTTAGTCAGGGATAGTCATGCATGGTCCACATTATAATGCCTCTGATCAAAGCATTTCGTTGACCTGTGTGTTGACTCATATCCACCACTTCTATGCCAATCCACAATTGTTGTAGCTCTTCCAATAGTGGACAAAGATACACATCCATATTCTTCACTTTATATCGCCCCGGCACAATCAAGCTTAGCCATAGGTGCCCCTTCTTCGTAGTCAACCACGAGGGAATGTTGTAGTTGACGATGACAACGGGCCATACACTGTAAGATGTTGATCTTTGACCAAATGCATTTACGCCATCCATAGCCAGACCTAAGCACAAATTTCGAGCTTTCCTGGCAAAATCCGACCATGTTCCATCTATATGTTTCCAGGCTGCACAATCTGCAGGAATCCGTAGCACACCATCCGAAGATTTATTCTCCTCATGCCATGATGCTAGGGCGGCCATGGACTTACATTCAAAGAAATGCTTGATGCAAGGAAGCAGAGGAAGCTGTCGCAAAACCTTTTGCGGAATTTTTGTTCCGTGGAGATCTACTCGATATCTTTCGAAATCACATTTCGGACACTTCTCCATGTCTATGTATTCCCCTTTGAAAAGAATGCAGTCATTAGGACAAGTGTGGATCAATTGTAATCCATCCCCAAGTTTTGCAAAATCTTTCTTGCTTCCTCTCGGGAATCTGGCATCACATTATCAGCTGGTAGTATGTGCTCTTTGAGAAATCTACACAACATAAAAATACGGTACAATTGTGTAAAAATCTATGAGATCATTATACATTTAGAGTTTTATTAAAGTAAACTAATTGTAATAGATCACCTGAAAAGCGTTGTGACGCTAGTGTCACTCCATCCAAACTTTTCCTGCATGTTGAGAAGAACCAGGAGCGCTTTCAATCTAGACACACGTGCTCCATCTCGAGGCTGTGAGTGCAGGAAATTTTCTCACCATTTCTGACAAGCGTCGGCGGCTCTCTAAGTTGCGCCTACACGAAAATCTAAATCTAACCTTATCTTAAACGATAAAAAGAAGAAAATGGTATAACCTTTCTATCACCCAAGTGTGGTAGATTGGTTATGCCAATTCCCTCTTCAATAACAGGTAAATAACATATATAAACCTAAATCTAATCTAATATAACGATAACCCTAAATTAATAAACCTAAATCTAATCTAATATAACGTAAATCTAAATCTAACGTAAATAAACCTAAATCTAATTTAACGTAAGTCTACATCTAACCTAATCTTTAACGTCTTTTGGGATAGTTTCCTATGACGTTAAAACTCTCTTCTTCTTGTGTGTGTGTGTGTGTGGGGGGGGGTGTGTGTGTGCCAATAAAAAGAGGAAAATGGTATAACCTTTCTATCACCCAAGTGTGGTAGATTGGTCATGCCATTTTCCTCTTGAATAACAGGTCTTGAGTTCAACTCCTCGTCGGCTAGATCTTTAGGTCTCTTTAATTAGTTTCCTACGACATTAAATTAAACTCTCTTCTTCTTGGGTGTGTGTGTGGGTGTGTGTGCACGCCAATAAAAAAAGGAGAAAAATGGTATAACTTTTCTATCACCGAAGTGTGATAGATTGGTTATGCCATTTCCCTCATGAATAACAGGTCTTGAGTTCAACTCCTGTCGTCTAGATCTTTAAGGTCTCTTGGGATAGTTTCCTACAATGTTAAGACTCTCTTCTTCTCTCTCTCTCTCTCTCTCTCTCTCTCTCTCTCTCTCTTTGTTTTATATCTTTCTCTTTCTCTCTTTTCCTCTCTCAATGTATGTGTGCATTCTTTGTTTATGCATGTGTGTGTGCGTTTTTGGTTTATGCATGCTCTCTCTCTCTCTTTTCCTCTCTCAATGTGTGTGTGAATTCTTTGTTTATGCATGTGTGTGTGTGTTTTTTGTTTATGCTTGTTCTCTCTCTCTCTCTCTCTCTCTCTCTCTCTCTCAAAAACACAATGTGTGTGTGTGTGAGAGAGAGAGAGAGAGAGAGAGAGAGAAAGAGGGGAAGGGAACTGAGAGTGAGGAGAGGGAAGGAGCATACCTGACTCTCCTTCCTCTCCTCGTGTGTGTGTGTGTGTGTGTGTGTGTGTGTGGAGAAGAAAGAGAGAGAGAGAGGGAGAGCGCGCGTTACCTTACTTGCTTGAGCACGCGCCGAAAACTCAGATCTGAGATGTGAGTTTTCGGACGCTCTCAGTTATTCTTTTTAGCCCTGGCGGCGTCGCTATGTTACTTGTAACATAGTGATGCCTATAGAAACGCCGTGGTTTTTCATGTTTGAGCGTCACACTACGAGCGTCGCTACTATTACGTACCTCTTGTAGTGAGATATTACCAAAAGAAAAAAAAATCTAGAGCTATGGAAAGCCTGCCTGATCAAAATGATAACCATATTGTGAACATGGCATTAGCTCGAGTAGGTTCGTTTCCTTGATACCTGCATAGAAAAGCTCCCAGAAAACCTGACACTGCTGTATGCCATAAAACCACCCCTCGAGGCTCTACCTAGGTTCTACCCTGTGCTTTACTCATGAATAAGAAAGTCAATAGATGATGAGGAATATGTAGCATTGGTTCAATAGCTCATGGTATGAGATGCATAATAATCACAAAGCCTTGAATCAAGTGCTAGAGACCAATCCATAAGGAAATATACCTAAAGACATGTTTGCTGCATGGACTGAACATCAAAACAAATCCATAGGCCTCTGCAACAGCTTGCTCCAGTTCTACATTATTGCCCAAAGGCTATCGCTCAATGGAAGATCCCCAATTTTTGGGTCTCTTTTAGAAATAGAAAAAATACCTATCAATATCCGTTTTGTCAAATTTTGATTTATGATGCTTGATTGACAGTGTTAGGAGGTTCTAAAGTAAAAAGAAAAGCTGTTTCCATGTTCTAGTAGGTTAGACGGACGTTTTGTTCAATTTTGGAAAAAATCCGTTGTTTTTAACTTTTTCATTCTTTTTATACTTTTAGGTGCTTTTTTGCAAAAAGAAAGGTCGGATCCTTAATCTACGTCTTCCGGGGAAGCTATGGTTCAATTTTGGAAAAAAATGCTTTTTAAGTGCTTTTTACGTTATTTTTAGCTTTTCATGATTTTTAGTGATTTTTAGTGAAAAGCGAGTTCGCTTTCTTGTTCCACTGGACAAGGAAAACCTGTGGTTCAATTTTAGATTTTTATTTTTTTGCTTTTTATGCTATTTTTAGCTTTTCGTGCTTTTCAACATTTTTGATAAGTAATGTGTTTTTTATGATGACCTAATATAAAAATATTAATTTTAGTCTCCGTCGGATTTAAAAAGATCTCTCGGAGCAAAACGAGAACAAACAAGATTTTTATGGGAATTATTTTTACAAAAAGCAGTACCGTAAATACGCCGGGGAAGTACAAGAAAGTCATAATTATGTCGGGATGTTACGGTCCGGCATAGTCTAGCTAAGGTTCCATTAGTGGGCCGGATACTGTTCAATTGGCCAATTCTAGTGTAAAAAGTGGATGGTAAGTGGGAAAGTTGACAACCAAAAAGCAAAGGCATGTTTTTAGCAAAGTTCCCAAAAGTAGGAAGCTATTCTTGGCTCAAACACTAGCCCTACCTTGTGGCTTGCGCATCACTTTGGCTTGCTACACTTGTCTATAAATTGTCTATTAGTGCTCAGTTTTCAGTGTCATATGTTGCATCTACCACCGCAAGACTATATGTATCCATTACACGGAGTGGTGTAAACTCTTCATCACCATCTCCATAAGTTCTTCTCTCTCGGGAAGAAGAAGAAGAAGGACGTTCTCTCTCTACTTGCTTACTATCTTGTCTCTCGTTTCACAATGTACACGCTCTCTGAAAGCTCTCGTGGTGAATATCTCTACGTAGCTCCCATCATCACTCTCTTGCCACAAAGAAAGAATCCTTTTGACAGCCCCTAATCGATTCTAAGGTATGGGGAGAATCTTTAAACTCCATAACCATCAACTCTCTCTCTCTCTCTCTCTCTCTCTCTCTCTCTCTCTCTCTCTCTCTCTCTCTCTGTTGTTTTTCTTAGTACTCACCCTCTCGGTGATTTTTTTTTCGTTTACAAGCGCATGTATGGATTAATTGAGTACGTATAAAGTTTCCCCATTATTATTTCATCATGTTTAACACCCTGATTTATGCACACGATGTATTTATGATCACGTGCGTGCATAAAAATCGATTTTTGTTTCACGTCATAGAGATGGTATGAATATTGTTTTGGCTATAACTCACAAACCGTTATGAATCAGACCGAACCCTTTATATCAGTGATCAAAACACATCATTTAGAACATTTTATCTCTTAGTGTCATGTAAAGATCAAGTACGAGCTTAGAGATATGGTCAAAAAACAGCTTGCTACCCACTGCACAACCAAAGCTGTTGACTCTAGGCTTCTTGAAGAACCACTATATAGATTCACTAGATGGGCAAATCCACTTAACCAATTGAAAAACTTGATAAATGTATCTAGGTCTCCGTTATCACCTCGGGAATGCGAGTTATTAATCATTCCATAACCGGTTTTACCTACGCGTGTAGGGGTGCTACCTAAGGGGGGTACCATATGACGTCATGAGTTAACCGAGCCGCTTATGTATGATTTATGGGTTGTTTTGGTGAGTTGATTTCAGTTATTAGATTCCAATAAACTTATGTGAGGGTATATGGTTAGTCGACCGGAACCACATAAGCAGATATGATTAAAGTAGCTTTCTTTTTGGGTTACCGTTTGTTGTGTGAGTATCATATGGGTAAAGTGATGTGATAGAGTGTTAGTCTATATTATGTATCTGAGATTGATGCATTGTTTTGAGGTCAAATACTTTCAATTGCATGTTATGCATGCTCCCAAAAATGTCAAAAAGTTGTTTTTTTTCATATGTGTGAAGTTATGGTTTATGGTTGACCTAAAGGTCGGAGCTGTTTTGCATCATGTTTATGATGATGGAATGGGATCATATGATGTATGGAAACTTATGGATTGGTGTGGACGCCTCATGTGCATGGTTATGATTGCTTTCCACCTTTCTAGGTCAAGACTAGCTCTGTGTGATAGAGGGGTGAAGTGCAGATGTGACGCATCAACTTTGCATGGTTGGATGTTGTCAAAATTGGATTTTTATATTATGAGTAGTTTCTGATTGCACTCTTTTTATGCATAAGAGATTCATGTCTTAAGAGTCATATGTGTGTGGACTACGATTGACTGTAAGGGGGATATGTTAAATTCCAGTTGTGGGAGTTGGTTTAGTGTGATTTGTGGTTAAGGGATGAGATTACCTCTTTGATTATGGTTGTGATTTTATGGTGGAAGCCGGTGTGGCTCATGGTGTTTTTCCTTGATATGGTTATGCCGCCGAAAGTTTTGCAGGCATGTTATGTTCTAAAGTGGTTATGCCTCACATGAGTTGGGTGGAGTGCTCGCCCGCGTGAAGTGATTGGATTATGGTTTTTGGTTTTGGGACTAGATCATGAAGTGATTTGGATGGTTTATGGTAGACATGTAAGGGTAGAGACCCTGTACTATCTAACTTCTTGGAAAATATTGTTTATGCATATGGAAAGTACTATTGTTTGATCCTCTCAGAGCTCGGATTCATGGAGGGAGGCGAAGAGGTCTTAACTTTTGTCTCGATCAGGTAGGTTGGAGGTGTTCTGGATCGCTCCCGGTGAAGTGAAATTCTCTCTGTCGGTAGTAGAGTGGATGTGGATGGGTGGACCAATCGATCCCTACATAGAGTATGGTACTCACGTCTCTATGCACTCTATTTCACCCTCCACTGTACTTTCTCTCTCTCTCTCTCTCTCTCTCTCTCTCTCTCTCTCTCTCTCTCTTCCCGCAATGTGACACATATATTCACCCTCCACAATGTTATATTTTTCTTGAGTACGCTTTCATTGATAACACCCAGTTGGGGGAAACACTAGTGTGGCTCATGGCCTAAACTCCATGCTTGGTCAAGTGCTGAGAACTCCTCCCCTATGCAAAATCTTCCGCAACTCTGATGTATATTGAAAATAGTATAAATGTGTAAATTGTATATTTTGTGCATAGACCGTCGGGGAGGGGTATCTCTTACCTAGTATCAGAGCCAATGCTTAAGGTTATGGGGATATCCTAAAGCCTAATACTAGTCAGGTTAGTTATGCATTGTCTACCCATCCATGCATGTTGTTTGAGAAAGGATATTGTATTCATGATGCATCTATAAATGACATTGGTTGGTGAAAGTTTTTTGACTTGTCTTCCTGAATCAAAATGGTTGGTTTGAGTTATGGTGAAGTGGTGTTCAACAACAACGTTGTTTTTTTTTTTGAATGTTTGTCTTGTAGTAACAAATGGCTTCGAGAGTGACGTCTGAATGCTTTAGCCGGGGGAATGAGTTTTTGGCCATAATGTTCAATATGGCAACACAATTGTCCAGGGATGAAAGGAAACTTGTTTACTTAGAAATCGGAACCAAATTCTTTGGCATGCCAGCAAACACAAATTGATGGAAGAGTGTTGACCATAGCTACCTTACCATAACCAAGAACCTTCTCTCAATTCTTCATCTACATTGACGACAATCCAAGAGGCTTGTTTGCCAACCTCAGGTTACTTCAACTCAAAATATGGTTAGGCCTAGGAGACATATTCTACTACTTGGTGATGCGTTCCCAAATGTTAAGGATTGTTGAAGCTGGTAAGAAGTTTGAAGCTCTTGCAATTTTCACAGGGAAAGAAAAACTAGAAGATAACTACAAACCACGTTGTTGCGTGGGAGGTCTAAGGGAATATCCTATCATGAGAGTTAAAAGAATATTTGAAGAGTTAGCTCCGAGACACCTATGATATTGTAATGAAATCATAAAAATGATATTTTGATGAATAAAAGAAGCATACACTCAGTTTTGGTACACATGTGTACTAAGTTTCTCTCTCCTTATCTTGTTTTTAGATGGATCTTCTAAATTGTCTAGATGATCTCCCAAGTGATTTTTCACAAAGAGTCTTTTTCAACTATGTGGTTGGATTTAGTTTCCATTGGGAGAATTGAAGTTGCCCGAGTTTCAAAGGAGACTAGTGGACTACTTGTTCCAAATACTTATTCAGCATGGGAGTTATATGTTGAAGCCCAACTTGAACATCAAACACAAGTGCCTGATAGGTTTATGACCAATCCACAGCTTTGCATCAAGAAAAAGATCCAAGAAGGCGATGTTAAAGTACAACAATATGTTGTTTACCTTAACCTATGTTCTCTTTTGGACATACCAAGTCGAGAGCTCATACTTAGTAAGAAGGTTCTCCTGCTAAAACAGAGATACAGCTTTTATGAAAAGGACATATTGAGAGTATGTAAGAATTCAAATGGAGGCAGCCAATTATATTGTGTACCCCAGGATTGGTTCAATAGAGCTTATGGACCTATTCTCAAATACAACCCTCACAATGTTACCATTACCTTTGATGACTACAAGAAACCCAGGTGCATTAAAGACATTGCCCAAGCACAACCAATGGCAGTGATCTTGAGTAGATATTTCTAGAGAGATGATGTGAATGAATGACATGCTCATGTAAACTTCGTTAATGGATTACCACCTATGGATGTATCACGAGGGGAGGAATGGTACAAGAAGCACGACGTGAATTTTAGTGCACAAGTTGACACTCGCTATGTGAGAAAATATAGGGATAGAACCTTGGTTTTTGGAGCCAAGAATTGGTTCATATGACCCTTTCATACTTATGTATCTTCCTAGAAACACTATGTATCTTTTTTGGTCATCTACGATTATAAAAAACTGATTCTGATATAACACATCTTGTTTTGAGGGTATAATATCTGAGTTTGAATCTTGGTTTTATCATTCTAACTAGCTTGAGTGATGGGTTGTGTGTGTAGATGACTAACATCTTACCTCAAGGGATATGGACGTATATACTCTCTCACCTTATGGTGGAGGAGCATCTTCAAACTAGAGTGGAAGTGCAAAGGCTTGTCACTACCACGCAGAACAGGGAAGAGAAGAAAATTTTGATGTCCACAGATTGTATTATAGCTAATACATTCCAAGCTTGGTATCATTACACTGCAAGAAACCCCGAGTTTAGACCACCTCAACATAAACCCTCGCCTGTTGGGAGTATCAAGAGGATACAATCCAAGTTGGGAAAGGAGATTGTTGTCACTAACCAAACATTGTACATAAATGATTATGAACTTACCTTGCGACGAATGACAAAGGAAACATGGATAGCTAGAAACATACTTCCTTTAGTAATGACTACTACAAGATGTTTCGACATTGTTATGTTCAATGTGTGTGGCCCTTAATGCGAAAACAACGACCAACATTACTTTAGACCGATACCTTGGAAGTTGTTCTTTAACTTATGTGAAATGTCACTAATCTACAATCTTTGCCATGTAAAATTTTTCTACAATGCCTACAACAAACCCCAGTGCCTTGCAGATTGTGTGAATATACACAACTCAGTAGGGTGGGACACATCAGATGTGTTTTCAAAAGAATCTTCTTACTTTGATGATTACTTTGGGTTAAAGAAAGCAATTGTTCACACCAAAATGGGGGTACCTATAACAAAAAAATCCCCTAATCAACAATGGTATGACTCACACGCCAACAAAGAAATGTTTCAGCCAAAGATTAAAAGGAATTATTGGGATCACCCGTCCAACATACTCAAGGAATGGGATAGCTATGCTGCATTGGTGGAAGGATGTCACAATGGATATTACCGAGTACATTATGTTAGAGCCAAATGAGAATGGGAATGTTAACCAACAACCTCATCCAGGAGGAGGAGTAAATCAAAGACCTCAAGAAAGACCTCAAGTTAACATAGCTCAAGGGACTAGAGGTGAAGGACATCAGGTAACGTGTATGTTCATGCTGCAATTGAACACAAGGAGTGAATGAACAACTCTCAATAATTCAAACCCCGACAGAGTATCAAGGTAACCATTGTACCTTATTGATTGATTCCGGGAGTACCCATTCTTTCATATCTCCTAAGCGCATCAAAAACCTCGTTTTGCCTGATATAGACCTTACAATAGAATTAGCTACAGGTAGAAAGGTTAGATCTTCTACTTTAGTGGGTAACTTGATTTTTGTTTTGGATGGTCATAATACATTTACAAACTTCAGAGTCTTACCCATCAAAATCTACAATGGAATCGTAGGAATGGATTGGCTTAAGGCCAATGATTCTCACATACACTATAAAGGTGCTTCAATGAATTTTCAAGAATGACCAAAATTCTAGGGTTACAATTACTGGGAAACGGGGAAAGCCTAAGCTCAGACTAGTAAACTTTACCAAACTTATGAAGAGTCATAGGAAAAATGAAAGGATTTATGCAGTATAGCTTAACCCTAAGGACAAGAAGATAGATTCACCTGAATCTGAATGGATAACAAAATTTGATGATGTATTTCCTAAAGAACTTTCACAGTTACCACCCAAGCGTGATATTGATCATGCAATATATATAGCTTACTCCAGGAGCTCAACCAGTTGTCCGTAGACCATACAAAATATTGGTACCTGAATCTGTGGATCTCAAGGAGCAACTAACCCAACTTCTTGAACAAGGCTTCATTCGACCCAGTGGTTCTCCATGAAGTACTCCTGTTCTCTTTAATCAGAAGAAGGATGGTACTTTATGTCTTTGTATTGATTATTGTAATTTAAACTAGGTAACAATTAAGAATAAGTATGCAATGCCAAGGATTGATGGACTACTTAATTGATTCACAAAAACTGATCTTAAGTCAGGGTATTACCAACTCCGAATCAAGGAGGAGGACATACCAAAGACAAGATTTAATACTTGTTTTTTGGACATTATGAATTTACAGTTATGCCTTTTGGACTTACCAATGCTCCTGCAACTTTTAATCGTCTCATGATCGACGTGTTTCCAGAGCATCTTAATTTTGTTCTTGCTTCTTTGATGATATCTTGATTTTCTCAAGAAATAGAGAAGAACACGAGCAATATGTGCGGCAAGTACTTGAACTTCTCGGTCAAAATCAACTTTATGCCAAATGTAGCAAATGCACCTTCTTCACTGACAAAGTGGATTATTGGGATTTATTGTATGCAAGGATGGTGTTTCTACTGATCCAAGTAAGATTAAAGTTGTTATAGCTTGGCCTACACCAAAATGAATACGAGAAGTACGTGGATTTCTTGGTTTAACAGAAGGGTGTCATACATTTATTCAAAGCTACACTAAGATTGTATCTCCATTGACTAATATGCTTGAGAATGCTAAAGTGTTTACTTGGAATGAACGTGCTCAAGCTAGTTTTGAGAAACTCAAAGAAGCTTTGGTGAATTTTCTAACACTATAGCTTCCAGACTTCTCAAAGACGTTCATTGTGCTCACTGACACAAGTGGACAAGCGATCGATGGAGTTCTATCTCAAGAAGGAAAACCAATAGCTTATGAATTTCATAAGCTACACATACATGAGCTAAATTATCCTACACATGACTTGGAATTATTGGCTGGTGTGCATGCTCTTAAAGTATGGAGACAATATCTTCTTGGAAGGAGTTTTGAGCTACATACCAACCATAAAATCCTGAAGTGGATCTACACCCAACGCGACCTTAATATGTAGCAACAACGATGGATGGAGTTGTTATGCAAATATGATTTTGAAATCAAATATAAACTTGGGAAGGAAAATCTTGTGGCTGATGCCTTAAGCAAGAAGAGTACTTTAGCAGCTGTTACCACCTCTACTATTTCTTCAATTGACCTTAGTCGAGAAGGCATGACTCATGACACATATTACATAAAAAAGAAGTATTTGATGAACTTAAATAATTGCACGAAGAAGCAAGAAATGTAGATCAGAGACTTTTACTTTGAAATATGACCTTTACTTCCATAATCGTCTTTGTATTCCAAATCAAAGTGGAATAAAACTTCAGATACTACATGAAGCTCATGACATACCTATAGCAGGACACCCATGATACATTAAGACTTACTCTACTATAAGAAAGAGTTTCTTTTGTCCAAGACTAAAGCATGATGTGTTGAACTATGTTACAAGATGTTTAACATGTCAACATATTAAAGATGAACGAGTTCGATACCCAGGTAAGCTTCACCCTATTGATGCACCACAAATAAAATGGGAATGCATATCCATGGATTTTATTACAAGACTTCCTACATCTCTAGGATATGACTCTATTTTTGTGGTTGTTGTTATGCTTACAAAAATGACCCATTTATTTCCAATAAAGAAAACATTTACGACTAAGGATATATATCAAGTCTTCATGAAATGTATTTTCATGTATCATGGTTTACCTAGTCGGATAATTTTTGATCATGATGCAAAGTTCACCTGTAATTTTTGGAAAGCCTTATTCTCAACTACATGAACCCGGTTAGCCTTTAGTATTGCTTATCACCCTCAAACTGATGGGTAGACAGAGAGAAATGTTAAGAGATTATTGTATGCATTAACAGAGTTATTGGATTAGATATTTGTATTTGGTTGAATTTGTGTATAACTCCTCATTCCAACGCTCAATTGGGAAGTCCCTTTGCATTGTATGGACAAGAGTGTCTTACTCCACTCAAATGGACAGACCCTCTCATACAAGTTCAAGCATCCAAGGAAATGTTGAATGAAATACAACTACAAACCGATCTTATATGGTAGGATATTAAGACAACTCAAGATAGACAAAAGAGTTATGCTGACACAGGGCAATATGGTATTTCTAAGAGTAAGACCCAATGGTAATTCTTTACCAATGGTTAAGTGTAAGAAGCTAAGTGCCAGATATTGTGGACCTTTTGTAATCACCGAGCGGATTCATGATCATGCTTATAGACTCTTGTTACCACCACACATAAAAGTACATGATGCTTTTCATGTAAGCTTACTTAAGAAGTATGTACCTGATTTGCAACATATTCTTGACGATTCTCTATTATCTACCGCTACCGATGGAACTCTTGAAGTATATCCCAAAATGATACTTCCAGGTAGAACTAAGCCTCTATGTAATCGGACCATTATTGAACACCTTGTCAAATGGTCAATGTATCCTCAAGAAGATGTCACTTGGGAACGTGATGATGTAATGAGACTAAATTATCCAGATTTCATGTCGAGGTGAGGACACCTCGAGTTTCTCAATTGCGGGAGGATGTAAGATCCCCAATTTTTTAGTCTCTTTTAAAAATAGAAAAAATACCTTTCAATATCCATTTTGTGAAATTCTGATCTAAGATGCTTGATTGACAGTATTGGGAGGTTCTAAAGTAAAAAGAAAGGCCGTTTCCGTGTTCGAGTAGGTTAGATGAACGTTTGGTTCAGCTTTGGAAAAAATTCTCTATCTTTAGCTTTTTCATGCTTTTTGTCCTTTTAGGTGCTTTTCTGCAAAAAGCAAGGTTGGATCCTTAATCTACGTGTCCAGAGAAAGCTACGGTTCAATTTTGTAACAAAAACATTTTTGAGTGCTTTTCATGCTATTTTTCGCTTTTCATGATTTTTAGTGCTTTTTAGTGAAAAGCAAGTTCGCTTTCTTGTTCCAGCGGACAAGGGGAACCCGTGGTTTAATTTTAGTTTTTTTTTCTTTTTACGCTATTTTTAGCTTTTCGTGCTTTTTGGCATTTTTTTAAAGCAATGTGCTTTTTATGTTGACCTAAATATAAAAATATTATTTTTAGTCTCGTTGGATTTTAAAAATGATCACAAGGAGCAAAAATGAGACCAAATGGGATATTTTACAGGAATTATGTAAAAAGCGGTATCGTAAATACGCCAAGGCAGTACGAGAAAGTCATAATTATGTCGGGACATTACTGTGCGGCATAGTTTAGCTAAGGTTCCATTAATGGGCCAGATACTCTTCAATTGGCCAATTTTATTATAAAAATTGGATGCTAAGTGGGAAAGTTGACCACCAAAAAGAAAAGGCATGTTTTTAGCAAAGTTCCTAAAGGAAGAAGCTATTCCTGGATCAAAAATTATCCCTACCTTGTGGCTTGGGTATCACTCTGGCCTACTACGCTTGCCTATAAACTATCGGTTAGTGCTCAGTTTCCAGTGCCGTCTGTTCTTGCATCTACTACCGCAAGGCTATACGTATCTATTATACGGGGTGGTGTAAACTCTTCATCCATATCCATAATCTCTTCTCTCTCGACGAGAAGAAGAAGAAGAAGAAGGACATTCTCTGTCTACTTGCTTACTATCTTCTCTCTCGTCTCACGGAGTACACGCTCTCCGACAGCTCTCGTGGTGAATACCTTACATAGCTCTCATCACCGCTCTCTTGCAAAAAATCAAGAATCATTTTGACAGCCCCCAATTGATTATAAAGCATGGTGAGAAGCTTTAAACTCCATAGCCATCAACTCTCTCTCTCTCTCTCTCTCTCTCTCTCTCTCTCTCTCTCTCTTTTCTGAGTAGTCGCCCTTTCAGTGATTATTTTTTGTTTATGAGTGCATGTATGAATTAACTAAGTACATATGAAGTTGCCCCATGATTATTTCATCATGTTTAACACCCTAATTTATGCACACAATGCGTTCATGATCACGTGCGTGCATAAAAAGTACTTTTCATTTAACATCATAGAGGCTATAGGAACACTGTTTTGGCTATGATTTACAAACCATTATGAATCAGCCTAAACCCTATCAGAAATAAAACACATCATTTAGAACATTTTGACTCTTTGGTGTCATGTCAAAATCAGGCACGAGCTAAGAGATATCGCCAAAAAATAGCTTGCTGCCCACTACACAACCAAAATTTTTGACTTCAAGCTCCTTGGAGAACCACTAAATAGATTCACCGGATGGTCAAACCCACTTAACCAATTGAAAATTTTGATAAAAATTAATGATGAATGTATTTAGGTCTCCATTATCACCTCAGCAATGCGAGTTATTAATCATTCCATAACCGGTTTTACCTACGTGTGTAGTGGTGCTACCTAGGGGGGTTACCATATGACGTCATGAGTTAACCGGGCCGCTTATGTATGATTTATGGGTTGTTTTGGTGAGTTTATTTCAGTAATTAGATGTCCATAAACTTATGTGAGGGTATATGGCTAGTCGACTCGAACTGTATAAGCAAATATCATTGAAGTAGCTTTCTTTTTGGGTTACCATTTGTTGTGTGAGTATCATATGGGTAAATGATGTAATATGAAAAAGTTTTTTTTTGCATGTGTGAAGTTATGGTTTTTTGTTGACCTAAAGGTCGCAGCTGTTTTGCATCATGTTTATGGTGATGGAATGGGATTATATGATGTATGTAAACTTATGGATTGATGTGGATGTCTCATGTGCATGTGTATGATTGCTTTCCACCTTTCTAGGTCAAAACTAGCTCTGTCTGCTAGAGGGGTGAAGTGCAGATGTGATGCATCAACTTTCCATGGTTGGATGTTGACAAAATTTGATTTTTATATCATGATTAGTTTCCGGTCAGATTTTTTTAATGCATGAGAGAGTCTTGTCTTGAGTGTCATATGTGTGTGGACTACGATTGACTGAAGAGGATATGTCAAATTCCAATTGTGGGAGTTGGTTCAGTGTGATTATGATTTGTTATTAAGGGCTGAGATTACCTCATGGATTATGCTTGGGATTTTATGGTGGAAGCCAGTGTGGCTCATGGTTTTTTTTGGATATGGTTATCCTGCCGAAATTTTTGCATCCATGTTATGTTCTAAAGTGGTTATGCAGGATTGGTTGTACCTCACCCAAGTTGGGTGGAGTGATCACCCATGTGAAGTGATTGGATTATGTGTTATGGTTTTGGGATTAGATCATGAAGTGATTTTGATGGTTTATGGTAGACGTGTAAGGGTAAAGACCTTGTACAATCTAACTGCTTGGAAAAGATTTATTGTGCATATGGAAAGTGCTATTGTAATTGGACTCATGTGCTATGTTTCTCATGGAAGCGTCGCTAGAAGACTAGGATCACCTACATCTCTTAGTCTTAAACAAAAGTTCATTGACCCGAGGCTTTGCTGGATCAGGGTGTTGCCTAGGTCTTATTCTTTTGTTAGGCTCATCTACACGGTTAATGTGTCAGGGGTTGAATGATCTACACGGCTAACGCGTCGAGGATTTTGCCTTGGCTTGGCCTAAACACCCGATGTTGGGCATCAAAGAGATGGGGCACCTAAACTAGAATGTTTGGTGTTAATACCCTACCGCCTACTAGTAGTCGGGATCCTTTCAGATCTCGGGTTCATGGTGGGAGGCGAAGCGGCCTCAGCTTTTGTCAGGTTCAAGTAGGTGGGAGGTGTTGTGGCTCGCTCTCAACGAAGTGAAATTCTCTGTCCATAGTAGGGCGGATGTGGATGGGTGGACCGGTTGATCCCTACACAAGGTCCGGTGCTCTGCTAGTGTTTTGTCATGAACTTTTGGATGTTATTGTATACCCAAATTTTGTAATTGCATTAATACATAGTTGTCTATTTCATTTAGAAGGGGCATTTAAAAATTCTTTGCTGTCATTCTCTCACGTCTCCATGCACTCTATTTCACCCTCCACTATACTCTCTCTCTCTCTCTCTCTCTCTCTCTCTCTCTCTCTCTATATATATATATATATATATATATATTCTCGCAATGCAGTGTACACATATATTCACCCTCCACAATGTTATATTTTTCTTCAATATGCTTTCATTGATAACACCCATTCAGGGACAACACTGGTCACTGGATGTAATCCGGCTCATGGACTAAACTCCATGCTTAGTCAGGCACTGATAACTCCTCCCCTCTGCAAATGCTTTCGCAACGCTGATGTATATTGAAAATTGTATATTTTGTGCATAGACCCTCGGGAGGGTATCTCTCACCCAAAAAGTAGAAAACAACTAGCATGGAGATGGCTTGGGGGGTCCACCTTGAAAAAGAACCTATAGCACATGAGTTTTAGAGATATTTTTAAAACCCCTCTATACGCACACGCGCACGCGCACACACACACACTTCATCATGAACTAGAAGAACCCTGTTCCTTCATAAACCGATAAGTTTTTTCCAATTTCTTAATTTATGCCCCTCTTGTGTTGGTATACATGCAATGCCCACCTCTCTTAGTTTGCTACCACAATGTATGTTGCTTAGTTTGTAAGGCCCCCATATGAGGAGAAGCCTATGGTGCACATATGTTTGGTGGATACCAGCTTTGCATGCTGATGAGATCTTTATTTGTGATCGTGGATGGTAAGGAGAATATTAAGGGCCAAAATTTTACTCACTGAAATATTTCTTTTGCCAAAATATCTTGGCCGGATGGTGGCCGGAAGAAAGTTGAAATGGCGGGCCGGCCAGTGGTCTTTGCTGGGTGGCCAAATTTCCTTGGCTGGTGGCCGAGTTCTAGGTAGACTTGTCTATACACATGACACATGGCCAGGCTATCTAAGGGAGGCTACACATGGGTGTTTAGATGCTGCCTTACATCTATATAAGGAGTCCTTCTCATGAGTAATACGATGAATGGTGTGCACAATTGACACACATTTGCATTCTTATTGAAGGATTTTTAATCCCATTTATTCCTACTTGCACTAGTTGCCATCTAAGCTCTACCTTGAGAGTGCATGGGTGGATGATGCCATCACTTTGTAGAAGTGTGCTAACCTAAAGTATTTGATTTTCCACTAATCTACTTTGCATGGTATCTCTCTCTACTCTATTTGCTATTAAATCCTTGTTGCATTTTGCATTTCTTACATGGTATTAGAGCACTAAGTGCTCGTAGCTAAGGAAGTACAAGTACAAGAAGTAAAAGTAGTAATTTTCAAAATCAATCATGTTGGCGTTTGCAAGTGCTACGCTGATTCACATTCATCCACTAGCCTTCACTAAAGGAATGTTGGAATTAGGGTTGCAGAGAAACACACACAGCTTGGGGAAGACAAAGGAAGCTCAAGGCACACAATAGAGAGTGTGTTTCTTAGTGTGCTATGGAAAGATAGATAGCCCTAGAGTGATGGGCGTATATACAATGCACGGGGGAAAAAACCTCCTCAAGAGGGAAAAAATGCCCCGGTGGTCCTAGTGTGTTCACACACATCTCTACCACATGTATATGGTAACAAATCCCCCCTGGAGTGATGCGGTGAATGAGAGCTGGCACATGAGTAAAGGGAAGTGCCATGCCCTGAGGACAGGATCAGTCCACAAAGGTGAGTAATCCCAAAGCTTTGCGGAAAGCTTCAAGCTTCTCACGAGACAATGCCTTTGTGAAAAGATCTGCAAGGCTGTCCTGTGTTGGCACATAAGCCAAGCTGATCTCTCCCGCTGAGAGCCTCTCCGTGACGTAGTGGTAATGCACCTCAATGTGATTTGTGCGAGCATGAAAAACTGGGTTCCTCGCAATTGTCAATGTGCTCTGACTGTCAGTGTAGATAGTGTTGGCAGTGTCCTGTCCAACACCCAAATCATCCATAAGGCATCTGAGCCATACACACTCAACCGTAGCTGTGAAGACTGCCCTGTACTCAGCCTCACAACTCAAAGTGGCCACAATAGGTTTCTTCTTGCTCAACCATGATATACATGAACTGCCAAGCATGAAACAAAAACCACTTTTGGACACTCGTGTGTCAAAACAACCAGCCCAATCTGAGTCCGAAAAAGCATGTAAGTCTGGCGGCAATGATCCCCCCTTGGGATAAAACAAGCCAAGATGTAAAGTGCCACTAAGGTAGCAGAAAAACCTCTTGACATCCTGCCAATGCTTAGACCCTGGGCTATGCATAAATCTGTTGACCTGTGCGACTGCAAACTGAATATTCGGACTCGTGTTGCATACATAAATGAGTCAGCAAATAGCAATTTGGTAAAGAGTGACATCAGCAGGATCACTAGCATCATGTAGACTCAACTTCAAACCTATTTCCATGGGAGTGGCAATAGGTTTGCAGTCCTCAAGTCCAAACTTACATAGCAATGTCTCTATGTAACTTTTCTGACACAAGGCAATACCACCATCACATTGCTTAAACTGTATACCCAAGTAATGATGCAACAACCCCAAATCTTTCATCTTGAAAGTAGCATTCAAATCAGCCTTAAATTCAGCAATATGTCTCTCATTTGGTCCAGTGATCAGCAAATCATCGACATAAAGAACCACAATGAGAAATACATCATCCTCACGCTTTACATACAATGTGCTTTCTGTTGGACTGTTACGAAAGCCTCCTTTAACCAAATGAGTGTCAGCTTTCTCATACCAAGCACGAAGAGATTGCTTCAACCCATACAAAGCCTTCTTACATCTGCACACTTTGTCCTCTTGTCCTTTTATGACAAAATCGCGAGGCTGCGTTACATAAACTTCCTCAAATATGTCACCATTCAAGAAAGCAGTAACAATGTCTGATTGATGTACATCCCAACCAAAATCAGCTGCCAATGCACATAGAAAACGTAAAGTAGTCATACGACGAGTGGGAGAAAAAGTCTCTTCATAATATATGCCTTTTTGTTTTGCATAACCTTTTGCAACAAGTCGAGCCTTATGGCAATCGATCTCACCATCCGGCTTGCGTTTCAACTTGTAAACCCACTTTGTACCAATGGCCTTTTTGCCAGGAGGCATATCACATAAAGTCCATGTGTCATTTTCTATAAGTGCATCATATTCTGATTGCATGGCAGCCATCCAATTTTCTGAATTCTGTGCTTCATCAAAAGATAGAGGCTCCTCAACATCATGTAAGCTAGACACAGCCAAAGCATAACAATTTGATGCATAAGATGCATGGCAAGAGCCTGAATGAGTACGACTAGACAAAGGTGCATCCAATTTACTGTCATGCAAAGTGTGCACCAGCCATTTTGGCATACCTCTAGCATGCTCATTTTCAGCCCTTTCCTCATCAAGTACATCATGTACATCTGCATCAGTAATAGGCTGATCTAGAACATTTTCAGAAACCCCCATAGGCTGTACATTTGCCTCATTGGAAAGTGGCTTTTATATACTCTCTCCCTCTCTCTTTATGGTGTCGTCCTTTAGGAATTATACTAATATGCATGTTTGTTGTATTTTGATGGGAAATGTTGTCAGAAGATCACCACATGCCTCTAGATTGTCGATGAGCTAGATCATATGTCGTTGCACTTGGAATGGAGTATGAGCACATCCATGTGTGTGTCAACGATTGCATGCTATACCGCAATGAGCATGCACATGCTACCTCATGTCCCGTGTGCGGGGAGGCACGATACAAGACAGGAGTGAGCGGGGTACACCTACCCTGCAAGGTATTGAGAAATTTTCCATTAATTCCTACCATTCAACACATGTTTAAAAGCAGGTCTATCGTGGAGCTTCTTGCATGGTACGCGAACCATCGCTCAAATGATGGAATAATGCGTGTCCCTGCCGATTCACCTACATGGAGGCACATCAAAACTCAATGGCCAACGTTTGGGTTGGAGCCTCGACACTTGAGGCTTGGATTATCAAGTAAAGGTTTCAACCCCTTCGGAACTAAGTCTACTTCATGGAGCACTTAGCCTGTGGTGATCGTCAACTACAATATTCCACCATGGGAGACAACCAAGAAGGGCAATATACTTCTTTCCTTGCTTGTGCCAGGGAAGTACAAAGTGTCAAATATTGACATTTACCTCGAGCCCCTCATCGAGGAGTCGGAGGAGTTATGGAGAGGCATTCCTGTTGTCGATGTCTCACTTGCAAAGGAGGGGAGAGAGGCCATTGTGAGGGGAGTCGTTATGTGGACTATGCACGACTATCCTGGGCTTGGAGAGTTTCTGGTAACCCCCTTTCCTCTATCTCTCTTTCCCTCTCTCCCTTTAGTTCACTTTAGTTCACTCATTCTCTAACCATATGATATGTATGCAGGGTTTTCCACATCGGGTCACATTGCATGTCCTACTTGCAAGCCATCGTTGGTGTCAGAGAGGCCCAATTCCTTGCGCAAGGTAATCTATCCAAACAACCATCATTTCTTACCCCAAGGGCATAACAAGCACAAGGCTCCAACAAATGGGAAGACTCCTCTAAAGCTCACGATGGCAAATTGGGCAACCATTTGGGAAGAACACCACCACAACAATCTAGCTCCGTGTCTTCCACCCCAAAAGGTATGTCAAGGTATTCCATATTTTGAAGGCTTCCATATTGGAATGACTTAAAAATACAACACATCTTGGATCCCATGCACATATTCAAGAATGTAGCCCAAACACTATGGAACCACATTATTGGCAAGAAGGACTCTTTGGGTGCGAGGGAGGATTTGAGGCTTTTAAAACGTCTTCCCGCCTCTGCTACTCCACGGTGTGCCCCAAATGGAAAGATTGTGCTTCCTAAAGCACCATGGATGCTATCCAAAGAAGAATTAGACAAGGTGAAGGGTACCATTGCCTCTATTCACACACCAACAGGATACATGAGGTCGCTAAAGGGAGATTTCACAAAAGCGAAGAAGGGTGGAAGCGCTCAGTTGTATGGGTTGAAGTCCCATAATTGGCACAAGATGCTTCAGGTAATCTTCATACTCCCTATTCTATCTCTACTTTGTGTGTATGACTATCACTCACTTTCTCTTTCTCTTATTTACATTATAGTTCATTCTGCCAGTGAGTATGTGTATATGTCGGGACAAGAAAGTTAGGGACGCTATTTTCAAACTAGGAGAGCTAGTAAGGTACACCACAAGACTCCACTCAACTACATCTTTTTATGTACACAATATTTTCAACTAGCACTTAGTGTATCCTTGTGTGTTTTCTTGCAGATTTGTGAGCTTCAAGGAAATCAAAATAGATGCTATCCCTGTTTCGCAAACACTTGCAACAGAAACTGTGTGTGCCATTAAAGATGTATTTCCTCGATCGGTCCTTCTTAGTCAAATTCACCTCTTTGTTCACGTGTTGGAGGAGATCGCTATATGTGGAGTAGTGCACGCACGATGGATGTTCTTCTTAGAGAGGTTTTTAAAGACTCTCAAAGATTTTGTGCGGCTAGGGTCTCAACCAGAGGCATGTATGGCCGAAGGGTGGATCGTTCAAGAGGCATTTGTTTACATATCAGAGTATTTGGCACAAGTTGATCCTTCAATTCCTCGCATGTGGTCAGACAAGGAAGATGCAAGGATGACTTCACACTTGCCAAGTGGAAAGGGGAAACTACTTAACATGGATATGAATCTATCCCCAGTGGTTGATAACTTTTGCATCCTCAATGCAGAGATTATGACCAAGTGGGTGGAATTGTGGACAGTGGCAAAGGCAAGGCGTTTGCAAGAGAGGGAAGCATGGAAACAAGCACATGGAGGAAGGAGGGCACTCTCAATGCTTAGACACCTTGCATGTCTCCCGGATCTCATTAGTGCAGAGTGGATTCATGAGAGAATGACCGAGGCAAAAGCGCGCGGAGAAGACATCACCAGCATGGAAACAAGCACATGGAGGAATGAGGGCACCCCCAATGCCTAGACACCTTGCATGTTTCCTGGATCACCAGTAAAGACATCACCAGCAAAGAATGGGAGTATGCACGCGGCTGCGTACCAAAGATAGAGTACTCATATACCTAAACCATATTGTAACGCTATTTCTTGAAATTATCTTTAATATGTATTTGATAAATTAATATATTTTCTATTTTGTAGTGCCTTTCCTTTAACTCTATGTGGTCAAAGGGTTGTCACTTTCGTATGCGCCACATTGACGAGTGTAGAACTACCATGGATTGTGCCATCATAGGCAACTTTGACACAGACGGTGATGAAGCAAGGTACTGTGGAACTATTGAAAGGATACTAAAGGTTAATTTTAGAACCTTTCATACCTTTACCTTCGAGTGCAAGTGGTTTTCGAATGTGTCTAGATGACATGAGAATGGCCTCTACATGGTGGACTCTAGTGTGCATATCTCTCTATAATTTGAGAGTTGAAAGCGGAAAGCACTGACAAAATTACGTAGACCATGTAACGAACCCAATTAAGAGGAGTTTAGAGATAACAAAAACATATTTAAAGGCTGCATGCTCCTCCCTCAGGCATACCCGAGAAGGAACAAGATACTTAGCTGGGCTTGTCTGATCAAGTTAGAAAAAAGTTTTGTCAATACTGCCATGGAAAGCTTTTGAAGTATCACCTTCTGTTTCCTTCTAAGCATGCTTCTCCCTGCGGAGTACATTTGTAGGGTAGGCATCTTTGCTTATCTAGTCCAGTCAAACGATGTTGACCAATCAACTCTAACTTTTCTCATGAATAGTGGCTTGATTCTATCCCTTTGTTCATATGCATGTGGCTTGTATTTGTGAGGCTCTTATACCATGTTGAACCAGAGACGAGGGAGAAGAAGGAGAGAGTTGACTCTAGATCTACAAGCCCCAAAGTGTATGTAGAACACACACTAAGTACACATATATAGTGGGGACTCCTAGCTATATATAGCGGTCCACCAGGTCCTTGTTGGAGCTATATAGAGAACTCACACTTATGCTATATATAGCTAGGAGTCCCCATTGTATATGTGTACTTAGTGTGTGTTCTACATACACTTTGGGGCGTGCATATCTGGAGTCGTCTCTCTCTCTCTCTCTCTCTCTCTCTCTCTCTCTCTCTCTCTCTCTCTCTCTCTCTCTCTCTCTCTCTCTCTCTTATCCCTCATCTCGTGTCTCATCTCTGGTTCAACATAGCATACAGAGAATGATGTCCATAGTCTAAATATAGATTACAATGAGATCTCCTTACCATTTTCCCATCTCCATGCATAGCCCCAATACATAGACTTCACTCACCCCTCCCGCCTGTTTGCCCATTTTTGTCTTGCTATCCTCTATGGTGGTAACCACTTCCTTCTTTATTCTTGGTTTTATCTACCCACCGCTATTGGTTAGCTCTTTTGGGTTCCCACCTCTTACATTCTTCCCCCTTTACCCCTCCCCCCCCCCTGTTTACCCATCTTTGTCCTGATATCCGCTATGGTGGTAACCACTGCCTTCTTGATTCTTGGTGTTATCTACACATAGCTACTGGTTATCTCTTTTGGGTTCCCACCTCTTACATTTTCCCCCTTTTGTAAATTAATCCCTCAGGTTCAGTTTGATTCAGAATTTGAGCTGGATGCCCCCACTGTCTCTGACTCCCCATTTGGGCATGGCTTTTTCCTTCCTTTCATGTCCTCCATCTCTTTATTTCCTGAATACTTGAATATTATTTGAATCAAATTTGGTTTGTGGTGGTCACAATGAAGCCCATCTACCACTTCTTAGTCATATGGTTCCCCTTTTTTAGTCTCCAACCTTTCCTTGAATTTGATGGTTCATTTGTTGGGTTGTGTGGATACACACACTTCTAGAGCTTGTAATTTTTCAAACAGGTTGAGCCTTTGGCATGTGCCTATGCCCCCCTGCCATGTACTCCACTACAACTGGATCCATTCTTAACCTAGCTTTAGCTAGCTGGGTGTAGTAGTAGGTTGTCGGAAACCATTTGCCATGGGCTGGCTGGTTCTTTTCCACCCTTGCTTTTAGTAGCCTTTCAACTGGCCATTGCACATCTAGTTCCCCCGGGGGTCCACCTAAAAATATGTAAGTGTAGCATATATGTTCACCCAAAGAGGATTGTTGATATACCAAAGAGCTACAAAATTACATGTACAAGATATAAGAAATGCGGAATACAATAAGGATATAGTAGCAAATAGAGTAGAGAGAGAGAAGATTCAAAGTAGATTAGTGGCAAACTAAAAACTTTATATTAGCACACTATTACAAAGTGATGGTGTCATCCATCCATGTGCTCTCAAGGTCGAGCTTAGATGGAAATTTAAACAACTAGAGAAAGTACAAATATAAGGTACTAACAATCCTTCAACAAGGATGTGCATGTGTGTGTCAATTGTGCACACCATTCATCGAGTTACTCATGACAAGTCCTCCTTATATAGATAGAAGGGAGACTCTAAACGCCCAAGTGTAGCCGCCCTTAGATAGACAAGTCCAAGTAGAAC
The DNA here is from genome assembly GCF_014529385.1 of Adiantum capillus-veneris. Classification (NCBI taxonomy): domain Eukaryota; kingdom Viridiplantae; phylum Streptophyta; class Polypodiopsida; order Polypodiales; family Pteridaceae; genus Adiantum; species Adiantum capillus-veneris. The sequence goes on from NC_140936.1 coordinate 79,086,858, forward strand.
CCGGGCATGTGTCCATGTGTGTCGATGCCCTTTTGTATCCAAGTCCAAGTAGGAATCTCCCATGCTCCAATGTTAGCTTCTTTAGGGTAGACAAGTCTGCCTAGAGCTTGACCACTGGCCAAGGAAATTTGACCACCGGCCAAAGACCACTGACAACTGGCCACTGGACGGCCATTTTTTGACTGTCTTTTGACCACTTTCCGATCAAGATATTCCAAAAAAGGAATATTCTAGTGAATAGAAATTGGCCTTGAATTTGCTTCGTACCATCCACGATCACAAATAAATATCTCATCAGCATGCAAAGCTGGAATCCATGAAATATATGTGCACCATAGGCTTCTCCTCATACAGGGCCTTACAAACTGTGAGACATATATTGTGGTGGCACAACTAAGAGAGGTGAGAATTTCATGTATACCAACACCCCCTTCCAATGAACACCAAAGATTCTCTATGTTGGCTGTGTGCCAACTCCAAGAGTATGAAGATGTCAAAGTAGTTGGTCTTTCTCTAGAAATTTGGTGAAGATGTCTCTACAATTAACTTCAATAGGAAAATACTCTAGCTCTACAATCTCATCCTCAATTATCTCTCAAACATATTGATATTGAACCTCAATATGATTTGTGCGTGCATGGAAGACAAGGTTCTTGGCGATCGCTATGCAAATCTAGTTGTCGCATTGAAGTGTTGTTGATAAATGAAGAGAAAGACCTAAGTCCATGAGAACTCGCCTAAACCAAACTCCTAAGCTGCAAAACAAGTAGCTTTTTACTCTGATTTTGTTGAAGAAAGAGCAGAGCGATGGTTGGTTGAGCTTCTTGCTGATCCAAGAAAACACTCCAGAACCAGCTGAGAATCAAAATCCAAAATATGACTTTCTAAAATCACAATCTCCTACCCAATTGGAGTCACAACACCCACTTAGAGTATTTGTGCCAATGCCATAGACAATGTCGTGGCCCAAAGTACCTTTGATGTACTTAAGTATACACATACCTGCCTTCTAGTGAGATTTCCTTGATTGGTTGGAAAACTTGCTTAAAATACCTACTGCAAAAGAAGTATCTGGCCTAGTGTTACACAAGAAAATTAATCCTCCCACAAGTTTTATTTACTTTTTAATGCTGACTAAGGGAGAAGAATATTCCATGGAGAGTTTTGCATTTATCTCCATTGGAGTGCTCACATGTTTGCAATCCATGATGCCAAAACCTTTTAGGATATCTACTACATGATTCTGTTGAGAGATGAAGATGCCTTTTGAGGATTTCCAAACCTCAATCCCCAAACAATAATGGAACAAACCCAAGTTTGTCATTTTGAATTCAAAGCTCAAACTCTCATAGTTTGTTGGATGAGATCTTTGTGATCACCTATGATTATGTGATCACCTGTGATTATCAAGTCACCTGTGATTATCAAGTCATTGACATACAAGATAATAAAGACTTGTTCTCCATTCTCTCTAAGCACATATAAATTTTCTTTAGAAGCACTTCTTTTAAACCCAAGTTTTTTGAGTAACTTATCAATTCCATCATACCATGTTCTTGGTGACTGTTTCAAGCCGTATAAAGCCTTATTCAATCTGCAAAACTTTTGTTTTGAATGAGACAAATCAAACCTTGGTGGTTGTTCTATATACACCTCCTCCTTGATACGTCCATTCAAAAATGTAGATACAACATCCATTTGGTAAACAACCCACAAATAGATAGAAACAAGAGTAAACACAAGACAAATAGTGGTCGTTCGAGCTATGGGAGCAAAGGTGTCACTAACATCAAACCCTTCGACTTGAGAGAAAACTTTTTGTAGTAACCCATATTTGTACTTTTGCAAAGAGCCATTAGCTTTATGCTTGAGCTTTTACACCCATTATATGCCGATCGATTTCTTCTGTAGAGGCGGATCCACTACTTCCTAAGTGTCATTCTTTGTGATTTTGTCGTACTCTCACTGCATTGCTTCCTTCCACTTGGATCAACCATCACCTTGTCGATGGAGGCTAGCTTCTTCACAGAGCCCATAGTGTTTTGTCATAAGAGCCATGTTGAAGATGTGCCTCAAGGCTCTTCTTTGCTCCTCTATCCTCTTTGAGCATCACAAACCCCCCTCATCTTAATGTGGATTGTGAACTTGAGGGTTTTGAGCGTCAAAAAGCTATTAATCCCATTTTGGTAGTGGCTTTTCCTGTGATTCTACAATAATTTAGCTAGATTTATTTGAGTTTTCATCCTTCTGATTTTCACCTGACTTTGGTCTGGAACATGGTGTGTTATTTCTTCATTTGATGAGAAAGTGGATGAATCTAGATTCTCTACCACATATAGCCCTTCTTCAAATACCACATCCCAACTGGTGAGTATTTTCTTTGCCTCTAGATCATAGAGTCTATATGCCTTAGAATCTTCACTATATCCAAGAAATACACACTTCTTGCTTTTGACTTCTAGCTTTGCTCTTTGTAAATCAGAAATATGTGCATAACAAAAACACCCAAACGTTTTGAAATGCAAGACAAATGGTATCTTACAAAAACATGTTTCTTGAGGCATTTTCCCTTTTAAATCCTTTGTGTAGCTTCAATTGAGAATGTACACTAATGTACTTAGCGCTTTGGCCCAAAAGGAATCTGACATATCCCTGGCTTTAAACATACACCTTGCCATTTTTGAAACCATCCAATTGCGGCACTCCACAACTCCATTTTTGTGGTGTGTAAGATGTAGTAAAGTGACATTTTATGCCATGCTCATTGTAGTAGTTGTTGAATTCATTTGAGATGAATTCTCCTCTGTGATCTGTGCGAAGCTTCTTCACCTTATTTCTTGTTTCATTTTCTACAAGATTTTGCCATATTTTAAAATTTCCTAAAGCTTCAGACTTCTCACAAGTGAAATACACCCACATATTTCTACTAAAGTCATCGACTAACATCAAAAAGTAGGAAGATCCACCCAAAGCAGACGTAGGCATTTTACCATAGAGATCCGCACATACCAACTTTAGAGGAGATTGAGCTCCATTAGTACTCTCTTGTGGAAATGGATTTATTTGTTGCTTGTCCATTATGCAAGCTTCACAAACATAAGTCATATATGAGATTTGAGGCATGTGTGCCACCATCCCAAATTTTTTCCATTCCTTTTAGCACAACAATGCTTAGGTTACCAAATCTCTCATGCCATAATTAAGTTGTACCTTTTTTTGTAGTGACTGAAAGTGTAGAAAGTTCATAGAGGTTGTTGCTCCTTATGCCCTTTCCCACTGTGTTGCCTTTAGAATCCAGGATTTTTGCTCCACTTTTCTTGAAACGGACTTCAAGGTCAGGATTAGCGATTGCAGCAATGGACAACAAATTCTTCTTAATTTGAGGCACGTACAACACATCAAAGAGCTCTTTAGTTTCACCTCTAGTTCCTAAAAAAGAAATTATCCGAGATATTTGGGCTAGACATTTGGCATTATTCCCAAAAACTACACTTATATGGCCTTGTAGAGGTTTCGAAGAACTATCCCAATCTTTATTACTAGTCATATGTCAGGCTGCACCACTATCTAGAATCCAAGAACCATCAACAAACAGAGTTTGTGCTATGATGAGCCCCAGGGGATTCACTCTATATACAAAACGAGATGCCACCTGTGAGCGGACAACTTTGATAAAACCCCTTTATATGACTCATATTAGGGAATATGACCCCCCTTTCTACGCTTATACGGCAATCAATGCAAAAAACAATCATACCCCTATCTTACATATAAACTTTAGGTCTCACATGATCTAACTGAGAAAAACTCTTCAAAGAGCGTATAGCATAGTGACTGGCAACATATCAAGAAACCACTTTTGTTGATCCAATTCTGACCCATCTAAATTACTCAAAAAACATGGTTATAAATTTGTGCTAGATTCTCCGTGTAAACTTGCATCTATAAAAAATCTTTATAGCTTTCATCCCTCAACAAATAACTATAATCACAGAACAAGAAATTGTTACAAAGCAATGTTAGTTCTTGCATGTATCTTTGTAGCTATTGACTCACAAATTTGAGGGCAGACTCTTTAGGGAAGCCATGATTTTCAAACACAAAAACTTCCTCTCATTTTCCCCTTTTCTCACGTCTCCCATCCCCCCCTCCCTCTGACCCCATAAATATGATACACCCTCCCTTATTTTTAAGCTTGGGAGATAAATTATTGGGGGCCTGTCCCTAACTTATACGCTTATGTAACTTGTAAAAAAAAACCCTCCCCTGCACTTACATGGTGCGGTAAGTTTTCCATGGTGAATCCCCCGGGTGATGAGCATACCTCTTCTATGACAGCCCATAGTTTAAGGTCTACCTCAACATTGTTAGATGATTCTTTTTCCTTCCAAGAAGCTTTTATGGTTCCATTCTTCTCATCTGCTTTATTCTTTTTGCAGTCTTTAACATCATGGCCCTTCTTGCCACAGTAAGAACAACTACCTAGAAATTTCCTCATCTTGGGCTTCTTCTTAGAGGCATTTGTCACGATAGTCCCCTTGACTTTGGCACTGGATATAAAGGAAACATCACCTCGACCATCCCTGGTACTGAGTAGAATCTCTTCTTCAAGCAGCATTGCACTCAATTCTTCAAACATAAGAGGGGTTGGACAAACCTGAGTATTGAGTTCCGTAACAAGACCATAATATCTTGTCGAAAGTATGAAAATGCAGCTTCGAGCTAAATATTTCAAAGAAATAGCCACACCAACGGTAGCTAATTGAGCTGGGAAGTCCTTAATCCACTTGATAAAGGCCTCTACCTTCTCTCGGTCAGCAAGTTTCTTAGCAGCACGCTGATTTTCCAATTTTTTAATTCTTGTGTGATTGTGCACCTCATATTGGCAAGCCAATATGTTCCAAGCTTCATGTGCTTTAGTGGTTTGCTAACTTATCAAAGTGAGAACAGAATCACTTACACACATGACAATGGCACGTAAAACATCTGCATTCCTTCTTTTCTAAGCACGTAAAAGATTAGCATCGGAGAGAATTATAATGCTTGGATTTGTCAAATAATTTTCGTTAGTGGGCTCTGGGTCTACATCATATGGCCCTAACAAAGTATCCAACAATTCATAGGAATCCAAAATTGTAGAAATTTAAATTTCCACAATGTGTAGTTGATGCCATCAAGCTTTCCTTGTTACCATATGCATGTGGTAGTGATGTGTGTGAACACACTAGGACCGCCGGGGCATTTTTTCCCTCTTTAGGAGGTTTTTTCCCCCATGCATTGTATATACGCCCATCACTCTAGGGCTATCTATCTTTCCATAGCACACTAAGAAAAAGACTCTCTATTGTGTGTCTTGAGCTTCCTTTGTCTTCTCCAAGATGTGTGTGTTTCTCTACAACCCTAATTCCAACAATTGGTATCAGAGCAGGTCACGCCCTCCTTGGCTTAGTCGCCAGCTGCTCTAGCACGCGCCTGCTCACTTTCTCCAATTTCACTGAGCTTTGGCAAGCGTTCATAGGTCGACAAATATTTTGGGCTAGCTCGAAGATCTTGGTCTGCTCAAAATTTTGATTTGAGCTCATTTCGGCCTCCGTTTCCACTATAGGCAGTAATGCACAGGCTATTTCGTCATTTTGTGCAGAATTTTTTTCAGTGCCATTTTCTACATAACAGGTTTGCTACAATGCTTCTAGATGATGTGGTACTTAACGACAATGATGTCGACGCGATGACGATGTCGATGACGGCAAAGACTGAGGGCTGAAAATGAAAAACATTAGGGCTGAAGCTGGCTGAAAACTGAGCGCTGTCCTAGGGCTCTATACCGGTGAGATGACAGCGACGACGGCGATGACGAGGCTATGCAATAACACTGATGGCTGAAATCTGAAAACACTGGCTGAAATTGATGGCATTAGTGGGATCCGGCTAGGAATCTGGTATGGAAGGTGTGGTACCGCGAGGCTAAAGGCTGATCTGCCGATGCAAAACGCCAAGGGCTGAAATCTGAAAACGCCAATGCTCTGCTCGCAAAAACGTTGGCTCTTGTCGCTTCTTGAGAGAAACGCCAGGTTGCTGGTCTTGAGGGGCACTACTTGGAGTCTATGCTCCTTGGTCTTCTTCAACGTGTGCTTTCTGTTTCTCAAGGTGCTCAATGGCCTCCTTATATAGGTGCATCTGCCTGGGTAGAGCAAGCTCCCCAACAACCCCACGATTGGAAATAAAAGTCACTTATTTAATAAATAAGTGAAAAATGTGGTTCATGTGCATTGGAAAATGCTCATGATGGGTACTGAATGTAATGCTAGTCTTCAACGGTTTGTGCTACATAGCACAGGTTGTTCCCGCTCCGTTTCTCCTATTTTTGGGCAGTTTTCACATCAGGTGCAGCATTGACCATGGCTGACAACAACAACACAGATGTGTTCAAGATGTTTGCTACTGAGAACAGGTTGGATGGGGACAACTACCCTATGTGGGCTTGTATGATGCAACATGTTCATGTGTCAAAGGGTGTCTGGAACATTGTGCAGGGCATTGATGTACGTCCTGGTTCTGAGGATGTAGGCGATGTTGAGGATGTTGCAGGTCTTGCTGCAAGGATTGCAACTGTTAGAGTTGTTTTGCCTACGGCAGAACAAGCTCATTGGGATGTTAAGTATGCGCAGAATCATGCATTGATTGCGTTTTGTGTGAAGTGTACCATTGTTCCTCACATCCGTTCAGCAAAAATATGCAAAACAAGCTTGGGATATTCTAGCAGGTCTTTATGCAAGCCGCAATGAGGCTAAAAATGCTTTGCTGCGTAAAGAGCTGGAGTCAAAGATTATGCATGAGGAAGATGATATGGACACTTTCCTTGCTAGTGTCAAGGATATCAATGAGCAGCTTATTTCTGCAGGTGAAGTCATTTCAGAAAGTTCCCTTGTGCAGACTGTTCTTGATGCCTTACCAGATTCCTACCAGACTTTTGCTAGTACTTGGAGACTGATGACCCAAGGAAATCCTGAAGTTGTCAAGTTTGATGCATTATGCACATTGCTGTTGCAAGAGTCACTTTCTAGAAAAAACAAGACTAGGCAGCGTGCAGTTGAACAGGCTTTTATTGCTTCTCAAAGAAAGGGTGGTAAAAGCAATGCAACCATTTCTTATGGTTCTGCTGCGAGTGGCAGAAATTCTGTTCCCAATGCTTCTGCTGGCAGCAATTTGTCTGGAAATTCTGGTGATAAGGGCAAAAAGAAGATGCATTGCCATTATTGTAAAGCCAATGATCACTTGATCAAGTCGTGTCCTAAGTTGAAGGCCAAAGAGGCTAAGAAGAAAGAGGATGGTTCCACTACAAATGTAGCCATTGTTCAGTCTTCTGTGAAAGGAGACTGTAATGCTAATGTTGATGCAGAATGGGCTTTTAGTGCAGAGTGCACTTACAATCCTGTTGTCCATGATGCATGCTTGTCAGTTGCTGTAGATTCACATGTGTGGTATTTTGACAGTGGTGCTACAAAGCACATTACCTCACATCGTGAATTGTTTACCTCTCTCGAGTCTATCCCTCATGGGAATTCAGTCACTTGTGCCAACAACACCTCTTATCCCGTTCAGGGAGTTGGAAAGATTGTGCTCACTGCTGCTAATGGCAGTTTCTTCACACTTATTGATGCACTTTATGTACCTGGGATCACGAAGAATCTCTTGTCTATACCCACACCTGCTAGACTTGGACTTGTAGTCAAATTTGTGGATGAGCTCATTATCTCAGTTTTGGTGATGAAATTGTTGCATCTGGGCTTTTGTGCCGTGGGCTGTATAAGCTCACTTTTTATGACAAGTGTGGACAAAATTTTGCAAATGCTGTTGCAGATTCAAGGGCTATTTCAGATGCAAAACTTTGGCATGCACGTTTTGGTCATCTGAATTTTGCCACTTTGCTGCGTTTGCAAAAATCTGATATGGTTTCTTCTTTGCCGCCTCTTGAAGCACCTCTCAAACATGTCTGTGAAGGTTGTATTTTGGGTAAGATGCAGCGTTCTAAATTTCCAGAGGATGGTTCAGTTCGGACCACATGCAGGTTGCAACTTGTGCATAGTGATGTTTGTGGGCACATGCAAACTCCGTCCTTGGGCAATTACCTGTACTTCGTGACTTTCATTGATGATTACTCCAGGCATTCATGGGTATTTCCGCTTAAAGCGAAGTCCGAAGTTTTTATGTACTTCAAACAATTTCTGGCTATGGCTGAAAATGTCTCGAAATGTTCTATGGGCACCCTCCGTTCCGATCGAGGGGGGGAATATATGTCTCATGAATTTAATGCATTTCTGGCTAGTTGTGGGATAAAACACCAATGTACAGTGCCTTATACACCTCAGCAAAATGGTGTTGCTGAGAGGAAAAACAAGTCACTGACAGAAATGGCACGATGTATGGTCAAAAGTCAAGCTTTGCCGCATTATTTTTTGCTTGAGGCCATCATGTGTTCCACATATGTACTTAACAGGTGTCCTACGAAATCTTTGTAGTCTATTACTCCATATGAATCATGGCATGATAGAAAGCCTTCTATTGAGCACATGCGTGTTTTTGGATGTTTGGCATATGCTTTGGTGCCACAAGTGCAGCGCAGAAAATTGGATGATAAGGCTGTCAAATGTATTTTTGTTGGTTATAGTGCTGAAAGCAAAGGTTACAGGTTGTATCATCCGCAAACAAAACGTATTCTGGTTTCTCGGGATGTAGTGTTTGTGGAAGATTCTGTTCAGCCCTTGCTGTCATGTACTAGAGACAGTAATGTAAGCTCACAGGACATTTATGACACTTTGTTGCCTCTTTTCAGTGGTGGAAATAACAATGAGTGTTAAAATTATTTTTTAACTAAAAGAGAATTTAAAAAATGCAATTGATAAACATTTAAAAGTACTACAAAATAAAGTATCCATAAAAAATTAAAAATTCATCAAAATGATAGCTAAGGGTAGAGGGGGTGGTTTGTACCCCCTGTTGGGGTATAAAGCTCAATGTGGTCACCCAAGTAAGTGGGCGGGCCGCCACGTATGTACACATATTCTTTTGTAAAAACCTAATAAGAACTCACTATGCTCTACACATTACAGTAGAGCGAGTTCATCATATCGTCGTGCTCTTCTTCTCGCACTCTCTCTCGCGTCGCACTTCCGCTCGTACTCCTTCAACTGGTATCAGAGCTTAGATCGAGGCTCGGGGCAGCACTGCAGGAGGCTAGAGTCACTAGCTCAGATTGGAGTGAAATTCTCAGGTCATCTCGGCCACCGTTCGGCTTCGACAAAGTTCTGCGCGGGCCATTTTCGACTACGTGGTCTCAGCGGGTGCAAATCCGACTCTGCAAATTTGGGGTTTTCGGCCTACGACTGCAGGTGCTGAGGATATCGACACTCCCAGAGTGTTGATTTGTGGCTGTCTACACATCGAAGGACGACTCACAGTTCTTGGAGGCGTGTCACATACGACACGGGCGCATCTACACATAGACTGTAGGTGACATCCACTAGTTCATCAGGTAGCTTGTGTTTGCTGCTTGATATTCCAGATTTCATCATGACATTGCAGGTCCTTCCACATGGGATGTATTGTCAGAGATGATGTATGTCTGTTGAGGGTTTGTTGGCTCTGAGTCACGCAGCAAACAACCGCCGCAGCGGTTACAGCATACAGTGGGAAATTTGTGGATGTATGACTTTGTGGGAAGTCTATGTACTGTCAGATTTACTGCAGCCTTTGTTGAGGGTCGAGTGAGGTTTTATTGAGCTGGGGGATTCTCGAATGTTGAGATCCTTTCGGTGATACAGGTCTTGGAGCGATCCCTCGAGCACCCTTAGATAGGCAGCTAGGATGTATTGCCTGTGAGTTAGACAGTTGGGATTGCATCTTTTCTTTACTGCCGTTGAGGCATTGTCGCAGTCTATGCTTATAGGACAGTGACAGGACAGTCACAGACAGTACAGGTGCAAGACAGGTTTACCCACAGCTTACAGTGTTAGAGAGACAGTGGTTTTTTAAGCTGTTTTTGGTCTGTTTTTTAGTACACCAGAGCCATTTTACAAAGGAGACTCTGCCAAAATTTCTGCAGAATCTGAAGCTTTCTTGGTTCATTTGACAGGTTGATATTGGTTCAGAGGTCAGTTTACAGGGGAAACTCTGCCGAATTTTTCCCAGGAAAGTAAACTACTGTGAAGCGTAGCTATGGCTGGATCATAGGACACTGGTCTTTACAATATCAAGAAGCTGGATGGAACCAATTTCCCATTGTGGAAGAAGCAGATTTGGCACGTGTTGGTACAAAAGATGTAGATAAAACCTATAAAGCTCAAGGGGATAAAACCAAAAGATATGGACGAAGATGAATGGAGCGAAATGGATGAATTGGCACTTTCTACCATTATGCTGACTTTGGCACAAAGAGTTTACTTCAATGTAGCAGACGAGATGTCGGCTTATCAAGAATGGTTAAAGCTGAGTGATCTTTATGAGAAGCAGAGTGCAGCTTCATTGGTATACGGGCTTAAGAAGCTTGTTGACTTGAAGATGAAAGAAGGGACACCTATGTCCAATCATATGAATGAATTCCACACAATCTATAGTTAGTTGTCAGCTCAAGGTGTCAAGTTTGATGACCTGTTAGAGCTATGTTCCTGCTGATCACATTGCCGGAAAGTTGGGACACTTTTCGCACAGCTTTGAGTAATTCTGCACCTCCAGATGGTTTGAACATAGCAGGTGTAGAAGGAAGTCTGCTTACTGAAGAAACCAATATAAAAACAATGGACAAATGCAAAGGAACAGCCTTAGTTGTCAGGGGAAGGACTCAGTCTCGTAGCAAGTCCCGCAGTGCTAAAGGCAAGAGTGACATAGAATGCTACCATTGTGGCAAGAAGGGTCACATGAAAAGAGACTGCAGAGAATGGAAAGCAGAAAAAGGCAAAGAGAAAGCTGAAGACCATGGTGAGAAGAACAAGTCCTCAGTGAAGATTCAAGAAATAAATCTCACAAACATTGTTGCAGAGGATGACAATCTAGTGTTAGGAGACATCTACTTCTTGAAGAATACAATGGACTCAGCTCTTCTTACAGCATCTGATGGAAATGCACTAAGTGACTAGATTATAGACTCAGGGGCATCACTTCATGTGTCTCCAAACAAGGAGTGGTTTACCTCTTATGTGACCACTAAAGATCATGTTCGGCTAGGCAATGGGCAGACATGTGAGATCTTAGGTGTTGGAGATGTTCAATTGAAGTTTCAGAATGGCTCTTCTTTCACGCTGAAGAATGTGAGACATGTTCCCGCAATTACAAAGAGCTTGATCAACACAGGTTTACTTGATGATGCTGGCTACATCACCACTTTTGGACACAACATGTGGAAGATATCCAAGGGTTCTATGACAGTAGCACATGGAGTAAAGTCTGGAGGACTTTACATGATTTATGTATCAAATGTCTCTAAAAATGTAATCAATGTAACCGAGCAGCCAAACTATTCTTTGTGGCATAGCCGGTTAGGACATATGTGCAAGAAGGGAATGGAAATATTGTCTCGTTCTGGTTATTTGCCTGGCTTTTCATTTAATGATTTTGAATTCTGTGAACATTGTCTGTATAGTAAGCAAACACAGCAGCCACATAAGCATAGAAGCAGTAGAAGAGATACACAGTTGGCACTTGTTCATAATGATTTGTGTGGACCTATTCCTAACCTATCTCTAGGGGGAGCTTCTTACTTTATGACATTTATAGATGATTACTCGAGGAAAGTATGGGTTTACTTTCTCAAGAACAAGGATGAAGCGTTTAGTGTTTTCAAAACGTTTGTGACACTTGTGGAGAATCAGAGTGGCAAGAAGCTTAAATGCTTACGCACTGACAATGGTGGAGAGTATGTTTCAAAGGCCTTTCACGACTTTTGTGAGTCAAAAGGTATAAAACATGAACTTATTGCTCCTTACAATCCTCCTCAAAATGGTGTTGCTGAGAGGATGAATAGGACCATACAAGAGAAGGTCAGAAGTATGTTGTCTAATGCACAGCTGCCAAATGGGTTTTGGGTTGAAGCTGTATCAACAGTTGTTCATCTTGTAAATAGATCTCCTAGCAAGGTTTTGTAGAAGGATTCAGTGCCAGAGATGGTATGGTCAGGCAAAATGCCCTCATACAAGCATCTCAGAGTCTTTGGCTGTGAGGCATATACTCACATTCCAAAGAAATTTAGGAACAAACTTGAGCCAAAGAGTAGAAAGTGCATCTTTCTAGGCTATGGTAATTCTGGTGAGATTGGGTACAGACTTTGGGATCCCGAATCCAGAAAGGTTGTCCGCAGTAATGATGTTCACTTTAATGAATCCAAATATCATTCTAAACCAGAGAGGGTTGAGGAGATTAGAAGAGTTGTCTTCCAAGAAGATGGACCTGCACGTGCAAGTCAAAATGTCAGGGCTCAGAGGAGGAAGGACATGATAGAGTGGAACCATAGGTTGTGGCTGAGCCTGAGCCACCTATTGTGCGTAGATCTGGACGTGTCACGCGACCTCCTGATAGGTTTGTTCCATCTATGAACTATGTCATGTTGACTGATTGCAATGAGCCTTCATGTTACAAGGAAGCAGTGCAAATGAAGGACTCCGGGAATTGGGAATTGGCCATGCAGTCAGAGATGGCAGCTCTGCATAAAAACAAGACATAAGCTAGTTAAATTACCACAGGGCAAAAAGGTTCTACCTTGTAAATGGGTTTACAGGTATAAGATCACCGCTCATGATAGTCAGCCAAAGTACAAAGCAAGGCTTGTTGCCAAGGGCTTTAAGCAAGAACAAGGCATTGACTTTGATGAAGTCTTCTCTCCGGTGGTCAAGATGACTACATTGAGATGCTTTCTTGCATTGGTTTCCATATTAGATTTGGTGTTGCACCAAATGGATGTCAAGACACCATTCTTGCATGGTGATTTAGATGTGGAAATTTACATGCAGCACCCACAAGGGTTTGTTGAGAAAGGCAAGGAAGATTGGGTATGCCAGTTGTTAAAGAGTCTTTATGGCTTAAAACAATCACCGAGGGCATGGTACCATAAATTCCACAAGTTTATGCTTTCTCAAGGCTACAAACGTAGTGAGTTCGATCAATGTCTATATACAAAGAAGGCTACGGATGGTAGTTGGCTGATCCTTATTTTGTATGTGGATGACATGTTGATTGCTGGCAAGCACTTGGAAGAAATTTCAGCTTTGAAGTCAAAGATGGCAAAATCGTTTGACATGAAAGACATGGGTGAGGCAAGTCATATACTTGGTATGCGCATTGAGAGAGACAGATCAAAGAAGTTGATTTGGTTATCTCAAACAGAGTATATTGACAAGGTTTTGCGACGTTTCAATATGGAGAAGGGAAAGGCATTGAGTGTTCCATTGCCACCATATGTGAAACTTAGCAAACAAGATTGTCTTGTGTCTGAGGAAGAACAGACTGAAATGGACAAGATTCCATATGCGTCTGCAGTGGGTAGTTTGATGTATGCAATGATTGCTACTCGCCCAGACATTGTATTTGCAGTGGGAGTAGTAAGTCGATACATGTCAAACCCAGGCAAGAAACATTGGGAGGCAGTGAAAGGAATATTGAGATACCTGAAAGCTACAAAGAGTATGCGTATATGCTATGGGAGTCAGGAGCTAAGTGTAAAGGGTTTTACAGACTCAGATTATGCAGGTGACTTAGACAACCGAAGGTCTACGTCAGGGTATGTCTTTACATTGGCTGGTGGAGCAGTATCATGGCGTTCTAGATTACAAGATTGTCTTACTCAGTCTACTACAGAGGCCGAATATGTTGCAGCATCAGAGGCATGCAAAGAATCAATTTGGCTTAATCGACTAGTAACAGATTTGGGAATCAAAGAAGAGATGCATGTGTTATATTGTGATAGTCAAAGTGTTATACAATTGGCTCACAATCCAGTTATAATCCAGTTTATCACTCAAAGCCAAAGCATGTGGATGTGAAGTATCATTTCATCAGGGAAATGCTCGAGGATAAGCAACTTCACCTTGTCAAAGTTCACACCACAGAAAATTCCTTACAAAAGGACTTCCCTCAGGGAGCTTTGCGCATTTTCGCAAGCAGTTAGGTGTAGGGTAGTACATCACTTCTCTACATCTCTTGTATATTAGCTTGTATAGTAGCTTCTCTCACACTTAAAGTACCACATTGGACTTTAAGTGGGAGGTTGTTGGGGTATAAAGCCCAATGTGGTCGACCAGGTAAGTGGGCGGGCCGCCAGGTATGTACACATATTCTTTTGTAAAAACCTAATAAGAACTCACTATGCTCTACACATTACAGTAGAGCGAGTTCACCATATCGTCGTGCTCTTCTTCTCACACTCTCTCTCGCGTCGCACTTCCACTCATACTCCTTCACACCCCCCCCCCCCCTCCCCCCGCAACCTCGGATTTGCATGTATCTGTTTGAAATGACTGGCCGCGATAATGGAGGCGATAATTGACGCGGTAATGGGTGTGGTAATATCTGCGATAATATCCGCGGTAATAACTGGCACCTAAAATAGGCAAGAAGGCAGAGTATGCCACGTTTTTGTAGCATACTCTGCGTTCTTGCTCTCCGCCATCGCTCCCAAGCTTCCCCCCCCCTCCCCTCCTCGACCCCCCCTCTCCCTTCCCTCTCTCTCCTTCTCCAAGCCTCCCCCCCCCCCTCTCCCTTCCCCCTCTCTCCTTCTCCAAGATTCCCAAGTTTCATCGAAGAGGGTTTCGTCCAAGTTTCGATGAAGGGGGTATTCCGCCATCGTCTTTGGAATCTCAACCTATTCAAAGCTCAACCGCGCTACAAAGAAAGAGGTAAACACAAAAGCACATCTCCCTCTTTTCCTTTTGTTTTTTACTACTACTACTACACACACACACACACACACATACACACACACACACACGTGTAAATCCAAAAGAAATAGAGAAAATAGAGAATCCATAACATACCTCGTTCAGTAGGAAATGGTTACTTTGCACGGCTTGTTTGAAATGGTTGCTTTGCTAGGCACGTTTGGAAATGGTTGCTTTGTTAGGCACGTTTGGAAATGATTGATTTGTTAGGAACGTTTGGAAATGATTGTTTGGATAAAATATTAGATTGAAATGTTAGATAGAAATAGAGAGAGAGAGAGAGAGAGAGAGAGAGAGAGAGAGAGAGAGAGAGAGAGAGAAACATGAATTAAAAGAGAGGGAGATATGAAGAAGGATAAATAGAGGGGGAGAGAGAGAGAGAGAGAGAGAGAGAGAGAGAGAGAGAGAGAGAGAGAGATAGGGAAAGAGTGAAAGAGAGAAACAGGGATAGAGGTAGATAAATAGAGAGAGATAATTAATGAGAGGGAGATAAATGGAGAGAGAGAGAGAGAGATAAAGACAGAATGAGAGAAAGAGGGAGAGAATTAATGAGAGGGAGATAAATGGAGAGAGAGAGAGAGAGAGAGAGAGATAAAGAGAGAATGAGAGAAAGAGGGGGGGGGGGGGAGAGAGAGAGAGAGAGAGAGAGAGAGAGAGAGAGAGAGAGAGAGAGAGAGATAAAGAGAGAATGACAGAGAGAGGGATAGGGAGAGAGAGAGAGAGAGAGAGAGAAACAGGGAGATATATATATATATATATATATATATATATATATATATATATATATATATATATATATATATATATATATATATATATATATATATATATAGAGAGAGAGAGAGAGAGAGAGAGAGAGAGAGAGAGAGAGAGAGAGAGAAAGAGGGAAAGAGAGGATAGGGATAGAAATAGAAATAGAGAGAGAGAGAGAGAGAGAGAGAGAGAGAGAGAGAGAGAGAGAGAGAGAGAGAGAGAGAGATAGGGATAGATAGAAATAGAGAGAAAGAGGGCAAGAGGGAAAGAGGGAGAGATAGAGATACAAGAAGAGAGAGAGAGAGAGAGAGAGAGAGAGAGAGAGAGAGATAGAGAGAGAGAGAGAGAGAGAGAGAGAGAGAGAGAGAGAGAGAGAGAGAGAGAGAGAGAGAGAGAGAGAAATAGGGAGGGAGAGCAAAAGAGAGAGGGAGAGATAGGAAAGCGGGAAAGAGGGAGAGATAGAGATACAGGAAGAGAGAGAGATAAATAGAGAGGATGATGGATAGAGAGAAAGAGAGAGAGAGAAAGAGGGAGCGAGCGAGAGAGAGAGAGAGAGAGAGAGAGAGAGAGAGAGAGAGAGAGAGAGAGAGAGGGGGGGGGGGGAAAGAGAGGGATAGGGGTAGAAATAGAGAGAGAGAGAGAGAGAGAGAGAGAGAGAGAGAGAGAGAGATAGATAGATTTTATTATCGTCCTCGGAGGTCAAATATGACCTATGGGACCAAAGTTACATGTGATGTAGTATGTGTATGGCTGATGAGTGACTCTCGATGCTCCAAAATTGTAGTGATGAGAGTCGCAATGGAGAGCCCACACTTTGGCTGGGAGAGGAAAGTGTGTAGGTCTAAGTTATGGCTGAAAATGTGAGAGAAGCAAGTTCGGATGTGATCAAAAGCTGAGCACTCTAGTAGTGTGTGGTACTCAGACTCTCGAACTTGCAGTGAGCATAATGTGCACAATCGATTTGACTCTTCTCCATTGCCCCAACGCCCTATCTCGCATCGAAGGAAATGGGAGCTAAGCCGAATTGCTGCGATAATGCGTATCGCGGACAAGGGAATAGGCTCAAGCATGTAAGTGTGAGTACGGTTTCCTCTCTCAGCGAAGAACATGGTTTTGTAGTTGGGGGCAATATAGGTGGTGTAATGTATGAAGCGTGACCCACCGGATTTCTCCCAAGCCGTAATACATTGGCGTTGTAGAAAAGCTTCATTCACTTGAGAGTCAATTGAAGCATCATGTAGCAAGTGTAATGCATCCCATCTCCCAAACCACTTCTTTATGTCTTGCATCCATCCCGTGCTCAAGATCTTGCTTTTATGCGTCTTTTGAAATTTTTTGCTTGCTTCCCATGCAATTGTAGGAAGTCGATGTGAGGGGTTTTGACGCATCTTTATCATGTACTCCACAATCCTTTCCATGCCCATAACCTCAATTGGAAGAGATCCCGACTCAAGAAGTAGGAGCATATATGGTGTTTGTGTCTTAACTTGGAGAAAGTTTGTAAGAAAACGCTTTTGGACATTCTCAAACTCTTTCCAAGTAGACTTTGAGATGCTCCCACCCCACACTTCAACTCCATAAAGAAGAACCGGTGTCACCAATGCATCAAAAAGATACTTCTTGAGAACCCAACACTTGATGTTTCCCCCATTACACATGTTCTCAAATGCATAATATGCTCTCTTTCTCGCTTCCAAACGACGCATAGCACATTCATGCCACTTGTGATTGGATGGAACCTCAAGGCCAAGGTACTTAAAGCTCTCAACAACTTCAAGTGTCTCGTTGTTGTACAAAATGCATGGCTTCTCCTTATGGTTGGTTTTCACAAGCATAACCTTTGTTTTGGATTCATTTACAATCAGCCCACTATGCAAGCAAAAGTTCTCAAGGACAACCATAATCTTTTGTGCATCTTCTAAAGTGTGTGCTAGAAGCACTACATCATCCGCATACAACAAAAGCATGATTACCGCATTGCAAATAGTGACCTCTTCAATGCCTTCTTCTTGCATAAAGTCAAGTACCATTTGTTCCAATTGATCGATGCATAGACCAAAGAGAGTTGGTGACAATGGACATCCTTGTTTAGCCCCAATAGTGCTTACAAAAATTTCTGAAATTTCTCTTCCCATGCGCAATTGACAAATCACCTTCTCATAGATTCGAGAAACCGCAAGCATAAACTCACTTGGCACTTGGAGTTCTTCCATCCTTCTCCACAAATTGTTACGTGGAATCATATCAAAGGCTTTCTTAAAGTCCACAAAACAATAATACAATCGCTTGCCTTTCAACCGACTTTCCTCCATGAGAACACGAAGAGGGACAAGATGATCCATGGTGCTATGGCATCGACGAAAACCCGCTTGTCCCTTTGCACGTTTGTCATTCTCTTCAGCCCAATCACTTAATTTCATCTCCATTATGCACCCAAACAACTTTGCCATAAGAGACCCAATCATTATAGTCCGGTAGTTGCTTACATTCTTTACATCCCCTCCTTTATGCAAAGGCTTAACCCAATTAGTACTCCAATCATAAGGCATACCATGTTGAAGTGCAAGGTTGAACATATCACACATCCACTCATGGGTAAAATCTTCCTTCCATTTGATCATCTCCGGCTTGATACCTTGAAGATCTCCCGCTTTGTGAGTGGCCAACTTTTCAAGCCCACCGCATACATCCTCAATAGTAAAAAAAGACGGCATACATGGGAGTGAACCATAAAATGGCATTTTTTCAGTATTTGCTTGCTCATATAATTGCCTAGAATGTGTGTACATATCCACTAGACTCAAGTTACCAAAATTCTCAACCCGCTTGCCTCTCAAGTTTCTCCAAAATCTTCCACAGGCATGTGCCTTTTCTTGGACTTGAAATTCTTGTTGCTTTACTTCCCATCTTCTTCTCTTCTTTTGAATCAATGCCTTGTATGTATGCAAATGACTTTGATAGTTGTCTTTGTCCATAGTTGCATCAAGCTTTATCAAGGACTTTCGAGCATCTTGACATTCTTAATCAAACCACCTTTTGCGTGATCTATCTTTGTTGATACCATGGAGATGCTCTATGGAAAAGTATTCTTCCGCACAAGAACAAATAGCTTTCTTGAAAGCTTCCCATTTAGTTTCCAATGGTGCATCACATTGAAGCTTTGTCATCCATAATTTTTGCTCAACCATTTAAATGTACATTGGTGCCCGTTTGAAATCCATACATAGTGATAACTTCTCTTTCCTTTGGCTAAGATTATCATGCTTAGTTGCTTCTCCACATGAAAGGTCAATACATAAGGTGCGATGGTCGGATTCCGGGGTCCATTGACCAAACATAAAACTCTTTATGCGATACATGATGGCTTCAGAGAGTAGCATATAGTCAATCACATTATCCCCATTATGTCTCCTACATGTAAATCCATTGGTTCCACTCCACAAAGATACACCATTGGCAATGAGCATACCCGTGCTATTACACATGTGTAAAAGTAACTTTCCATAGTGATCCGGCTCTTTCTCATCCATTGAAGTACGATCATACAAGTGAACTTCCTCCAACTCCCTTGAAATGTATGACATATCAAATTGTTGATTATCATGTTACAATGTTTTTGTGCGAGCATTCATATCCCCAAATACAATAACATCACCTTCACCTTTGAAATCAGCAATGTCCTCTTCCAAATCAGAAAATGGTTGATCTCTATCCATGCAAGCATAAAAGGGAGAATCATGAGAGATAGGGATAGATAGAAATAGAGAGAAAGAGGGAGAGAGGGAAAGAGGGAGAGATAGACATGGAGAAATAAGGGGAGAGAGAGAGAGAGAGAGAAATAGAGAGGAGGGAGAAAGAGGGAGAGGGAGAGATAGACAGGGAGAGATAGGAAAGTAGGAAAGAGGGAGAGATAGAGATAGAGGAAGAGGGAGAGATAGAGATAGAGATAGAGAAATAGAGAGTATGAGGGATAGAGAGAGAGAGAGAGAGAGAGAGAGAGAGAGAGAGAGAGAGAGGGATAGGGGTAGAAATAGAGAGAGAGAAAGAGAGAGAGAGATAGGGATAGATAGAAATAGAGGGAAAGAGGGAGAGGGAGAGATAGACAGGGAGAAATAAGGAGGGAGAGAGAGAGGGGGGGGGGGAAAGATATGAGAGAGAGAGAGAGAGAGAGAGAGAGAGAGAGAGAGTAGGTTACTAGGAATTTACAAAAATGAAGAACCCACTTTCACCATTAAAACACAGTGGTCAAGAAATAGAGAGGAGCGAGAAAGAGAAAGAGAAAGAGGGAGAAATAGGCCCGGGAGAGAGAAAGAGAGAGGGAGAGAAAGATATATATATATATATATATATATATATATATATATATATATATATATATATATATATATATATATATATATATATATATATATATATATATATATATATATATATATATATAGAGAGAGAGAGAGAGAGAGAGAGAGAGGGATAGGGGTAGAAATAGAGAGAGAGAAAGAGAGAGAGAGATAGGGATAGATAGAAATAGAGAGAAAGAGGGAGAGAGGGAAAGAGGGAGAGGGAGAGATAGACAGGGAGAAATAAGGAGGGAGAGAGAGAGAGGGGGGGGGAAAGATATGAGAGAGAGAGAGAGAGAGAGAGAGAGAGAGAGAGAGAGAGAGAGTAGGTTACTAGGAATTTACAAAAATGAAGAACCCACTCTCACCATTAAAACACAGTGGTCAAGAAATAGAGAGGAGCGAGAAAGAGAAAGAGAAAGAGGGAGAAATAGGCCCGGGAGAGAGAAAGAGAGAGGGAGAGAAAGAGATATAGAGAGGAAAAGAGAGGGAGATAGAGAGAAGGAGAGAGGGAGAGATAAGAAAGAGGGAGAGAGAGATATATATATAGGGAAAGAGAGAGAGTAGATAGATAGAGAGAGAGAGAGAGAGAGAGTAAATAGAGAGGGAAAGAGAGGAATAGAGAGAGACATGGACAGAGAGAGAGATAGGGAGAGAGAGAAAGAGGGGAAAGAGGGAGAGAGAGAAAGAAGTTAAGAAGATGAAAATTGGGCTCCAAAGGGATACCTGAGAAAACAGCACCAAGATTACCTTCAAGGCGAGGACGCTTTGTTGAACAAAGTGCTTGCTTTACATGGAGGCGCATGCATGACTCTAGGATGGAGCTTTCGCTTCGTAGTTCAACTGTACGACCGAGAAGGGGAGAGCGAGAGGGATAGAGAGAGAGAGACTCACTAAGAGAAATGGAATTACTTATTGCATTACATTAGAATTATAGTGTTACGACCAATTGATCACTTAGATGTTGAATCTAGGTGCAACCAACACAAAAAAATGGCTACATTTACAATCATAACATATATGTGTGTACATATATATTTATTTATGCATGTATGTAGGCACTAAGTACGGGAGCATAGCACCCAAAGGTTAGACTGCTTCCTCTTGGGTATAGTCCTTTTTTTATCACGGCATTGCGGTCATTGATCCACTCATGCATGGATTACCGCAATGTACCTTTGGTTTTACCACGGTTAAGATTGCGATGATATCTAAAGAGGTGCATTTGACCTTTGGCACTACTATCCTCTACTTAGGTCTATTAGTATGTATATGTATCTACGTGTTTGTGTGCTAATATATATATCCTCTGGGAGAAAATTCTAATGTTACGATCAATTGATCACTTAGACGTTGAATCTAGGTGCAGCCAACACAAAATGATGGCTACATTTACAACCATAACATATATATGTGTGTACATATATATTTGTTTATGTATGTAGGTAGGCACTAAGTACAAGAGCATAGCACCCAAAGGTTAGACTCTTCCTCTTGGGTATAGTCCTTTTTTAAACGTGGTGTTGCGGTCATTGATCCACTCATCCATGGATTACCACAATGTACCTTTGGTTTTACCACGGTTGAGACTGCGATGATTGTTGAAGATGATGAAATAGGAAACAGAAGGAAGATAGCAACTCAAAGTAGGAAGAAGATGGAGAAGGAGAAGACACAGAGCTTGCATACGAGATCTTTGTAGTCTATCTATCTGTATTAGAATAATAGAGTATATACAAACTCAGAGCTACAAAGCTTATATGAGACCCTAAGCGATAAGGTGTCCTTTCACACTAGATGTCCAGGGGGAAAAACCCAGTGGGAGAAAAGTGCCCCTGGTGAAGTGCGTATACACACTAACACTACTACATGTCTACAAATCCCCCCTGTAGTGATAGTGTGAATTCGTACAAGGTAGCAGATCATCATGTGTATGAGAGTAAGCCCAAAGCTTTTCGGAAGGCTTCAAAATTTTCTCGTGATAACGCCTTCGTAAATAGATCTGCAATGTTATCCTGTGTAGGATAGTAAGTTAGTGTGATCTCCCCTGCATGTAGCCTTTCCCTGACATAGTGGTAGTGAACCTCTATGTGCTTTGTTCTTGCATGAAATACTGGATTCCTTGCAACTTCCATAGCACTCTGACTGTCAGTGAAAATGGTAGTGGGTGCCTATTGACACTCACAAAGATCTGTCAATAACCTGCGTATCCATACACAATCAACTCTTGCCGTGAAAGCTGCTCTGTACTCAGCTTCACAAGTTGATGTAGCCATTGTGGGTTGCTTCTTGCTTAGCCAAGATATACATGCATTTACCAAGAAAAAACAATTCCCACTTGTGTAATGTCGTGTGTCAAAATCACCATCCCAATCTGAATCTCTGTAACCAAGAAGCTGCATAGAACTGTGCTTTCCATACATATCCCCCCTTGGAAAGAACATGGAAAGATTAGGGGTACATGAAAGGTAACGAAGTATGCGCTTCACAGCCTGCCAATGATGCATACCTAGGCTGTGCATAAATCTGCTTGCTTGTGAAACCCCAAATTGAATGTCTAGACGAGTGTTGCCTGCCAAATATATCAAGCAACCAACCGCTGCTGCATAAGTATGTACATCAAAAGGTTCTCCAGCATCGTGCATGCTCAACTTTGATCCAGTTTCTACGGGTGTAGAGATTGGTTTACAATTTTGCATACCAAAGTTGTCCAAAATTTTATGCAAATATTTTGCCTGCAACATATATATGCCATCCTCTGATTGCACAAACTGAATACCCAAGTAACAATGTAGCAAACCAAGATCAGACATCTCAAAGGTTTTTCTCAAAGCATCTTTAAACGCTTCAATTTCATCTGCAGTATTGCCTGTAAGAAGCATATCATCCACATAAAGTGTTAACATAATGAGAACTCTATCTCTCTTTTTGACATACAAAGTACTTTCTGTTGGACTATTCTGAAATCCCTGGCCAATCAAATAAGTATGTATCTTCTCATACCATGCTCTTGGAGCCTATTTGAAACCATACAAAGCTTTACGCAATCTACATAACTTTTGCTCTTGACCTTTTACAACAAAACCACTTGGTTGACCTACATAAACTTCTTCCTGCAAATCACCATTCAAAAAAGCAGTTTTGATATCCAACTGATGCACTTTCCAACCATGATGAGCAGCAATTGCAACTAGTGATCTAACTGTGGACACACGAGACGTAGGAGCAAAGGTTTCATCATAATCTATGCCTTTCTGTTGCGCATAGCCTTTTGCCACAAGCCTTGCTTTGTACCTGTCAACAGGTCCATCTTGTTTCCTTTTTACCTTAAAAACCCACTTTGTACCAATAGGCTTTTTACCTGTAGGCAAGTCCACTAGATCCCATGTATGATTCTTATGAATAGAATCAATTTCTTGTTGTATAGCATCTTTCCACTGAACACACTCTAAAGCTTGTTCAAATGAATCAGGCTCATTTGCATCACAAAGAGTGCTAAAGCACGTCAAATCTACTTGCTCTTTGCCAAAAGTAGTACCAGCACGTGTTTTTCGTGGCAACGATGCATCCAACTTGCTATCCTGCAAATTTTTTTGAACCCATTTAGGCAAGGTTCTTTCTTCCCTGAGAACTTCTTGCTCTTCACGCACAATTTCCTCTACATCATGAGGTGTCACATGCTGATCAAAAGATTGATCAAGATTATCAACCTGTTGTGATTCTTGATTCTCCACAAAAGAAGGAAGCAAACCTTCAAACACATCATGTGTTTGCATATGAGGTACATCAAAAGCAACCATAGGTTGAGTAGTAGTTTCTACAAAAATTACATCACGACTTTCAAAAATATTGTTTGTATCAGGATTGTAAAGTCTATAACCTTTACTTCCACTACTGTACCCCAAAAATATACATTTGATTGCCTTACCATCAAGCTTCCCACGTAACTACTGAGGGATGTGAGCATAAGCAAGAAAACCAAAAACACAAAGATAACTGACTGAGGTTTTCTGTCATACCAAGCTTCATATGGAGTAATGGTCTTCAAGGCACGAGTAGGACACATGTTCAAAACATGTACTGCACAAGCAACTGCCTCCATCCATAGCTTATGAGGCAAACTCTTAGCCTTGAGCATACATCTCGCCGTCTCCATTAAAGACCAGTTCTTCCTTTCTGCAACACCATTCAGTTGTGGTGTGTATGGCATAGTGCATTGGTGTTTAATGCCTTTCTTTCCCAAAAAATCCTTAAATCCACCTGACATGTATTCACCTCCTCGATTGGTACGAAGAGTCTGTACTTTGCAACCTGTTTCATTTTCAACCATGGCGACATAATGTTGAAAAATTGCAAACACATATGACTTTTCTTTGAGTGGATACACCCAACAAAACCTGGAAAATTCATCAATGAAGGTCACAAAATAAAGGCTGTTTCTCATAGATGGCGTCCTCATAGGACCACATACATCACTGTGTACAAGCTGCAACTTTCGTGTCCCTCTAACTGAACCATCCTGCAAAAATGTAAATCTGTGCATCTTTCCAAGAACGCAACCTTCACATACATGTCTTGGTGGCATCTCCAATAAAGACAAATCATGCACCATATTATGACGTTGTAAAGTCATCAAACTGCCATAACCAACATGCCCAAATCTAGCATGCCACAACTCAGCATCCTCAATGGCCTGAGTCTTTGTTTCTGCAATACATACCTGAATCTGCTTTTCATAACGATCTAGCACAAATAGTCCATTTTCCAGCGTACCTGTAGTGATAAGAGAATAACCATTCTCTCGATCTCGTACAACACATCTGTCATCCTCAAAAATGATCCGAAGACCATTTTTTGCAAGAGAGGATACAGACAATAAATTCTTCTTGATCCCTGGTACATATAAGACATCTGGCAAGCATAAATCTGAACCATGTGAAATGGTAATCAAAATCTTACCAACGCCTTTGATTGGATAAGAAGCATTATTTGCACATGTCACCTTCTTTCATGCTGGAGCTGCATCCAATGAACAAAACAAATCCTTCCTTGAAGTAATATGCCTGGATGCACCACTATCAAAGTACCAAATCATTTGTGTCTCGTCAACATTGTAAGCAGAAAAATATGAACATACTAAGAAAGCATAAGAATCCTGCACAAAGTTTGCAGACTCTTCTTTAGCTGTAGAAGAATCACCAGAAGCTGAAACAAACAAACTTGACTCTTTCTTATTTTCTTTAGCAATTCGCTTTTTACACTCACTAATGTAGTGACCAGATTTCTTGCAGTAGTGACATTTACCTTTCTTCTTGGACTTGTCACAATGACCTTTAGACTTCCCTGAAGACTGTCCTGAACCAGACTTGGAGTGATGAGCACTCTATTTACCCTTGTTTTTGTTCTGTACAACAAGAGCATGATCCATACCATCCACCTATAAAGACTTGTTCTTACGTGATTGATCCTCCTGCAATAGCAAAGCCACTAACTCTTCAAAACGAAGAGGCTCAGGATTAGCTTGCAAAGACAGAGTCAAAGAAGTCTGAAAAGTCAAATAAGATGGTGGTAGTGAATTGAGTGTTTTGGAAACCAAGTCCTTCTCTGGGATCACTTCATCAATGCTAAGAAATTGCTCTTTAAGATCCCTGATTTTTGTAAGATGCTCGACGATATCGTCACCTTCGTCCATCTGTATTTTGTCAAGTTGTTTCTTCAAAAACTCTATTCTGGCAGCGTTTCTTCCTCCAAACATAGCTTGCAGAGTGTTCCAAGCATCCTCAAAAGTTTTGCAAGATCTGATATGTGGTGTGATTGTCCTCTTTATGGTTAAGGCAATCACAACCATAGCTTGTGCATCTTTAGTATCCCATTTCTTTTGCTCTTGAGTGACTTGTGAGGGTCTTGCACCAACAGTTGCACCATGACCAGGCGTGGTAGGTGCAATGCTACCTGGACAAACTTCATCTCCAGATACATAATCCCACAATCCTTTACCAACCAAAACATTTTTGGCCATAAAAGACCAAAGAGAATAGTTGGTACCATCCAATTTGTCTTCGGATGTAAACGCACCAAAAATCTCTTTCTCTGTAGATTGAGCCATACTGTGGATGCACACAAGAGAGAAAAAGAACCTCCAAGAGATTCACAAATCTCCTCTCCAATGCAAGAAAAACTCTACACAAAATCTCAGCACAAAGCTAAGACAAACTGCTTCCCAAAAGAACTGTTTACTTGAAGAAAATTTGTCAAAAAGCACACCCTCTTGATATAAACGCCTTCGAAAAGTAACTTCTGCTACGTTGCTCATAACAAAATTCTGAGGGCTCGAACGGCTTCAAAAGGGGGGTAAAACCTTAGGTCACTTGCTGAGAATACTCTTGGAACGTCGAGGATGCTCCCACGAGCAAATTTTCCGAAAACTGCCTGAAAACTGCGATTGCGCGCGCGGACGCGAAAACGCAAGTAGAGGCTCTGGAAATCACCTTGCTCTGATACCAATTGTTGAAGATGATGAAACAGGAAACAGAAGGAAGATAGCAAATGAGAGTAGGAAGAAGATGGAGAAGGAGAAGACACAAAGCTTGTGTACGAGATCTTTGTAGTGTATCTCTTTGTATTAGAATAATAGAGTCTATACAAACTCAGAGCTACAAAGCTTATATGAGACCCTAAGAGATAAGGTGTCCTTTCACACCAGATGTCCGGGGGGAAAAACCGAGTGGGAGAAAAGTGCCCGTGGTGAAGCGCGTATACACACTAACACTACTACATGTCTACAATGATAACTAAAGAGGTGCAGTTGACCTTTGGCATTACTATCCTCTACTTAGGTCTACTAGTATGTATATGTATCTATGTGTTTGTGTGCTAATATACTTGTGTACGTATTTATAGATGAGTGAGTAGGGTGGAAAGCTTAATCTTATATTGCTCTTTGTAATGTAGATGTCAAACACTGGTGAGGAGCAACCACCTGGCTCTTCTTTTGGTTGGTTCATATCTCATGTGGGGTCCCACCCGGGGTGGACATTGCCTCCAGTGGACCCGAGTCTTGAATCGGTGAGAACAAGCAAAGAAATAAAACATGTTTCTACGTGATTAACCCTAAACCATGAGTGTCATAGGTTTGTTTTTGTTATGTGCAGGCATGGCCATCCTACACCTACCCTTCTCACGTTCCTCTGCCGATCGTAGATCCTGACTTACAGCGGGCTATCTATTTACGAGAGCACTACCTCCGTTCGACGGAGGATTTGTTTGGCCGTTACACTTCGCAGAAGCTTGCGACCTACGACATTTCTCCGCAAACTACACAAGGGGGAGTCAGGGAGGGACTCCTTACCTACAGAGCCTCGCACCAACGACACCTTCCTCTACTCTCCCTTCCTATCGTCCTACTCCTATTCCATCGCAGGTTCCTACTCCCCTTGCATCATAGGGTCCTACTCCCATGGCATCACAAGGTCCTATGCCACTACATTCCACTCATGTTTTGCCAAAACATTGTCGACAGATTCCCTCTCGCAGCGCGCGTTGACGCTCGTCTCAAGGCAACGAGTGTTGTGACAGACGAAGCGGCGGTGGATCTTGTGGTTTCGCATGTTTTGGTAGTGGGGGGAAAAGAAGTCCCCACTTTCAGAGCATGCCACCTCTGACACAGAGGATGGGGATATTGACGCACCCGTGCCAGACATGCATGGGTGCTACTACAGGGTTAAATATGGCGGGGAGGTGCATTTCGGCACAACACATGGCAGGGCATTTCGACACCATCTACAAATTCTTATACATTCAATGTATAAGAACTATTTTATAAAGTTTAGAGACCAACTTTCCGATCATGCATGGTACATTGAGGACGCTCTGCTAGCTAGATTTCCAGACGCCCCCCGACCAGCGTTTTTCACAACAATGGTTGGAGGGCTACATAAAGACATTTCTAAAAAACAAGCAGTCCAGTGTGCGGCGCACAACAACCAACCAGGTCAGAGATCCAGATAGGAGTTATGACGGTGGCAAAATGGCAGACGCGGAGTGGCAGTGGGTAATTCAAGAGAGAGTGATCAAGCTGCGATGGGCTCATCATATAGACAACAACGTGAGGCTCGCACAAGACAAACTCCCATGCACTATGTCTTAGGAGGCAAGGGAGCTTGGAAGGATAAAGAGTAATTGAATTATAACGTCGATCGGTGTTCATAAACATTGTAGTTGATGATTTGGTATTGTTATTGCTAACTTAGGAAAATATCACTCTCTCTCGACCAACCAGAGAGATGGTCAAGTATCGGCCGAGACATACAGAATTTGATACTTGGTGATGGTTGTTCGAAAACAACCACATCTCTCGCGAGCAATTCGATGCGGCGATTGCGGTAACTTTAACACCAAAATGGTAACATGACACTTTTATGTCCTGTTAAGTGACCATTTTGCTTGAATTATTTGAAGAGTATGGAAATAAATTTCTAGGTGCTATATATCCACAAAGTTGCTTTATGAGCTGAAAAAAACTTGACATTTTTTTTGGAGTATCGATCTCACCATTAACTTTACTCTTGCACAACATTTTTTAACCTAAACTGTGTGAAAAAACGGGTCCTATTTTTGGCTTTTTTTCAATTTTTGGCAACTATACCACTCTAAACTTCATGTTTGTGAGGTTTAGATTGCTAGAGATTAGTCCTTCATAGTTCTCAACATGTTTGTGAGGTTTAGATTGCTAGAGATTAGTCCTTCATAGTTCTCAACATGTTTTGATGCTTGTAGGGAGAGCTCAGTGTTAAAATTGAAAGTTGTGACCAACTTACAAGAATTGCATAATCTTGTTTTTTGGCCAAAATTAGCACTTTTATGATTTTTTTGGTGGATTTCTTGATATCTAAATTCAATTTTGATTGTGTAAGTGTAATGTATAACATAAATCTAATCTTCCTTAAGTTTTGGGGGACCTAATACGCTATATAGCATAGTATATGATGATGGTTCAGTTTTTTGATTGTTGAAGAATACGATACATTTTAGAGTAGCAAGTATAACTTTCTGACTATTGCTAGTTTCTTAGGCCAATTGTGTGTATTTTTGTAGGTAGTAACCATATATAATCATAAACTACAAACTTGGCTAGATATTGAGTAGTTTCTATGGATTTCTAGAGGTAATAATGCTAAACCCAATTTTTTCATGTTTGCTGTATTTAGAACTTTATCATTGCCCCCAAGGTTCCACTTAGTAAGAGACCCATTATCCTTTTGACATGCTCCATGGATCCTTTTGAATCAAAAGGCCCAAAGGGAACTAAGAAGACATGTATATAGTATCTGTATTGAGCGTGACTATAGAAACTTTGATGATAGGTCCGCAAAATGGCAAAAATGCAACTTTTTTGTACCTTTTTTTTTTGTCCAGAAAAACATTAGTGAGGTAAAAGCAACCATATGTTTTGATCACCAACCCATTGAAGTTAACGGCATTTTATCTCATGTCTTACAAAAATCCCCACTCTTATTTATATGCAATCAACCATAAGAAATTGTTGTTTTGGGCAAAATGCACTGGTCTATCAACTTTGGAGGCTTGTAGTGACCAAGAGATGAGAAAACTTACAAGTTTCTCATTTTTACCATATGTAGTAGTTCTTAAACTATAAGCTCATGAAAGGATTTTTCAAAATGAGTAAATCTACTATGGTTTTAGAATTTTTTTCCAAAACCCTGAAAGGACACTTTTATGTCCTGTTAGGTTACCAGTCTAGTGTTAAACAAGTAATTTTGTATTAGTTGCTTTGAGCTTTTGATAATTGTTTAATTTGGTTTGGGTTTATGTAGAGTCAAAGTGATCCAACATACGTGCCTCTGGACGACGATGAGATAGAGGAGGATTAGATAGAAAAATGTTTTGTCCAAACTTTTGTAAAGTCCCAATGTGGCACAATGTATATATAACTATTTACTTTTTATTGTAACTTTTTTAAATATTTGATCTTCTACATTTTTAATTGTCAAGGTAAAGTAAATTCAATTTCAGTTCTTTGGTATTTTTTATACTCTTCCAAAAAACAATTGATGTTTCATTGTTTTATGCAGGTCAAAAATAAAGGTGCACATTTGGGCCACCCAAAATTGGGTGGCCCAAATGAGCACCTTTATTTTTGAATTAGCGTGTAGCGGCAATAAGCGAAGTAATAAACGAGGCAACTGCAACGATAATACGTGCGGGTACATTTCCGCGACTATTACCTCGCTTATTGCTGAAAAACCACTACCGCGTAGATAGCCGCAGTTATTGCCGCCCCTGCAAATTTTTCTCTCTCCTTTTTCCTTTGTTTTTCCACGGCAATGTTAGCGGTTATATACAACTCCTCTTATAGTGATGGCAGGATTGGGGATGCATAGAGGATGAGAGATGGAGGAGGCCAATGGTAGACGCAGCTGGTGGAATGGAAAACCCCAGTAGGGATGGGCTCTCACGATCACTTGGAGAGCTTCCTACGATGTTACAATTCTCTTCTTCTTCTTCTTTTTCTGCATGATCTCGGTAATGCGCAGGTAGGGGTGGAGGGATGTCATCGCCTCGCTTATCTTGCCCTGCAAGAGGAGGAGGGCATTGCACAACTTGGGGTGAAGGGCTTCAGGTAAGAGATGCTAAGTATTGCAAGGGCAGGGGTGGAGGCCTGCAACGCATGGCTTCATCCCAGCAGACTAAGAGAGGGGGATTGGTTTTTTGAGCGATTACGAGCTAGTTACTACCTTGCACACATGCATGAGTGAACATAAGGTGGACAGACAGGGAGAGATCGCACGCCTACCTGGGGTGGGGGGGTGCTTGCAAGGTGCATGACGACTGCACAGGAAGGGAATAGAAAGGGAGGCAGGACTTTGACTAGAACCGCGTAGGTGGTGCCAGTAAGGCTTACTTATAGTGGACTCAAATGTTTACGTATCTCAATAGGCAAGGACCATGCAAACGGGGCCATGGTGGGGGGCACAAGGAGATGGCGAGGAATGAGGCGGATAGGTTCGGAGGAGGACGTGGAGGAGAGAGGGAGAGAGAGAGAGATGTCATGAGCGCGCAGGAAAATAGCAAGAGAGATGTTGTGTATCAGAAGAAGCACTATGTGTGTGTGTGTGTGTGTGTGTGTGTGTGTGTGTGAGAGAGAGAGAGAGAGAGAGAGAGAGAGAGAGAGATTTCCCCTTTGCCTGAAGACAGGCTTACCATGCACGCTTGTGAGAGCATGATAATAGAGGCGCCAAAGAGAAAGGGGGTGTGGGTAACGAGTTGTGTAATGGTGAAGAGACATGCGAGATTTGAGTCTCAAAGCGTGTGTTGGAGGGTTTGACGGAGACGTTGGCGTGCTTTTTCCTTTCCAATTGTAAGATTCGCTAAGAATATACCAAACAAATTAATGGGTTCAAGTGAATTTGAGCCAGTCGTATATATGCATTATACAACATTGCAAATTTAGATGAACTAGATGTTTTTGTGATAGCTAATTGAGTTTGTAAACATTGCATATTTGACCCACACTACTTTCTATATTTAATTTTAGCCACAAAGGATTTTTTTTTCACATGACAATTGCAAAATTATAAAACATATATATAAGTAGCTACCATGGATTATTGCAAACAACCTACTCATTCTTTTTTAGACCAGAGTACAAGTTTTAATGAAACATTGAGTGCCTTTTGTACGTAGGTTCTTTTCATGAGTGTAGTTTCTATTGAGGTTGTGATAGAAAGTGAGGGATGATTAATTTTATGTGTACTTTGAATAACATTTGATAAGTTTGCAAAAGCATTTATTGAGATGTTTTATAGATTTCATGTACCATTTTATTTAAATTTGTGAAAACAGAACACTAAAGTGTCTTTTTTGGTACCCAACTAGTGTTAAACTTGAATTTGCTTAGATTACTTTTTTGGACCAAAGCCCAAAAGTCATATGATTCTATGCTCCTCAATCCCCATTTTTCTACCATCTTTGTGGAGATCCTCCTTAAATTTAAAAGACCCATGCCACCTTTAGACTTTGGTGGAGAGCAAGTGTGTTATGCTACTTTTTTAATCTTTGGGTGATCTAAATCTCTTCCCCATAGAAAAGATATGAAAAAATAGAAAGCTTTTTGTAGTTGGTACATCTAGCGAGTTCTAGTGAGTTCATAATGTACTGGTTTAGTACAAAATCCTTATTGTGGACAAAGAGGTTTGATATCTTTTTTTTCTTGTCTTATTTAGCACCCAATTTCATATTTGGTTAAATGTGACTATAAAACCCATAGGAATCCCTACCAAATTGAAGATCTATCCACCTTCAATTTGAGAACATCTTGCTTTTGTTACAATTTGAGGTGTATTATCTACTAAAGCTTTGAAACCTATTTTTGAATGATTGATCATTGCTCCACTGGTATAATAGAGAGTGTTAAGGCACTCCCAAAACATTTCCACAGTCTAAACATCATCGTGCATTAAGGCATTGGTGTCATCTGTAAACTCCTACAAGCATAGCTTCTTGTTGGTCCTAGGGATATCAAAACCCTTAGTTTTAGTTTCTTTAATAGCATCTTTAACCAACCAACCCACAGAATTTGAGCAAATGGCAGAAAGAAAAGGAGTTATTGGACATCCCTGTCTAATAGACCTCCTCAGGGTGATTGATTTAATAAGCTTCCCATTTATGGACACTATAGGCAAAGCATTACCAAACAATAAATGAATATATCTAATAAACATTTTGCCAAAGCGGACATGATAAAAAAATTGAAAGATGAAATCCCAATCAATCTTGCCATGTGCCTTATGAAAAACATATTTTTAAAACATGTAGAGCTGAACTATATCATCTTCATAGTGTATAACTTCCCACACTATGATAATAGCATCCATGATATATCTACACTTAATGAAACCTTTCTACTCAGGAAGAAGCATTATAAGACTGACTCTGCTTGCTAAAGCTAGGGCAACAACCTTGTAGGTAGAAGTCAGACAAGTAATAGGTCTCTAGGTTCCTAGGTCCTCATTCCCCCCTTTTTTGTATGAGATTGAAAGTCCCAATGTTTATAGAAGAGGAAATAACTCCTATATTCAAGGATTCTTACTGCTATTTCCTTTGGTGTGTGTTGATGGGTTGTGTGGTGGCAGTACACATGCAAGAGAGATTGAGGGAGACAAGGCATCCAAAGTAGGGGTGTGAGATCTTTTGCAACTATGGCATGCCACATTTGAAGTGCAAAAAGTCAAGATAGAGAATTACTATATTTTTTATGTGTGTGTGTGTGTGTGTGTTGCGAGGGTAATCGAGGGTGTGTGACTCGGTTGTGAGAAGCAACATCACAAGAAGGTAAGATTTGTGGGGCTTTAATGTAGGCAAGAGTTGGGAAATTGAATGCAGTAACCAATCATAAATGAAGTGTGTGTGTGTGTAGGAATCCCATTGGTGGAATCACAAAATGGCAATGCAAGTGGGCATGTGATGATAATCATGTGTTTTCCAGCATGTGAGGTGGTGTGTGTGTGTTAGCGGGTCGCATGTGGCACTAGCATAATGTAAATACTTAGGGAAGTGACTTGAATGGGGCACAAAGACTCTTCGAGGTTGTCAATATCAAGAAGTGAGCACAAAAAACAAACACATGAACTCAACAAGCAAACCAACACTCACTGATCAAGAAAATCTACCTATGTCTTTTCTCACTGCTCTAGGTTATCATGCCATTTTGGCACTCAAATGGACTCAAAATGCAACAAAACTTTGGGAGGAGTTCTAAGACACCTAGGGGTACTATCTTATCAAGTCTGGTTGCAATCCAACAAGGTACCAAAATCACGATCCATCATGAAAAAGGTTCTGAAAATTGCAACATAGCTATCCAAAAAGGTCGGCCTATAGTCTAGGAGCACTCTCCTATGGTCAAAACGTCAAAACAGTGATTTAAGAACTCAAATATGATGATTAGGTTCACTAATGCGTAGTCCCAAACCTTAACAAAATTGACAATGCTTACACTTGAATGAAAAAAAAAGGAAAGTGGATCACAATGCATGTTTCAAAACTGAAAATGAATTACCCAATCATTAGTTGCGATGATTTGAAGTTAGAGCTTCATAGTTGCTTGAGCATACGTACAATAGAGCTCTTTATTCTCCAAAAAATAAGCTTCCTTTCACATTAAAGTTATTGACCTTTATATCTAGGGATTTCTAAATGTCTAGTGGCTGGCTCACATAGACCTTTACAAATATCATGACAACATTACAGCCCAAAGAATCAACCTGCTACTTTGGAATCTGGATTAACATAGAGTATCACTACACTGGCTTGGAAAAATAATAGAGTACAAATGTGATGTTTGGCTACATGTTCGTCCAGGTGGGCACCTGTTTGATCAATACGCTGACATTTCCCCCTTCCTAGCTCATGTGGTCCCTTGACACCCATGTGCTGCTACAGCCTGAAGCCTGGCTCCCCTGCAAAATACTTAAAATAGCACATAGCAAGACATAAACAAATAAATATATGTACCTTCCGACTCACACAAATCCATAATCGATCTCAACACAAACAGAGAGAGACAGAGAGCGGGAGAGAGCAAGAGAGTGCGTGTAGGCGCAC